>NC_058063.1:15974594-16587927 GCF_020085105.1 Siniperca chuatsi
CACACACACACACACACACACACACACACACACACACACACACATGCACTCACATCCCTGAATCCTCTAAATGGCTAAATATTTGCATATACTGCTGTTCCAATTATCCTCCTGTCTTCCTCTTCTGCTCTTTTATCTGCGGGTGAAGACAGGTCTGTGTGAGGTTTAATGAAAGTGAGACAGGCTCTGTCATCTCTCTGACACTGCCTGCTGTCTCTTTCTCATTACGCTATTATAGCAAAAAAGGAACAAAAACAAAGACTTCTGTGACGCCGTAGGCATACTGTGTTGAATCTTTTAAAGTTTAATATACACATTGACTGTATCTAAATACGTTAACTTTGTGCCCACAACATGTATGATATTGAATTTTTGTGACATGAGTGTGTGCTCATGCGACAAACATTTTATGTAAATTAGGCAGACTAGGGGCTGGTTTCACAAAATATGTCTAATTCTTAGTCTAATGACAGTTGCAGATTAGACTTCTGCTCAGGTTAAAGTCGAACTGAAATTAAAATTAAGTTCTGCTTAGTAATACTCCTTGGTGCTTGTTTGCCATGTGTATTGGGCAAAATTGTAATTTCCACAAAAAACTAAACTACTTATTTATCTTTGTGCAGTAATAGCACCCCAACCTATTGGTGTTCTCCACTGGGTGTGAATTTTTTATACCGACTAACGATTACTCCTACCTATTTGAATTGTGGAGTAATGTACATCAAAGGACTCGTTACTGTGAGTTTTGCTGTGAATAGTCAAATTTGCATCTGTACCCATGAAAGAAAGACTGCTCTTGTTGGCTAGACCGCCTCTTTTCTATAAACTAGTGCTCACTTAACTGAGTGGAATACAAACTTAACACAACGATAGGGCTTCCCAAATGTTCAATGTTGTAAAGGGACAGAGAAAGCTTAAATCGTCAAAGTTGACAGGGTGTCTCCTAGCAATGTTGGCTCTCAGTTGTCACTCAATCAAACACCCACTCACAGGTGGGGCTGAACTTTGGTAGCCTCACAGAGCTAAATGCCAACGTCAGCATGCTAACATGCGCACAATGACAATGCTAACATGCTGACGTTGAGCAGGTGGAATGTTTACCATGTTCACCACCTTAGTTTAGTGTGTTAGCATGCTAACATTCGCTAATTAGCACTAAACATAATTTCTTGTCATTAGTTTTGCAGGTATTTGGTCATAAACCAAAGTCAGGGGATCACTAAAGTCATCAGGATACATCACGTGGAAATCATGAATGTTGCTTGTGTTATGTTAGCTTCAACATTTTGTGCCAATTCTTCAGACTTTCAGTTGGGTGGATTTATGCTAGAAATTAACGATTTCATTTTCATTAAACTGACTGCACTAATTAAGAAATATGAAGGTATAATTTTTCTCAAAGCTAACATGAGAGTAAAGCAGTCAATTGGCCACAGTGTTCACACCCACAGGAGAGGTTTAATCAAGAAAGATAAGTGAAATACACAGCTCAGTTTGTAGTGTGCTGCCAGTGTTGTCTAGCAAGTAAGTTGCTGAGAAGGGAAACGTTTTTACAGCAGGAATCCTTTGGAAACATGTATTATTTTTGCTGATGTTGCGTCACTCATTACTGAATTTCACTGCTAAGAAGAGCTGAACAGCTTGAATCTGTAGCAACTTGAATGAAAAATTAGCTGCTCATCTAAGTTTATTTGCGAGATCTAAGCCAAATCAAAGTTCATCATTGTCAGACCAACTCCAGACTGTTTCTGTCAGGTGAAAAACATGTAGGCCTATCTCCAAAATGTCAGCATTTTAAAGAATTTCATCAAACAGGAACATTTTGAGTATTTCTGAAATCAGTGTTTTTGAACGGCCTTTCTTTACCCCAAGTGTGAAATTTTCAATCCACAGAGGAGCCAGCAGCTCCTTAATTAGATTTAAATCTGTTATTATATCTAACATGGTTTACCAACAATATGGTAAATTACATGCCGCTAACAATATGGTACTATGGCATCTTCCTGCTTGTGCTTTAGATGATTGAAAAGAAAAGAAAAGTTCTCTTCCCAACTTCAGTCTGTGGCATTCCTTATGCTCTTTGTAGCTCTGCACACCTACACATGCAGTTCGCAGTCATGGTCTTGCTTTCTTGCTTGATGTTTGGAGCTAATGAATGTTTAAGGAGGCGTTTCCACAACCAGCCAAAATAATGGTACAAACCTGACAGCTCGCTAGACAATTTCAGACAAACATGCATGCATCCATAGACTCAAAATTCACCTCAGTGCTCGACACTACAGACAAAAAGACACACACACTACCTCAAATGTACACGTCATGCATTGCATTGAAACAAAGCTGAGGAACACATACAGGATTGTCTACACACATACACAGAAATACACACACATTACGGTTCAGTTTGCTACTTTCAAGCCACCATATAGATTCACTAACTTAATCAGCATGCAAATACATATTCACTATGCATGCTGCACTGCTTAAAGTCTCGGACACACACTCACATGCACATGCACCCCCCACGTTCATTCAACTCATCTCCAGTTGAAAAGAAATACACATTTTCCTGGGAGGTTTCCACTACATTCCCTCTGTCTTCGATATCGAGCGGGCTTCACTCTGCAGAGAGCAAAGTGTTTGTTTTATTTTAGATCACAGCTTCTGTGTAGGCATGGGGTCAGAGAGAGTGGTGCACTGCAGAGGAAAGTATGAGGCGTGCTTTGAGCTGCGGCCATGGGAGTCTCAGTAAACAACAGGGCCTTAGGTGGAGGCTTTAGGTCTGCAGTCGATTCAGCCTCTGGAGCCACTGCAGGCTAATAAAGACGAGGGTTGTGTTTTAATGTGCATTTTTGCCTGTGTGTGCCCATGAAAGTATGTGATTTCTGGCATATAAGTGTGTGAATGTGGGATGCAGCATGGCTTCATCAAAGCTGGGTGTGTTTACAGTAGGGATGTGTGATCAGCAATCAGCACAGACATCCTGCACACAACACACAACTGAATTGAAAGCACATGATTTCTTAATGTGTTTCCTCTCATTCCTGCAGCTCATCATCCATAATCATCAATCTCCTTCATTTTCATCCTTTATATCCCTTTTCAACTTGTAAAGCTTTGGTACAAGATTGCTCTCCTCATTTCCGTCATATTTCGCAAACTACAAGATGGTTGGTGGCCCAAAGAGCCCTCCAATGTGTCAAATTTCAACGCTTGTTTTGCTGTTTGCTTTGGTGCTTCTGTTGTGGTTCTTGATCTTTTTAGAGGAATATTTTTGACATTTTGGGAAATGTAGTGGGTCACACCCAGAGCAAACTCGGGAAGTCACTGCACTGCAGAGAAATAGTTCTGGCATGTAACTCCCTGTAAAACCACTCCCTGATTTTTTGGCCACTTGGGGGGTTGAAACCTTTTAAGGTGATACAGCAAACTTGTTAGCAAACAGTTACATAATTACACATCCAGCAGTTATGGAGCAACATTATCATTCATTTGCAGTTGTGTTTGTGTCCACCTGATGAATGTAAGTCCAATATTCACTCTCTTTTAGCTCATGTTTTTGGTCTCCACCAACTCCTGAGTGAAGTATCTGTCTCATTAGCTGCTAAATGCTCCACTGTGTTCACCAGCTAGTCACCAACTTTGTCTGTCTGCCGTTTTATTGTTGAGCAGGCTTTTTAACTGAAAACAGCTGCCTGCTGCAAACAAAAACAACACCATGAGAGTGGTGAGAGTGAACCTAAACAGTAAAATTGCGGACCGGACAGCTCAACAATGAGCTGAAACTCAAGAACTCATGAGCTGAAGCTCTGTAAAGCCGAGGGAACCTGCAAATTCAGGTGATAATTCTCTGTAGATTCATCACTACAAGCGACCCCTTTCACATTGCCACATTATTTTCACGTTGTCATTTGATAATTAGTGAGCTTTAGAGCTGCTAATAGGCATATTTTTGAGCTAGCTGTTTCCCCCTGCTTCCACTCTTTATGCTAAGCTAACCTTCTCCTGGCTCATATTTAGTGTACAGACATGAGAGTGGAATCAATCTTTTCATCTAACTCTCTGCAAGAGTGTATTTCCCAAAATGTTGAACTATACCTTTAATAATCTTGGTTAATTTTCTAGACCCTATTGCCAGAAAAGACTCAGGATGATTCTGGGAATTCTAGATTACGTTCAATAACAACGTACAGTACAGTACATACTCTACTGGTACATTGTTAATACAAATAATTACACTGTAATTTGGGAAGAGTTATGCTGTATGTTGCGGACCATAAAGTGTTACCCACATTTGTTTGACCAAAATTTAAAGTTGTCTGAAAGTACCTTGAACTTGAATTTAGTACCACCTCCGGAGCAGGGTCAAAATTTTGTTATGTTTTGTTAATTTAGTGGAAGCTCACTCTATCCTCAGCCCACTTTTCATTGTCTCCTTTCATGCTTCCTCGGTATCGTTTCCAGCCTTTTCTTACTGCTGGCCTTTACATTTGCATACAAAGGTTTTGAAGGTAGCCATCCCCCACAGACCCCCCTGTGATGTTGTTTAATTACAGCGTTTGTGAATCTGCGTGTCTGCGCGTGTCACTTTGAGTCAAGGCAACACATATGCGAGCTGTTTTCCTGCGACGCCTTTATAAGTGTGTGCTTGTGTTGAAGTATTTGTTTATTTTATTTTATTTTGCTGCTCTCTTTCTCCCTCAGGCTTGCCTCTACATCCCAAACACACACACCCACACACACACACACACACACACACTAGAGAGGGAGGGATGGGGACTAATTAAGTCGGTCACTGAAATTAGACAACTACAAAAATGGCTGATGGCGGTCCATCCATCTGTCCCTCTGGCTAAAACTTGATCCCAGTCCCCAGTCTGCTGTGGGTGATCAGAGCTGACAGAACAACATACAGAGTAAGGCTTTCCTCTCATCCCAGATCCTCTCATCTCTTTATCACTTCATTCCTTCATCTGTCCACCCCCTCTCTGAACATCTCTGTGTGAAAGGCTGCATCACGTCCAGAGAGAGACAAGGAATTTGAGGGCGTGATGGTTAAATTATCATCTTGACGAGAAAAAACTACAAATATGACAAATTACTTAGTAGTTGGATTGAAGTTTTAGTTTTACAAACATTTCTCAAAGACCTTAATAAACACTTAAAATGTCTGCGTACAACTACATTGTACTGTGTATAATCAATTTATTGATATTTTGCTGCATATGAATGCTCAGTTTCAAATGCCATGATTAAAATTTCTTCAGTATTATCCAGCCCGACTTCTAGAAGTAAATAGCAAATGCAGGTGGATGGGGCTCGAAGTTTGAGGCCACACCCCCTAAATTCCAGACAAGAGCAGTCTCTGTGGCGCTTTGACACTACTTGGGTCAGGATTTTCTGTTCAATCTTAATCTCATCATCTAATCATGGTATTCATTGTCCAATGTGAGATTAGGAAGAATGAATAGGACACATTATCCTAACATTAAGTCCTTGTATCCAAAATAATGAAATTCAAAGTCAGAGAACAATTGAAACTGACACACCATGAGCTTATACAATTATTAATAAGTCATTTTCCAAATAACAATAAAATTAATGTATATATAACTAAGGGAGCTGTGTTAGCAGCATTATAGTACTAAGAATAAGCCAGTTTTGGTTATAAATATACAATTGAAAGAACAGGAGAATCCTCATTGTTGAGCAGCTCTATGTTACCCCAACAGCCTCCCTCTGTCTCCATTGTCTTGAATTATGTTTAGATGTGTCAGTATTAATTGTGTACATGCATTGATAATATACTACATATATAATATACTACATCTAGAATCACAGCAATAGCAATGGCCAAAGCCATATCATCCCATGGCTATAGACAAAATCACACTATAGCCTGTCTCAATCTGCCTCAGCGCCAGCCCGTTCTCATTCCCAGGGCGTCAAATGCCGACATTTTGTCACGCCCCCTCGACGTTATATACAGACGCACAAGGTACCTGTCAGTGCCGATCCATGCCGGCTGGCCGATCCGTTCTGCACATGCTCAAAATAAGTCCTGTCAGTCAAAGAAGGTTACTGCAAATGTGCCTGTTCAAAATACTAAAACTAAATCTTTCAAATCAAGATAACAAAATGTTTTTCATTGGAAATTTAATAGTTCACTATTATGTAACAGGGAATTTACTGAAGTTATAAAACACCCGCCCGATCCGTGCTGACAGAGGCTACCTGATCCGTTCTGCAGATCGGGCCCTGACAGTACCCTATAGCGTTTGTATGGGACGCACAGGGCTGCCAGAAAGCCTTAAGGATGTCAGGTGACGTAGTATAACAAGTGACATAAAGAGCGAGAAAGTCCACCTGTGAAGATGGTGAGGTGGATGGATGGGTCAAACCAACACAGGACTTTCACCCAGGAGACCAGGTGTGTCGTGTGAAACCAAAAGTTAACTTTGAGTTATTTGAAGTTTTAAGTTACATTACAAGTCACGTCACAATAACGAAACTATATTAGCGTCTCGTACAGACGCTAATGTAGTTTCGGAAGGCGTCTCCTACAGACGCTAAAGGGTACCATGTGAACCGAGGGGTGTGACAAAATGTCGATATTTGATGCCCTGGGAATGAGAACAGGTTGTTAACTGAGCTAATTAATTTCGCTCTCTACACAGTGTTATTAGGCTATATACCATGATATAGAGCAAACAACGACACAGCAAGTAATGTAACTAACGTTACCTAGGTTGTGGGTTAGCAAAATGACGCTACAGTTGCTGCTACGAAGCTAATAGCCAGAGAGGACGAGACGGTTTTTCCAGAGCCAGCAAACCAGCTCCAGACAACGATACTCACAACTCTCCTGCTACTGTAGCTAACTTCACAACACCAGCAAATCTTGGCAAACTACAAAAGTAAGCTGAATGTCCGTGGGCAAGTCATTTAACGGTACCTGATACACAAATTATGGCTGGAATAGTGTTGTGTGGCTCGATCCGAGCCACTTTATATGTTTAGCATTTACAGAGCCAGGGCTGTGTACAAACACCAGATTTTTTTTCAGTGCACACACTGAACAGACAGCTAGTGGACCGAGAGGAGATGCTCGTTTAATTTGAACAAAGGACGTGCATTGGATTTGAATCGCATACCCCACCTTTAACTAGCACTTCTAATTATATAGCTGCAATGATACAGTACAGACTTGCGCCTGAGCCAGCCACAGCTGAGGCTACACCCACTCGCACTGTGGTCACAACCAGCAGCGGTCTACTACATAATACATAATATTTTATCATAATGTAGCTCAGCCTTTCTCTGTGGATCAGATCAAAAAAATATAAAATGGGGGGTTCTGTAAGTATCTGTGCATGTCAACTATGAGGGATGGTAAATAAAACAGCTGGTTATGTTTAGGAAAAAAACTTGGTGCATGGTACCTCTCCTGTCTGACATGTTAAATGACCATCCATCACCCAGACCTCCACACCTTTACTCTCCACCTTATTACATAAAGGACACACTACTTGCTGCATTGGCACTGAACATTGGCATTGGATGTAAATCGTGAGTTGCAGAATTGTCCAATATGGATATAATTCCTAGGGATACTGGGCGGATTATGTTTAAGCAAAGTAGCAACACAAATTTGGTCTCAAAGTAAGGCTGTCATGCCAAAAGCTGATTCATAAAAAATGTTTGCACCTTTTTTGCTCTGTTAACAGTCTGCCAGTAACTATTCTCATTCCAGTCTGTCGTTGCCTTCCTGTCCTGTATTAGTCCTCCACTCCTCACCATCACCTGAGCTTCACACCCACCTGCACACCTGCTCCCAATTCCCTCATCAGCTCCCCAGTGTATATATAAGTCCTTAAGCCATTGTTCTTTGTCAGATTGTCTGCTGTACCATCCAAGCTGTATAGTTTTAGCCTTCTGGTCCTGTTATCTTGCCTGCTTATTCTGCTTTTATCTGATCTGATTGCCTGCCTGTTGTTGTCCTCTGAATTTTTTTTTTTTTAGTAAACCTAGTTTTTATCTCACCTGTTCTGCCAAGTCATGACCCAGAGTCCACAAACTGTGGAGAAAATTTTCAGTTAGCTAATTGGTACCTGAATGGCAAAGAAGAAGGTCAAAAATTACATAAGAATATTAATGGCAAGGATTTCATTCTTTTGTTCTTTCATGGCCAACATTCAGCTCACCCAGACAGCTGCAGACCAGTGTGGTTAGGCTGAACTTGGACAATCAGCTAGCCTAAATAATTAGCATTAGTTAGCTAACAAAACGTTTAGCTACCGCCTCATGTCTTTTCCTCTGAACTTCTGTACTTTTAATTCAGCCTAGAAAAACTGTGGTTCTTTGGCTTTACCATTTGAGGTTTAAGTCACTGAATTATATAATTTCTGCCTCAGAGAAAGACATGTAGAACTATAAATTCTTTCTCTGTAGAGGATTGAGTGAAAGCAAGAACAAAAAGTAGATTCGATGTCAGTGGCACCTCTGAGCTCAGCTGAGCAGTTATTCAGAGAGGGGATGAGCGCACATTATCAGGGATAAGCTGCTCTAACAGCCCACCCAGCCAGCCTCCTGCGCTCCTGCATTGTTCCAACACGCTCTGACTCACAAAAGGCAAAAATATATTGAAACCTCTGTGCCGCGGTGCCTCCTTGCTCTCTGTGACTCACAAAGCTGGACTACATTTAGCCTGCAACATCCGTCACCAACACAGCCCGACAAAAGATCTGAAGAGCTGCATGCATCTTTCGGCTGGTGTTAAAGCTGAAATGTTACAACAGTGCATAAAAACAGGGATTAGTAACTGAGGTGAAAATTCAATTATGAAAAGTCACATGACCTTATGAAGCGTCACCATATGAATTTGACAGATAGCAAAATTATAACACAGTGGCAAGTGTGTCTTGATTACAGTTTATGAGATTGATCCTCTGTATTTTAGAGAATGAATATCAGGAAATTATTTATGATTAATGTATGGCTTTTAAAAAATCTATTTTAAGTTTAGACTCCATATTTCTGAAACTGCAAGACTATCATTTCTGCCAACTGTCTGACATGATACCTGAAAGAATGGTCATCAGCAAATTGAGCTTGCTCAGGTGTCATTACATTAACTAATTTTTGTAATTTAATCAGACTTAAGTCCAAGTCTCAAGTCTACAGCTCTGCCTGTTTAATGGGTCATGTGAGACAGGTCCATCTCAGGTCTATCAGTACAAGTCTCAAGTCATTAAGGGCAGGTCAAAGTCACTAGTCTTCATAAGCAAAGTCAAGATGCAAGTCTTCCAGGTCTCTGAATGAGATTTGAATGGTCAAACTCTTCAAGTCAGATTATATTTAGGGGGTCAAATCTTCAGTAAGTCGAGTATCAGAGCATTCAGATCCAAGCCAAGTCTCAAGTTCTCATTTTTGTAATCTAAATCAGACTTAAGTCCAAGTCTCGAGTCCACAGCTCTGCTTGTTTGACATATTGATCATCACCAGAGCAGTTGAACAAGACAATTTGTCACTCTGTTCAACGTCAAGAAATATGGTCAGGTAGATGTGTGATGTCCTTGACAAAAGTCGTCTAATATCCAGAGGCAACACAACATCAACAAGCCATTCCATTGTGAAAGTTTATTTCTAAACTTTGTTTAATTCTGTCTGTATACTCAAAAGAGATGGTTTTACTTTTTCATGCTGTGGCCAGATTCACTCTGTGACTATTATTAGAAGTGGCTTTCAAGTGTAAATATATTTAACCCCAGTGCCATGATTTTTTCGGTGATTACAGCAACATGAATCACAGAGCTGGAATACATAAAGGTTAGAAATGTACATTCTTCCTGATGATGAATAGGTAAGTGACATTTTAGGCCCAATCATAGTGCAATCAAGGCAAAGCATTTGAGCTAAGCTATGAGAATACCCAGAGTTCCACTTGTGAACTTTCAAATGAATAATCCCATAAATTGCTACACTGAACAGCATGTGCACAACACATAAATACACGGTTATGGAATTAATGAAATCCATTATAGTGGAGACTTTGGGCTTAGACTGCTGCCCCCGCGACCCGGCCCCGGATAAGCGGAAGAAGATGGATGGATGGATGGACTTTGGGCATGAATTTTCCTCAGTAGAAGTTTCTGTGTTTGTTGCAATGTTGGTGTTTGAGGTCTCATTTTGGTTTTGTGTCACGAGGGAATCTGTTTGTTTGTGTTGGAGAGGCCCTTGTGTGCATGTGTAAAAGCCTATTTATACATTAACAAGAGATTTAATGTGTTTTAGTGCATCATGCACAGTGCCCAGCTGTTTGCGTGTTATTAGGGAGTTAAATGTGATCTTGTGAGTGTATGTAGTCTGATATCCCGAATAAGTGGCCATTTTGTTACCGACCCTATTATTCTCTCTGACATTCTTGTTAGCTGTTTTCTGTGTAGGGAGGGTTTATTTTCGCTCTAATGCTACATTCATGTAGTGCAGTTTGGACAGCAACTTGCAAGTGTCCACACCACAAAACAACTCAACATAGTGATTACCAGTGTTACTAATAACAAGTGGAATTTACACACTAAATGAATACTTAATGTTGTGCTACATTTGTATAACATATATATAAGTGTACATTTAGTTAGCATTTAATTAGGGTTTAGTTATCTTGAATAAGGGACTGTGTTAGTTGCTTTTCAGACATCTTGTAATTACTCTACAATGTTGACACAAAAGGTATTTTTAAAGTCAGTAACTTGCAAATATGGTCATTTCCATATTGTGAAGAGACGTTTTGCTGAAAGTTTTTGTGTTTTACAGGCATATTGAATACCCTGGTCACCTGAAGAAAAGCTATCTCCAGCTAGCCCCTGACCAGCTTCCAGGCTCAACTTACCCTTTCAGATCAAACTTCATTTTGCACGCTCCAGTGATCCTAACCTGCTCTGTGTCACTCTTAATTTTTTCCAAAGCCATCCTTATTAACTTCAACCCGATCCTTTAACTTTTCATGTTTCATTTGCAACACCAGTGACTCCTTCTGCTGCTTTCCACGTCCTATAATGGCCTGGTTAGACCCTCTCTTAACAAACCAGGAAATATTGATCATGTTATTGCTATGAAAAAGCAAATGCATGTGTCTTTGTTGTTGTTTTTTAATACAATGACATTTGATGGACAATTTATTTTGGTTGTGAAATGGATGTGAAGAGACAGCCACACTGTGACGTCCACTCCATGCACAGTAGACTAGTATTACTCGACACCCATTTTTTAAATATAGAAAACATGTTTATGCCATTTATATCTACATGTAAATTATATTCCTGTCTCATCACTTTAAGCCTGTGGTGTTTGTAAGAGCCAAAAGTCTTCATCCAAGCTGTCCTTAATCCTTTGATACACAGGGTTTTAGATTGATAACCAGCAGACTGGTATTCAGGCTGTCATGGCCACAATTAGAAAGGCAGTATAGAGGCTGCATACAATAACTTCTTTATCTCATCATTGTACCTACAATGTTACTTTAAAGCCAAAATGACACAGGTTGTCAGTGGGTGGAAAGTGTTTGAAATAAATAATAGATTCACTAACGTTACATACAAAAAACCCACAAATAACTATCATTGTTAATGAAATCATGTGAATTTCATTCACACAGCCATCTAGCAGTACATTGATATCATAGATCACATCTAATATAGCCTTTTGCTTGCTGTTATACAATGCTAATTGTATGAAAGGACTGTGTAGCCACAAGGTGGTTTCATAGCACAGCTCCCGAGACAAAGCTCTAACCGCGTTCACCCCAACACTACAAAAACCAATAAACCAGCGAAACTCAAAGGAGCAACGCTGCTATGCCTATCATGGGAAATTAAGCTCCAAAACGATTACACACCAGCCCACTGAGCAATAGACGTCATTTCAACATTGTCTTTATGCTTTAGCTCTGACCAGGATTTTTTTGGCTACATATAGCCTAGTTTTAGACCGTATTTTAAAAACATCATTACACATTTGAATGCATGTTTAATGTATACATCTAATACAATTGGATAGTATGTTCAAATGAATTGATTTGTACTGACATCAATAGTACTTGTAAATGTAGGCCTACAGGCATTTTTGTATATTAGGTAAATTTCACACATCAGAGAACAGACCTGGTGCATAAAGAGAGTAGAAAAAAGAGCAGCATAGGAAATGAGTGTCTTGTGCAGTGGACAACGGGGTAATATTGAAATCTCACAGATGGTTTATTTTATTTTTTATTTTCTCTACAATGTTGTTTAATATATCACTCTCACTCCCATGTAGTGCTGTCTCTGCACAGCACCTGCCTCGCAGATGCATACAGCAAGTTTGTATCAGGAGAAAGTAAAGAGAAAAAGAAAGTAAATGGAACTTTGAGTGTTTTTTAACAACCTGGTATGTTTCTCTTTTTGCCATTTTATTATGTCGTCATTATGTTATTATTAGTTACTTATAATAATTATGCTTATGATTACAACCATGATTATATGATAGACAAGACTAACAAAAAGAAAGGCAGCAAAATAGAGAGGTGCAGAGGCAGCCGGTCCAAAGGGCCACCTCACAGCAGGCATTGCCATGGCAACAGCAGGTCATAATGACAGACAGGCGGGCGGGGGGGGTGGGGGGCAGCATCGTGTGTCAGTCAATCAGTCATATCATACACACTGCTTTGCATTTTGTTTTTGTCCCTCTAAGAAGCAATTTGTTCATTCATTTAGGCATGCATGCTGGATGGAGGTAATTTCAAACAAATGATTGCAGGCTGAAATGTCTGGTTTAGGTCTTCAGGGAAATAGAAACCATTTAGAATCAGAATCTTAATTGAGCAACTGTCGCTGTGTGTTATGTATCACTGTGTGTGTGTGTGTGTGTGTGTGTGTGTATTGGTCCTATATTCAGAATAGTTCAAGTCTGTGCATATCTGAATAAATCTGCATTGAAAAGAGAAATGGCAAAGACAAAAACACATTCACTCGCAGATGAATTGAAATCATTCACTTTATTCATCACGTTCACCGTCCATCATTACAAAGCTTTGGGGCCCCTAGCTCTGATTGTCATTAGCCATTTGTTCAGAGCCCCGACACCCACCCAAACTCTTCCACTCGATCACCAAAATGAAAAAAAAAGTTCATTCTTCTCAGTTCACAGATAAGTCCATAAACAGGGGACAGAAATAAATGAGCAGATCGAAGAGGCAATGGAGGAAAACACGGTCAGAGAATTATTAAATAGTCCTATGCCACTTTCAACTGATGTCAATGAACTGTTTCTAATTTACTTCCTCAGCAAAGACCCAAAAAAATACTCTGACACCACAAGAAAGAAGCCCAGTTATATTTTCTAGTAAAACAAAAATAAAAAACAACTTTGGGATGAAAAAAAGAAGGTGCAGTTAATGTGAAGATGAGATTTTAGCGTACTGTTTTTACAGCTCCTCTGGCATTTTCAGAGAAGAATAGCACTGGAATAGACACTTTAGACACGACAGCATGACCATTACTGAAACTCTCTCACAAGAAGCAGAACAGCCGGCGAAGGACTCATACAATCAAAAGAGCACTTAGAGAGACTCACAGACATGGAGAAATGGATCATAAATGAACAGTTGAGAGGAAATAAAACATACTCTTCAGCTGGCTCCTAGTCAGACACAAACATGGGAGGAAAAGTACAGTTGTATGCAAAAGTTTAGGAACCCCTGACAATTTCCATGATTTTCATTTATAAATATTTGGGTGTTTGGATCAGCAATTTCATTTTGATCTATCAAATAACTGAAGGACACAGTAATATTTCAGTAGTGAAATGAGATTTATTGGATTAACAGAAAATGTGCAATATGCATCAAAACGAAATAAGACAGGTGCATAAATTTGGGCACCCCAACAGAAAAATCACATCAATATTTAGTAGAGCCTCCTTTAGCAGAAATAACAGCCTCTAGACGCTTCCTATAGCCTGTAATGAGTGTCTGGATTCTGGATGAATGTATTTTGGACCATTCCTCCTTACAAAACATCTCCAGTTCAGTTAGGTTTGATGGTTGCCGAGCATGGACAGCCCGCTTCAAATCACCCCACAGATGTTCAATGATATTCAGGTCTGGGGACTGGGATGGCCATTCCAGAACATTGTACTTGTTCCTCTGCATAAAGGCCAGAGTGGATTTTGAGCAGTGTTTTGGGTCGTTGTCTTGTTGAAATATCCAGCCCCGGCGTAACTTCAACTTTGTGACTGATTCCTCAACATTATTCTCAAGAATCTGCTGATATTGAGTGGAATCCATGCGACCCTCAACTTTAACCAGATTCCCAGTACAACCCAGCATGATGGAACCTCCACCAAATTTTACTGTGGGTAGCAAGTGTTTTTCTTGGAACGTTGTGTTCTTTTGCCACCATGCATAACGCCCCTTGTTATGACCAAATAACTCAATCTTTGTTTCAGTCCACAGCACCTTATTCCAAAATTAAGCTGGCTTGTCCAAATGTGTGTTTGCATACCTCAAGCGACTCCGTTTGTGGCGTGTGTGCAGAAAAGGCTTCTTTCGCATCACTCTCCCATACAGCTTCTCCTTGTGCAAAGTGCGCTGAATTGTTGAACGATGCACAGTAACACCATCTGCAGGAAGTTGATGTTGTAGGTCTTTGGAGGTGGTCTGGGCTGTTTTTGACCGTTCTCACCATCCTTCGCCTTTGCCTCTCCAATATTTTATGTGGCCTGCCACTGATGGCCTTAACAAGAACTGTGCCTGTGGTCCTCCATTTCCTCACTATGTTCCTCACAGTGGACACTGACAGCTTATATTTCTGCGATAACTTTTTGTAGCCTCCCCCTAAACCATAATGTAGAACAATCTTTTTTTCCAGGTCATTTGAGAGTTGTTTTGAGGCCCCCATGTTGCCACTCTTCAGAGGAGAGTCAAAGAGAAGAATAACTTTCAATTGGCCACCTTAAATACCTTTTCTCATGATTGGATGCACCTGTCTATGAAGTTCAAGGCTTAATGAGCTCACCAAACCAATTGTGTGTTCCAATTAATCAGTGCTAAGTAGTTACAGGTATTCAAATCAACAAAATGACAAGGGTGCCCAAATTTATGCACCTGTCTAATTTCGTTTTGATGCATATTGCACATTTTCTGTTAATCCAATAAACCTCATTTCACTACTGAAATATTGTGTCCTTCAGTTATTTGATAGATCAAAATGAAATTGCTGATCCTAACACCCAAATATTTATAAATGAAAATCATGGAAATTGTCAGGGGTTCCTAAACTTTTGCATACAACTGTATTTTCAAATACCTATTTTTATTGTACTATTTAGTGTATTTACCCTTTTTTGTATACAAATGGCAGAAAGTTTGATGTACAACAGGAATGCATTTGAGCATTAGTTTATTATACCCTTTATGCGAGTATTGATAGTACATGAACTTAACCTTAAGGTTAAATATCTAAATGTGTGCCAATGCTTATGGAGACCCAAAGTGTTCAAAATTAAATGAATATATAAGACATTATGAAATAAATTATCACATCAGAAAATGCAGACAAAATCTGTAATATAGCCATGAAATTGTGAAATAATCCAACACAATGTCACACAACTCAGCTCTTTCTTATAAAATGCTATTTCATCCTGCTTTATTTCCCAGTTTGTTTCTGGTAATTTTGACTTCATTCCAACTGTTTTTATTCCAAAATGTTCCTTTTCCGAAGTGTGTTTAAAAAGCTGCCTTTGCCCTGTTTGTCTTGGTTGGCAAAAAAATTATTGTGGTGAAAAGTGGCATTATGAAACGGTCACTTCGGAAAAATGTTTGGAACATTTGAAACCGTAATAGTAACAATAAAAATGAACCTCCGAGTTTTAAAACTATTGGATTATCTCACAATTTTATTAGTTTGGACTGTATTTATTCACATGATTGTATATTTTATAGCCTTGTTTGTTTAATATTGGACACTTTGGGACTCCATAAATGCTTAATTTGTGAAAGACAAACGCAGGCCAATTCAGTGTTTTCTAGTTATTTTACAGCAGGTTGAAGCAAATCAGGAATTTCATTCAAAGACAAAATGCTTTCTTTTACATGTAGCAGCTTTCTTTTACATGTAGCAGCTCAAATATATTTGAGGATCAGCATCATCAGCAAACTGATTTAAAGTATAAAGCTGGTGATATTCCATATTTCTCCGACTGTCAACAAATCCCATGAAAAGACCAAACCCAACAATTAATTTATCCTAACAAGTATTGGCTGTGTGGTTAAAGCCTGATATAGCTTATTGCTCTGTCACATAGACTTCACTCAATCACCACACAATCAATGTGTCACACTGGTGCACTGGCTGACATGTTCCATCATTACGATGAACAGGGGCACTGTAGTTTATTTTGAGTCAGTCCTACATACTGTCACAGATACGCCAGGCTCCACCATCCACTAATCACCCACACCTGCTCCCAATAACACTCCTGCTCCCCATTAGATCCCAATCATATAAGCCCTGCCAGCATATAAGCCCTGCACTCACCTCAGTATGTGTCTGACCTCATTCGTGACTAGAACTCTCCACGCTACTCGGGATTACACCTATTTGCCCTTCTCCAGCGAGTCTTTCCCTCTCTCCATACCTACAATATCTGGCAATAATCCAATAAAGAACATTCTGATTCCATCTCTGTGTTTCCTACCTGTCTTTTCTGTAACACATACACTGTCACTAGTGCACTAAATGTGTATTCATCTTCACCTGAAAATAGTCCCCAACAAATGCACAATTTACTTCTGTTTGAGTAACACTTGCTAAAAACTACAGTGCCCAGCTGTTTTAGGAAATTACTGAGCCTTTAAAAAACAAAAGCAACTATATATTTGTGACCCGTTTTTAAAGATTTATGTCTTCAGCAGGAATCAATGTACCACAGACAAGCTGGCAAATGGACTTACACATTGTTGGTTTTGGTCTTATCGTTGTTGACAGTAAGAAAAATTCAGAAAAACGGCAGCTTTATCTTTTAAAGATAACTTTTTTCAAGTGTATGTAGAAATACTCCACATATCTTCACATTTCAAATACCTGTAAGTAAATAAACTGCTGTGCATCTCCTGCTTTCAAAGCTGAGGTTTCCCAGTAAGTTCAGATAAGCACACTTTGAATTTAAATATTCACAGCCACTTCATAAAACTGTTTATCCTCTACTCAGGTCTGTTTTCCACCTGCTCCATTCTTTATTCCTGTCTGAGCAGCAGCAGTTTGTGTGTTTTTCATTATTGTTACCTACAGTGTGACAGACTCCAACCACAAAAGCATTGTGTGGTTGAGCACTTAAGCTGCTGTATGAAAGATTCATTTTAAAGCAAATACACTTGTTTCAATGTGAGGTTTTCAGTCATGGTCTTTGTAAAATTGCATTATGCAAAACATGTGTAGAATGAATTTTTTATATCATTGCCACATGCCTTGTTCCATATCTGTTGCCTGAAGTGTTATGCTGAACATATGAGGTTCCACTCACTCGAGTTTTTATCCAGTGATTTGTGAAAAATAACAGTTAAAAATACAGTAATGGGACTCTTCCAAGTCCTGATAATAAATAATATATAGTTTTAATAAATCTCACACACATTACTTCCTTTTGTTGCTATGCCAACTTGGCTGGCCATGGAAAAAAATCACAACATGAAGCAGAAGCACTTCCTGGCTCACACACACACTTTCACAGACTCACACAAATACACACAGACATCCTTCCTCTGCCCCCCAGTTACTTAGCAGTACCCTGCTGGAGGAATAAAAGAACACAAATGACAGATTAAATATGAGCAGAATGCATTAAAAAGGGATCACAGCTGAGATAAGTGATGACATTTTAAGATCCCAGCCAACCCAGCCGGCCCACCAGCCTTGCAAGGCTTAAAGCACCATACGTTGATGCTCTCACTTTGTCCTCCTGCGCTTCCAGGTTCAGAATGAGCAGCTTTTGCCTGGTCCTTGTATTCTTAATGAAAATGTATGGCCATGTAACCCAAGAACATGGGCCATAGGATGGCTGTGAGAGTTGACGATTAAATATTCAAACACTGCGACCCACAGGCTTCAGGTCTTTGTCCTGTCAAGTTGTTTTATGTTTTTGCTTGTGCCAATGTGTGCGGTGTGGGGTTGCTGGTATGTTATAAAATCCATGCCTTTCATATAGAATGTAGACCTGGAGATCTTATTGCAATAACGCCCAAGATTAAAATAAAACCCGACATCCAGAAACCTTGTCTTCAACGTAAAGTCTCTACGATGCAAGATGCGATCTCAGTTGTTAGTCAGAGGGAGGCTGCAATCAGAGTTGAACCGGGTTGAAGAAAGCAAGATGTCAGTGCTGCTCTCTGGATTGAGAGCCTGGCCAGAGGGCAGCAGCAGGGATGAGAGGATGGAGGATGGCGAGAAGGATGCAGGGAGGAAGCCAGAGAGGTCAAAGACTGAAGGGACACAGGCTTTATGTGTGTGTTCAGTCTCTGTGTGAGTCATAGCGATAATGGGTGGCCACATTGAGTATCCAGCAGTGTTTAAGCTTACCCTCTGGATAAGGTCTCTCTCTTTCTCTGTCTATCTGGCTTTTTAACCCCCCTCCCTCCAGTGCTTTAGGCTCTAGAGTTTGTAAGAGAAGAAGAAGAGGAGAGTCGTTGATTGTGATGTTGTATTAATGGTTGCAGGTGATCTCAATGTCTGTCTGGCCTCTAAGGAGACTCTTTGGAAGCCTGACAGCTGATCTCTTTATGTCATTATGTCTCTCTCAAGGACTTTAAATGGCATATGTTAGGGAGAGAGAGAGAAAGAGAGAGAGAGAGAGAAATAGAGAATGAAAGCAAGTAACATGATACTATACCAGTGTGATACACACAATGCCTACTCTGTGCCTCACAATAGGCCTGATATCGCCACTTCCCTACTGAGTCCTGGTCGCACATAACAGATTTGCTTCAAAGACCCACTTTCACTAAAACCCTCTCCCATCCGCTGTGGTCAGGCATGTTGAGGCGTGCAACTGAGTGGAGTCCTAGTGTAGATTTCTCCCACCCTTGTTTCTGCCAACCCTGATACTGTTTCACAGACCAGAGAGGAGAGATTCATGTTAAAGTCCAGATATGTCTAAGCCTCTTTCCCTCCTTTTTCCTCATTTATTTTTTACAGAAACTCTGTCTGGAATGGACAGACTTTTTCCCAAGGATGCCCTTGTTTCCAACACCCCCCACCAACCAAACACCATTGTCTCAAGGGTCAAGATGGGTAGAACAATGCAGTCTGTTGGGCACTCAGATTATATTCAAGTCTCTATTTTCAGTCTATGAGTCCTGGGTCTGTGAGGATTTAGGCCCTAACTTTGTGGTCCAACCTTGAGTACTTGCAGCAGGCTTTGAGGTGGAGGTGGACCCTGTTCCTGATGCAGGGCCAGGGGCTGCAGGGGGTGGTTGGCTGCGTTGCACTTGAGGATGTCGTGGCAGGACTGCGCGTATTGGCTGCTGGAGGGGATGAGACTGCTGTGGAGGCCGGAGCTGGTAGCCTCGACGGTAGTGCAGTGATTGGGAACGTAGAAGCACCCTTGTGTACTGGACCTCTGGCATGATGAGCTTGAGGCAGAGCTCCTGGGCCTGGCTCGAGAACCCACGGGTCAGATTTACCGGGAGGTCGTAACCCACAATGTCGACTTTTCCACTAGGCTGCCAGGGACGGAGATCCTTGTTTTTGATCTGCGCGGCTGAGCGGAGAAGTGGCATCCGCCCACCGAAGCAGCTTCTCATTAGCCTCTCCTGGGCTCGCCGAAGGAGTCGCACCTCCCTTGCCACACATGCTGGACCCAGAACTGACAGCTGGCGCCACAATGAGGCATTGAAGTGGTCATAGAGATGTGCATCTACAGAATTCCAGGCACGGATCTTTGCAGAAAGTACCGGTGTCAGGCTCCGCTTTGAGCTTGGCGTCCGCATGTTGAGTTTAACATACAGAATGTCATCCAGATCCCAGGAGAGGAGATGGCGAAGGAGAACCAGTGACTCATCAAAGTACTCAGCAATCATCACCAGGGAGAAAACGCGCTCCACCTCTGTCAGAAAGGTCCGCGCATATGCCACATCTGTTGCTGTGCGATCCTTGTCTCCGCCCAAGTCGAAGGTCAAGGTGTTGCGTGCATACATGGAGTCCTTCTCATCTTGTCGGTAGTAGCGCCAGGGCTCCTCTAAGAAAGCCTCCAGGGAACCATTGGGTACCCTCTTGAAGCTCTGACAGTACTGGTTGTAGTAACTGAACAAGGATTCAAACATGGAGCCGGGTTCTCTCAGGATTGTGATATATATTGTGTCGTTGGGCATCAGGCGCTGCAGTTCTGCCTTGTTGAAGCGCATGTGGCTGGTGATGATGTTTGGCGGTAGCGTGTGTGGGTGGACAAAGTGAGAGGTGAAGGAGCGTGGGTAGCAGAACTGGTGGCTGCAGGCCTGCATGGGCAACGCCACTGTGAGGTTGTTGCGCTCTGCGAAGCGAAAAAGCAGGTTCTGCATGGTGGTGCTGGCCGTTTTGTGTGTCTTGAGGAAGGCCACATTGGTGTGCTTAGGTTTCAGGCCTGGGGCAGGGTGGGAACGGAGGGCAGGACAACCAAGGTGGAAGGCCTCCATGGTCCTGGAGAAAGAAAAAGAAAGTGTAATAATGTATTTGAAGCTCCATTAGCTCCAGAAAAAGAAACAGCTACTCCAAATAAAATTGTGACATTAGTGGCATAATTGCACAGACACTGGACAAATAATGGAAGAGACTGAAGTGTAGGACAGGACAGATGTAGTACAACAGTAAAGTAAAAATCAGTGTATCTGTGGGGAATTGAAAGGAGAGGAGAAAGAGGAAAGGCGTCAGATGATGAAGTAGGATAAAGCCACTGGAGGATGAAGCATCAGAAAGTGCAAGATATTATGAGAAGTTTGTCTGAATTGTTTGTACTGCATACTATGGCTGGGTGATTAATCAATATGATCATTTACTGAGTTTCAATGGAATGATAGTCTGATGATATGAACTTAATTAAAAACTAACAAAATCACTAATGCAAATTTTTGTGTTATATGTGTAAAGAGTTTTTTGTCTGACGCACTACATTAATTTGATTATTTAATCTTATTTAATGTGTGATTTAAATTATTTTCCTTGTTGTGATATGTATTGTTATTGGAAAAATATTCTTATCGTAATAATGATTTAATAATATGTCCTAGCCCTGCTACATACTAACACAAGGCAATTTTTTCACGTGCAGTGTTCATTGAAAATGTATAACAAGTAAAATGTTTTGAGTATGCATACGACATAAAGAAAAAAATTCAGTATGACGATGACTGTCACTATAGGACCTAAAACTTCATTCTTTGCATCTTGTTGTTTCCCAAACAGATGGTAAACAATGAAACAGGATGCATCAGGAGTATCAGTGTAGCCAAAATCTAATTAAGATGAATATTCATGATACATTTTTAACATGGCAAAAGAACTAAATATAAAATCAAAGAAAAGTCCAATCATATGTAGTATTGGATGCATACATACTGAATACAGTATAACAGCATGTAGTATTCACTGCAGACTGAACTAGAGGGTCAGATATTGAAAAGATGTGGAAACAATGTGTGAAAAGTAGAGAGACGAGGGGCAGAGCAATAACATTCAATGAATGGAGACAGTAAAGACAGAATTGGGGAGAAGGTTTTATGAGCAAAACGTTAAGTTGAAAAGGGTACAAGAACAGAACAGGGCAGTCAAAGATCTACGATCCCTCTACTTTTATAATTGGTCCCTCGACCAACTTGGCAGTGCCTCTGCACTGAAACTCTCATGTCTGAGTATTATAATAAGCCAATCCCTCTATTAATTTCACTTTAAAAGAAAAAGACATGTCAGATTTTTTATAGTAATTAGCACCATATGGATATATATATATAAAAAAAAAAAACGTTGTCCTTCACCCTCCGCGGGTGGTCTCATCCTTCGAGCTCGGGTCCTCTACCAGAGGCCTGGGAGCTTGAGGGTTCTGCGCAGTATCTTCGCTGTTCCCAGTACTGCACTCTTCTGGACTAAGATGTCTGGTGTTCTTCCAGGGATCTGCTGTAGCCACTCCTCCAGTTTGGGGGTCACTGCCCCGAGTGCTCCGATGACCACGGGCACCACTGTTGCCTTCACCTTCCAGGCCTTCTCCAGCTCTTCTCTGAGCCCTTGGTACTTCTCTAGTTTCTCATGTTCCTTTTTCCTGATGTTGCCATCGCTTGGTATCGCCACGTCAACCACAACGGCTTTCCTCTGCTGTTTGTCAACCACCATGATGTCAGGCTGGTTCGCCATTACCATTCTGTCAGTCTGGATCTGGAAGTCCCACAGGATCTTGGCTCGGACATTGGACATGGAGCTCTATGTATGCTTTTCCTGCCAGCATCTTACGCCCTGCAGTTATGTGCTGGATTGTCTCAGGGGCCTCTTTGCACAGCCTACACCTTGGATCTGGTGTGGTAGATCTGGGCCTCTATTGCTCTGGTGCTCAGGGCCTGCTCCTGTGCAGCCATGATGAGTGCCTCTGTGCTGTCCTTCAATCCAGCCCGCTCTAGCCATTGGTAGGACTTCTTGATATCAGCCACTTCAGTTATGTTCCGGTGGTACATCCCATGTAGGGGTTTGTCCTCCTATGATGGTCCCTCCTCCAGCACGTCTTCCTCTGTTCCCCATTGCCTGAGACATTCCCTGAGCACGTCATCTTAGGGAATGTCTCAGGCAATGGGGAACAGAGGAAGACATGCTGAGGAGGGACCATCTATATATATATATATATATATATATATATATATATATATATATATATATATATGTGTATATATATATATATATATATATATATGTGTATATATATATATATATATATATATATATATATGTATATATATATATATATATATATATATGTATATATATATATATATATATATATATATATATATATATATATATATATATATATATATATATATATATATATATATATATATATGTATATATATATATATATATGTATATATATATATATATATGTGTATATATATATATATATATATGTATATATATATATATGTGTATATATATATATATGTATATATATATATATATATATATATATATATATATATATATATATATATATATATATATATATATATATATATATATATATATATATATATATATATATATATATATATATATATATATATATATATATATATATATATATATATATATATATATATATATATATATATATATATATATATATATATATATATATATATATATATATATATATATATATATATATATATATATGGATATATATATATATATGGATATATGTGTGTGTGTGTGTGTGAGAGAGAGAGAGATAGAAGGTTTTTAATGTGAGTAAGTGTGTGTTTGCATAACATATAGTTTCAATCACTCACCAGCTCAAGTGGCCCCCATGGTGCAGCAGAAGACTGACAGTACTGATGGCGATAAAGACCAGGAATATCTTCTTCTGCGACATCTCTATCTGCTTCACTGGGACTGTGGGAGGTAGAGAAGAAGAGTGAGGTGAATAGAGAACATAAGTAGAGGTAGAGTAGGAAAGCACAAGAACGAGGGCAGGTGGAGGTGTAATGAGAAAGCGAAAATGAGGATCAGGTGGAAGGAAAACAACGGTGAAAATGGGCAATGGGGAATTAAGCAACAAGAGGAGAAAAGGGAGGTTCAGAGGGAGAAAAGATGGAAAGATGAAGGAAGCAAAAATGAGGAGTGGAAGGACAGGAAGAAAAGGGAAGAGAGAAAGCAGCCAAGAGGAAGAGACAGACACGGTGAGGAGGATTTATTCAGCAAATAATGGCCGGGATCCATTAGCGGGAGAGGGTAGTGAGGATTGGCTTTTGTCACTTTGTAATAATACAGTGAATGATACCTTCATTACCTTCCACAGCTGTAATAGTCACATTAATTGTTACACCCTTTTATATTCTCTTGGCTCAAACTGTGGACAGATGGCCCCACACATTAGGTCCTGTCAGTAATGAGGGACATGCATATGTGAAAAACCAACAGCACTTCACAGTCAGAGTGCAATGTGGCAGAAACTCCCCGTGTCACTTGACCCGCACCACCAAAACGCTAGGACAGCTATGGAACCTGGGAAGAAGTCCAAGCCTCCCTCGACGGCATCTCACTTGCATAACAATAGCCGATGTCTCTCCTTGATTACACTGTCCTGTTACCGTCCACACACATGCCAACAGCCATGAAAGCCAGCTCACGTTACTCAAAGCAAGCTGTATTTTACACTGCATACGCCATTTGGTGGATGCTTTTATCCAAAATCATGGAGGAGCATGAGTGCATCAATTTCGAGCATGTACTGTGTGACCCCAGTGGGAAACTACTGACCATGGCAGTGTTACTGCCACCCACTCAAGTAAATGGGATCATTAAGGGTTTGCTGCACAGACTGTGATTTTGGTATGAGAGTATTAACTCTTGCCAAACATACTGGTATTTAGATTTATATTATTGTAACCTGCTTTCAAATCAAACAGAACTGTATCATTTATTTTTTCAAGGCAGAAAATAATAATTATTTTCATTATCTATTAATCTGTCATTTATGTTTCATGTGCAAATTAAATAACTGTGGTCGAAAAAAGTGAGTCCCAGATTCTAAGTAAAATCATGATATATTTCCCAAATAGTAGTAAAGCATTCAGTGAAGAACTGACAGCTGACCTCAGTTGTAGAGGATTAAGAGAGAAACGTGAATGCTGACATTCATTTTTTTAAATTCCAAAACACTTGAACAGCTGGGATTGTGCTGCTTTGATGGCTGGGCTCAGTAGGAATGTGCATAAACACACACGTGCAGGCACATACACAAATGCACAACAACACTAATCCTACTCTGATAATAAACAGACTAATGCTCTCACACTAATTGATGCACAGATTGTTGTAGATGCAGTTTGGTTGGTTTTTGGCTAGTTAATCTTTTGTCAATGTCAATACAGCATGTCCTCTGCCCTACTGATAATAATCTGACCACAATTGTATCTTATATTTTCCTTTTTTACATTTTTTTTTTCAAGAAAAGCCAGTTGGGTGTTAATCTTTATCTTCCACATTACAAATCACAATGATGCAGAATTATCCAAACAACAGTCCAAAACCCAAGGATATTTAATATGCAATGACAAAAAAAGAGAACACTAAAGGGTTAATCAATTGTTATTTTCCTGACGCTTGACTAATGGTTTATGTATTCTCAAATTTCTGCATCATAACTGTTACCAGGGAAACTGGAAACACCAGTAACAAGACATCTGCCCAAGAAACAGGAAATTCAGACTGCTCCTGAAGGCAATACAACCAATTGTCCATCATATTTCAAACTAATTTCAGTGTGTGAAATAGCTCACCCAGCAAGCCCTTGAAAAAGACAGTTTGGCTCTAAGTGCAGGGCTCAATTCTTCTACCAATCTATCCTTTTATATACAGCATGCCAAAATCATTTTCTGCTACAAGTACAAATCGGCTTTGAGAGAAGGTTCTGGCAAGGTTCAGCACATCTGCGTCTGAAAACAACTCACAGTACTTTTAAGGTTCCTTCGTACTCTTTAATAAATAAAATGTTCTTTAAAAATATGCTTCCTCTCTCCCTTACATTGTTCCTGTTTTGTCTGAACACAGTCTGAGTAGTTGGAGATATTCATGTTCATATTTTTCTCCCTTCAGAAGAAGCCATTTGCTGCCATTATATCTTTTACAGCATGAAAAATAACCTCCAGTGAGTTGAAAATTGCCTGAGCTGGATAATCCATCGCATTAAACATGACACCTTAATGTTGTTCTGCCACAGTTTCTGTTTTATTTCTTTTTCACCATGCCAAATCGAGTGTTTTCATTACCGTGCCCTCGTCATATCATCCTCTCCTTACTGTTAATCACCTGACACAGACAGGAGGAGATGAAAGTCTCTGCCAGGACGTAGTCACCTCAGCAACTTCATTGTCCGATCCCTTTGTATTTAGCAAGGGATGGGGCAGCAGTTTGGATTTTATGAACAGCAAAGACACCCCTGAAGGTGTGCTCAGACTGAAGTTAATATCAGAGGTGGCGTGATTGTATTTAAATAAAAGGGAAATTCACTTAAGGTCTCTCAAATCTGTGTGAAAATTGCACTTATACAGAAGCTGGAGGACTCTAATTCAAAAATGTACAAGAGAAATAAAGAAAGCATCTGGATGAAAATAACTTGAATGTGTATTCCAGTCAAAAAACAATCCAGAAGGTGAAAACAAGACTGAGTCTACAGTCATGTTAGGCTAAATGTGTACAGTATGCATAATGTATAATGATAAAGAAAAATGTAAAACTACATGCAGAAAATTGGCTATAACTTTTCCTTTGCAATGAAGGAACATTATCGACATTTTGAAGGCTCTTACTTTCGATTTACCTCCAAATAAGTGTTTTAGATAATCTGCTAAACTAAACTGCTGGCTTGTTTAGAACCTGTCTGATTGTCTGACTGCTCGTGTTTCCTGCAGCATCAGACTTGTAGTGATGTAGTGATGTCACAGTGTTGCCAGATCTTAATAATTCAACAAGTCCTTCAAATTAAATGACAAAATGTTGTCACGTTTGTCCATGCTTCCTAGAACGACACTCAGGTTGCAGTATAATAGTTACTGAAAGGCTGTGTGGTGTTCTAGCACACACACTTCAAAGCAGAGTTGGTCCAGACTGTGAAAAGCTAGCTAATTAACGTTACTGTAATTAATAGTAATTAATATTACTGTTGCATTGATGTGTATGTTGCATTTTACTGGTGTAGATGTTTCAGCTTGAGCTAATTTCAACTACTTTATATACTGTTGGGTAGTTTAATCTACAGAATTGCATCATATTCCACAAGATTATCATATGTTTGCACTATTTGATAATTTACGCGGCATAGCCTGAAAATATCAAGATATTATTCATAAGCTATATCACCCATCCCTCCATCTCCAATACTCCTTAAAAAACGTGTATGAAGTGGAACAGGATGAACTTTTCATTACTATCCTCAGAAATGTCACCTTTTCCAGGTTGGTTACATTTAGTTACACTGGCTTCTTCAGCTCAAGGTTAGGTCCCATTTGCATAGAAAAATGTCACTGTAATACCTGTTTTGAATGAAGCATTAATGAAACGAAGCACAGACTAATCCCCCCTTATTCAAAGAGTAGTGGGATGCTGTAAAATGCAGCACTGCAGCTGATGCTAGGCACTGATAGGACATCTTTAGCACAATGAAACCATGCAGCAGAGATTCAGGGGCTGTTTCTTGTAGTAAGAAGAGCTGGTTCATAGCCCTGAGTGTGTGTGTGTGTGTGTGTGTGTGTGTGTGTGCGTGCATGAGGGGATGGGGGTAGATCATGTGTCACAGAGAGTTAATAAGAAAGGGATTTAAGTGGCTTTCAGCAGACAGACTCGACCTCTCCCCTTCATCCACCCTCATCTGCTGCCATCTTCTCCTCCCTTCACCTCCTCCTTCTGCACCAACACTCTGGCCTCTTTAATTATAATGGTCTTATTAGGTTTCTCTTACGATCGCTGCAGATATGAAAGCGTAGTGAGAGGACATCCGATCCCTCTGTTAGCAGACAATGATTTAGAAAAATATAGGAGAAAAGAAATCTTATTTGTGTATTGATTTAATGGTTAAATGAGGGATAATCCACATGGAGGTGTGTGTTTTAAAGGATTTCAACACATGAAGGTAAAGAACCACCTGATGTGAAGCTTCCTCAGCGGAGGATTTTAACTAATCCTTTAAGGCAGGCCTCAGAATGGATTATCTGTTTTACATCGTGGTCACTCGCCAAAGATTTTAAATAAGAGCATTCACTGGTATTCTTGAATGTTTATCTCTCAGAGGTAAAAGCTCAGGAGGCAAAAGTTAGTCGCTCCCATGTGGTAATTAAAACTGAGCCAGAGCACATGTGCATTTAAGTGTTTTAAGAGTAGAGCCTTTTGAGGCTGATACTGATAAAGCTATTTGAAAAGACTAAAGATCTGATGTTTGTTTTGTTTTACATAAAAAAACATGCCGTAAATAATTTATGGCTCATATTATTTTAGTGAATTTAAGCTTGAAAGTTCATAATTGACCACAGAATGAATAGTTTGACCAAAACAATTATTATGGCAAGGACCACTCAAACTGAAGTGCTGTGATAAAGATATACTGATATTTTGCAGCTGAACAATATACTTTAAAACCAAAGACAATGTTACTGTAAATTTTGAACGGTCAACTTCATTGGAAATCATTTTCAAAATTAACTATCAATAAAAACAAAAATATATTGCTCTTTAATAAATAAAATATAGGTCTCCTTGAAATTACATTTATGTACTACAAATCTACAACAGCAAACTAATTTTGAGAGTTACGTATTCCCACCTGGATTGTTTTTTCAACATAATGTATGTACATATCAGCAAAATGTTCACTGACAACATATTTCATTTGTTTTCCTACAATATCCACTTATATATTCAACCGAATCCATGATCTTTCACTAACCTTAACCAAAGTGCTTCTGTTGCCTAAACGTAACCACAAACGGGAGTCGATCTCTGGTCTCTAGTGTCAAAGTCCCGCGCTTAATGGCTAACATTCACCTCGACTTTCTGCAAACGTAGCACTTCCGTCGCTTTGCCAGTGAACATAATTCAGGCAGCAAATACCTCCTAATGTTTTTGTCAAAACAAATGATTTGTATGTAAATTAGTTTGTAGGAGACAGGGTTGCAAATAATATAAATTGTAGCCTATGAAACATTTATGTACTGCAATTTGTGATAAGACAGTATCAGCTGGTAATATTGGCCTGCCTATATATCAGTCATACTCTATTTAAGATACACTCTGCGCTAATTAGAACCCAATTTTCACCATGGTAGAGTAAATATAAAAATTATGAATATATTGTTGTTAACGTCACATAACTTTTGTCAATAAATCTTTTGCATTCCTATACATGAATAAGTGAATATTTTTTGTTTGTGTGACATTTTGGATTTGAGCTTATTTCTGAGCCCTGGATCTGTTTTTTTCCCTTCTCTGTGTGTGGCTGCGCCTGCTTACAAACACAATGTGCCTTCAGATGGAGATGTGTGAAGGAATTATTCTCACATTCAAACTTTATTTCCTTTCTTTTCCCTGCACTTATTTTCCTTCTGTCCCTTCTATCTTTTTGTCAGCTTGCCTCCATCTGTCCCGGAGGTCTTTTTTTTACGTCACTGCTGCTGCCGTGTGAAAATGTGGTAGCTCCAAAATGTCACCTGTTATGAGTCAACGAAAAAGAATGGAAGAGTTTTGTCTCCTAAGTCTGGGGTGAGTGTCACAGTCCCTGGCTCTGCAGAAATACAGCAGTGAGACAAACAAATAGAGAAAAACACACAGACAAGCTACGGCAACAAACCCGACATGCACTACATGATACAGGAACAAAAACAACAACTATACTCCGCACACACACGTTTACATTGTCACACACACACACACACACACACACACACACATATTCACACACAGCTGACTACAACCTAATGAGCGTATGAAGGTAGCTTCATGCTCAGTCCTCCAGGGCAACAGCAGCTGCTTCGCTCTATGATCTTGTCATCTGTACTGATTTCATGCGATGACCTTTCACCTCTCCTAAGGGACTTTTATACCTCAAATGATCGAATGAGGTTTCAGAAAAATAACAAACACTTTTAGACTTTAAGCCCCCATGTTTTATCAAAGTGAGATTTGTGATCTGTAATTCCTACTTTATTATCATATGGTGTGTCTTTGTGCATCCAAACCAGCCAACATACCAAGCCATGACAAATGATAGCTTATGTACATATGTCAGCTTGTCCCGCGTTTTGCCTCTTAAACACACATACACACACACACACACACACACACACACACACACATATATGTGCACAGCTGTTCAGGGCCCAGCCACCAGGGAGATGACCCATAGTCCAGCCATCAGTAACAGGATGACTGTTGCTGCGGGAGACCAAGGGCAAAACCCGACATACCATCTAACACTGTGAATAGATACACACTAACACACAGAGTCAGCTCTCAGACCCGAGGGGTGCATTAGCATTAGTGCTGCCCTTCAACAGCAATGTGGAAAATGCTACTTTATGTCATGCTAGCAAGCGAGTGATCCTGGGGTAACAGGCTATGTACGCTAACATAAGCAAAAACATGTTCCAACGGCAATTTGAAGCTCCATTCCCAATATTAATGAGAACTTCTGTAACAGTGACAAGCATGGGTTAAAAGGTCAGTTCATACAAACTACTACTACCTATGCTGGAACAAATATTGTACTTTTTACTCCACTACATTTATTTTTAGATACCAGTTACTTTGCAAATTCATATTAATAATACAAAATATAACCAACAAATAAATGATGATTTATTATTATAGGTTAAGATAAGACAAGGCTATATTGATCCCTGGGGGAAATTCAGCAATAAAGTAATTAAAATTAGCCCCACCTTAACTAGCTGCAACATTAAAGTAATATATAGGCTACATTGACGGATTAATAATTAAAATCCAATAATATGATATACATTATTCTGAAATGGGCCATTCTAAATATTTAGTACTTTTACTTTTGGTACTTTAAATATATTTTGATGCTTATACTTTTGTACTTTTGTGGTATTGCTAAGATCTGCATACTTCTTCCACCACTGCGTTTAGTCCTCTGTTAGTCAAGCTCAAAATGCCTTGGATCCTACATTTCCTATAATGCCACTTGATAGTATCATTCCTTATGCCGCGTTTATGTCATAGAGTTATTGTAATTGCCAGTTTCTGACTTGTAAATAGCAATCATGTCAACATCCAACTTCTGAGTATACGGAGGCTTTGACGACTGGGAAACTGAATATATGAGTATATATACTGAGTATATTTCTGAAAGCTTTGACAAATCTGACTTATTGCTTCATAATACGAAAGTTCCTGAATGCCAACCAAACATGGATGTCTCACATCAGCCAAAGACTGTTATTCAAGGAGATTAAACCCAAATTTAACAGATATAGGGTTATATTGTCAATGCACAGTATTTTTAATCCTCACATGATCAACTCTGCAGTCACACAGCTCTCTGAAGTCATCTGATGACGTGAATGCCCGCAAGTCGTAAACATGGACATTTTTCCATCTCTGCCATCCATTCTATATGACATGAATACAGCATTAGCACATTCCTGTCTGCAAAAAGGCCATGTTTTTTGAATTCCATGCCACTGGTTTGTAACACAAGCTGTAGCATCCAAGATTAAACTGAGATTACTGACACAAGACATTATACAACTGTTTTCACAGGCTAAGTAAGCACTCTGTGACTAGTAAATGGACTATGACATAAAATGCTCCTTTAAAAAATGAAACAGCAATGTGTCTTTCCAGAAACCTCAAAATCCAAGTAAACAAACTATCTCTACTACACCTACTACAATATTTCACATGGGAGTGGATGAATCCCAGTGAAAAGGTACTAAACTGTCTCTGCCAACACTTTCAACTGTGATAAACCTCCACCTGCTGAAGAAGGCTGTGGTATATGCCTGAAAGCTTCAGGAATAGCAAAGTAAGTGAATCTTACTGAAGTTCAGAACATTTAGCAGAGTATATGTGCTCCTAAGGACCAAAAATATGAAATGAAAGTTTACCACAGCTTCTTCACTACCCACTGCTGTTTGATTATCAGCTGATAAAGATTCAGCATCATACCTGCTGCTTGCACTCCATTTAAGCAGGTTTCACAGATTTGCTGCTACATAACAAGTGGCAAAATTGGTCCCTGTTACGCTGGATAATCCACAGAAAATACAGTAAACTGTTTTCATTTAAACTACATTTCCCCTATGAAATAGCCCCTAGATTATTCAAAGTAGTGTTTCTGGAAGGACACGTTGATATTGAATTTTTTAATGCTCTGAGCACCACAAATGAAATTCCATCCACCTTGATTGCAATGAAATCTCAAAGTCAGATATTTCAAAACCTGGACAAACAAAACCAAAACATGCATGGCTGGATACAGTAAATCTAGAGGTAAGTTTTAAAGCCCCTGTGGTAGCGACTGAGCACCCGTCCTGCTGAAAAGTCCTTGAGCAAGACACTGGATCCCTCCCAGCTCGAGGGCTGCTGACCCTGAGGTCTGACCTCCCAGTGCAGCCAGGCAATTTTGCGACCTGCAGGGATCAATAGGTATCACATCTGATTATTACTATTTACGAGGTGCAGTGACTCTTGCTTGACTTTGTTTTAAAGGCGTCGAATTTCACGAGGTGACCTTGTTGAAGAATAAAAAGAAACAACAACTGGACAGGCTGAGTCGAGGCTGTGCTGGTAACAGCTGCAGCCCAATACAGAAATTTATCTTGCTGTTAACATCTGCAGCTGCCAATGAGTTACAGCTCAAGGACAAAGACTTTATTTTCTTAATGATTTGAGGATTTACTCAAGAGTGGGACAAGAGTGAAATGCTAAGACCTTTTTTTAAACTATGAAACACATTGTGGAGAGCTACTGTATAAATCATGAGGGGGTGGGGGGAAGATGAATAAAAAGCATGGTTAAGTTAAGAAATGTGTTTATTGTCCAGGAAGGCTCTTTTCTTACGTCTGAGGCTTTATCTGCAGCTATTGTATCTGGCTTGGTACAAAAGGATGACATCCCCATCCATAATCACACCTAAAAGGCTCTGATTGGTCAATTGTTTTTCTGGAAACCAGGGGAAACAGCCGTCACTAAGCACCAGACCTATTTGAATATACTAAATACTGAGGCCTTGACAGTAAAAGCGCTAAAGCCATGTTCAGAACAACATTAGAAATGCATCAAAAATGCAGCTTCTTCATTCATTTCAGTGAGACACTACATTGGCACATCAGGGGTGCCACGGCTCTGGCAAAAAAAAGCGAAGTCGTCCAGCTCAAATTTAGCCACAACACAATGCAGTATCATCCGGCAACTCACTGCATGGCCAAATTTAATACGTGCAAGAAAGTAGATGTCACATTAGAGGATAAAATGTTAAAATGTAAAATCCTTCCCCATAGTATTATAAATAACTATGATTCAAACTCCTGAATGTACTCAAAGTGGACTTCCTGGATCCTTTTATTTTCTCACCAGTATTCTGTACTTACATACTTTATTCACAATGACAGATTTGATTTGGTGAAATCACTAAATTGTTTTAATTTACTTGTCATCCTTGTCTTTGCCTTTTTGAGCAGTGAATCAAAAAATAATACCATTAGCATTCAATGCGTTTCAAAACTCTGTAAGATGTTTTTTCCGTCTCTGCAGGACAAACTTGCTAACTACTTTTAAACCACAAGATGAATTTTGTTACAAGGTCCAATTTGTTGTTATTTATTACCGAAAGCAATTGGGTGTGTGATAAGCAACATTTATCAGTTGGAGACTGGAGCTAAATACAAGCAGCCGATGAACACTGATGCACCGGTGCTGCATCAGTGTGGATCAAACACTTCTTATTTTGTCGGAGCTTTGAGCCAAAGAACATCACAGCTTCTGTCTGCACATGTGCAAAGACTCTTTCTCTTATCACTATGCCCCCACAGTCTCCCTCCAATCCTCATTATTTTAATCTGAAATACACCTCACTTACGTCATCCTCCTCCTTCTCTCCACTGGGCTTTTCCTCTCTCCATCACTCTACCTTCTAAACCTTTATCTTAACAGTAAAGGCAGCCAGGGCTCTCTGGCCAGTGTCTCTATGGTGCTTTTTAAGCATCTGCCCCACCCTGTTCCTGGACCTGTTAGAGACGTGCAGAAAGAGAGATTCAAATCGAGTGTATGTCTGTACTCAAACATGTATGTTAATGTGTGTGTGTACACAGCTGTGTTTGCTTGCATGTGTGTGTGTTTGTGCATGAGTGTGCCTGAGAGAGTCTGGATCATTACTTGTCTGTAGGGTAGACTCCCTGTGGACCAACAGATACATACTTTATCTTGCCCTAAATGACCCCGCAGAGAGAGTGATGAGAGAGCAGTGGAGAGTAGGAGAACTGGGGGAGAAAATGGGGTGAGGGAAGGACAGGGTGAGAGGAGGATGAGAGGGGGAGAACAGGGAGGAGAGGGAGAACAGAGGAAGCGAGAGCAAAAGATGATTTGACGAAAGACGGAGAACAAGAGACTGATTGAGCAGGCAGAATCAACATCGGGCCTTGTACTTGTGTGCTTATCGATGAAAGCCTTTTAGATCATTTCTTACCGGCAAGCGCCTTAAGCCAAATCCAGGGAGAGAACAAGAGGGAGAGACAGAAAACATCAGCTACAGTAGCAATGTTCCCTTTGGCGAAGTCAAATGACAAGCACATCGTCAGTTCTTTCTCTTTGCATAAAAACACACTCCACATCATCTACAGCTTAATACCCACACTGGGATGTGTTGCACTTTGCCTCAACAACATTTTTGTGATAATGTCTGAATAATAACAGCAGCTAAGGTTGAAGGAGTAAAACTTTTAACAAGACTAAAGCTGCCACTATGCTTCATCAGAAGTGCTTGTCGGATGGTCGAACAGCTTCGGGAACCCTCTCACCCCACACCTTTACAACGCTGGATTTGGGGGGTGAGGGAGCTGTGTCCAAATGTTTCTGTAATTTCCTGAAACCGGTGATCCGACATTTTCACCCACTTCACGCCGTGATTGGCCAGCTGTGCAGAGGTGAGAAAAGAGCCAGTGTTTGAACTTCTCTCTCTGGCCTTCTTTTTTCATCCTTTACACAACTACTTTTCACATGCACCACTAAGTGCAACACTATGAATGCTTTCCAGGAGAGACTGTCTGAAAATGTGCGCTGTTACCCCCATATTTAAACAAAATCATGTCTCACCTCTCTAAGACAGCCAGCTTTTCACCTTCCTTTTAACATCCTAGAAAAGAGTACTCTTCTTAACGTTACACAGTGTTTTATAATAGAAATGTGCAGTTATCTGACTGGTTGTAAAAAGAAGGGGGGGGCGTGGTTTAGACTTGGCTTTCCCTTGTTGGTGCACAGGCGGGTCCCAGCCTCTTGGGACACGATTCCACCCATCTTGAGGTGACTGTGCCGTAGGGAGAGGAACCCTACACTTCTTCTGTTAGTGAGTTCTTTACTGACTCCCCATAAATACTACTTTTCCTTGTGGTCATAAGTACGTAATGTCCTCAGTACATGATGTTCTTTATGATATTCCTGTTTCTTTGTATAAGTGTAAGCCTGTTGCAACAAATCTGCAAATTTTTTCATGTAGACAATTGGTCTGCAGGACATCACCTTAAAGTGTTAAGCTTCATGGCCTGCTTGTGTGTGCCTGTGTGTATAATAATTTCAACATTGTGGTAATGATACAGTAAATATATTATATTTTTTGTCTTTTTTTCTTTACACTTGACACTGTATTGTTAGTTTACATGTTGTTAATACTGACCAATCTAACAGCACACATTTTTTAACAACACAGGCGACCACTTCAATTTTCTCCAGGCCTCGGCCAGAAATGAACAATCAAGAGGTTTCTAATTATTCTTGCAGGCCGAGCTGCTACATAATGCCTCAATCGCCACTGCAAAATAAAAAAGCAATTTGGATCATAAGCACCCCATAACACTCAAAAGGTTGCTGTTCCGCTTCTTTAGTCTGGGCCAGCAGTGAGTGTGTGTGTTTATGTGTGTAGGTCAATCCAGTGGGGTGTGTGTGTGTGTGTGTGTGTTTGTACGTTCAGGGGTGAAGCGCTCTTTCAAAATATCACTCCCTCCTCTTTATTTATCTGCATTCATATTCTGCTCAGGGAACTCAATGTGCTTTTGCAACTCAGCTGTTCATTTACATAAGACGCAGGCTTCCTCCTTGCCAAATTAATTTGATGTTCCAAGGCGAAGCCCTAAAGCACCTCCACCAGACGAAATCACAGCTTCCTGCCGGTCTGACTTGCCCGACCTGCTGAGTTCACATCAACTGAGCTAACCAGGGTGTCAAACACTCTTTGCTTTTGTTGCTTCTTTCACAGAACTTCAATTGTAGGTTTTTCCACATAGCCCCCTGTGCCGCTGCTCTGTACTTAAGCTCAGCACCAATTACTAGCACAGAGCTGAGGGAACTGAGCCATCCAGCAGGTTGGTTTGGACCACAGCCTATTTTGTGTTCCTGCTTTTATTGGATGAGTTTATTCTGCTGCAGTGTGCCACTTTTTTCCCCTTCTCGCTAAAGATAAAAGAGAAAGCCCCACTTCATCAGCATGACAAACGAGCAAGATTTATGAATCCAAACACGCCAGCTCTTCTCTCAGAGTTACTGTATATTTTCAGCAGTAACCCCTTACCAAAAACCCCCCACCAGGAGTGTCTTAACCTGGAGAGCTTTGATTCTGCCAGCACCACAGCAGAAAACCAAAAGAGCTGCCTGCATGCTGCAATTAGGCGGAAATGCTGTCACTATTGGAGACAGAAGGAACATTAAAGGCTCCTCAGCATCACAGCGGAATACGTACAAGCTTGTATAAAAAGCTTGTCGGCTTTTATCAGCCAGTTGCAAATGCTACTGAGGAGGACAGACAGACAGGGTGGTCTGTGGTGATTAGTTTAAAAAGAAAAGAACCTACAGACTGGATACAGAGGCATGTAAAGTTGTGGATGAGGCAGGTACTACTGTCAGTGACACAGAGTAATTAAGGATGCACTATTCCCCCTTTCATTAATATCATCAAAATGCATTTTACCCAGAATTTCTACAAAGAATGAAATATCACGTTAAGATGCACGCAGCAAACATAAACTGCAAAACTCCACTTTTGGCTGCCTGACACAGCTGGCCTGCCCGTGTGTAAATACATCGATTTTTCCAAACATATTGATCACATCCCGTATATATATATATACAGCCTCCCCTCATTCCCTCTTTAATACTGTACATCCATTGTCTCACTTGTATAAATAACTGAATCAACAGGTAAACATGCATGCATGTGGTTATAGGGTTATCAGTAATAGTGTTTATAATGCATTTAAGAAAGTCTGCACAATCTCAACATATTTCAGTCCTCTTTTCTCAACATGCTGTAATTACTGTGTGAAGCTTTTACTATGAAGTGTTAAAACATTACTTCTGTTTTTGTTAGGTCTTCATTATACTCTGAGCGTAAGACTTTTGTCTTACGCTAAAAAGACTCTTCCCTACACTGAGATTTTTGTATTGACCGAGGGTCCACACTCACCAAGGGGCCCCATTAAGGAGCCCATAAGATCACACCCTTGTTTTAATTTTACAGGGTTTTTTTACTGATTTAAAACACTCAGTGCTGCATTCTATAAGGAATATTTTTCTTGTATCCCTCTAGTCTGGTGGGATTGTGGTGTTCCTACAGTGTTGTCTGTCTGGTACCCCTTCAAGGGGCCACCTGACCTTCGTTTTGCTTTCCTGTTTTGGTGGACTTGTAGTCTTTAAAATCAAATTTTAAAACACTGAGTGAGGAGATTTAAAAAAAAAATACTTATTTTATAATTAATTTAGGTTGACCCGTTTTTGTCCCATTTTGAATTCGCGCAGTCTGGATTTTTTTGTGCTATAGTGAACAAGGGTTAAACTACTGAAAAACGGAGAGAAAACAACATCTGCTGGTTTTACCGACTAAAATCTTGTTTATTAATAAAGTCAGATCCGTGGCATGCGCTCTTCCTGGTACTGAAGTAATGTTGTAACTGCAGGTTATTGTGTGGATTATTGGCCTGCATGGTCTCTAATTTCACAGTGGTAAACTAGTATTAAAGACTGACCGGCAGAGAACCTTCTTCCTCGTTATCCGGAGAGACTCTGGACACTCTCTATAATATGATATACTGATATCATATGAGAAAAATTTCATAAACTCACTGTTGACTAGCTACAAAAGAAGGTAGCCTATGTTATTATATGATATGATAAATTAATACGATAATAAGATAATGTTGGAGACACCGAATAAGATAATGTTGGAGACGCCACAAGGTGTAAATACAATGGAGAAAAATCATATATTACTATATTACTATAATTACTAATTACTATATAAATTTTACAAATGATATTAGAGATGACATGCTAGAATAGGGCCGACAATAAATAGTCTAAATTTGATTATATCATAAAAAAATGCAACTGTCTCCTCGCGAGTTCTCACGATGCACTGAATGCACTGCATGACAGACAGGAGCCACACAACGTCACTTTCATTGATTGATGATGAAATGTAGGTCAAGCTGAAACGAGCGAATAATTCAACAAAAACAATCAAAATAAATTAAAAAATAACAATTCAACAACAACCGTGTGGTAATGATGGCAGAGAGTTCACAATCCAACTCGGCTGCAGAGAGAGTCATTTGCACTCCGAGCAATCTAAAAAGCCCCTTTTGGGAATACCGTAAAACTTCACCGGTAGCCCACCTTAGAAAGCATGAAAGCCAAAGGTTACCGTTGTTATTTCAACTTGGATTACATTTTTATGAAAAACCGTTTTGATTCTTTTGATCGGTGGACCCTTACGGACTAACAGAATGTAAATAATCAAGGAATGGACACATATTTATGGCCGCTTCAAAGGTAGGGAGGCAACACTTTTTTTTTTGTCTCTCTTGTTTACCATGCCAGTAAATCTGACTGAATTATACTTTGGTGCTCATCGTTTCTGTAAAATGACAATTGAATTGTGGAGGATCTAACTGATCTAACAATGTGTAGCATGTCCATATTAATAAAGGTTTAGACATGTATATTTGTATGTGCAATCCAAGCAGCTTAGAACTAGCTGATGTGGGCTTTAAGAGGTTTTATACATCCAAAGAACTTCTATAAAAACCAGACCCGACATCTAATTGAGATTGGGTTTTTTGGTCAGTAGACGGCAAACTTGTGGAACCTCGCGATAAAGTTGTATGCAAGTAAGCTACAGTTAGCCTACCATTCCAGCACTAGCAATTCGAGGACACATCTCGAAAATATGCACCCAAATGAGCATGGCTTGATGTCCGGAACTCCACCTAAACGTTATTTGTTAATTTTGTAATGTTTAGGTATGTAGATCTTTTAAAAGACATGTTTATGTTGAAACAAATATACCTACAAGTAGTTATGTCTCTCGTTGTATTGGTTCGCCATCTTATGCACACAATGCGCAAAATAACTGTGAACAAGTGTTTTTTTATGATTCAGTAGGCATACTTTTCTATACTGTTTTTGAACAATATTACTGATTATATTATTCAGTGACTGAGGGGCCACAAACAAATCTCTGCACCTATTAGGCCTGTCCTGCTCCTGGCTATATTAAATTATTCGGAAACACTGCTAACAGTATTTAGTGACACAATTTCCCTCACTACTGCGCCTCTGGATCTCGTTAGTGTGTGCTTGGTTAAGACAATAGATACATTTACAGCATTTACAGCCATTGTCGTCTGTTGGCAGTGATTGAGCAGCTGCACTGGTTTTGCTCATGGGCACCTCGCCAGTGTTCTCCCACCCACCTCAGGGGTTTAAACCAGTAACCCTACAGCTTAATTTAGGCTTTATAACTGGCCTCAGGGGAGATTGTGTTTACTCTAGAAGGTTCTTAAAATTACAAGCTTACAAGAACCATAAGGTGAATGAAACCAATAAACCTGCAGCAGAAACCAACAGTGCCAGACTTAGAAGTTAAATTAGTACTTCTATGTAAAAATGTTTGCACTCATGGTATGTTAAGGTATGGAAAACAATATCGACCACATTGCAAAACAGTTACAAAATACAGGGCAATGGCAGGGAAACAACATTCAATAAATCTGATCTTGAAAACAGATGCCATTACCCCTGACACTGAACCCTAACCCTTGCCGGCTTTACACCCACATTGCTGCATTTACAAACACAACATAGGCTAATGAGCCAGTTAAGTCCCCATGCAAGCAGCAATAAACAAGATCAATACATACTAGATCAATATAACATCGCTCTGATAGTGGAAATCTCTGCAAGCAATTAGATGCCGCTTGAGAAGGCGGCGTTCTCGTTCATACCCAATTATGATTGGGTCAAATGGGCTTAATTGGGTGTCTAGTTTGTTGATTATTGCTGAAGCAAGCGAATCACCCCGTTTATCATACTGATAGAAGAGAGGTCCCCGGTTAATTCTGGTTGCATCTGGGGTAATGATTGGGAAATTAAAACGCAAATAAGCCATTATATTGTGGTCTGTGTTTCAGGATAACTTGTGGAGTAATTAGTGAGAGGAATAGGCTGAGAGGATGTCCTGCTCTGATTAGACCTGGCAAATAGAGGTGTTTCACTCAGGACTGGCAGTGAATATTTATCAAAAAGACATTTCAGAAGGTAATAAGAGATTTGAAAGCAATTTGAGCCAAACTGAATTTCAATCCTTAGGGGTTAAACTTTTTTACAATTTCAACCTGCAAAGCAGCACACAAATGTTCTTTTTGTCATGCTAGTTTAAGCTATTTTTGATAATAATAAGTTTGGTAAAACCAAAAGTATCCATTATTCTATTGTCAATGGAGCTGGCTGCCACTTGGAGCATATCTGTCAAAACCTCTTCTATTCACAGCTCTGTGTGGCTGTACTAAGGCACAACTGTGCTTTGAGCTAAACGCTACTGTCAAGATGCTAATATGCTCACAGTGACAATGCTAACATACTGTTTAGCAGGCATAATGTTTACCATGTTCACCATCTTGGTTTTGCATGTTAGCATGCTTACATTTGCTAATTAGCACTAAACAAAATATAGCTCAGGCTGATGGGAAAGTCATTATCAGTTATTGTCAGTATTTGTTCATAAGCCAAAGTGACGGACAAATAGAAATTTTAACCTCAAGATGGCGCAAGATAAAATGTTACAATTCATCCTAACAGGAAACAGCCCACAGTTTAGCCTAAAATGCCATTTTGCTATTGACCGCTACATTTTTATCGGTTGCCACCATCTGTTGGACTCAATCCAGTGAAGCTGGCAATGGCTATGATATTATGGCTAGATGTAAACAGGAAGAAGTTGAATATAGTTGGAGTTCAAAGTATCGCAATGTGTCCCCCTCATATTGATAACACAAATATTAGACCTAAGTTAATACTGTTTGTTAAAAGAGTGGACTACAGTGGCTAAAAACCTCTGCTTCGCTAAAGATATGCTACAATTGTTGCACGAGAAATACAGACTTCTTCATTGGCAACTCAGCCAATCACTCATGAGTCCCATTGTTTTATTGGTTTTAGGGTGCTGTCTTCTCCGCCCTTTTTACACCCATTTACTTGTATTAGATGGAGGCATGATCAGGAGGAGGCTAGTGTTGAAAAAGTGTGTTTATAAAAAGTAAAAACGAATATATTTGCTAATTTTAAATATTTAAAAATAATGAATTAAACTTAGCTTACTGACTCTGAGTTATGCCAGTGGGGGATCACACGTGCGCCCTCTATTGGCCGGCTGCCACTGGTAAAGAGTCCCTCTGCTATGAATACGACAGGTAAGATGGCTTGTTGTAAATATTTCACTTACACCCATGTGGCTGTAATGGCTTTGAGGCTCAGTACTGGCACTCTACGTATCAGAGAGGTCAAAGGATAACTGCTGGACTGACAATAGGAGCGATTCATTCTGGTGTCAGCTCCAACTGTCACTTCCAGAGCGGAGCAGAACAGATTCGGAACGACGGATTCCAAATTCCGGATCCTTCACAGAGTGTCAGTCTTGCTTTGTGTCGGGCGATGCCTCCAGATAGCCGACTGTTCCGAACGGAGAGCCGGGGTCTGAATAATTAACCACAATGGAACAATAAACACGCTGTTTTCACAAGTTCCCCCCATTCTAAAAATGTCAAAAGCAGATGGCACGCTGCCTGCGGCAAAACTTTGGTGTAGAGCGAAGAGATAGGCGGGAATGGAGCGAGAACGAAAAAAAGAAGGGAGGAAAGATAGAAAATAAGTCAAGGAGTATTTTTTTCTTGGCAAGAGTGGGAAAAGGGATGAATGGCTGACCCACGTTTTATTTGTGAATCCGTAAAATGCATAAAAAAATGTCTACATGCATTGAGGTGAGACCAAACGGAGTTACATAAAAATAATAATAAGGCTGCAATGAAAATAGAACTGTCTTTGCTTATATTTACATTTATATTCTATGCTGGTATATTTGAATGTATCATCACTGAAGACAGAAAATAAGACATTGAGGGAAGCAACAAAGCAGGTGGAAAAACAGCTATTCGGACGGCAGATGATCACACAGATGAGAGAAAAAGAGAGAAAATTGAGCTGTGAGAACATATGTGGACAGACGGTCATCAAAACGATAGAGGCAAGTTGCAGAAACACCAGACTAAGAATAAAAGGACAACACTTCCACATCGAGCAAATGTGGCAGTCCACATGGAGTACTTTCTCTTCCCTGTGTGACAGCAAAGAAGCCTACTGCTGTGATGATGTCCTGTCTATCCATTTATCAGAATCAGAATCAGAAATTTGGTATTGATCCCAGAGGGGAAACTCTTTTGTTACAGCAGCTCACTATCACGTCAGTGCACACAGGAATAGAAGTACTAAGCAAAAAATATAATACACTACTACTTTCCACTCCAACTTCCTCCTGTACTTCTCCTTGGCCTCACTGATCTTCACCTTCAGGCCAGCCTGGATTGCCCTCACCTCCTCCCTATTACCATCAGTAAAGGCCCTCCTCTTGGCATTCAGAATGTCCTTGCTGTCCTTTGTTACCCACGGTTTGTTGTTTGGATAACAATGACCATCTTAGTTGGGACATTGCAGTCCACACAGAAGTTAATGTAACCAGTGATGCACTCACTTATTTCCATGGTTAAATATGTTCTACATTTAAGGAGAAGTAATTTGCTCACCTCCTTCAGTGAATGCAAAAATATGGAAACAGTGTAATTGTAACTCAAGCTATGTTGCTCAGACCGTGACTGAGGAAAACAAATATTTAAATGTTGTGCTTTCCTGTCACCTTTTCATTGAATTAATTGAACATTCAACCGTAACTTAGCATAGAAGGCTTTGGATTTCTTCACATGCTAAAGCAGCGTGCATGTGGCTTGTAGTAAGAGTCTCCATACTCAAAGGGTTTGGATGGTGGTTTCTTTTTTTACCCTCCAAAACAAAGAAACAAAAAAAAAACAATTGTAAGGAATGGATTAAACAGTGTGTTCTTGTGCTCTTGCATAAGCTGCAAACGTTAGCATGTTTGACTAACTAGCTTACTAGCTTGAAACTTTAACAAGTCAGCTGGATACGGACCGTAACCAACTCGTATATTAGCTTAATTAGCAAACTCATACGTTAGCTTAATTAGCTAATCGACAAATTTGACGGTCACCAACTAGAAATGCAAAGCCTGGTTTTGTCTACCAATGCCTGAAATCAGGGACCCGTTATTTCAACAGTTACTAAGAATTTGAATGCTAAATCAGAAACATCAAAGCAAAAATGGAAAAAGCTGCAAATCACGAGAAAGCTGCACGTCACTGCAAACAACATGTCTTATGGCTGCATTGAGGCTACTGTTTGTCTCTGCCTCATATGTGATAGATTTTTCTCTGCTTAACATCAGTTGTCTAGTCTTTCAAGACACTGTGGTGGAAAAAACATTATCCACAGAAATATGCCCTAAGTCCACTTTTCCTGTAAAATTCTAGTCTTGCTCAAGACCACCATAGAAGAACACAAGTCGGCTGTTGTAGGGATCAAACATGTGACCTTTCAGCTACAGGAGAGTCTAACCACTGGGCTAGCTTGTAGCACCATTATACAGAGTAGTGATGCAGACAGACTAACAGAGGGAAAAAGAAATATCGGGTGGAGGGCAGTCAAACTGGGCAAGTGAGGCGGCAGTAACAGTGAGCGCCCTCCCGCCGCTGAGGGAAGCTGTGTAAGACTGTAATCAGATTTCACACACCGCTCGAGCGTCCCAACCAAACACCCAGACTCCTTTGCAGTCAGCCGGCCGAACTGATACTGATGTGTGCGTTACAGGAAAAGTAAAAGAAAAGGAAAATGTGTTTTTGAGAGAAAGAGTGTGTATGTGTGTGTGTGTGTGGATAGGTGGAGGGCATGTGCATGTTGTGAGTGCGCATCCATGCCCGTGTATATGATGTGTATTTGTGCATGCAGTGTATGTGTTTGTGTAGTTAGTGTGTAGGTATGCCAGTGTGTATTTCTGACTGCTTGCACACCTGTATTTACTGTGTTCCTGTGCCATGCTTGCTTTTATTTGTGTGTGTGTGTGTGTGTGTTTGTATGTGTCTATGCTCTTGCTCTTCTATTTTTGTGAGGACCAACACACTTGATGAGATTAATGCATACGGCAACATCACTACAACAAAGTTCGATGGGGCAAAAAACATGAGTGGTCTTCAAAATAAGTTTTGCAAACTTGAAGGTTTGTTTAAACCTGTTTGATCATCTGTGTTTTTTGCCCTGTGTGACTTCTTTTTAGCAATGTCTCCCAAATCTTAGAAATTAAATTGGTGAGTACAATGTTTTCATAACCGATGCCAAAAGTACGAAAATAAGACCTACGTTGTATAAAACTGGAATTATTCTTTAAGGATAGGTTTATGGCCAGGGAATGCATTAGTATCAATGAGTGTCCTCACGAGTATAGAAGTACAAACGAGTGTGCTTGTTTCTGTTTGTGTACCTGTGTTGTGCTCTCTGGGATCGTGCTGTTAGGATGCAGCCAGGCTGTCTGTAATGGCCCGATAACACAGACCCTCTGGCCAGAAAAAGGATTAATTAAGGGGCCAGACTAGAACCCCCAGGGGAGGGCGCCCTCTGCACCTCCCCTCCACCCAACACACACACACACACACACATATATAAACACAGACACTGGTGTGAATAAATAAAGCACATGCACTTGCATAGACCTCATAAACTCACAATCACAAACTTTCACACATACACACAGGTAAGGTGCCACAGGAACACACACAGACAAACACACACACACCTTGCAGGTTCAAAACATTCGTGCCAGCCCCTGCGGGTTTAAAGTCCTTCTCTAACTAACACTGGCAGGGTTTGTACGACTCTAGAGGAAACACCATTAGCACTTTACAAAGGCTTTTACCCACCTGCCTGGGCAGCTCAACACACTCATTAAGTTGTGACCAAACATTGTTTCAGGATGAAAAAGGTGTGGGCCAAACTGAAGAAATGAAAGGAAATAAATCAAAAGGAAACAAAACAAAAATATAATTTAAAAGCATGAGTCAGTTGTGTTTGTGCAGCCCATCATCATAGTTATAGTCCTTGAAAACAAACGATCCAGGTATCTTAAAATAAACTATTCTGGTGTATTCAGGTTGCACATAAAAATCTTGTCTTTAGGTAAAATAAACAACACAGAGAGTTTGAGGTGAAATCCTTTTATTGTACAAACAAATCTAAATATTCACATTGACTTTACCCCCAGAAGAAATCAAATCATTTTTCTGAAATCCTGAGAAAGGAAGTGTACAAATTGATATGTCTGTATTTATGCCAAATTCGTCTAAAGATTACAATGTTCAATAAAATATAGCAATGCATTTGTCAGCACTGTTCAGCCCTTGAAGGTGTCCTGTATTAATCTGTGTCCAAGTGTTTCAGCTTTCACCTTGTAGGCTATTGAATAAGAAGTAATATGATGCAGTGTAATAAAGAGAAGCTCAATTAGAAGACTTTCAGCAAAGCGCTTTACTCTGAGGAGGCAAAGAGAAATGCACTGTTAAAACCAGACAACAATGAAAAAGTTCCTTATCATATACTGTGCTTAAAAGTCAGCGGTGTCATGCATTTGTCAAACCCAGAACTTTCTGATGAAGCCCTTCATTGAACCAGGAGCTGAAAAGTGATATTCAGTTTGGAGTATCTGGTTTCTAGATTATCTTGTGCGACGGATTCTATAGATAACGTATCGAGTGGCTCGTTGATACAGACCCTGGAGTTGATAGCCAACACAGTGTGTCTTTACTGACCGGTCTCATTTGTTCTCCTCGATGATGGTGCTTTGTTTGATGTGGCATTCTTTGCGGTATAAGCCTTGTCTGTCTCTCCTCAGAGGGGTTTGTGTTTCCTGGGGGTTCATGGGAACAGCACTACTAAGAGGGCAACGCTGGGACATAAATACAACGCCCAGCTTTTTCAATCAAAACTGTGATCAACACCAGGAAACGCCAACACGCTAGCTGTACCTGCCCTTATTTCACTGCAGTTTTCAGCCGGGACACAGTTGGGACAACTGAGAAAAACCCCAGTCAGTGAAAGATTAAGAACCGATTTTAAAACAGTAAACATGACATTGGGTATGTCTGCACGCCAATAATTCACTCTAATCCCATTTAAAGATATAATCTGATTATAGGAACAGTTATGTAAAACTCTAATCTCATTATTTTAATCAAAATATGTGGTATAATCATAAATTGATTGGCACAAATGGCATGCTCAATATTGTGATTTGTTGCGAAAACAATCTCACTACAAGGTCCATCTAGGAGCTCTTCCAGAGATCTCAATCATATCACATGCTCTTCCTCAGCATATGTAGTTGCCTCGTTGATGTGGTATTCTAAATGTTCAAATTTCCATTTTACTGAGCACTTTGAGGACTTCACATCCATGTTGATCTGCTACTGAGGATCATATGGTGTGACTGAAAGCTCCAGAACAGCTACTAAATGGACCTTGTCGTGGGATTGTTTTTTCTCAACTGCTGTTTCCAAGGTCAAGAGTGAATATAAACTTCTCAGCTAGAGAAGACTGTTTTTGCCCTGGGTCTTGCCTCTCAGGCTACACACAGGCTGTTGGAGTAGGATGCAGCCTGAAGAAAAGTTCTGCAAACTGGGTTTGAGTTAAGACAATTATTTAATCTATATTTTAATTTTCAGTTAATAATGTCCTGAAAAGATGATTGAACTGAACCTCAGTCAAATATAAGACATTAAAGCAAAGTTCTCTTTGTAGTAAAGATGTAAATACAACAATTAACTATCAGAAAGTATCTGGTATCTATAAGAGGTTATAACACAGAGGTTTACATAACATTTCTGATTTTTGTTTTACTACCTTTATTATGGAAAACACAATTTCCAATTTCAACCAATTTTAGCATAATGTATTAGTTACTTGATTGATTTAAATGTTTCTATCATAACATATCAGGTCTCTATCAAAGAAACTCATAATTTGAAGTAGTGTTAGCAATTCAGATTTACATTTGTATGTTTTTAATTTACTGGTATTATGATAAATAGCACAATAACCAATTTTGTCATAAGTTGTTATTTTATAGAATAATAAAAATGTATACAAATACAGCTATAAATAGTGCTTTACAGATATAGCACCCACATAGTATTTCACTTCTGAAGCCAAACCTCTTACAACATCACATCATTTCTGAGTAAAAGCCCAAAAAATCCTGTGACTGTTTCACTTTTATTAAAGTTAGTCTATTCATTGTACTATGTAAGTAATACGTGTATGTAAACACATCTCTAGGCTTTGGTTTACTAAAACACTGAAGATCAGATAATCACAGTCTTAATGAAAAAATCAGGTTCAAGCTTTGAATTTTGTCGGCCTGGTGAACCAGGGCCGACTCTGCCACAGAGAAGTTTGCCCAACCATAAAAGCTCCAACCAAACTGAGATGCTCTCAGTATTAATAATAAATAATGCATTTCGTGTTGTGAGGAACAGCAGGGCCATCCAGATACAGGACTTTGCTCCCATAATCTTCCTGCCCAGACCATTTTAATCCAGGGTCTGCTGGAATCTGTCTGTCGGACATCTACAAGTAGATCAAAACGTTCAGACCAAGGGCAGCTCCCTGGAGCCGGGCCCGGACCCTGACAAAAACCCTCGTCCATCTGTCTTGATCTGGCACCAGCGGCCACAGTCAGAACCATGGCTGACACACAACCGCAATAAAAGCCTTTTGAATATTTGACAAGGGATAAAGAGCATTTTAGAAAAAAATGTTCATCATTTGAAAACAGTTATGAAGCCTTTGCCTCCTTGTTAACATTTGAGAACATGCTGATGTACAGATGCCTCTTATTCAGCCAGGGGGCTGATGGGCTCTCTGGGGGATCGATTGACTCAATAATAAGCGACTGCAAGAGGGAAGAGAGGTCATTTTCAACTTTACTTTACTTTACCTCTAATCTGAAATAAAGTAAATTTTTTGTGTGTGTGTGTGCACAAGCACATCTGGACATCAAAATCAATTTGGCACCGAGCCACAACGAGCCACCTTTTTACTAATGCATCAAAGTGGTTGAAAGTTGGCCCGTGTTCAATGTTTGTACGTGTGTTTGTGTGTGTGCTTATATGCTTCTGCAAGGAGAGCCACTCATGGCCAGTATTAGCCCAAAAGAGGATCAAGTTGGTGGTGTGTGTGTGTGTGTGTGTGTGTGTGTGTGTGTGTGTGTGTGTGTGTGTTCGCAGGCTAGCCAGGGTCAAACCAAGAGGTTTGTTAACATGGAGCATTAATCTCGCTTGGGCTCACATCCACACGTACATATTTAATCACAAGCGCTCTAATCACTCAGGCCCATCTTAAACACCAGTCACACCCTTCACTTACACACACACACAAGAAGACCTGCTGATCCTGGCGATCTCAGTCACAAACAAAACATCTGTCATTTCTTTTTGTGACGGTTCAACCACCACCATCAAGGGTTTGGAATATTTACTTGATAAGTGACGAAAAATGATCATTTAATTATCTATTGATCTAAGAAGATCTAAGAATTAACTTGTTTTATTATTGCGTTGATTTTGCTACTTCTACTATGGGGTCAGATTCTTTTGCTGAAAGGCCAGTATTACCCATAATGGCTTCTGAACCTACAAGCATTCAAGCCAACATTTGCAAACAGCCTAGCAGTGACTTCAACAAATGACGGAAATATGTTTTCATGCCAACATTTCTTGAGTAATTTTCCTTCCGGGGAAGCAGTAAACAGTGCTGCTTTTTTGGCTCCGGGCCTGAAAACTGCTACCTTCAGGGACACTATATACAGCAGGCAGCCACAGAGCTGTATATCATAGTCTAATATTGTATAAATAAACCCCTTTCCCAGAACGCCGGCCTTTAAAGGGCGCCCTCACTCTAAAAAGACTCTTGTGACGAGGTTTAACACAACGATGCAGTGAATCTTAGTCAGCACAACACACTTTATCATACAGACTTTTTTCAAGAGGCTTTGTGTACGTGTGTGAGTGTGTGTGAGCCTCTATTTACGAGTGTGTGTGTCACTGTTGTACCCTCCTCTCCCCCCTCACCTCCATTGTTATTCCCTGCATTGCTATTCTCCCAACAGAGCACACATTCATCACTCGGTTTTGGGCATTTCTTGTGGACATGCCAGGGGGGGAAAGGGAACCTTTTCAGGTCTGTGCTTGTAAATGACCTGCTGCAAAAGAGTTTATTAAGTCACCTCCCCTCCCTTCTCCTAACCTACTTCCGGAAGACACAGAGGAGGAGAGGGACAGACACAAAGACCGGACAGATAGATGGGCGGGAGCAGGAATGGACAGAAATATGGAGGGAAAAAGGTGACGAGTGGGGCAAAAGCATTAAGATTACATTTGCCCTTAGTCCAGGTTATGCTCAAATAGGGCTACAACTACAATTGTGTAATATTTAAAATGTAACAAAATAGTAAAAAAAGTGGTCTTCCTCAGGTCCACCCATCTGTGTTCAAACATTGTCACGATCATGTAAAACAAAAGAATTATTGGGAACGAGATATGTCAGTGTGCCATCTTTTTGTGCAGATGATTGTTACCCAACACCTAACACCAAAGAATTCACGGATGGGTGTGCGTGCCTCCTGATTATTTGCTTAATAGCAAAAAATTACATCATTGTTTCTTGGAGCCCTTTAGGTGAAGTCTTCAAATTGCTTGTTTTGTCCGACCAACAGTCAAAAACAGTGACATGAAACAGAGAAAAGAAGCAAATCCTCACATTTAAGAAGCTGGAACCAGCAACTGTTATGTATTTTTGTTTGATAAATGTTCTAAATTATTAATCAATCATTACATCTTTTGCGTTGTCTGTCTGTGCTGGAAGAAGGACCCCTCCTCTGTTGCTATTCCTGGGGTTTTTATCCCCCGCCCCCATTAAAGGATTTTTTGGGGAGTTTGTCCTTGTCCAAACTGAGTGTTTATAGATATCCTGAATGCAGATGAATTTGGGATTTTGTTCTATATAAATAAAACTGACTTGACTTGATTGTTGTCCCTAATTTTCTGTCTAATAAAATAATTATCTTATTATTTCAGGATTTTGCTAAATGCAGGTTTAATCAAACACGCTTCTTCACTTCGCCTTTTCTGTCAGTTTTCTGTTTCTCTCCTTGCACTGCGTTTTATAGCTTTTCATTATCAATCACGTCCATGCAGCCAGATTCACCCTACTACTTCTGCAAATACAAACCTGGATGGCATATTGACAAAATGTGTAATTGATGTTGTAACACCAAACAGAGAAGATGGAAACACTTCAGCCAATGTACATCCAACAACAAAACCAATCAGCTAATGGAGAGGAATCAAATTGTTGTGGAAAATATTGAACACTCATGCAACAATTGAGGCTAGTATATTACATCCAATAAAGCTCCAGATAAAAATAGTTTGTCATTAATTGTTGCCCCCTCTCCTCCGGGTGCACAAACGGGTTCACGCTGATAATCTTTGCGTGCAGCTTAATTAATTTGCCAGTATAGGTGTTCGCACACTCATAATCTGACTGAACAGGCAAAATCAATCATCCCGACAAACTAAGGCGGTGTAGTCCCTCATTCGTCCAGGAGTGTTCTATCGTAGAAAAGGTTTCAATCATAGTCATCTGTCTTTTGTGAAGTGGCTGTTTGTAGTTTTTCCAGACAGTCCAGATACATAAGGAATGGAGACACCATTCCTTCTTGGTTCAGTTACACGTTTGTCCTGTTTTTTGGCTCTCTTAACACAAAGAGGAAAGGCATGTCCAGAATGCACTCTCAGCCTGTGGTTATCCTACTTGGGCTATCAACAAAGTTAAAAGAGCCAAAAAACAGGACAAACGTGTAACTGAACCAAGAAGGAATGGTGTCTCCATTCCTTATGTATCTGGACTGTCTGAAAAACTACAAAGGATCTTTAGACAGCACGATGTTCCTGTCTTCTTTAAACCAGGCAACACTTTAAGACAGAAACTCGTTCACCTTAAAGACAAGTTACCCACACAGAAACAGAGCAATGTTGTCTACTCCATTCAGTGCAGTGAGGAAAACGGCAAAGAACGGTACATAGGCGAGACCAAACAGCCACTTCACAAAAGACTTTATCAGCACAGACGACACGCTAACTCAGGATTACAGAGCGCCGTGCATTTGCATTTAAAAGCTACAAACCACACATTTGAAGACAGCGAGGTGAAGATTCTTAGTAGAGAGAAGAGTTGGTTTGAACGGGGCGTCAAGGAAGCCATTTTTGTGAAAAAAGAGAACACCTCTTTGAACAGAAATGGTGGTCTGAGATTTAATCTGCCCAAAGTCTATCAGAGTGTATTATCACCTTGGTCACGCCTATCACATGCTAATCAGGCACTTAACAGTGATGAAGTAGATGCAGCCAGAAAACAATAGGCCTGATTACTGATTACTGGGCCATCTTGAAACTATTAGGTCAGTTTCAGGTGAAACTAGCTATTAACAGATACTCAGGCAGATTCCTTCCTGAGGGCAGGGCTTATCTAACTCAGAGTAGCTTAAATTTTCAGTTCCCGTCCAATTTTTTCACAATTGAGAATGACTTCCAGATGGGAGCCGAAACGTCTTGATTCTGAAAACAGTGTCCAGATGACTACGACTGAAACCTTTTTTACGACATCCCGACAAACCTCGGGCACTCAAGCAGGCGATCACGATAAACACCCTTTCCCCTCATCATCATCCTCAGCACACACACACACACAACACGCGTGTTACAGGGCAAAACAAATCTCCTCAAGAGGTCTCACACCGCGAAATGTGGGCCAGATCAGATTAAATTTTTGGGGTCGTGCTGAATGAAATCACTCCGCCGCGCATCTCCAAATGGCACACATGTCTGCTGTGAATACATTTTCCTGAAGACAAAGTGTCATCCATCCATAAATCCGCCTTTGTCGGTGCGTAATTGTCCCCCACCACGGAGCAGGGGGGGAAGAAAGCGGCGCGCTGGCACAACAGAAACAAACATAAACGCCTCTGAATGCCCTCTTGTACCACACCGGCCCCGTTTTCTTCTTTACACCACATCAGACATGTCTACTACTACTCTACTATGGAGATTAACGGCGCCATTTAGGACAGGGATGCTGTGATTACACAATGGGAACACCGTCACCCACCTTTGTCATCTCGGAGCTGTGATGTGATGTGACTGTGATTTCTCCTCCTGGACGGCTCCGTGTCCCGGCCAGCCGGCTGACTGCTGCCTGCCCCCGCTTTCCTCTCCTGTTCTTCTTATTCTTTTTCTTCTTTATTTTTTAGGTAAGGATCCGGTCCTCCTGCTCCTCCTCGCCTACAGTTGGCTCTCCTTCATTGGTTTGGTGTCGGTGCTGTTTGGTGATTGTTCAGGTGTCGCAGTCAGTGAGGCAGCAGATCTGCTGTCTGTCTGTCATCTGAGGCTCCTCGCGACTCCTCGTGCAACAAAACGGGAGACGGTTGCCGCTCGCTCGCTCTCTCTCTCTCTCTCTCTCTCTCCCCCTGTGTGTTTCTCTCTCTCTCTCTCTCTCTCTCTCTCCGGCTATGTGTTTCTCTCTCTCTCTCTCTCTCTCCCAATGTGCGCGCGTTTGTGCCTTTGATGCGGGGATGCGTATTGCTGGGCTGGCGGCTGGCACGCGCGCACGCACGCACACTGCAAGCACACATATGGGCCACATACACACACACACACACACAGCACATTAACGCGCATGGACAGTCCATTCGGAAACTCACCGACTGTGCCTATAATACAGTTCCATAATACTTGCCTGGAGTGACCCATCTCTGTTTTTGTGGGGTTTTTTTATTTGTGTTTTTATTTTAACATTTTATCCTGTTGTAAAGCACTTTGTAACCTAGGTTTTGAAAGGTGCTATAAAAATAAAATTTTACTTACTTACTCAGTGTAATCCAGGTGATATGCTATTTTGTTATTCCTATAATGACTCATAGTGAGTGACAGCTTTAATAGGCCCTACTGCTTGTGTCCTATGTTCTTAATTATTAGCTAGTTGTTTCTTGCTACTGTATTGTGCTTAAATATGAAAGCAGTTAAGTTAATTTGAATTTGAACTGGAACTTGATAGCTGACTGATGTGTAAATTTACAGCAGACAGGAGCGAATTTAGTGATTAGTGGGCCCTAGGCAAAACCAATGGGGCCACCCTCATGCATTATTCTCACCCTTTTCCTAACAGAGAATGTTATTGGTATTAATGAGAATACTGATTGTCATGCATGCAAGCATTTACATCTGTTCCTACACGCAAACTGCTCCCTGTGTTTGAGCTTATCGCAAGTGTTTCTGGACTGTTATCTTCTAAAAGTGATAAAAGATTAGTTTACTTATCATTGGGAGTACTTGTCAGCCTGTGAAAACCAACAAGTCCTACAAATTTGACAACACAAATGCGTTGCTTGTAACTGCCTTCAAGCATAACACATATAAGCGACATCATTTGTGTGTGCCTTCCAAAAAACATTACAAATTACAAACTCTAGTTTAGTTTAGGCACACACAACGACTTGATTAAGGCTAGGGAAATATGTGGTTTGAGTTAAAATTACTACTTCGTTAAGGTAAGGGGGTCTTTGTTGTCATGGCTACAATGATAACCTAACTTGGTTGGAGCTAGAGAACGGCCGCAGTCATGGTTAAAAGAAATCAATGTTGAGTGTCAGTTGGAAACAAACTGATCTGATTTTGTTGACGCATCCAAACACTCTATAAGCGTATTTCCTAAAATGTCGAACTATTACTTTAAGCTGTTGTTCTTACTTGTATTGTTTGCCGGTTGTAAACTTTGACAACATGAAAGCTGAAACTGTAGACTCCTTTTCTAGGGGCCACGAAGATACTCCTCGCTGGATCAAAATGGCTGCCGACGTTTACTAGGATCTAAGAAGAAAAGGAGATGAAGAGAGAGAATAAACAGCACAACCAGGCCCAGAGCCAAGCTACTAATGGTGTATTAAATTCTTGGAATATTTGATCAAAAATCATTGGTCATTTTGGGATATTTTTTGTTGAGCCACGATTGTGTTTGTTTATAAACAAGGTGTTCTGGCAGGACACAAACCAGACATGACGAATCATTATTTGGCATGTCTAATTTGAGTATTGTTCATTTTTATTAGTGTTCTTTCACAGCTCCTAGACATTAATCACTCACCATACATAACCACTCAGCATCGCTATACTGCAATACATATCTGACTATAAATAAACAGTTAGAACAATATGTGCCACACAGTGTTTGTGAACTGGTTTATGATAGCTTCGATGATGTAACAAAACTGGCTCAGTCACTGGTAGTGACTCAGATCATAATGTTAGTTAATAAACTTGCCTGCAGCAAGTACCTTATACTTTCTGTGTGTACATTGTGTACAGTACATCAATGACAGTTGGGTAATTCAAACTGGGGATTTCAATGGGAATCATTCTTGCTTAGTGACAGCAGGGCAATATATTTTCTATGAGTAGGCAGTGTCAATTGATTGGTTGGTCCACAACTTTGCTTTAAATGGAAATATCTCAACAACTACTGGATGGATTGCCATGAAATTTTGCGCAGACATTCATGGTGTCCAGAGAATGAATCCCAATGACTTTGGTGATCTCCTGACTTTTCCTCTAGCGCCACCATGAGGTTGACATTTGTGGTTTTGAGTGAAATGTCTCGACAACTACTGGCTTGATTGCCATGAAATTTTGTAGACATTCATGTCCCCCTCAGGATAAATTGTAATAACTTTGGAGATCCTCTGACTTTTCCTCTAGCGCCATCATCAGGTCAAAATTTTACTTTGACCAATACTTTGGTTTGTGACTAAATACCTGCAAAACTAATAACATTTCCATTTCCCCTACAGATTAACAGCTTGCTGACTGTGGTTTTCTGAATAGAAAAGATCCTTGTACAAGATGCTTTTGATCCTCCAATTCTTTAATAAATGCCAAATTAAGGAATAGCTTCTCTCCAGACTTTTCTTTTGCAAATAAACGAACGCGCTGACACTACTTCACCCTGAGACCGCTTCCTCGTCATCTGCTTTTGGGTCCACATACCTCCATATAGAGCCTCCGCCACGACAGAATGATCCAACCAAACATGGACCCAGCAGGTAAAGACCTGGAGGTAGCACCCTACCACTTAGCACTGGCTAACAGAGAGATTCTGCTAGGCCAGCACGAACAATTACTCCAGACTCTGACAGACAGGTCACTCTCCACAAAACAGGCTGTGTGAGAACCTGTATTGTTCTCACCTGCACTGACAATACCACCTGTCACGTCTCAACATATATCATATTATGTACTTTGATCCTGATGCTTGTGACACAGTAGTACATTCAGTACATTCAGATCAGCAGAACAGTATGTCCTTAACCAGAGTCAACCGAGCTATATCTTGCTGTTGGCCTATTATTATGAAGACATACCATTACTAGGGAATGTTGATAACTTTAGCTTTCTCAACAAAATTAGGCTATTACCAAGCAATTGAATCTGTTAGTTGTAGGCTTACGTGTAACCTAGGTGTATAAACAGTACTAAAACAGTTTACTTTGTTTTACCATTGTCATATTTCAGTTATTAATCTCAAATAGCCACAGAGATATTACCTCTGACATTTCCTCTAGTGCCATCATCAGGTCAAAATTTTACTTTGTCCAATACTTTGGTTTGTGACTAAATACCTGCAAAACTAATAACATTTCCATCAGCCTCAGCTGAACTTTGTGGTTACTGCTAATTAGCAAACGTTGGCATGCTAACACGCTAAACAAGGTAAATATTATACTTGCTAAACATCAGCATATTAACATTGTCTGGTTTTGGAATGAGATGTTCAACAATCACTGTATTGATTGTTCATATCATATTCTACAAAAAGTGACCCTTTTATTTATAACAAAATGTAATATTTTTGCTGACTATGAAGTTACCATCATACCTGTTTAGGTCTTATTTTTGTTTGAGCTTAATTGGGTCTAGGTTGCGTTAAAATACTTTTGTTAAGGTTAAGGTAAGGCTTTGGTATATTTTCCAATACAAATTAAATCTCACGCAAGAGTGTTTAAATTATCAGCTCACACAATACAAACAGTCAGTGCATATTTGTTTGATGAAATATTGTGCTCTGACTGCAGAAACAGAAGTGCAAATCTTGAAAATGTGAAGAAATTCATGACTGAAGAGGCCGAGCACTCTGCCAAAACAACACGTAAGTAAATGCACAAAGTCCTCTATTGTTCATCAACAACATTTTTATATTATTACAAAGCCAAATATCTCAATAAGTTTTCCTTAAAAAATAAAGGTTTAAGACAGACTTTGCAGCTGAAATATCTATTAATGTTGTGGTACAACCTAAACAAATTGCAAAATAATAAAGTCAACATGAATTAAACATATAATATAAATAGTTAAAAAATACTTAAGCAGAATTTAAACTTACGTTAAATACATACAAAAACGACAAACGAATTGCCCTTAAATGGGCGAGAATTCAAAATGACACATTTTCACAGTTTTTATATTTCAAAACATGGCTTTTATTTTCAGTTTCACAGTTTGTATCTCATAGCCCATTTAGGCTATGGAATAAAGTTTTGCAACGTCTTCAACAATATTTAAAGCATTTTCTATACATTTATATACACACAAGTATTTTGTAAAGATTCAATGAAAACAATTCATGTTGTGAGAAATAGCATCATGTATTCTGCAGAGTGTTGTTGTGTTATTAAAAACAGAAATAACTGATGAATTTCGGCCTGTTGCAGGTCAGTGTCGAATACTGTTACAGTACAATAAATGTGTTTAAACCAAAATAGGTTCAAAAATGTTCTTGATCTAAAAAAAGAACAAAAATATAATAATATTTTAACATCATCCTTTCTAATGGCACATCACATATCTGACTCAAAGATTATGTCCTGTCCTTCCCTGACCCTTCCCTCAAGAGGACAGATAATCAGCGGGGCGGCGTTCTTTCCATTTTCTTGAACACAGGGGTTAAAGTATGGGTAGAGAGGCTCAGAGAAGTGACACCCGCTGTAAGCGTAAATGAGTCTTTGCTTCTGCGTCATAGAAAGACACCGACCCTTTCTCGTAGTCCAGGAAGATACCGACTTTCTGGGGGGTTTCCTGGCATTTGAGGGTGACGGAGGGGCTGGCGCAGGCGCTGAGACTGCCACCTTTTCGCCGGCAGATCACCCAGTAACCGCTGTCGGAACGAATAGTGATGGCCCCCTTCCTGTTGATGGACTCTCTGGCCACGCCAAGATCCCAGTCAGTTTTATCTCCAACCTGAAACACAACGTACAAAATACAGAGTCAGACACACCAAACACTTCAAACAACCAGCTCAGACATGCATATCACAGTGGAAATTTATTTTTAAGCTTTTTCTGTACAGTATCATGTTAAATAAGGTGTTACTCCAACTGAAAATTTTGACCCAAATGTGGCTCCGTATTTGGCTACAGTATGTCACATGATTGGTTGTGCATGTTGCATGTACCTAAAAATAATAATTGTACTAAAGTTTAATTGTGTGTAACCAGTCTAAAGCTGCTGGTGTACTGATATAAGTATGCTGCTAGCTTAAAGTATGTTTTCTTGTTTCTGAGCTCCTACCTGAACCACCCAGTAGCGTCTTCCAGATGTGAAACTTTGTTTCCCCAAAACGCAGACGCAGGAGTCAAATCGCTGAGGATTGTCTGGGAGCGGGGCCTTCTGGCTGCTGAGGCTCACCTGTGGATCAATGAACTTCGTCAGCCTGGAAAAGTTGGTTTGGGGAATGTTTCACAACGTCGACATCCTCCTCTTGTGTTTTTGTGGGCAGCAGAGACCTTTTGATTTGAATTGAATTCTGTTAAATCTCAATTCAATTCAAATATTTAGCTTTTTTATACGATTTGCAATCATGCGAAAGAACCAGAATGCTTAAAAAAGTAAGAAAGAGTTTCAAAACAAACCTTGTAAAGATTTCAATGATTTCAGCAAATCCTCGGTTGATCCTGAGTTCTGGACGTTTTCTGAATGTCTTTGCACAGCGGACACTCTGACTTGTCCTTCATATCCAAGAAGCCTTCGATGCAGTCCAGGCAAAAGTTGTGTCCACATGGGATGGAGACAGGGTTGTTGTAGGTGTCCAGACAGATGCAGCACCTGAACTGCACATCATACGGCACGGAGGCCATGTTCCTGGCTGGAAAAAACATATTATATTACTTAAACATGGAACACAGGGAAACAGATACTTACTATTACTCACTTGTCATAGCATCAGAATGATTTGCAATTAATGACAATGACACAAGGAAAATAGAGCTTCTCCAGGATTGCGCCACACCGATGACAAATTGTTTTTGAATAAGAAAGATCAATATTAAAAAAATAAAACACTGACCAATATTAAGCTACTCCTCAAAACGCTGCTCATTGCATGCTACAAATAAATGAGCACTATAATAATAATATTAACATAGCTGGTGATAATTTAATGGCCAGTTGTTGCTAGCCAAGAAATAGTGGATCGCTCTAAAACAGCCATTCAATTCATCAGACACTGCTGCTCATTGCCAGCTCTGTTAGACAGTTAGTAGATTTAGGTGACTACTTAGTGGTCACTATAGGTGTTTAAATAATATATCAAATTGTGGAGACCAAAATTTGGCAGACTGCTGACTGCAGGGAAAAGTTGATTAGCTGTTGCAAACAGGCTTACATTTATACAAAGAAACAGGGATATCAGAAAGAACATCATGTACTGAGGAAAGTATGTATTGTAATGACCATGAGAGGAAAAGTATCAGTTTTGGGGAACGAAGCAGAGACATTAGCAACTTACAAACAGAGGAAGTGTAGGATTCCTCCACTAGGGCGCTGTCTCCACACAAAGGGTGGAATCATGTGCCAAGAGGCTGGGACCAGCCTGTGCACCACCGAAGGGAGAGCTAAGTCTAAACCACAGCTCCTCCCCACCTCTGTAGAAACCTATCAGATAGTTGTACCTTTTCATTTAAAACTCTGTGTAATGTTAAGAATAGCATTCTTTTTTAGGATGATAGCTACAGATTAACAGCTTGCTGACTGTGGTTTTCTGAATAGAAAAGATCCTTGTACAAGATGCTTTTGATCCTCCAATTCTTTAATAATGCCAAATTAAGGAATAGCTTCTCTCCAGACTTTTCTTTTGCAAATAAACAAACGCGCTGACAAATCTGGTGACCCCGACGTGATTTGCTGAGGAAGAAAAGGAGAAAATTTGACGCTGTCCACTGCTGAGGTTTTTCCGGTGGGACCGGCTCTGTGTTTCTGGACTCCTCGTCACTCACCGGGATCCCTCAAAGAAAAGGTAAGCAGAAACCTGTTGTTAACAACCAAATTCTGTGCATTGACTAATACCAAATTAAAAGTGAGTGAGGAGGAGGTAAGGAAATTACAGTCTAAATCTTATAATATAACTACATTGAACAAACAATAAGTGACTGGTGAATTGGAGAATCAAAAGTTAAGGCCAATATAGGGTTTGAGTCCCTAAGGGTTGGAGTCCCGTGAGTTATACTCACAAAGTACCAAAAACTTAGGGTTAGAGTCCCTAAGAAAACAGGGTTAGAGTCCTTGAGGGTTAGAGTCCCGTGAGTTTTATCACAAATTACCAAAAATAAATTAGGGTTAGAGTCCCTAAGAAAACAGGGTTAGAGTCCCTGAGGGTTGGACTCCATGAGTTTTATCACAAAGCACCAAAATTAGGGTTAGAGTCCCTATGAAACAGGGCCCTGAGGGTTGGAGTCCCGTGAGTTTTATCACAAAGTACCAAAAATTAGGGTTAGAGTGAGTGAGAGACATTAATGACTTATTTGGGGATTTGTGTGTATAATAATATTGAGTGCATGTGTCATTAATGTATGGGAGGTAGACATTAAAAGGGGAATGAATGTGAAAAATAAATTTAAAGGTGCACTAAAAAAAAAAAATAAAGTATGTTTTTTGGGAATAAAGCGAACAATTACTATTGGGAATGAAGTGATATCACTATAAAAGCAAATAAAACTAAACAGAATAGTAATAATAAGACAAAATAATACATTTTGAAATTTAAATTGACTTTATGGTGAAATAGTATAGTATCTTAATAGAAAATATAGTTACATGTGTTGAGAATCCCAATGTTGGTGGATTTGTGAAATTGAGCAGTGTAATGTTGGGTTGTTCTCATGGACATGAGTGACTGGGGAGACGTGCCATGCCTCTTGGGTAGCCAACTGTGTCTTACGAAGATATTGTGTGTTAACATTAAGTGACGAGCCGGTCGCATTCGGCCTCCTCCTGTTGTTTTGACATTAGAAGAACGTGTAGCTGCATGTGAGAAGACACTAATAGGGTTAGGAAAGTTGTGGATTGTGTAGTTTATGGTCTTAAAGTTGTGGATTGTTTAGTTTATGGTTTTAATCTTAAGATACATTGGTTTGGGTTGTATGATCTATTTGAAAATATTAAAAGGACACCTTAAGGTGTGTGTGTACAAATATAATGGGAGATCAGCCTATGAGTTTGGGCCAGTTAAAGGCATATGTGATACAAAAGCTAGAGGGAAAAGTAGGTAAAAAAGACAAGGGACAGACAAAGAAAGCAGTGGAAAAGTTGTGGGAGAAATGGGAGAGACAAGGTCTCCTCACCAGCAACCAGGAAGCTGAGCTGCCCACCCATCAAATGATCATGTGCATGGTGACTGCCGCAGCTGCAAATCATAGAGAAGCCCTTTGTGATTGGGAGACAGCAGGAAGCCATAAATGGGGATTGGCATATAGGAGACTGGAAAAAGCTAGAGACAGAGATGTGACCACCACAGCCATTTGTGCAATAATGACAGCAGCAGGCAAGAGCCAAGGGAAGGCTGAGAAAGAGAAAAACTGCAGCCTCAGCAACAGCAACTGTGCTTCCAGTTTCCCCATCAGCACCTCCAGAGAAAGGGAATCCGCCCAGCCAACTATACCCCTTCCTACCGGAAATGGATCCTCCCCCATTCCATACACCTCTAAGAGGCTGTTACGTCGCCAAGTGGCTGAAAAAGAGGATGAGGTTAACAGGAACAAAAGTAAAGCCAAGCAGATGGTGGCCACACCTATTGTTCCAGATGGGAATTGGCAACAGGAAGTGACCAAGGCCGTAACTGAGGCCATTATAGCTCAGCGACCCCTGCAGATCAACCACAGTACTACCCCAGTCCTCCATATCCCCAACCAGGATATCCCCAGCCAGGCCCACAGTGGGGAGGCCCCAGGGGAAGAGGGAGAGGACACATGGGAGGACCCCGCCCCTGCTACCTATGTGGAAAACTCGGACGTTGGGCCAGAGACTGCCCTAGAGGAGGAGGAGGTTCCCAAGCTCTGCAACAACAACAAGGCCAAAGACAGAAGAGTGCTAATGTACCACAGCTCCAAACTGGATAATATGGAAACAGGGCAAGCAGGATGTACAAGGTACTTAGCAGCATTGGCAAAAGCAATCACAAAAACAAGCCACATAGTAATGTGACACGAATTGAAAGTGAACACTGATCATGGAGTAGTGGCATTTTTGGGATCAAGTGCATTCACCTTCTTCACAGCAAGAAAAATTAAAATTTCAGACATTCTGCTGCAACCACATGTCACATACCACACTGAAGGTGTGAACATGGTAAGTGGACTGACCACAGACAATAGCCAAGCGCATAATTGTGCGGAAAGAGCTGAGAAAGATGTAAGACTCAGAGCGGATCTGGAAACAGAACCTCTACAAAACCCAGAAGTGGTCCTGTTCACAGATGGATGCTGCTACAGGACAGACAGTGGAAATGTGGCCTCCTATGCTGTAGTAAAACAGGATCCACACACAAATACGCATCTCACAATAGACCAGCCTCAGCACAGCTGGCTGAAATAGTGGCCTTAACAAGAGCCCTGGAGTTGTCTGAAGGAAAAAGAGTGAACATCTACACAGACTCAGCCTATGGACATGGAGCTGTACATGTGGATGGACCGCAGTGGGTCAGAAGGAACTTCCTGACTACAGCCAACACTCCAGTAAAGCACCGAGCACAGCTAGAAAAACTGGTAAGAGCAGTACTACTGCCTGCAGCTGTGGCCGAGATGAAATGCAAAGGACACCAGAAACTAGACACCAGCATAGCTGAAGGAAATTATGCTGCAGACTTAGCGACTAAGAAGGCGGGAGGATACACATCAAGACAGATGTCTGTCACCATTGAACAACTACCAGAACTAACAGAGAAAGACATCACTGACATGCAAGAACAAGCAGGAGTATACGAGCAAAGTGAATGGCATCGGAAAGGAGCAACAAAGAAGGAAGGCCTGTGGAGAGCTCATGATGGAAGAATAGTGGCTCCAGCCAAACTTTGTCAGCTACTACTCAAACAAGCACACGGACCAGCTCATGAGAACAAGAAGAAAATATTGAAGGAATTCTGGTGGCATCCCCACATGACAGCCATAGTGGAAAACTATGTGACAGACTGCTACACTTGCAATGGACACAACCCTAAGCAGGCATACAAGTGCACAATGGGAAGGTTTCCAGTACCAGAAGCACCATTCCAAGACATCACGATCAACTTCACCAATATGGGTGTGGAAAACAGAACAAAAGGCTACCGTTACTTGCTGGTGATGGTGGACAGATTCACCAAGTGGGTAGAGGCAATACCATGCAAAAAAGAGTCAGCAGATGTAGTAGTAAAATGGTTGAAAAATGAGCTAATAACGAGATATGGGGTCCCACGTAGTGTACGCTCAGATACAACTCACATTTCAGTAACAAACAGCTGTTTTGGCACAAAGCTCAGTTGGGTGGATGCACTGCCTTTGGCGCTTATGTCCATGAGAACCTCCCCAGGGGCCAAGACACACTTGACACCCCATGAGTTGCTGACAGGTAGGCCAATGCCAGGGCCACCCAGGGAGGGAGGTCATATGCCCCCTCTGGATGTCTGGCAGATTGACTGTGACGAATACATGACTGCAGTGACTAACTTGTCCCGAGTTTTGTGTAAACAGGTACAGCTGGCCAAACCCGAAGCAACCATCACCGAGACTCCAGCAGTACAGATAGGGGATTGGGTACGAGTGAAAGTTCACAAGAGAAAGTGGACTGATCCCAGGTGGACAGGACCTTATGAAGTGGTTGAGTGTACCTCCCACGCAGTCCAGGTAAAAGGAAAAGCTGGAGCAATTTGGCACCACCTGACACGTTGTGTACCAGCCCCACCACCCTTACGCACATTAGCGGAGGTTAGAACTGAATTGGCTGAACACGAGTAAGAGCTCTAAAAGGTAAAACTAAGAACTTGACCCAAAGAGCTGAGAAGCCCTAACTGTCATGGCCGAACCTAGGGGTCAACCGTGGCACCCTTTTCGCCAACCAGGCCTCTGTGGCCTAAGAGGAACAATTGGGACCAACTTCCCTAAAGGCTTGGCAGAATAGGATGGCTTTAGATATGCTGTTGGCAGAAAAGGGCGGAGTTTGCAAAATGTTTGGGGATTTCTGCTGTACATTCATTCCCAATAATACTGCCCCTGATAGAAGCATCACCAAGGCTCTAGCTGGCCTTACTTCCCTGTCTGAAGAGTTAGCTGAAAATTCAGGCATCAACGACCCGTTCAGTAATTGGGCAAATCATTATTTTGGTAAATATAAGGCCCTCTTCATGTCACTAATTGTTTCCTTTGCTTCTTTCGCAGCCATTTTAGTGTGCTGTGGCTGTTGCTGCATCCCCTGCTTATGTGCATTGATCAACCGTCTCATTACCACAGCCCATACCAAAGAGAAAGACCCTCCGCCTTACCAAATACCCCTGTTAGGTGAAGATTTGGAGTCAGATGAGGAAGAAGAGTTACAGGAGGTACAGGTAGATGCGGATGGGGGTTGTAGTGTGTAATTGCATCATTTTGATTGAGTTTATACCTTAAAAGGTGTAATCATAGATACCATTAATGTAATGAATTCTACGTTCTACACTTTTCTTGTTGCAGTAGTCAACCCTCTTAGCTGTTTGGGTTGTCATGTCGAGTGTCCTGATTGTCTTCACAGATGCAGAACATACTGCAGATGCAGAGTGCAGGAAGTTTATAAACTCACTCACAGTCACTGCCTGTTTGCAGTCGGTTAGTCACTCTGTTTACCGTTTAGCTCCTCCTTGCAGGTTTTAGAACATCACTCATTCAGTCAGGTATTTGTCTGCTGCTTTGGCTACACCGTGTTCTGTAAATTTTACCCTGAGGTCACATAGTCGTGCTCAGCTGGAGCAAAGCTGTTTCGGGAAAGTGTACAAAGTTTTGTCGTCTTACTGTAACATACTGTGTCATAATTTCCAGCTGTGTGCATGTTTGAGCAACAGCCAAAATGTGATCATCTAATTGCTCAGGATAATAAATGTGTGTGTGGAAAATGTAGAAAACCACCTGAGATAATAATAACATGTACAAAAATGTCAGCAAACTACAATGTGCCATGTGCTCTTCTTGTGGACCATCATGTGAGTGTATCCGGATTTAATATGTATTATTCCCTTTTTTATTTAAGTTATTTCACATTATACAGGCAAAGTTTGGGCAATTTTTCCATCTTGAAATCAGTCCAGAGATATGAGAATAAATGAATGAATTAAGTTTTTATTACTATCTGTGTGTGTGTGTGTGTGTGTGTGTGTGTGTGTGTGTGTGTGTGTGTGTGTGTGTCGAGGTCAGTTAATCCACATTGTCTGTCTTATGACTCTAATTTAAGAAGTTCCTCAGACATCAGAAATACAGTTAAACATTTTTATTGTCCAAACTGAGAGTGTGGGAGGAAACCGGAGCACCCGGAGTAAACCCACGCAGACACAGGGAGAAACTCCACACGAACGCGCTGACACTACTTCACCCTGAGACCGCTTCCTCGTCATCTGCTTTTGGGTCCACATACCTCCATATAGAGCCCCCGTCACGACAGAATGATCCAACCAAACATGGACCCAGCAGGTAAAGACCTGGAGGTAGCACCCTACCACTTAGCACTGGCTAACAGAGAGATTCTGCTAGGCCAGCACGAACAATTACTCCAGACTCTGACAGACAGGTCATTCTCCACAAAACAGGCTGTGTGAGAACCTGTATTGTTCTCACCCGCACTGACAATACCACCTGTCACGTCTCAACATATATCATATTATGTACTTTGATCCTGATGCTTGTGACACAGTAGTACATTCAGTACATTCAGATCAGCAGAACAGTATGTCCTTAACCAGAGTCAAAACAATTTGTACAGGTAAGGTCGGGCAAAAGTGTTTTTTTTAACCTCATGAATAAATGTTTGTACATGTTTATGTTCACTACATATTTATATTACTCTTGTAAATTTCTGTATCAACTATAAGTGAATATTGTATTTTGTAAAAACTAATTTAAGATCATACTAATGTTGTTTTGTGTACTTAGCTTCTAAACTTATACTGTGCATAAGGAAATGCAAGAAAAACACCCTGATGAAGGCAGGATAGCCAAAAATGTTCAGTGAGAACAGCATGGTGCACTGGAGAAAAGTTATGTGATAAGTTTTAATTTTTATGGCCTTACAGTAAAGCTCACACTAGTCTGTATGTGTTCTCAAACTTATCAAAATTAGAAATAATGTTATATTATTCACCGGATTATAAATAATCCGGTGAATAATAAAAAAATAAATTGTCCTGTTTCCTATTTCAAACCAGAAGCTGTTACAGATGTTACTTATGTCAATTGGCTGTAATTCATGACCAAATTAAAACCACTATACAAAATGATCACTAGAAGCAAGATGAGACTATTTTCTTTGTCCTTTTAAAGGATAAGAATGGCCAGAGGTGTTTTTAGGATTTCAAAAGATCTCCAGATGTCTAGGGCTTTTTATGTGACAAAAATGAAAAAAAGATATTTAAAGTTACTCCAAGGAGCTTTTAACTGCGTCTTAATTTAATTTAATAGTGATGCCTCTATATGACCTACACAAGCAAACAAGACCATCAACGAGAAGATTGGCTATTTCTATATAGTTATTCTTACCTCTTCCTCCTAGACAGGAATGTAATATATTTGGCTGTGTACAGTCCATGGAGGTATAGGTCACGGTGGACATTACTGTAATACAACTGGCTTATAATGTAACATTTTGCTACCGAGCTATATCTTGCTGTTGGCCTATTATTATGAAGACATACCATTACTAGGGAATGTTGATAACTTTAGCTTTCTCAACAAAATTAGGCTATTACCAAGCAATTGAATCTGTTAGTTGTAGGCTTACGTGTAACCTAGGTGTATAAACAGTACTAAAACAAAGTTTACTTTGTTTTACCATTGTCATATTTCAGTTATTAATCTCAAATAGCCACAGAGATATTACCTCATTGCTATGCATCCTGCAAACAGCTGTTTAAAAAAGAAAAATAGTATTAAAAATAAGTTGCGTCTTTCTTTCATTCGCTTCCAAAAGAAATGCACGTGCTAGTCAGGTACGACACGAGGGGGTGGAAACACTACCAGTTTTGTCCATAGGGGCAGCCGGAATCAACACAAAATGAAAGTTCCTTGTAGTAACTTTAAGATACTCAAAAATGATTATATTACGTACAACTCATGTTTTATAAACATATTAACTGTGGTTACTACACTGCTTACTTCTTTTGTTTCCCACTTATAACATGTTTTTCAGTTAGATAAATAATCATCTGATTATTTCTTTGTAGGTTTACTTGTATTGTCAATGTCACCACTTAAGCCATTGAATATATATTATAATATTATATTTAGAGAAGCGAATCAACCTAACTAACAAAGTTTGCAGCATGTACAGTAGGTACAGTAGAATCCAAACTCAACCCAGTCACACTAAGCTTGCTAAAATTAGTTGTTAAGTGCTACCTAGCTTGTTATTGTTGTCTGTCTGACTACTAAAAACAGACTTGGTGACATGTTTCTTCATTACGATGAACATGGGTACCCTAATACAGTTCCATAATACTTGCCTGGAGTGACCCATCTCTGTTTTTGTGTTTTTTATTTTAATTTGTGTTTTTATTTTAACATTTTATCCTGTTGTAAAGCACTTTGTAACCTAGGTTTTGAAAGGTGCTATAAAAATAAAATTTTACTTACTTAGTGTAATCCAGGTGATATCCTATGATATTTTGTTTTTCCTATAATGACTCATAGTGAGTGACAGCTTTAATAGGCCCTACTGCTTGTGTCCCATGTTCTTAATTATTAGCTAGTTGTTTCTTGCTACTGTATTGTGCTTAAATATGAAAGCAGTTAAGTTAATTTGAATTTGAACTGGAACTTGATAGCTGACTGATGTGTAAATTTACAGCAGACAGGAGCGAATTTAGTGATTAGTGGGCCCTAGGCAAAACCAATGGGGCCACCCTCATGCATTATTCTCACCCTTTTCCTAACAGAGAATGTTATTGGTATTAATGAGAATACTGATTGTCATGCATGCAAGCATTTACATCTGTTCCTACACGCAAACTGCTCCCTGTGTTTGAGCTTATCGCAAGTGTTTCTGGACTGTTCTCTCCTAAAAGTGATAAAAGATCAGTTTACTTATCATTGGGAGTACTTGTCAGCCTGTGAAAACCAACAAGTCCTACAAATTTGACAACACAAATGCGTTGCTTGTAACTGCCTTCAAGCATAACACATATAAGCGACATCATTTGTGTGTGCCTTCCAAAAAACATTACAAATTACAAACTCTAGTTTAGTTTAGGCACACACAACGACTTGATTAAGGCTAGGGAAATATGTGGTTTGAGTTAAAATTACTACTTCGTTAAGGTAAGGGGGTCTTTGTTGTCATGGCTACAATGATAACCTAACTTGGTTGGAGCTAGAGAACGGCCGCAGTCATGGTTAAAAGAAATCAATGTTGAGTGTCAGTTGGAAACAAACTGATCTGATTTTGTTGATGCATCCAAACACTCTGACCTCGTCCTTGTTTGGACTCTCTTGCTCTGTAACAACATCAGACAACTTCCTGCTTTGCTCCCAATGGACAAATCATAATAATAATAACGGCCACTAAAGGGCTTTGTCACATGATGTTTTGGGGCCTTTGCTGAAATGAATGATACTGTCGTTTTTCTTGAGCAGATGTGAAAACAGCTTAATATTTTAGGTTTAGGCTTGAGACTTCAAAGTCGTAACAGAGAACATGCTGTATAAATTAGAAGCACGAAGTCTGAAAGATGTGGGCAGGGAGGGTCTAATGAAAAGATTTTAGTTGCATTATGGGAAATGTAGGATCCAGTGTTTTTTGGAGCTTGGCTGATACAAGGGACGAAAAGTCAGGATATCTCTGCCCCTCCTGCTGAGTTTTTAAAGTTTTGAATATTCTTTTCTTAAATATGTTTCTTGTGAGTCCTCCAACTATATGGAAGTGCAATACTAATTTTCTCTAGTGCCCCTTTAATAGTCTCTTACAGGGGTATCCTGGTGGTTTAGGGGTTTAATATAAGACATTATTGCCACTGCCACATTCCAAGCCCAGATGAAGATCCCTGTAGCATGTCATCTCCTATCTTTCCCCTCATTTCCAGTCAGTTCTATACTGCACACAATCTAATAAAAGGCAAAAAATACTTTTTAAAAGGCCTGTTGCAGTGCCATTTTTGTTGGGCACTAACTCATTTTCATGAAATTGTGGCCCAAACTGTCTGCTTACACTGCAGTGCAGCTAAATTCATTGTATTTCTCCTACAATAGAAACTAATCTACATTTATATTGACTAGACTGTATATGGTAGATTTATTTGACTTTTGAATGCCTTTCTGTATATTATTCCTAAAGTTGTTCATAGTGAGTTACTGCTAAAAGCAACTTTTTAAAAGACTTTATTGTACTTCATGGTTGTTTCATTATTGTAATTTCTTACACTGTTCCAGAAGAGACTAATACTGAGTCACTGGCAGCCTACTTAAAAGACCATTTATAGCTGGTGACCTTATTGTGCTTTCTGGCTTTTACCTCTTGTTAAATCCCACCACTTTGTGATGTTGTATTTGTATTGCATCCCTCTGTAATTGCTATATGGTTTTCCAACGGGGCCATGGATGCTTGCTGGATGATGACAGACAGATTGTTTGAGTAATGATCTGGACTCTGGGATGTAATGATTAAGTGAGGTATTGTGTTTGGTAGCTACACTGCAGCATATTGCCTCCTCCATATGGGTCATTATTCCAGGGAGGAACAGTAGACTTTGATTAGGCAATGCTGTCTCTTCTTCCTATTGATCCTCTGTGTGATGAGCTGTAGAGTTTGTCCATAGCTTGTTAAACACCCCGCTGGCATTATAATTAATAGTTTTTAGCTTGTTTGTGGGTCAGCAGTAATGCATGGCACCACTGTGCTGAATGGGCGATATTTGTTTAAGGGGCTATTTTCTGATCGATTGGATGCTTTCTTTTATTACCTCTCCTTCCTTTTTTGTGGTCTGTGATTGATTTAATTGGAAAATGCATTGAGAGATGTTTCTAAAAATGAAGTATATGATTTTGTTTTCCTGTCAATGTAATGTGTTTACTGCACATTTTAATGTCAGTGCAAGTAATCTTTTCTTTTTCACATGAAAATGACTTTACTAGACCGGTATTTATCTCAAAAGCAATCCAGTATTAAAGACAGCTCTTAATAAGTCACTCCCTACTCCTGAAAACCAGTAATATGTTAAGATCCACAACCCAACCTTACCCTTCTCTATAATTACTTTTATTGACTTTATCCACACAGGAATCAGGCAAACAGGAAATGAGAGAAAGTGAAGACGTGACACACAGAAACATGATAAATTGTATTTGTTATAGTTACTTTCAGTCATGTGTCTTCCTGAACTGTATTTACTTATATGAGCTATCTGTAAGAGGAGTTTCATTATTTTTAGAAGTATTTTATGATCATTTTACTTTTATTCAGAGCCTGATCACAGCTTATACTAAGGATTTTGATTTAAAAGCTTCTTGTGCTCTGGGACCGACGAAATACCTTGGTCAGTCTCTTGACAATATAACACAAGCCAAAGCAAATGTCCATCATTTTCCAGTGTATGAATGTTACAGTCTTTTCTAAAGATTGAAAAGAAATGACACCAGGACAAAATTCACAGTCCATGCATTTTTACAAACATGGCCCCTGCTCCCTGTATGTCTGCGGAGGCGGGGGGCTCAGCCGCTAGACACCGTCCCCCGGACACGCCGTCCCCCGGACACGCTTGGCTTCATCTTCCATTTGAGCTGTCAGGGTGCAATCAGCAGACATGGAGAGCACTCTGGCAGGGTTTTGACATTACTCTGACCTCTGCGGGGTCCCTCACACCACTAACAGGCCCCTCCACCCCTCTGAATAATTCAGCATCATGAGGTTGTGGACGGTGTCGCCAGTAAAGCAGCACGGCCAGGGTGAATGGTTTGATTCCCTTTGGGATCATCTCAGCAATCTATTAGGTTCCAGCAAAGAAATATTTGTTAAATTACATTTTATTTTAAATACTACTTATAGATATAGTTGAAAAAGAAACATATAATCTTTGGTCATTTTCATGTTTTAACATTCTTGATGGATCAAATGCTCTTGAGTGGGTTTTCAAAGTTACTATACATTGCTAATTAGGGTTTATACAACACCTTCAAAATCTGTTGGATAAACTTAAAGCTGCACAGCCAACAAGCTGAAAGCAACAAAACTTAATTTCAAGGTAGAGATATGAAGGACAGACTTGTTTACTGCACAATCTTGGATTTGTGCACACTTAGTTCAACATCTGGTTCTGCAAAAACATGTCCCTCATTTGTCATTCATAAACAAACACATTTTTATGTTTAATGTGTAAGAGGAACCAATTTGGATTCCTAGTGTGATTGTTTGGCCAATAAAAGCGATTCTGATTCTTAAATCATTTGATGTGCTGTTGGTAGTCCCCTGAGGAAGAACAATGCAAATTGAATTTGCGATGTAAATTTCAGTTGCCATGCCATTTCCTTAATGAATTTTCCATTCAAGTTTCACAAAGGCCAACAACAGCATGTAAATTATTTAGGTTCCACTTACACTGGAAGCACATTAGGAAGTCCCGTATGAACAGAAGGAATGATTACAGCGAGCAAAACCTGTTTAAATGTTCATATGAGCACCTGACTGTTGTTTTAAGACTTGGTTAGAGTTAGAGAACGAAAAAATTGAATCTTGAAAAATTGTGAACCTATCATTTAATGTGTATAATACATAAATAAATGGATATCCCACAATTCTCTGCAAGTGCATGTTAAGGTCAGAAATGTGGGTGTAATTCTTGAGTCTGACCTCACTAAAGCAAAAGTTCTAAATCAACATCGCCAAAATTTTAAAACTTCTTTGATCTTTTATCATCTAAAAACATATATCTAGCATAAGACACTTCCTGTCAAATGTAGTGACGAAAAACGTACACATGCATTTGTCTCTAGTTGGTTTGACTATTAATATACCTCCCTCACTGCTACCTTAGAGGACTGCAGGAAGACAACAGTAAAAATGATGATGACTTTGTTTTTTATGGTCCTGTAGCTGCTTGAATACTGAATGAATTAGAAGTGCTCCAACATTAACATTATCTTAAAACATCTGACAGAAAACAACTTTGTCTTGCTGTGGTTGTGTTTCGTATCTGCAGTTGGATTTGATTGTTTCAGATGTCTTGTTCCCTGCTCTAAAAATAAAGTTTTGCTTGCTTTGCTTCCTTGCACTGAAACAAGAGCTGCTTCACATTCTTGAAGTTTTTAATAAGAAAATATAACAAACTCCATGTCAGTGCTAATGGCGGGGGAGGAAGGCAGGGATAGTGCCTCATTTAATACAGATAAACCTCTTCTGTTCCAACAGGGCTGTCAACACTTCCTGTCAGCACACTGCCCTCTGAACACACACACTCACACACACACTCTCCTCTTTGTCAACGTCTTTCTTTTGCTGTCTTTCTCCATTTTCCTCTACCTTCCTCTTCTCCTCATTTCTTTCTCTCTCTGAATCTGCTGTGGACAGTGTTCATGTAGTGATAAGGTTTCACTCTGCTTTCTAGCTCTGTGCTCTCTCTTGTGTGTGTGTGTGTGTGTGTGTGTGTGTGTGTGTGTGTGTGTGTGTGTTATAATGAAATCCCCCTCCCATGGGCTCAGATGTCACCGCAGCTCTCCCTCCACTCCTTTGAACGGAGCGCTCAGTGCTGAAGATCTACATGAGGGCAATGGTTTTTAGACAGTTTCCCATGTACTGAATCAATTAACTGCTGCTGTGTGGGGCGACATGTGTGAGGAGAGAAAAACACTGCTCGACACACACACACACACACACACACACACACACACACACACACACACACACACACACTCACAAAAGGCAACACTGGCTCAGCCCTCTTAAAGCCTGTGGTCATATTACTGAGCACAGGGTCAAAGGTCAAAGCCAATGAGCCACAAGATACAGAAGGAGCTGTGTTCTAACTGAGCTGCCACTCGGCTTTCTTCTGTGTAAAACATCGGCCTCTTGGTGTTGTTTTGACGTACATGACGGCTGAGTTTCTGGATCAACGCACACTGTAGATGAGCGCACGTGCACGACGGCGAATATGTGTCACTCTACATAATTATCATCCCAAATTTAGGTGGAGGAGGTTTGATACAGAGCCTTTTTATTTTAGACTTTGCGACCCAGATTTTACGCCACATCACGGTCATCTGCTATCTCCTGTGGCTTATCTCGGCTATCAAAAAAGATGCCAAGAGGTATGACAAGGAGGTATAGAGAACACTCTCACACACACACACACACACACACACACACACACACACACACACACACACACACACACACACTGGTCTCCTCTGAGCCTCTAAAAACCTGAGAGGCAGTCATCAGCTTAGTGGTGGTCTCTCCCATACCGAACACAGCTTTAATCTGCAGATCGACTTTGTAACAATAATCTATACACATTATGAAATTGAATTCACCACATACCGCAGGAAGCAATCATGATGACTGCCTACAACCTTAACGGTGGTTTATCCATACGCTACAATCTCCTGTGTCCAGATAACCCCCTTCTGCCACAGCATAACCCTGATAAAATATATGTGCACATATACCTGCAGTATCGCCATAATAGTGCTTTGCATGATTTGGCCCATTTATAAGCCTACTTATAAAGTAGGTGTGAGAGTTTGTTTTCCAAACCTAAAGGTGGCCATTGGTTTCTATTTATTTCATTCATTCATGGTATGAAAATCAGCTTTCAGAGATTTGAAACATGGGTGGTATATGATATATACTATAAGATGACAGAAATGTGTCAACTATCAGAGATGGCAGAACACTGCAGGGGGTCATTCTGCTGTATGAGTAGGCCTACTTTTATTTTTAATCTTTTAAGTTTTAGTAATAATACTTATTACTTATATTTTTTGTAGTATTCCACACCCATATTTTATTTTGTTAGGCTTTCAACTAATTTAGCCAAGGAGAAAGACACGAGAAAGGCATTAGTCTTCTCCACAAGACAAAATAGAAAACTGCAGTGGCAGGCAGTCGGCACCTGGCGGCGGTAACGTGCGGTGACGTTACCATGACCTCACAAACATGGCGGCGCCCGTTAGCAGGTATAGTTGGTTCGTTTCCGTTTCTAGAAAAGTGGGAAGTTATCTATTTAATTCAGTTTTCATCGCCCATGCGGCGACGTGCGGTAACAACATGGACTCGGAGAGACCAACCAAGGTTTGACAGTGACTTTGTCATTTTTTTAGGCACATGTTTTACTGTGTCGCGACATAATTTCTCCCGTTATGATCTTGTCAAAACAAAAAACATGCCTTATTCAGCTGCTGTTGTACAAAGACTGCACAGTTAGCTAACGGACCAAGATAATATGCTGCAGTTACAGATATGTTATTGTCTATTCGTGTTTATTAATGTCTATTTCTTCCTCTGCAGCTGGAGTTTGCGGTGCAGATGACATGTGAGAGCTGCGCAGATAAAGTCAGAGCTACTCTGGAGGGTAAACCGGGTAAGAAAGCATTTAGCTAAAGCTTTACCAGAACTGTAGAAGGAGCCCACGATGCATGTCTACATCCTCTGAAGCAGTTCCTTGTACGGTAACTGCTAGATTTGTCATCTGTAACTGACAGCTCTTTCTCACGGTCAGTGTATTAACTTAGCTGCTCTAATTTCTTATAGTTGACACAGCTGAGGAGCATAACACAGCAGATAATGTCAGGCAGCTTTTATCTGTCACTTGTTCATGGCTGGGCTTTCTTCATACAATCCTGTGCACAGTATATACATTGTATGTTGATATATGTTGAGAAACTGGTCGCAAAATTCAATTCCGTTAGATTACCCCAAGGAAAGGCTTGATCACAACAAGCAAAGACTCTTGGTGTGGTATTTTACTCTGACCTAAACTTTTATCACCTCAAAAATATCACGAAAGTGCGACCATTTCTCTGTCTGAGTGACACAGAGAAACTAATGCACGCTTTTATATCGAGCAGGCTGGACTCCTCTAATGCCCTCCTGTGTGGTTTACCCAAAAAACGTATAAATCAGCTACAGCGGCCCGAGAGCTGATTAAAACATTACACCAGTTTTAAAGTCCTTACATTGGTTTCCGTGTTGATTTTAAAGTTCTTCTACTTGTTTTTAAAGCACTTCACAGTCTGGCACCGGCATACCCGTCACATGCTTACAGGCCCCTCAGGTCCTCTGGCACGAGTCTGTTAGTTGTTCCCAAGTGCAGGACTAAAACTTTTGGTGAGGCAGCTTTTAGAGCCGCTGAACAGCCTGCCGAGGATCTGAGAGCAGCTGGAAGTGTTGACATTTTTAACCGACTACTGAAAACCTACCTCTTCTGCCAGGCTTTTGATTAAGACTGGTATGTAGACATTCATTTATTCTGATTATTTAATTTAATTTAATTATTATATTGTTTTATTGTACTTTATTATTTATTATTTTATCCACTTTTTAGACTAGTTTTTATCCAACTCTATTTTGCTATTATTATCACAGCTTTTAATCCTTTTCTCATTGTCATCATTTTTATCTTTGTTCTGTCTTTTAATCTATTTTATTTCACTCTATTACGGTTTACCTTATTATCATGTTGTCAGTGAAGCACTTTGAACTGCACTAACCTGTATGAAGGGTGCTATACAAATAAAGATTGACTGATTGAAAAACACTCCCAACATGTCATATTACTCAGTAAGGCAAGGCTAGTTTATTTATGTAGCACAGTACTACTGAATTACTAGTAAACTGTATATAGCAACAAGTAACGTGTGCAGGCTTTTACGGGTCTGTAAATTCCTAATAATTTCGTAGGAAGTTTTCTCTAAAGAACTATGTAATTTGGCACGCATTATAGGCTAAATAGAGACAGTTTTCTATTGGTACACTTCCAATTAATTAATTCCAATTGAATGCTAATTTAGTGTAAGATACTTTAAGGCAATATATCTACAGGCATTTCAACATATGTGAAGAATAATGTTTCCAATCATAAAGAAATTAAAGAATATTTACTTTGGTTTGAACAGAGCAGCTCTTTCAAGGAAATTCCTCTGGAAATCAACTTTTCATCTTAACACAACTAACTAAAATAACTGTCTCAGAACATTTGTCTTTCCTCCTTTAACTAGTACCAAATTTCATAATTGTTTTTTTATTATTATTATTATTATTATTATTATTATTATTATTAGGGAAAAGGCTAGTAAGTTATTAGTAAGACTAGTTAAATTGAGTGTTTTCAAAACACCCACCCACCTCATATCCATTCCACACAGCAGAGACTGGCACAGAAACTACTCATAAGCTTGAGAAAATAGAAAAAGTGTTCAGTTTATTTTGAAATTGGACACAATTTAGAGTCTGCGTCAATGTATGTCTCTCTTTGCCTCTTTGCCCGTATGTGTGTAATTGTCTGTTTGTGTATCTATCAGATGATCATTTTTATTGCTGTTAATGTGTGCAGGAGTGAAGTCTGTCAGTATCGATGTCAGTAAGGAGGAGGTGTTGGTGGAATCTGCTCTGACCAGTGCAGAGGTGCAGGCTCTGATAGAGAGCAGCGGACGCAGGGCCGTGCTGAAAGGCATCGGAGGATCAGAGCAAGGTGAGAAGCCAGAGGACAGGAGTAAGGCTGCTTTTTTTGATCAGGAATTTGTTTTATAAGACTATGTACAAGTGATTGTACAGATGCTCATGTTTAAACAACATTTGAGAACTTTGAGTGTGTCAAGATAATTTATTTTTTCTTTTGGTTATTACTTCTGACTGTCTTAAAGGTGCCCTGTGGAGTTTTTTTGTAAACAAACAAAAGTTTACATGTAGTGTTACATGTCATTAAAACGCATTCAGTGTATCCTTGAGGTCTAACAAACGTGTCGAGTCCATTTCCTTCCTCATAAAACATTTGCAAAACTCAATAATATATATATATATATATATATATATATATATATATATTATATTATATATTATATTATATTATATTATATTATATTATATTATTTATATATATTATATTATATATTATATTATATTATATTATTTATATATATATATTTTTTTATTTATTTATTTTTTTTTTTTTTACAGTATTTTAAATCCAGCATTGTTTACATCCATGTTTACTAGCTAGCAGTCTTCTTCTTCACTGCCTTTGCTGGCACATTGCAGCATATCTTGGCGTGTTACCGCCACCTGTACATCAGCAGAATAGTGTTAAACCATTGGCAGGACTGTGTATTCCTTCACCCGCATGTGCGTCCCCCACTCATAGAAAAACAGCTCCATAGTGTTACTAGAGGTCACCTAGAGGGAACCTTTAAGCACAATATGGTATGGTAATTTTGCTTTGAATTGATGGATAAATTGGCAGAATCTCCAGAAATACAGGCTACTAAAACTGTTAATGGTGCTGTCATAGATCTCCCTGCAGAGCAAAGATGCCTGATAAATGAGACTTAAATGCAGCTTCAATTGTTGAGACACTGGTGCTGTTCACACATATTAATAAAGCACCTCCTGGATAAACATGTCACAAGTAGAAAGCTCTAAATAGAAGTGTGACTGCACATATTTTGGGGTGCACTGGGATCTGATCACTCAAGCCACATTCTGAGGTGGTATAGCGATCTGCTATCACTACCACGGGAGGTATTATATTTTAATCAACCGGTCATACCGTTACAGTGGTACGTATGTGAACTGATTTTGTAGCGTGAATGCAAATGCATCCCTGAACACAGTGGTACATGTTTAGCACGGCTAACCTCTCAGACATGTTTGTATTATAGGCGATGTAAAAATAGCCACAACAGTCTGCCCCTCTAGCTGTGTATGTTTCTGTTCAGCTCACAGCTTCCCTCAAATAAAATCAAATGTGAGCTGAAAAACATAATCTGATCACAGGCAGTCACTCGAGACACATTCCATATGAACTGCAGTAATATCTAAACGCAACCTGGATGTATCTAGATGTGAGGACGCCAAGTGTGAACAAGATCACAGCCATGAACATACAAATTGTTTAGGATGCCTGTATTTTTATGGCAGACCTGGGTTCAGCAGTGGCCATGCTGGCTGGTGTGGGAAAGATCCAAGGGGTGGTGCGTTTCCTGCAGCTGTCTGAGGAGCGTTGCTTGATTGATGGAACCATTGATGGGTTGGAGCCAGGACCCCACGGCCTCCATGTCCACACCCTGGGGGACCTCACACTAAACTGCCTCAGGTAGGACCACTGTATCATAAGAGCTGCATTAGGCAAGGGCATGAAGAGGGTGGACAGACTGGTCTGGTTAACATGAGCATCCAGGGTTTTAAGGATGGTAACTCATTCATTTTACAGTGTTTTGGCCTTGTTAATGGTTTCTGCAGTATACGACTTTACTTTGTTTCAGCCATCCTTGATGCTCTGGGTGTAGCGCAGTTTCTTTTAATGGCATTCTCGATGGTCCTCACCATAACACAAGAGTCTCCTGGATAATTCAAATATACAATAGGTTCATTATGTAGATATTTTCATTGACTTTACCAACATTAGCGCCAGCCTGCAGCCATCCCATACATGTATAGGGGGGAAATAAACCATACCGACATAATGGCGAATGCAGGAAGGGTTGCGAGAGCTAGAGTTAACAGTAGTATGCTTTTAGCAGTTTGAGTTTGAGGTGTGCCGTTGCATCTTCCAGCCGGCATTTGAGATGATGTAGCAGCTTGGTTATTGGTGATCTTTCAGTCCTCTGTCAAAGGGTTGGAGTCAATAACTGTGCCAGATACACTTGATAGGTTTGTTATGGCCGTCATCTTTGTTCCTGAGGACTCATGTATATACTATAATACCCATGAGCCTCAGGTCCCATTGTTTTGGAGAAGAAGCCAGGCAGAGGCCGCAAATCAGAGCTATAATTGTTGTTTCAACTGGAAACAAAACACTGTGCTATAGTTGCAGAAGTCATCCAGAATTTACCCAGAATAAGACAGGAAACTCTATCAACAGTGGACAACAATTGACATATTGACAGCACCCACAGTTAAACTGCTGTCATATGAAATTGCACTACAAACTAACTTTTTTTGCCTTATATTTATTTATGTTTTCTTTTCTACAGTTGTGGGGAGCACTATAACCCCTTTGGAAGACAACATGGCGGTCCATGGGACTCTGAAAGGGTACAGTCATATCTGTTCCTTAGAACTCTATAAAAATCACTTGCCATATAATCATGATATTATATATATCATATATTTTATGATTTTTGGAGACCATTTGCAAGAACATTTAGATGTATGAGGATCAAGGAGCAAAATAATGGATCCTCTCATAATAAATTCAGACAAAATCACTACTGAGATATAATAAAACTTCAACACAAGCCAAATGCAGGATGTGATACCACTCTCAGATGGCCAAATTTGTCCCACAGGCGCCATTTTGAGAGGTTCTGCTCCAGGTGCTAAATTTTCAATAAAGTGTGTGAAAGAGCTACAAGTCTAAGGCAATGTTTCCTGGCTTTCATGCTAGAGACTCCTTGTGTATTTATTTCTATGGTTCAGTGTTATTCACTGTGTGTCACATGGTTCTGTGTAATTCACATGCAGTATTGTTGTACAGCATGTAGGTGATCTGGGAAATATTGTTGCTGGACCAGATGGCAGAGCCTCATTTAGACTAGAGGACCATCAGCTAAAGGTAACACACACACACACACACACACACATTAAGTCGAGTTTCCATCACTTTCAGGGACATTACATTGACTTACATTCATTCCCTGGAGACTTACCCTAACCATGACCACTAATTGCCTAAACCTAACCTTAAACTAAGTCTTTACCCTAAAATGTAATGATTTACATTAGGGGGAATTGCATTTTGTCTCCTTAAGGAAGGCGAGTCCCCACAATGTGACTGTGTAGACAGATTTATGTCCCCACAACATTAGTAATACCACCCCCACACACACACACACACATACAGCCATATGTCATATAGCAAAGATGTCATATATCACCATCTAATTTCCAAAACACCACCACATGGCAGCTTTTAATCTCTTCTTTACTGATACCTTGGTGCCCCATGGTGCAGGTATGGGATGTGATTGGCCGATCGCTGGTAGTAGATGCAGGGGAGGACGACCTGGGTCGAGGCGGTCACCCTCTCTCCAAACAGACTGGAAACTCTGGGGAAAGGTGGGTCAACAGCTATGGTTTAAGTTGGGGGTACAAAATAAGATGTGAGGTGAGATAAGTAGTCTTGAGCTTCATAGATTCAGTCAATATTAAAAGGGGTGGACAAAATAACAGGAATAGTTTAGCACCAGTAGCCCCTGACAGGTGGTGATCCAACTCTATGGTAATTTCCGAGTCTGTAGTATGTGGTGATGTTATTTTGGATTGCATTATATTGTAAGGTGTTTCTATTAATTTGTCTACTACCTGTTTACACAGAGAGTGTAAACGTCAGTTTGTCACTGTGAAAGTTTCAATTGTAATATTGTGATAGACCTCTCTGTCGTCTTAATTATGGGTTGTTTAAAAACTCAAAATGAGGAATGGAAAAAATTTTAGGAAACAACATGACAACAGTCTCACCTCAAGGTCAGTTTAGTAGCTGTTCTGGAGCCTTCGATCATGTCGCATGATATTCATCAGCAGAGAGAGTTTGCTCAGGGGACATGGAATTGTAAATTTTTGGGAGCACTTTAAGGACATCTCGTCAATATTTCCTTGTATTGATATTACACTTAATTAGCCATGACATAATAAATCTGTATTTAAAATCTGCTGTATTTTTAATTAAAATGTATTTAAAAATCTGTATAAAATTATTGGGATAGTGATTTCGACCACATACGCAACCCTATTTTGTATCTGTCCCTATCCCATTAACAATTTTTTGTTACTGTAGCTGCATTGAGTGATTAAATGATTGATGTTTCTTCTTTTCAATTGACACCTAGTTAGCATGTGCGTGACTAAAAACTATAATTCAAATTTGACAAAACAATCTGTAAATGGACCTTGAGTTGGGATTGTTTTGTCAAAATACTAGCTTCAAGGTTGAGACTTAATATAATTAATTATTATATGAACACTCAAAAAAGCAGTTATCAAGTAACAAGAGTGGCCTTTTGAAGCTGAACATATAATTTTTCTGTCCCTCTTTCTCTCATCTACAGACTGGCCTGTGGGATCATCGCCCGATCAGCAGGTCTTTTCCAAAACCCCAAACAGATTTGTGCCTGTGACGGGGTCACGCTGTGGGAGGAGAGAGACAGGCCGATAGCTGGGAAAGGTCGTAGCAAGGCCAACACAGAGACGCCGGCAGCACACCTCTGAACCTCTGACCAAACATATCTGTAACCTGTGTTGGGCAGTTTGAACAGAAAAAGCACCTTGAAGAGAAATGCAGAGGACATTAGTCAACACAGGGACAGAGCTGGAGCGAGGAAGACGGAGCACTGAGGAATATGTTTCCAGACAGCTGGACAGATGACCAAAGATAAATGGCTTTATTTTCTTGAAATCTTTCTCTGTGATAATTCTCTTGCAGTCGCAGTTAGTGTCCTCTGAGGATTATAAAAGCACTAAAGCAGATTAAAACAGCCTGTGAGTAAAAGTCACCTCTGATTAGCTAGATGTCCGTTAATACTATTATATGTTTGTATAACCAGTCGCCACTGACACAACTGTCTCATCAGTCTAAATTGATGCGCTTGTTAAATTTGAGGTATCCATTTTGGTTGTGTACTGGCTGGGATGAATGCACTTCAGTTTGCTATTAAAGTTAATCATGCAAGCCTCTCAAGAGTAGTAGTAAAAACACATTACACTGCTAACATCCTGCTATTCTCATCACATCAGCTAACTTAGAGATTCCCAACCAGGGGTATTTGTACACAAGGGGGTACGTCTGCAGTCTAGTGGATACGTGGGAACATTGTGGAGTAGTATAAAATGCTGTGATGCTGAACTTAAGTATATTTACTATCACAAAGATTAGTAGCCTTCCAGCTACTGTGTGCAGCCATGGATCTGCTAGAGCATTGTTAACTTGGGGGCTTGAAGGATTGTGTTCGGCTGTTTTTTCAACATGGAGTTTGAGTGTACAGGTCCTTCATTGTTGCCGCAACCAACTTTAGAGCCATACAATGCAGGAAACTGGCACTTTTTTGGAGGCCATTTTCTGCTTAAAATCTTCTGCTGTCTTCACTTGTCAGAAATTGTAGAATAATGTACAAAACTTCTACCTGCTGACACTTTCTGTTAACAACGCATATTTTTACTCTTGATGAAGGCATTAATATTGGGACACTGTGTGCACCTATTGGACATATGAGTGTGTGTAGCAGGTTTTGCATTGATTTTCCAAATTGAGCATCTGTCTTGTCCTGGTGATGCCTGAATAAGCTTATTGAATGTTCCCCCAAATGTTCAGTCGGTGTCCTTTTTCCATTTGTGTCTGTGGGCTGTAAACGCACGGCTGTAACTTGAATGTAGGGCTGCAGCTAATGATTGTTTATATTATTGATTGATGAGGATTGTTGTTGCTTTTGTTGTTGCTTTTTATAATTTTGTCTTTAAAATGTCAAACAGTGAAAATGTCCTTACTTCCCCACCATCAATCAAAAAATATCATTATTTTACAGTGATATAAATCAGAATCAGAGGAGTGTCTGGTATTTTTGCTTGATAAATTACTTATCAACATTTGTGCTGATTCATTTTCCAGTACTGCTTGAGTGTGTGTGTGTGTGTGTGTGTGTGTCTGTGTCTGCATTAGCAGTACTTTTGCACTTGATCTGTCCTCCTGTGGTTAAACAAATGTCATATTTTTTTCATAGCACATAATGAACTCTTTAATTGAACTCACTCACTGGTTGCCTGTCCCTTTGGAGCAGAACCCTGTGGTTTTGTGGTAACCTTTATTCTTCTAGTGGCTCTAATAAATTAAAACAGGCTTATACTGGCTTTGTGGACGTGTACTGTGTGTGTTTGAGTCATTTCATGAATCGTTTTTGTGAGGATTCAGCATCCTCCGGGTGCAGCAGCAGCAGCAGCAGCCCTCCCCCTCTGCAGCCTCTCCAGCAGTATGCCCGACATGCAAACGGAAGCAGACGCTACCATTTTGAAATACAGCACCGTCTAGGTAAGATGGTAGATTCTTTTATTTAATCGCCTTTTCTGCAGTATTATTCTCATCTGAGCCGCATGGGAGGTAATTAATTCCGATTCGTCTTAAAGCTCAAGTGTTTTCCACTGATGTGTTTTGGCGACAAAGACTATTAGACCGTGTTGTTTGCACATGAATCACTTCGTGTTACACTGTATTCAGTCCTGTGCGGAAAAACGATTGTTACATTGTATCGATCTCCCATTGAGAGCCAGTTTTTGTATCATGTATTATATGTTTATCATCTTGTCGCGTATTACAGAGTAAAAATGTGTATTGTTTTTTTTTGTTTGTTTTTTTTTTTTTTCTTCCATGCCTGTTTTCGCCTTGGGACTTGTTTTGCTTTGGACACCCGAGCGAAACCGATACGCATCCCGTCTCGCCATTCATATTTATACAGCAAACGTGGACAATGCCATTAAGCTGTCCAACGTGTTTAAGAAACTTAACGTGTGTATTGTCGCCATTTTTTCGCTTGTAAATTACCCGAGCTGTGAAAATGTGTTGACTCAGCGTCGTGCTGCGTCATCAGAAAATCAGCTTCCCCCTGGTTATTATCCCTCAAACGAACCCAGTGTTAATGCAGCAGCCTTATCAGAGTGGCTTACACTCACACATACACAAGGATAGAAACACTGAAGCAGATTACTTGCATCTCTTAACATGTTTTCTATGAGCAGCAGTAAGGGGAGGTGTAGTTAAATCCGCAGCTGGCTGGAGCCTAAACCAAAAAATAGAAATGTCATTCTCTGGTGTCATGTTCCACTTTGCCCTTTTGATTTACAGCCAGCCATAAAGGTTGTTCAGGAGGAGGAAAGGTGTTGGCCAACCTGTAGAAACACTCTTCAGTTCGACCTGTAGATTTAGAAGCTTGTGAGGAGATAATTTAGGAAAGTTAAGGCAGTCTTTTCGACACAAAGGGGCTATTCTGTATCACGCAAGTCTGAAAGTTCTTATCATCACTATAAATGCCATGTGAAGTGATGCACAGTGCTCTCCCTTGAAGAAATTGGTGTAAAATGCTCCTTTTCCCTGGCTGTCTCCTGTGTATGAGTGTGACTCATAGCTGTATGGGTAATCACAGCCTCCTCAAGTGAGAATGAGCTCTTCTAGAGAGATCTGTAATGCTGCCTTTGGTGTGTGTGTGTGTGTATATATATATATATATATATATATATATATATATATATATATATATATATATATATATATATATATATATATATATATATATATATATATATATATATATATATATATATATATATATATATATATATATATATATATATATATATATATATATATATATATATAAAAAATATTTAGCTGTTATTTACAGACATAATGTGTTTCCTTGGTTCCTGTAGGGAAACCCTCTGTTCTGATTTACCTAATCTGAGTTTATCTGACCTGAGTGGCCAGCTCACAGGCAAATGTGAGGTCTGTGTGGTTTTTAATTTGTGGTATTTTGAATATTATAGCTGGCTGTTCATTCATAAACTGAGGTTCTTTATGAAGTGTGCATTTATAACAGTTTCCTCCCAAGTCATAAGTTGCTGCATTTTTAAAATTTGAGTGAAAACGGGATAGTTTCTTACATGTTATTTGTGTGCTTTATCTCTGGATCTTTGGTCCTTTATTTGCCTTATTTATAAGTTTCATGATGGAGAAATGGAACACGTCTTGTAAGTTTTTTTTGTTGTATTTTTTTTAAATCCAAACTCAACAGCACCCCCTCCCTCAGAGACATTTTTAAGCCCTGAAAAATAAACTAAATAGCCGGGTCAGCTATGTCCCTGTCTACTGCAGTCCACCCCTGTATTCAAGCAATTGCACAGCTGATAGTTGTAATCCCCTCACTTAGCTCTAACCACAGTCAAGTACATCACTCCTCTGTTTCTCTGCAGCGCCATGGACAAGAGCCACACAGTGAAGCTCTTCGTGGGCAACTTGGCGTTGGACACCACCCAGGAGGAGCTGTCAGCCATCTTCGAACCCTACGGCCAGGTGGTCAGCTGCAGCGTGCTGCGGCAGTTTGCCTTCGTTCACCTGCAGGGTGAGGGTGCCGCCGAGCGCGCCATCCGGGAGCTCAATGGACGGGAGTTTCGTGGACGGAATTTGGTGGTGGAGGAGTCGAGGGGAAGGCCGTTGCACTCCACCAAGGTGTTTGTGGGTAATCTGAGTGGGATGTGCACCACTGAAGACCTACAGCAGCTGTTCCAGACATTTGGAAAAGTTCTTGAGTGTGACAAAGTCAAAGGTGAGCGAAGACCCTAGTAACATTTGAATTGTCTTAAAATGCTCCCAGTAGGGCTACACAATATGGTAAAAAAAATTATATTGCGATTATTTTGACAGATAACAATTTTCATTTTCACTGAAAAAACTATTAAAATCATGATGATGTGACATTTATTGGGGTCTGTACCAAACAAACATGTTTGCTTACATCTGGAGAACAAGATTTGTAGGCCAGAGCATCTCTGCAGCACTACAGTACTAAATTATAATGCTGTTTTGTCACACATTTCACCTTTATCAAAAAATTGCAGCTTCTGCAATTTGGATATAATTATATTTCAATTAATTGTGCAGCCCTAGCTCCCAGTCACATCACACTCTCAAGTTGTGCTTGATGTTGGAAAAATTGTGGCACTACTGGTAAGAGATTGTATCTGACTCTTATTCTGAGTCTTATTCCTATTGTTGAGTTGCTGAGAGATTTTGAGTGCCTGCAAAAGTTCAACTGCATAATTTAGTGTCTGATCATGTGATATGGTACACCAGTGCAAATTTCTCAGTGTGCAAAACAAGATAAACTCCCACGTCCTTGTTGTAATGATGGACAAGGTGGTTTCCCTTGGCACAATTTATACTTTTTCATAGAAGTAATAAGTAAGTGCCTGTGGCAATGCCACTGTGATGCTAACTGTTGTCCCTGCGCTCAATGACAGCCAGGCATTCCTCTTCTGCAGGCTATGCCTTTGTCCACATGGAAAACAAGGAAGATGCACTCCAGGCCATCGAGGCCCTACACGGCACCTCGTTTAAGGGCCGCCCCCTGTCTGTAGAGCTGTCCAAGGTCCAGCCCAGCAAGCAGGCACCTACAGGAAAAATCCCCTGCGTTAACTGTGGAAAGCAGGGTCACTATGCTGGAGAATGCCCTGTGGGGAAGCCTTCTCTGGAGCAGTACCAGAGTCAGGCAGCGGTCCTGGCTGCCGCTGCTGCTGCAGCTGCCGGCCTGCCACTACAAGTCCAACAAAGCGTGCACAATTCAGTCTACAACACCTCCACCTTTGATCCCACATATGCGGCTCTCACTGGGATTACTACAGGCACGCGCACTGATGGAAACCCGGTGAATCCAGCTGTTTATGGTGCCCTTGCCAGCCAGGTGTATGGTGCCAATGTGGCCAATCAGCTTTATGGAACGATGGCCAGTCAGGCAGCTCTTACATCAGGTGCCACCCACCAAATGTACAGCTCAATGACCCCCAACATCTACGGCCAGGTGGCTGCAAGTCCGGCAGCTGCAGCTGCTGCTGCTGCCGCTGCTGCCTACGCAACTCCGGTTTACACCCCAACTGTGGCCAACCCCCCTGTCTATCTGGCTGCTGCTCATGGATTAGAAATGCCAACAGCAGCGGCTGCAGTCAACCCCGCCTACACTGTAGCTCAAGCAATTTATGGTGCCGCGACACCAGCCTACGCTCATATAAGCGCCATGGGAGCAGCGGACCCTACTACAGCCATCTTTGAGGCAGCCAGGCAGGCACATTACTTTGCCCAGGGCCAGCAGGTTGTGGCCGAGCAGCACTCAGCGGCTGCCGCAGCAGCAGCAGCTGTGGCAAAATCTGGTGAGAGGGACCGCAGTCCCCTACGGAGGTCGCTACCTCTGCTACCAGACCCAGTGATGAAGCCGTTCATGTACCAGAGAGCCAAGCCACGCCGACCCCTGCTCCCCACGCCAGCTGGCCGAGCGGCAGAAGAGGCAGCGGAGGCTGCAGAGGACCCCATGGCCAGGTAGGACATGATCGTGAAACATTCCCAGAGAGAGTTGAGTTTCAGTTTCCTAACTACTATACTTTTCAACTGTTCTTCGTGGAATCTGATTTTTGCTTGTTTTTAGTCATGCTTTTACAATCTTGTAGACACATTTTCCATGGCTGATTAATGCTTTTTTGCATTTACCATGCTTCTTGTTTGGTTTATCACTCTGTTACTCCCACTGTGTTGCCAAGTGCCACGATAAATGTTCTTGTAGACCCTCTTCCTACCTTAAACCTCCTCTCCCTACCTTAACCCATCCTTCTCTATTCCCCTTCCTCCTTACTCTTAGGTACTATGCAGAGTATTACCAGCAGCTGCAGCAGTACCCCCAGTTCCAGTATGCCTACCCACCACCGAGCACAGTAACAGCCATCCCTGGAATGCCAGGAGTGTCAGCAGTCCCTACTGTATCTGCGATGTCCGCCCAGTCAGTCGCCACGCTGGACGCCCTCAGGCCAGTGGTCCCTACCGCTGCGGCAGTGGCAGCCGCCATGGCTGCACCCAGGGTGTATGAGCCGCCGTTGCCGCCGCCCACGCGCAAGGAGGCCATCCTCCGCCGCCCCGAACTCTCCCTTCACACACCTGAGCCCCCGTTCCGATAGTCACACACAACTCTCTGCCCTCACCCCTTCCTCTTTGCCCTGAACCCCCACCCCCTCCCATCTCCTCTTCCACCCCAAACCTGACCACCTTACAGCAGCTGTATGTGAGTGTGTGTGCATCTGGGGGCTCAAAGTGTGTGGGGTGGGGTTTGAAACTGGGTGCTCCTTGGTTTATTAACCTGCTTTACGAGGGACTTGATCAGCTAACCTTGGTCCTGTTTGCATACACACAGTGCAGCCATGAAAGGGAGGCTATCATCTGTTGTATGGGCATTCTGCTTCTCAGTTTTACTTTTTTATTGTGCCAGTCTCACACTTGTGCCAGTATTAGACTGACCCAGTCAGTCATTTCATATGCCTTTATTTCCGCAACCCAGTTATGATTTTCTACGGCCAAATCTACGATAAAAGAAATTGGTTTTTGAACCAGTCATCAGCCATCCTCCTTAGGCCTAGATGATCAGTTAGGGCAGCTAATTTGAAACCTTTTTTGCCTTATGTTGAAGAGTATAGATTTGTAATGTAATCAGATGGGATAGTCAGATAGTACACATATTGTGTACTGGCTGCATTGCACTGTGTCCAACAGTACCAAGGTTGACATGTTTTTTTTTTTGGGGGGGGGTGTTTGTCTTGAATGTGATGTTGATGTAGTATGTGTGAAAGAGAGAGATATATATGATGGCTCCTGACCATGCAGCGCACAAACGCAGCAGCTAAGACTGCTCCTTTCAGAAAAAAAACCCTTAAAGCACACACAATACGTACTGTAATGTATGTTTGGATCTCTCCTTGACCCTTTTTCCCCACCTGTGCTCTAACTACAACACTGGAAGACACTGCGTCACCTCTCTTTCTCTTTCTAACTACAGCTGCCTACCTCTGACTGTAAATTTCAGTGTAGAGTCTATTCTATCTATTCACCCAGTCAGCAGTCTATTTCCTGCTCCTCATAAAGGTACAGGGTCAGCAGTTTAGGGAGGGAGGAGCCGGATTTCAGTGACAATGACTTTTGTAGATATTCTGTATTAAGTCCTCATACATGTTCAGAGGCCTTTACAAAAAAAAGTGTTTTGTTTGTTTTAGTGTAGTTTACATGTAACACAAGTCAACCTGGGGTGTAATGAATTGTAAATGGAAAAAACCCACGTGTGACTACTGAATGAGCTGTTTACAAAAGATCTTTACACTGCATCTTATTAGGAATATGTGACAAGCTCAATTATGTGCCTATAAGCTTTGAGTAAAGTGCATTAAGAGGAGGGCCCCCCCCCATTTTAAGTGCTTATGACTTTTTAATAATTTCAAGGGGGGTAACAGGAGCCCTCCAGAGTTTAGTATCCAGAAGGCTACGAGCAGTGAAGCTTTCTCGTGACTCCTTTGTTAGATTTGTTTCATATCATAGGGTTTTTAAAAAGCCACAAACTGAGCCTCACAGGTTCATAATTAGCCGCTGGTTTTAAGCAGGAATGACAGTGATAGCACCAATGAAGTGACAGTTGGGGCAGTGTCTTCCAGTTGCCCCAACTATCCTACTTTTTTCCAAATACCAGACCTGCTTCAGATTGTAATTGCAAAAAAAGTTTAGTGTCTGTTTTAATCTGGTTATTGGATCTGGTAGTTGGGGTTTGCTGCATCTGGATAACAAAAGCTTGACTTACAAGGTCAGTTACTTTTTGACATTCATGAGCTTGTCCTGAGTAGCAAATTCCACCCATTTGGTTCTGCAATCACTTAAAACAATCACTTGGAGTTTTTCGCAACTACTATTTGACAGCAGTGATGCACACACAGACATGCCCTCTGAAATCACCTTACTGCCTCGCTGTTTCCCCCTTCCCCTCTCCCTGTGTGGTTTTTAGTGGTTAAGTGACTTTTGCATCTCACAGTGTAATCTTTCTGTGTTGTATATACAAACACATACCAGTTGCATCCTTTGTAGAATTATGTGGTTTGCGAAATGTCTTGTTTGCCATGTTTGAAATCGTATTTTTTAGAGAAGTATTTTAATTTTGCCTTTTTTTTTTTTTAGGAAAAGACAAAAAAAAGTAAAAAACAAATCAGCATGCTTTTTAATTGAGAATATGTATACTATAATCATTATTATAATAAAGAATGTTTGGCTGACTACTGTGGTAAAAGAAAGCAAAGGGTTTGGACATTTCCCCTTCTTGTTTATGTTGTTCTTCTCCACTATCTGTTTCTCTTGTGTAAAATGACCACCAGACCCATTTGACTGGGGACCCAGTGGGAGACAGGTGTAGATGCTGGCCCAGCTTTGCTCACTTTGGTCAGGGTAAGTGCGGGTGGGTGCTCCTTTCTCTCTCCAGCTTCTCAAACTGGGTGCAAACCAAAATTTCTATGAAGTGGTTTGCACTTGACAAAATGCACTCCATTATTAAATCATGAACAAAGGCTTGGTATGGTCCTTTTAAATTGATTTTCATGCAGAAAGGACATTGTACACTGTAAAATCATGTTGAGAGCTGGGGAGAGGCACACAGATAGAATGGCTTGGGTGCATTTTGATCTGTGGAGCAGTCCTGTTCCTGGGGTTGATGGGTGTGCGTCTGGTCTGGTCTCTCCCTGCTGCACCAAATTCTCCCCCTCCGTGTGTCTCTGTGTCCACTCTACTCAGACCTGCATGTGTGATAATCTGTAACTCTGCCACAAAAAACCCCCGCGACAGTCCAGCTCTGAACTAACTATCTCAACTGAATTAGGTCACCATGCCACCTGGAACGGCCAGCGTGCAGCCGTGCGTGAGCGTGGCGGCGTGAGCCATGGGGACGACTTTTAGCGCGACGCCACCGCAGTTGGGACTTGTTCTCTCTCTCTTCACCACCAAGGTAAATAAAAAACGAAACAAAAACAAAAGCACTGACCTCTCCTCTCCCCACCTGCCGCCCCTCCTTTGACTGTGCCTTGACCAAACACTCCTCCCCCCTCCTCTCCTCCGCCATCACCACCTCTCCCCTTCTCCCCACTCCGCAACTCCTCCTCTGCTGCAATGGCAGTGCAATCGGTGGGGGTGGCTGGTGGGGCTAGGACCCCCTCCACAAGACTGAGTCCTATCTCGCATCAGTATACAAGGCGACTGACTGTGCCCTCTGTGTCCCACTGGTGTCTGAACTAGTGAATATAGGGAAGTGTGAATGAGTGTGTGTCAGAGAGAGAGAGAGAGAGAGAGAGAGAGAGTGTGTGTGTGTGTGTGTGTGTGTGTGTGTGTGTTAAACAGAAAGAGAGCATGGATGTCTGAAGAACCTTTTGGGTGGTTTCATTGATTGGTGAGGCTTGGCACATGCGGACACACCCTTCCCCTTCCCCTGCCCGCAAGTCTACTCCTCTCCACCGCCGTATTCGCCGCCCTCACCCCCCCACCCTCTCTTCCACCTTCCCTCCTCCTTCTCAACCCCACCCTACTGTCCCTATGCGCCTCTCCTTTCCGCCGTTCACACACACACACACAGCGCTTTTTTCCGCCGCCCCCGCCGTCGCCACCTTGGATCTGGGTTCGTGGCTCTGGCTCGGACTCAACTTCCCAGAACCACCCACCTGACCCAACCTCCCCACCCTCCTTTGTTACCGTAGAGGCCTGGGCGTGCCAATGGACAGTGTATGTGTGGTGGCCCGCCACCGGAACATGACACAGAGAGACTTCAATGTTGGACAAGTCGCTTTGCTAAAACTGTTGAATGCTGGGTTTGCTCCACATGGCTGTGGAAGGGATCTTAACTCCTGTTTCCCAAAAGAACTTAGCTCCATTACATCTTAAGTGATAAATCAACCTCAAACTATGGAACCTCAAACAATTTTCTTACCTTTAGGTCCCTCACAGCCTGTGTGCCAATCAGAAACATCCTATAAGATAGGCCTAGGTATGAGGCCAGTCTGACCTGTAGATTCTCATCAATCTCAGGGTTCCTATAGGACTTTTCTGGTATGGCAGCTCTATTTCTGTAATACTGGGATCAGCTGGACTGGCTGGATATGTGTTCTGAGTGACTTGTATGTGTTCTTACCTGTTAAGATTGTCCATGTGCTGAGATAGAGAGCTTAATCCTCTCACACACACGATCCCACACTCACAGGCTTTCAGTATGTCAAATGAGTTTTCCGAAATTTGCTCTGACAGCTGCAAGAACGAGTCAAAGAGGGCGTTGCCTTCTGTCTGCCTAGCAAGAAAGGAAAGGGAAGAAGGACAGGATTGAATAGATGAGTTGATTATAAGGTGAGTTGGTAGTGGAAGGATCCTCTGTCCGAAGCTGCTGCCTAACTTCACCTTCCTGATCTTGGAGGACCCTGTTGTTGATTGCCATAATAGATATACTGGCCAGAATCTTATTCTAAAAAGGGCCCTGTTTACACTGGACATTTTACTGTCCACAGTGTATCCCGATAATGCAGCTTTGACTCTGAGGTGTCAATTTCTTGGTTTACTAAAATGTAGAAATCCACCAAAAATGATTTTGCATTTACAGACATTGTGTGCTCCCAAGATAAAAGAAAACGTAATCTCTTCACGGCATCAAATTACTGTACATGTAGTCAAGAAAATCAATGCAACTACAAGTGAATTTTATTATAATTACCCTGAAAACAGTGCCGCTTTAGAATGAGTAGATCAAGGGCTGACTCTCTTCCCGGCCTCCATGATCAGGGCGCGTGGTGCTCCAGTTTTTTTCCTCCAGCCATCTCCTCCTCCCCACTCTCCCAGCTCCTCACTAAAGGCTTCTCCGGGTGCTTGCAAGTCTGGGCTTCCCGTGCTTGGGTGAATGCAGCCACGCATCTTTAAACCCCCTTGCTCTGAATTCAGTCACACTTTACTGACAGCCAAAGCTCACTGCAGCCTCCCCCCTACTTCCACTTCCTCACCCACTCTTCCCTCCTGCCTTCTGCAGTTTGGACGGCTGAAGAACTATAATCCAGATGCTCTTTATGCACACATCTCTGTATTGTGTTGTTTTGATGGGATCCCACAGGTTACATCTGTTCTCCTGCAGCAGGTATCAGTTGAAAATGTGCAAGTGTGCATCTGGAACACACTCCAGTTTGGTTTGAGCACAACCCATTGACCATATTGCCTTTGAGTTTGCAAGCTGAGATTTAGTAACCAATGTGACCATGACTATTCTAGCTCCTCTAGCACAGATGTGAACATACATCAGACTCGACTGCTGCTCATCCCTTCAGATAAAGACATTAGCGGTAGAGTCATACCTCAGTCATTGCCTCATCTAAAGATGGATGCAACAGGAACGCCTGCAGAATTTAATGCAGTTCAATACAATATCCCTGCATTTATTAAGAAGCTCAATATGTTTAATATCTGTTAAGAATTAGTGATGGTGGTGCATTGGCGTGCATTACATTGTAAGGTGTTCATGTTATGTCTGTGTTAATATCCACCAGAGGCCAACTCTGTCTTTGCCCCCCTGTGGTCCAAGTTACTATCAAAACTTTCATAGTTTCATTATGTTTACAGTGATCAACCCATCCAATTCCCTCAGCTCAGTAGTAGCACAGTAATGTATCTAATGGTAACCATAAATAGTCACACAGTAGCTAAGCTTCTTCAAGTAGGTTAATGGACCAAGCCCAGTGTAGTTACATTTAAATGCCTGATTAATTAGATTATAAATCATTCTAGTTTCCAAAGACACATTAAGGGTGACAGAGTAATGTGTCACCTCAAGAGGATAGCAATCTGGATCTGTTCATTTCAATGAAATTTGTTCCAGCACAAAGTCGAATGGGATTTGGGGGGGGGGGTTAGTTGATGAATGTTAGATGAAAACTTTGCATCAACATGTTTACTGTGAATGACAAATCCTGATATAAACACGAATTATATTGTAAGGTTGTGTATGCATATATATATACCTTTTAATCTGTATTTCTTAAAACATTCTGAGGCATTTTTCAGTCTGCATGCAAATCATGAATAAAATCTTTTTTTTTCTCATAAAAGTGCCTGAATCTATTTTATTCTAATTGAATTTCTGTACTGAGACAAACAATAGAGAATTTTCTTGATAGACTGTTGGATACCTTGTAATATAGTCATGATAGAAAACAGTATAAACTATCCATTTACCTGTAGCCTCGTTTCAGCAGTGTGGAATAGGATGGTTTGAGTTGCTGTCAGTCTTTGCAGTACAGGCCCAGGGCTACTTAGTCTGGAGTGCTAGAGAGCTGTGTTCTGAAGGGAGACCTCTCCAAAAGTTTTTAAAACTGCTTTTTAGTGATGTTAACTTTTTGGGGTGAGAATTTGAGATTCAGTTCTTTGATCCTGTTTTCTGGAAGAGTTAGGCTGAAACTACAGAGGCCTGGGTTTGCCATTGAGTGTCACTAACAGCGACAGGTGCATTGCACAGGCCATAAAAACCTCCATGGTGCGAGGGGGCGTAACTGACATCCCTTTACACCACTCGCAAGCCCGTTAACCCTGCCCGCGGGAGACTACCCCGCCTTTTACACCTTTTTAGGATCAGAACCTGATACCCAAGCTGTCGGTTCCCATAGACTACTTATTGGGGTGCGGTCACGTGTGCCACTTTTGACCAGGAAAGGAGCACCGGCCATCAGGGTCTTCTGGTAGTGGGAGCACCACCTCCGCACAGGCACCTCGCACCAGTGGAGTCTGGTCTCTGCAGCCCCTTACTGTCTCTCCCCCCGAAAGCGAGACCCCTCGTCTCAAGGAGGTTCTTGCCCTCACGGCGTCGTCGTCGTTTCTATTGCTGATTAATTTTTTATTACGAGAGCTGAGGGGGACGTGAGAAGTCCTGACAAAGGCGGCACGATGACAGCTGTCGAAACCCAAATTACATACAGCAACTCTTACACGATCCACCATGAAGAACAGTATATGACCCAAGAGGATGACTGGGACAGGGACCTGCTGCTGGACCCTGCCTGGGAGAAGCAGCAGAGGAAGGTAAGTTTGGATCTGGAGGTTCTAAGCTGCAGGTTACACTAGTGCCGCCGTGCGTAATTACGCACAGATTGACCCATGCCCTCACACAATCAATGAGTAAGTTTTTATGCATTTCAACATAACAAATTCTATGGTTTCGGAATCACTGGCCTCCCCTTAATTGTGTGTAAAGTTTAAAACAGCCCAACATGAAACTGGGCATGTAAGCCTTAGCTGTCCTCGCACCTGGCACTTCAGTCCTGCTGGAAGCTGTGTGGGCAGATATTTTAGGCCGTGGAACTTTCTTAGTGTTGTCTTTCAGTTACCCCGGGTTGCCTTGCGAAGACTGTCTAAATATAATACCACCCTCCCCAGTCTTTTGCCTACATTTCAATGATAACTTATAAAATACACATAGCCTACGTTTATCAGGGTTTTAACAAAGTAAAACCAACCTGGAGCAAGTTTAAAACATGACAGTGAATGCAGAGGCTGGGGTGAAGTGTGGGAGAGAGAAATCTACCTACAGTCATTCTTATTTAAGTCAGTTTACCAGCTATTTTAGGTCTATGTATAATTTAAATGAACAATATACACAATTTTTTTTTTGACATTACTGATAAATACTGAATTGAATAGTTTGAGAAAATAAATAAATAAAGTAACAACGAGAAATGATTAAAAATAGACTTTTTTTAGCCTGATGTTGTCACCCATGCTAAGCTAGCCCGAGGGAGGAGGCCAGCCGTTGCCTAGGCGACCAGCTGGCCTTGCCGCGTGGAGGACGAGCCTGACAGGTGTGTTTAATGAGCTGTCTGAGTTAAAGTCAACTGACACAGGTGACGTCTGCCGCCGCAAAACTGGGAGGGAAACAACACCCGCAAAGGTTAATACAGTTTTATCATTAGTCTAAATGTTTCCATGACACACAAATTGTCCTGCCACCGCAATGTGTAAGTTAAGTGAAAAGAGGTTTTTCATCCTTGTGAGTTAGCTTAACATAAATTCCAGCGACTAGTTGCTAGTTACGCCATGTTGACCATTTTCAAAGAAGTGACCACAGTTGCCGTTCTCCACCGCGGAAAACCTGGAGCCCAAGCTGAAAATAGCTGTCATGTTGATAGTTTCTTATGGGTTAGAAGTACCATTTCGTTCTAACTTTGTGTATCAAACTTTCTGATGTTAAGGTTAGTACAGATAGTATTTTAGGCCTGGATATTGTGCAAAAATGCTTTGTATTTTCTGACCTTTACACTGGTGATTAGCTAGCTAACATTACATCCGAATCACAGAATATATATATATATATAATATATATAATATAAGTACAGTTTAACAGATCGTTTGACAACACTTATCATTATTTTGTAGACATTTCCAAATCTTTGAAAGGCTCTTCTATGTAGCTGGAGCAAAAAAAAGTATTTATTATGCAGCACAATAAAAGTAAAAGTTGCGACTTCGACTTTGAGCAAACACAGATGGCAACTCATGTTGTGCAATAAAAATATGAACATTTAAGTATGGTAATTTTTTTTTAAATGAATATATACAAAATAATATGAATTCAGATTTATATTGATTAATTTACCTGTAGATACAATCTGAGTCACTTCCTGTTTAGTTAACCATCTTTTGTTGGCTGAACAAGAGTCACATCTTGGAAGACAGGTTAAAAATCTTTATTGTGAAACATCTGTTGTTCCAGTCAAATGATAAATCTGACTAGTGCCCAAAATAATAATTAATCTGTCTTGCTTTTTAACTCTAATAAGACTGTTATTCTTTATGTTGCTAATTTGTCATAACTGACATGCTCCTTATCAAAAATGGCAATCTCAATAGGTCAAATGTCAGCAGTAAAAATAATCACACTGATATTATATTTAACGTTGATATCCATCCATGCCAAAAGTATGCTGATATATTAATACATCTATACCAATTTATATCCTTTTTTCTTTGCTGTATTCTATTTTTGTGCTCCTGTCGCCACAAGAAAATTTCCCCATATGATTTATCTAATCAAATCTACTCTAATCTTCTCTAATCTAATAACACCTAGTCTGCAGTATTGTGGTGCATTACAGCATAGAGCAGCACAACAGCAGCATTTTTAAGATGCATGTTCAGATGGTGCTTTGCAGTAAATCTGCGAAATTGTTCTGTCAGTGCAAAATGTCCCCCTCCTATAGAGCCAGAGCACTGTGACAGGCTGAGAGACCTCAACAGATGGTAACAGAGAGCGAGAGATGACAAGGCTGGTAGATATACACCCCGGGTTGGTTTCATAGACCTACAAATAAACATCTTCCTAAAAATACTTTTCAACTTGCTCCAACTTCCCCCTCCTTGCTGTGATCCCTGGTTTCTTTCTGTCGCTCTTTTCTCCAGTCAGGTCGAACACCTCCTCTTGTCACCCTTTTTGAAGTATCCCTTTGCACCTTCTTTTTCTTTTTCCATGGCACACTTTTGTCTTGTTTTTCCATCTTTTGTGTATTAGACGAGTTACACTTTTTTTTTGTCTCATGCACCTGTCAATCTTTTGAAAGTAAGATGATATAATAGGCCTTCAAAAAGCAAAGCAAGCCGCTCTCTTCAGTCTTCACCTCTCAGCCTCCCAGGGGAGTAGGTCATCGTACTCCATTGCTCTTCTCGGCATGTAATATCTAGCTTAAGGAGCTGATATCAGCCCATAAATATAGCCAGTGCATCATTTTGCAATGTAAGAATATGAAAGGAAATCCTTGCACCACCTGTTCTGCCTTCTATCCTTGAAATTTCAGTGGAAAAAGCTGCTCACCACTTGTCGCAGTAGTAAAGTGTTTGTCAACACACAGTGATATCGAATCTGATACTGGATATTAGAAATAGTGTGTGCTTGGGTGTGCATGCGCGTGTGTCTGAATTGTACATCTTGACATTGGTTTATATTTATCATGAAGCAGCTCTTGTAGATTGCTGGCTAAATGATTCATGGCTTGGTTTGGACCAGTAATTTTATTTGATAAGTTTTGGCAAAAATGGTGTTAGATATTGCATCTAGCAAAGGGTGTCCGATAGAATGAGATGCAAAAGGACAAAGTAATGAGATTTGGCTGCATCTCGTCTTGGCGATATTCTTTCCTCAAAGCATCTGTAATCCTAGAAATAAGAAGGGCTTGGTTGTCAGGCTGATTCAACAGATGAGGTGAACAGGCCAGAAGTAGATTTTTCCATTAACTCTCAAAGCTTATTGATGTCTGCCTCACACAGATGCTGTGCTGACAGCTTAGAGAAGTCTTACTTGAGCACATCTACCAAAAGTATTGATCTTTTATAAGGGGGATCAATAGCTGTTTAAAGATTAACTCTCACTGCAGAGGACTGCACTCACTAGACCATCTGTAATGCTGAACATGTGGCTATTAATTAGAAATAGGAGTACTTTGTTAGAGTTCATAGATGTATACTAGTGCACAGTACTGTAGACACTTCATGAAATAACTTTTATTGTAGTTTGGCTACTTTTTCTGTTTGAATAATGTATTGAAATACTGAAAGTAAATAGAAAAATATCAATACACCAAAAAAGTTCATCACTGTGACTAAAGTCATCTTCTGTTTTCACATAGTTTAAGAGCTAACTGACTAAGTGAATGACTGGCTGCTTAGTCAAGCTTATGCTAGCAATTACCTATAAATAGTCACATAGGGTTATCAACAGCCTTATTGGCTGATCTATTAGCCACATGGTGAATGCTTAGTATATACATACACACATCCACAAACACACAGAAGAAATTAGTTCTTCTCTCATGTTCAGATTGACCAAGGAAGTGTAAAAACAGTCGCCCAGTGTTTTCGTCCATTGTCGTCCATTGTTGGTTTTATACTTAACTTTGTAAGGAGGGGTTAGTGATAATTATTACAACATTATATGTGACAACATTGATGTGTGATGATATTTACTAAAGTCAAAATCACATGGTAAAATGTTAAACTCAAGTTCATCCCATCAATTAAAATGTTTTTTTAGTGTTTGATTAAAGAAAATCCTGTAAATTTCAAAATACACTGTAAATTCTTAAATTGATATGAGAGTTTTGTCACGATACAATCAAATTCTGAGATAAAATGCTGAATTATCACGCAGTCTCATGTGTAAGTATCATGTAAATTTAATTATCAAGCGAACAAATGTGACTGATGGATCAGTCTTAGGGCTGATTAAGTGGTCAACGACCTAATTATGAACATTTATTCCCAGGATTAACAGTAATCCTCAAGCATCCTGATTCTGTAAAAACTGTGCTTCAGAAGCTTTGGTTATTTCTCCAAACTTTTTAACACTTTCTAAATTAGATTTGCAATAAATCTTAAATATTTGTTCTTTTTCTGTTCTATTATAGTCCATTCCACAGGGTGTAAAATTAATGAAGTGGCCAAAAGACTGATCATCGTCAGATGCAAGTGTTATATTCAGTGATGTGATATTTATCCACTCAACCTAATGTAATGTCCCTCGGTGTGGGCGAGGAGTGTGTGCTGCGTAATCAAATCTATTCTTGTCTAATCTCATTTTACACTTTAACAAATCAGCCAGTAGTGCGGCAGCAAGACGGGGTCATTGATCTTACCTACTACTTGATGTTTCGTGAGACAATATTGAAACACTGGCTCTTTTCAGGAAATACAGTGCTTTTCATTGAACAAACATATTTCTTCACGGGATGATGGCTGTATGTAAGGGTAGCCAGTAAAAACCATTTTATATATGTCATATTTGGAAGACGTCCAAACAAGATTTAAAATCTTTCCAAGTGCAAGACATTTTTGCCTTGAGGCCAAATAATGTTATCTGTATTTCTATAAATATTGGTAGCACTACAGGAGGAGGTCTTTGACCTTTTTCATTCTCCTCATGTCCTCAACTAAACTCTGTGGTATGTTCTTAAAATGTTACACATCAAGCTCACAGTTAGACAGAAAATACCGAAATCACATTACCGAATGTTCCTTTCACGCTGTTGCATAACAATGTAGCAAATAAGTTGCTCTCTCTTATGAGATGTGATGCATTCATCCAGGTCTCTTTTTAGAGGATGAAATTACATGATTTTAATGTAAGATGATGAAGGAAGAGAGGAATTTTTCAATGAGCACAGGGGACAGCTCAGAGACATCTTTCTCCCCTCTGTCTTAATTTGCACCATTAGTGAAGAAATTGCGGAACGGATTTGTAATTTACCGCATTAGGCCTGCTCCACTGCTCACTGCCTGGGCACAGTACCTAATCTCAACTACCTAATGCAACTTGGAGGTGGGAGGCATCTTAGATTCCCTCCCATGATTCACTCTGTCAGGGTCATGTGATCCCAGTGCAGGAACTGTTACCGTGTTGAGCTGATCTCTGGACCTCTCAGCATATTTTCACTCACCAGACCATTGGAGCACACAAGACTTCTTTGAGGGGCTAAAATGAAACCACCAAGCAAGACATGACGTGTGATTTTCTGATATCAATATTTGATATGTTAAACATTTTGTAAACAGACAGGACTTACAGGGAGCACTGGGCTAGAAGGACACAAACAGTCTGTTACAAAGTAGTAGTTAATTGAGGCAAAAAGTGAGAAGAAAATGGGGTTTCCATTTGACAAGGGAGCTTACACCCAAGACAAAAAGGGCAGGGGTGGAGTCCTCCTTGCCCCCTCCTGTGAACACCACTCGCAGGCCTCATAAGAATATATGCGCCTTACACTTTTTATCTGTAAGAAATTAGAAGTAAGAATATTCTTTTTATGAGTCACTTTCAGAAAATCTCACAACAGTGTTTAGCATTAGTTCAGTGTCCAGTGAGTAGGACATTAATAAAAACAGAAGTCCTTCAAACTTTGCCAAACCAAAAGTTTATTCCAGGGGAATTGTGTCAAAGTAATAGCATTAATTAGTGCAGTGCACTGTATCTGCATACATGTAGAGAGTAGGTGTACGAGGGTTAAACATAAGTGGAGAGGTGAGAGAGCTTGCAGTCAGATCAAGTAGCAGTTGCTATTCCAGAAGTTGTGTCCATGTAGGGAGGCTTCTATAAACTACTTTAGTGCACACGCAGGAGCCCTGGGAGGCCGTAGGAAGGGCTGAGGAGTTTGTGCGTGTGCATATGTGTGACATATTCCTCATACACTGTAATTTATTAGCATGAAAGTGTGTTTCCAGTGAGTTTTGTGGGTGAGTTCTTATGAGGATTGGGACACGGTTTGAAGAAACACGATGCAACCGTGGTGTCAGACTCCACTGGGTAAAAGTAGAAATGATGATTGATGGGCTGTGAGAGCAGCCATCTTGATCTGATCAGAGCAATCCTGTGGGTCTGTAAATAGAATAAAAGGTTGGATTGGTTAGAGACAATTGCATGGTTGACAGTGATGTTACTTTTATTACAGTTATATCTGCAGTTTTGTGTTTTTGCAGACAAACTAAACTGAACTAAAACTAAAGAATAAAGCAATCTGTGCTGCCAACAAATTAATCTGCAACCATCCCAGTTGTAGCTATTATTATTATTTATAATAATAATAATAATTATAATATAATAATAATTATTATTTTATTATTCAGGCTCAGTACTGCTGTTGAAAATGGAGACTTGTGTTTATAAGGAAGCAGAAAGCCACAAGCTGCCAAGTCTGTGACCTCAGTGACAATGACACACAGAGGATACAAGGCCGAACACCTACAAAATTTCACCTCAGGTTGTCAAATGCTGTATTCATGTCGACCATTCAGTTTCCAGTAGTAATGAGACAAGCTGATCACTGAACCTGTCTTAATGAAAAAATCAACCAAGCTAATACTGTTAGGGCTGAATGCTGGCTGCATGCTATGGATATTTATAGGTAGGTGGTAGCAGAAGTTACAGTCGTCAGTTGGAAGTCTGCTGAGGTGATGGGTCTCCTATAATAGGACTGAGGTCATGAAGATATCATTATGTACTTAAAAAGCTGTTGTCACAAAGAAGAAAGTTCAAAATGTTAGCAGAATGCTATAATCTTTGACTTTATCTAACCTTGAGATGTAACTTCATGTATTTAACTTCATAGTTAATAGCAGCAATTAAACATACCACTGTCCTGTTTGGATTTTGTGCAGTCAGTAAATGACAGAAAATGTTGTTATAGTCAGCTGTTTCATGCAGAGTGAAACAGAAAGTTTATTAGCTGTTGCCTCAGACATGCTATAGGTGTTAACAGCTTAGTGCTAGCAGCTCTGAGTGGATGCTAAACAAGGACTTCCTGGATCATGAGGCATACAGCAGCAGTCACATGTGGTCAATCTGGAGTCACTTCATTTTCACAATGTACAAATAACAAAATTAAATCAGAGTTGTAAGATCATCTGATTAGAGCAGTAAATAACTTTTTTGTGGTTCTCTAATGGTGGCAGAAATAGAATCACAGGGGTGACAGTGACCTGTTGTTTTCACTAAATGAATGCTGGGAAATGTAGCTGGCTTGCATGTTACTATAGACAGCCTTACATCAGTTTTACACACAGGTCCTTATGATCAAGGTTCTTGTTAAAATGGAATTAGCTGACTCTCGAAATGCCTGGACAGTTTTGCCTCTTATTTCAGAGAAAGAACTTGCCTTCTGAAATTAGACACAACTCACCGCCTCCTCCTCCTCCTCCTCCTCCTCCTCCTCCTCCTCCTCCTCCTTCTCCTTCTCAGCCAGCCGCACTGTCATAAATCCTCCACAGCCACTTAGACCAATTTATGTCTCTCATGTCAGTCTCCACAGTCCAGAACTCATTAACGACAAAAGACTCGGCATGCTGCCGGCGCCAACAATGAACCTGTACATTCACCCTTATTCTCCATCATTGATCACGCAGTCAGTCAATTCATCTGTTGACTTGTGTAACGAGAAAGCGGCTGATAGCAGTGTTAGGGTGAACAATGAAAGATAAGGGTGATTGTGTGTGGGTAGTGCAAGCAGAAAATCAGGGTTATTACATACGTCACTGACGATTTAAAGTCACAGCGGCATGAAAAATGACTTTTGAACTTGTCATTATACGTAACTACCAACTTAGCAAAAATAAGTATGTTCGCGTTTTTTACCATCAAAAAGACAATTGCTTTTTCTTTCATGAAGATGCTTGTAAGTGCACCTGTTGGTACTGATGTCATTCAGTACCACGTTGGTTTTGATCGTTTCGATAGGCTACGTCATTAACAACAAGCTTCCTCCACACACAGCTCACCTGCTGTTGTGAAAACGGAATTACGGGTGAAAAAATCCAAAACACAAGTTTCGTTTTTTGGGGATAAAGCAAGGTGAGCAGATTAAAGTAGTTTGTGAGTAAACACTAAAATAAGCTGGAGAATTAAGTAGAATTATTTTTATTTATATATATATATATACTGTATTTTAGTCACATTCCCATCAGCCTCAGCTGTACTTAGTGTTCAGTGCTAACTAGCAAATGTTAAGCTAAGATGGTGAACATGGTAGATATTTTACATTCTAAACATCAGCATATTAGCATTCTCATTGTGAGCATGTTAGCATTCAGCTCAAAGCACCAAGTACAGCCTCACAGAGCCGTTAACATGGCTGTAGGCTCTTAGTCTTGTTAGCCATTACTTAAGCATAAGCTTGCTTAAAAACTTTCATTACAAATACTTGAAGAATTATCCCTCCTATCATGTGCAACTGCAGTCTCTCTAACCATCAACAATACCAGACAATTTTAAATCATCCGCCCCAAATAAGGCTCCACAACATTCTTGCCGAAGTGAAATGACATCAGATAAAGGGAACAAAATGCCACTCAATGTGCTACCACAAAATTGGTAGTTGTTTTCTCTAAATAATTGCCAAAGCTTTCACTGTCCTGTCTTTCCTGTCCATTCTTCTTCTTACCATCCATAAATCAAAAAAATTGAAAGATGAGGCACCGTGTTCCTGCTCTTCCTGTCATCCTGTCAGCATTTCTGCTGCTGCTTCTGAAAAGTGAACACCTGCACATGTGTGTGTGCGCGCGCACACACACACACAGAGACAGTGCCCGAGGAGCACATTGTTAAGTTTTGGCTGGCTTTTCTGGCTGGCATCATCATTCTGGTAGCACAGCAACCTGGAACCATGTGGCAGGGGAACACAATGTAAGGCAGCATAATGGAGCAGAGCAGGACACAATGTTTCCCTGCACTGAGCCGAGGCAATTAATATGACGACGCAGACAGATGGTTGTGTCAAAACAAGTGATTGACTGAACCAGGTTATCCATCCGTCCCCTTGTGTTCAGCCGCAGACAGAAAATAAGTGGAGTACCTGGGTTGTAGATGTGCTACGGGATTGTCAGGCACAGTAGCTGTCCTTCCATGCGGCACAAGTTGTTTTGTTTTTGTTATAACCTTATTTCTTAGCGCACAGTGACAGTCCTTCGTGTTTGTGTAACTTGTGCTCTGCTTGCTTGTGTGCTGTGAATCAAAAATCAGATGTCTTCATAGAGTTGTTCACATTAAAATGCTGCAGGTGGTTTGATGTGTATCTGATTTGTTAACACAGTATGGCATTGTGGATATAAATTTCAGAAAGGAGCCTAATATGATTTTCTGTTTACAAACTCATCCTTAAATCTTTAAAACATTAGCATTGCTCTCACTGTGTTTGTGGGTGGAGGACTGTTGTCATTCATCACCTGCTCCACCTGTTCTCACCAGCTAATATCCCTTGTGCCTAGAGTATATCTCACTGGCATCTGGCACATGGTTGATACACACATACACACACACACACACTTTGACTAGAAGAGGTGTCCTAGGCCTTTTATCCTCTAAACACAGATATAAATCCATGGGTTTGGACTTGGACCTTGCATTCGAGGCCAGCGGTGGCCCTGTTGTCAGCAGGGTCTCTGGGATATTATCCTGTTAATCCTTCATAGAGAAGAGGTGGAAAGGGAGGCTGATAAATTGATGTTGGGGATTGATTCACTTACATTTTCAGCAGGTTGAACTGTAACTTGAAACTGCTGTTCACATAATATAAGACTAAGATTTTGTTTTGATACAATAAAGCTTTCTATATTATCTGAATTGATAATTGACCTGACTGTTGATGATATTCAGTAAGGAGAAGTTGCCTGATTTCCTCTTTATTTTCACTTTGCTAAGTTTCCTCCAACTAACATAAGATTACATATGAATAAAAGTGAATGCCTTTATAATACCCTGAATTGGCGCAAATGGTGTTGCTCAGTCAGTTAAGTTTTATGCTATGCTTGTGCAGTGTTGTATTTTTTAATTAAGCTGATGACCTTTGCATGTGGTTCCTCATGTTAATAGCAAAGTGTATCTTTTTCAGTGTAGCTATTTTTAAGAATAATTTTGTCCCAAAGTGTATTATATAGCTCAAGTTTTTGCACCATAATCTTCATTTTACAGGGTTACAGTTTCATCTGCCCAATGTTTTCTGTTTACAGACGCACGCATGTATCACATTTGTAGGCTTCACTCTAAAACACTACAAGACCATCTATTTGTAAAACTTCTCAGATAAATCTGTCAGTTTTATAAAAAAATGAATCTAAGCAAATAATCTACGTTTTACTTTGTGACCCTTTAAACAAAGCAATGTCCACTCTTGATCCCCAAACAAAATCAGATTTTCCCTTCTTAGTTTGTTTTAATTTGAATAGTTTTTAGGGACCTAGCAAGGTAAAACTATCCAGTATTTACAATAAAAAAACAAGATTAGAGAAAAGTCAGAAAAAAAAAACAATTTTGTGTACCACAGACAGGATTTTCCTATCTTGGTAATAATCATCTCGGGCAAGATTTTTCACTCCCAAGTTGGAAACCACTGACTTTAGTTGACTCATAATTTTATATAAAAAACCACAATGTACTTATGTCAGCAATCTTTTTGTAAGATAATATTTCAGTTTTCACAGATGTGAGCGTTAAAATATCTAGTAGCAATTTGTGTTTGTAAGGCCACAGATTTAGTCTATTGTTCCATTTGAAAATAATGAATAATTATAAAATTATCTGCACCAACAATTGTGACCTCAACAAATCTATTTCTAGAGTAAGTAAGAGGAAGTTGGTCGGAAGTTACTCACAGCAGTTCCTTGCCATATGAGTAATATTTGTTTAGACGTTATGGGGGGATTAGAGGTGAGTCAGTGGGGCAGGACAGTTCAGGTTGGCCTGTTAGAGGTGTGTGTTAGGGTGGGTGGTGGGATCAACTCTGGGCTCTTATGTCATTTTCCCAAATCGTCCCTGTGGCACCCAAGTTCGGGATCCCGAGGGGAAGAAGAGAAGGAGCTGGGGGGGGGGTCATAAATGTCTGCTACACCTGTTGTGTGTTGTAACTCCTCTCCCTCCACGATGGCCCTGTCACTTTATTGGTTGTTGAAACTCGGCGGAGGAATTCAGGGAAATTGTTGTTTACAAGAGACCCCTGACGCAAGAAAGTGATGTCAGAGATGAAACAAACATGGCATGCGAGTGATACACGTTATGTTGTTGCCACATCACAGAGTTTGCTTTGCCGCAGAAAATAGTTAGCCATTCTGTTGTGTGTAGGATACCTTTTTTGGTGTCCATCGAAATGTCTGTAACACCGAGAATCAAAAACTGTACTGAAAGCTGGCATGGAATGTCAGTTCAAGTAATCTTACTTATTCTTTGATTAGATGGTTCCTGGTTTTAAATTTTTAAAATTGACAACTTTAGACTATTTTATGTTTTTAGACAACATTTAACATTTCAGAATTTTTATAAAATAGAAAAAGTGTTTTTATAGAAAAACATGTTTATATTTCCTGAAGGTATCAAAAAATTACCGAAACTTAGGCATTATATCCACACTCGTACCGAAAGATTTTAAATGTACCCAGCCCAAGTTGTTTTTTAAATATAAATTATTCTATTTTATTTTATTCTTTTTTATGTGATGTAACTCCTGTGCTGTCTGTGTTTTGTTTAAGTTTAGATATCACCTTTTCAGGTGCATAGAAAAATGACAAGTTTAGGTATAACAACAGTACTACAATGTGTTTTCAAATTTCTGCACCTGTTGTAGATTTGGTTTGTGAACATAAGTCCTTGACAAGAAGAGGCTGTAATCATCTAAACAGTTACAGTCATACACAGCAAACTTTCCTGTTTCTTGCTGGGTTTTTTTTTATTGACACTTGCTCTGACATGACAAGTGTTGATGGGACTGTTGTTTGTCCACTCAGAGCTGCTACGGTTTTACGGCGGCTGTTTGAATCTGTCACAAGTGTTATGGTTGAGGACTTGTGTAAGCGCTATCACAGTGTTGGTTTTCCACACTCTTTTGATGTGTGCAAATCCAGAAAAATGTCTTCATGTCAGCAGTTCTGTGAACCATTATTGGCATCTATGTTTGAATATAATTGATGCCCCCTTTTTGTGGAAGCCTCAGATGGATCGATGTTAGATTTTTCTTTTTATATGTTTGAGTTTTTACTGATGTGAGGAGCACAGTTGAAGAGTAGAGCTCAACAGTGGAGCAGTTGCACTCCATCAGCCCTGACAGATGAGCATATTATGCACTTTTCCTCCGCTCTGTTATCTGCTGACAGATGAACAGAGCCTGTTACATTTCTCACACTGCCTGTTAGCTTTGTTCAGTTCGTGGCATCCTACTGAGACTTTCAGAGTGGCCGATGACAGTGGGAAGTTGCATGTCAGCCAACAATGTAAATGACACTAAAAGCAGCATTGTAAATGAATTTTGAAAAGAAAACACATACTTGAAGTTTGTCTTCCAGTGTCTGTAGAGGATGATCATGAGTCTTACATTATTAACAGTAAGACCTAGATCTTGCTAACTTATTTGTATAGCACTTTTTTAAAGCACAAGTTATAAATTACTTTATTCCTAAAAGAACCCATAGCATTGTGAAACATGGTGCAAAAGAGAGTCATGTAAACTTCTTTCAAATGCTTTATTTAATTTAAGATTTGGATATCTCATTTTGGAATGAAATGGGTTCTTATTGCTTAAAAATCCAGTAAAACAGTAAAGGGGAGCTAGAGCCCTTTGTGTTTTGTGTCTGTGTTTTTAAAAGGCTTTCTAAAAACTACTGACATGTGGTATCGTAGAAAAGATTTCAGTCGTAGTCATCTGGACACTGTTTTCAGAATCAAGACGTTTCGGCTTCCATCCGGAAGTCATTCTCAATTGTGAAAAATGGGACGGGAACTGGAAATTTAAGCTCCCGTCCCATTTTTTTCACAATTGAGAATGACTTCCGGATGGGAGCCGAAACGTCTTGATTCTGAAAACAGTGTCCAGATGACTACGACTGAAGCCTTTTCTACGATAGAACACTCCTGGACGAATGAGGGACTACACCGTCTGACCTGTGGTTTGTTGACAGTGGGAGCTGCAGTTTTCTTTCACTTTCACCTTCTCAGTGCAAACACTTATTACTGTCACACAGGTGGACTGAAGTGGTGGTTGTCCAAAATCATGGAGCTATTATTACAATGTGACTTCAGGTTTTGGCTTAAAGATGTGACTGATTATTTAGGTTTGGGAAATTTGTATTTATAGTATAAATACATCATCATATGCATTATTTATAATCACTGCAGTATTTGGTATTTTTTCAGCTGCCAGCTGCACATGATATGTGATAATTGACTGACTGAATCTAAATTTATACAGCTTTATTACTTACAATATATATATATTATCATTCGATCTACCTTTGAAAACATTTTGTTTGCGTGTGTCCTCCTGCATCACAAACATAGTGACCTTATGAACAAAAGAGCACAGTGTTTTTATGTGCTGCTATTATTGTGTAGACTGTGAGTGTGCTGTTATTTGTTTGTGTGAGGCCAGGACATGACTTCTGAACAGGTGTTTGACAAAGGTAGCTGTAGTGGACAGGTGTGAATGGAGTCAACCATGTCAACCTTGCAGGCAGACTATTTTTACACTAGCAGTGCGACATAAATACCTGTGTTATATTAAGATAAGGCACATGTAATGTTTACATACAGGCTGTATGTCAACTTAAACCCTTTTTAGATATACAGTACTGTAGCAATTCATTCATAGTGACACATTACAGATGAATAAACAAAGAATAGAAGCGCAGGGAACAGACTAAACAGTAGATTTTTATCAGATTTTCTGCCGTTTAAGCTCTGAAAATTGCATTTGCATTTTTCTCCTGATATTTCTGTTCTTTCTCAGGCTCTTTCTAATGATGTAGACATTTAGAGTGTTAAAATAAATAGGCTTAAAAGAGTGAGTTTATGGGCTCAAATACAAAAAGAGACAAAACATAAAAACACAAAAGAGGAACGAGTAGAAGAGAATGAAACAGAATACCTATCTGTGCATCTTAAGTACTACATCAGAACTTTTATTTAAACTGACTGGACTTGAAAGAATTGGGTTATGGGCTTAATGTTTAAAGATGCAATAAAAGTGTCCTGTCTTAGTCCATCATGGGCACACAAGATGATTCTCTAAGTTACTGAATGCGGATGATATAGGCTTCATACAGTAAAGCGAATTACTATAGATTTTTTAAAACTGCATTTGTGCCCCATGTGCTTCAGAATTAGCCCTTTTTCAAAGCTCTGCTGATTTTCTGCATCATAGACCTCATATTTTCACTAAGAACAGTACACTACAGTAGTTTTGTGGGAAACACTTGAGCACAAAGTGATAGCGATTTTAAAGGGAACTGTAGATGGCTGCATTCAGGCAGTGTTCCCTGTAAGCCAGATCAGTATGCAAGTTTTCATTCCAGACAACACTACACCAGCATATTTCCCTAATTAGATCGTCCGTCCCTGATTGAAGGTGCTAATTAGGGAAATCAGCTACTGAAACTTCTGTAATTAAATCTGCACACTCCTATATGGCAAAAGACTGGACGCCAGTGAGGGGAAATTGCAAAGAGGTTAGGTGTAAATTAAGACCGTCCTGCAGGTTTATGTAATTATACATCTCATTAGCAGAAGTGTAACGTCTGATGTTTTCTTTTTGTGTCAAAGGATGGTCTGAGGCAGAGAAAGTGAGCTCTGTAAGTGTAAAGAGCACCTTGACATAGCCGGAGCAACACTCACTCTGGGCTAATAATCAGGTCAGCCACAGCTGAGGTGTGTGTGTGTGTGTGTGTGTGTGTGTGTGTGTGTGTGTGGACTGGCACCACAGAGAGCGGCAGGTACCTCCATCTGTAACATAGCAGTGAGACAGGAAGATGGTCAACTGCAGGGGGCCATTTTGTGTCTACACACTGTGGTGAGAGTTTCATCACAGGAAAGCACAATATAATCCCAGGTGAGACAGCAGCAATCCAACCAAGGAGCAATGTAGTCTTGACTTCATAATGAAAGATTTATTTTAAATTTAAACCACGCTGGCCACACATAAAATAATCAAAATAATCAGAGTTGACACCAAATAAGACCAATTCTGGAAAATAAACTATGAATGTTTCTAGTAGTGATTGTAGTTTGTTTTATGATTACATGTTCATCCTACAGTTGGTAGCACTTGTAGCTCTGCAGTACAAAGATTTTGTTTTCCACAAATCATCAATCTACATAATTGTGATTCCAAAGCAACAATGTTTTTGTTTTAGCTAGTGGAATTTGTGTAGATCAAATGAGAAGGAAATAAGGCATTAACAACAACAACAACAATTGAGTTGAATAGAAATAAAATAGAAGTTTTTTTTAATTTTTGAAGACATAGGTCAAATAATTATACTTCGATTTACAAATACAGTAATTTCATCAAGCTCTTTTTTAGAATTTAAATACATTATCCCATATTTTATGTTATTTGCTCCATCAAATGTACCTGATCAGTTCTTTTTATTATTATAATTTTTTTTTTTTTAACTGAGGACTTAACATCATTACTTACTATCAGTTTTAAGATGTTCATCTCCTTTAGCTATCATAGTTCTTGGAATTCTCCCCAGAAGTACAAGAACTGTAACACATGCAGAACAAAATTTTTGAGTTTTATTTTGTTATTTAAAATACCTTTTAACCATGGCATGACCAAAGGATGTGGCTTAAAGTAGCATGATTTTATTCCCAATCCTGCTAACATTTTGAAGACCACACTGAGTTGTATTTAACACATCTTCTATGTATATTCTTTCTAATAGTGAAAAAGTCCCTTTTTAAAAAAAAACAAACTACATCAGGGCTTTGCTGAGATAAAATATGAAATGCCGATACTGAACAGAAAATGTATCTTGCTCATGGCTTCCTCTCTGAGGCTAGCAGCGGTAACTCCAGGCAGCGCTGCGGTTGCGTCAGCTCTTTGATGGACAGCCGAGCTAGCTGACATTATTAAGAGCTCCGAGCCTGTTCAAATGGGAAGAGGGATGTGTGTGTGTGTGTGTGTGTGTGTGTGTGTGTGTAGGGACATGTGTGTATGTGCATGTAAGCTGTATTGAGGGTCAGCAGCCCTGATTCCCCGTGGGGGGCGTAGTTATGACAGGCATTCAGCAGGGCTGCCGTGACCTCATTTTATAAGAAGGACCTGTAAAAAGGCCCCAGCCGAGCTGAGCCAGGCCAGACCGACAGGTGTGGACTGACAGGGGCGAGAGGAGGGAGGGGGGTGATGCCAGGATGGAGAGTGACTTCATGCCAGTGGACTCTGTAGACCACCACAGACATTAAAACAAACCCAAAGGAAGAGATAATAGAGCATTACATGCAGAGGAATAGAAATAAGAGCTTTAGCTATCACAGGTATAGCAGATAATTGTTTTTTTTTTTTATTATTGTTTTTTGGGGGTTTTTATCCTCCGGTGCTCTGTTAGGCATTTTTGTATTTAATGAATTCTGCATTATGTTTGTATCTCCAGCTTTATTAGGGTTAGTGAATCCTTGATTTCAATTACTGCCAGTTTATTTTCTAACATCCCTCCTTTGATGTTGGCAAGGTTTCACCCCTCTCATCTTACCCACACTTTCTCGAGTTATTATTTTATGTATCGTCATAGTCTTCAATCCATTCCTTCCTCCCCTTCTTTTTCTCCTCCTCCTCGCTCCCTCTTGGACTCTTACAGTTCACCTCAGGAATCCTGCCTTCTCAGCTGTCCGGTGGTGTCCCATAGCAATCCGATTTAGCCTCCACCACCCCCTCCCCCTTCTTGCCCTCCACTTTTCAGTCTTTTCTCCTCCTCCTCTTCTACCTAATTTAGCCCCCACCCACCCCCTCCTCCCTGCTCCTTGAGTTAACTACCTCCTCCTTCACACACCTTCTCGTCTCCTCTCTGGCTTGGCCCGGTGGCCTGTGTGTGCTGGATTAGGAGACTGTCTAAATTTGGTCATGCATGGCAAAGGAGACAAGCACCTGCTGGGACCCCGGCTGGTTGGACAGGCGGCCTCTTCTCCTCTCCAGACCCTTACATCAAATTACACCAGGGCCTGGGCATTCCTGTCACTGCTCTCACTTCTCCACTTCGTTGCCTCTTGCTTTCTCTTCCTAAGTGTCTTTCTTTCCTTCAAATTCTGAGATTCAGTTTAAATCGAATGTTTTACAGGCGGGATGATGTATATTTTATTTCCAAATGAGCGAAGTTTGCAAAAAAGAAAATGCAAGTCAGCATGCAGTCACTGCCAGTAGTGGAAGAAGTATTCAGACCCTACTAAAGTAAAAGTACTAATACTACAATATAAAAATACTTAATTACAAGTAAAAGTCCTGCATTCACAAGTGTTATTAGCAAAATGTACATAAGCATTAAAAGTTTTATTTTATATATAATACATCATTGATATCATCATATCATTATTATGATATTCTTGTTGCATTAATATGAAAGAATCTTTATCATTAATGGTGTGGCTGGTCAAAGTGGAGTTATTTGTTTAACTTTAACTACATTTAGGTAGTTTCATCTATAATAAGTAATCTTATTTTGTAAGATGATCATATATTTATGTTTATGTAAAATACTTATCGGCAAAGTGTCAGATAAATGTAGTGGAATAAAAAGTACAGTATTTCACTCTAAAATGTAGTGGAGTAGAAGTATAAAGTAACATTAAAATAAATGGAAATACTCAAGTAAAACACAAGTACCTCAAAATTTTACTTATTGTGTCCCCACTACTCTGCAAATGTTAATACAAAGACGGCAAGTCAAGATTACATAATGAAAAGAGCACCTGTAGCTCTTCTGTAACTGTTGGTATATCACAGCATTTTTTGCTGCTTCCCACCAAATATGATATATATGGTACTTTTAACAGATTTATTTGTGTTTTTCTGTTCTAATATACCATGTGGTGTTATTTTACCTCAGCCCAGCATAAACTGTTTTTTGCAATACACACATTCGAAATTTCTTAGTTAATTGTTTTTTGTTTGGTCTATAAAAGCTCAAGGTGATATCTTAAATTTGCTTATTTTGTCCAACCAAAAGTCCAAAACCCAAAGATATTCAGTTTGCTATCGCATAAGACAGAGAAAAGCAGAAAATCAGCAGAATTGAGAAACTGGAACAAGGTCATGTTTGGAGTCTATTAATTTTCTGATCAAATAATCGTTTAGCTCAGCTCTAGAGGACATTAAGAGATGTGTAGTGTCTCCCTACACGGTGCACTTTTTCCTTCACTCTATTTCTCTACTTCCTCTCACTCAGTCACTAGTGTGGTTTCTCTCTTCCCTTTCTCTCTGTCACCATCCTTTCCATCTGTCTCTGGTGCTTTGCTTCTCTGTCCATCCGTGTAGATCTCACTTTCAAGTGCAGGCGATACACGTGGAATCACACAGATATAAATGCACACCCACATACATACAGGGATATTTACATTTTGATTTCTAGATTGTTTAATGTACACTGCTGAAATGGAATATTTTTGCTGTCACCTACTGAGTACAAACCCTGGTTCATTGCTAATTTATACATCTCTCTCTGTGTCTCTGCTCAGTCTCTCTCTCCTCACTCCGCCCACACTATCATCTGTAGTTAGTTATTCAGCTCATGTACTTATTCTGCTTCTACAACACCCACGCATCCTCCAAACCCTGGCAAAGTTTTGGCTGTACAGTAGCAGCCCTAACACATACACTCACTCGTGAATTCGACCACACACATCCCATATTCACATTTAAAGCGAAATACCATGAAAGCCTCTCAAAATATCATTCAGCGATCAGTTGAATGGCCTGATGGAGCCATCTGAATTGTGGCACAACCGACACCATTAAGCAATTTTCCAGACAGACCAAAAGCAAGCACTCAGCTGCTGAGAGCCATTTACATCACCATCTGCATTCTGCCCATTATGCACAGTGGCATCATCTAATGAACAGTTTGGTTTCTAAAATTGAAAGATGCAGCACCTACTCTTGCAAAATGCTCGACACAATGCAGAATTAAGACCAAATAAAGTTGGTCTAAATTTTATAGCAGGTAACTTCCTGGCTTAGAGTTGCAACACTAATAGACTCATCACACTATAATGATCAACTCCAGCATAGGTGAGGCCAGGACATCGTGCTTGGGGAAGCTATACAATTCAGCGGTCAAACATAACGGCTTTCTGGATGGTGCAGAGTGGCACAACGTAAACACACAGCACCAAACCTGTTGTTTGTCTGTCGAACAGTTGATCAGTACAATAACAATAGAAATAAATCATGAAAAATTGTTTGGAAAGGAAGTCATGATGCATGATTAATAAGCCCCGGTAATCCGACGTCTCCTGCATAAACAGGCGGAATACCAAGTTATAACCGACCAGTCTGATGTTGAGATGATGTAGAGGTGTGTGTGTGTGTGGTTATTCTGTAGTTCTGTCGTTTGCACATGATTTAATGAAGGTTAACACAGCTGTGGATGGCCATGCGTAACGGCACTGCACTCTGACATGGCACCTTTCAAATCGGAGGCTGCAGATTTATCAACACATCTGTCCTGCTTCCTTCTGATGGCTGCAAGGATTTAATGAACAGGAGGAGCTGTGGACAACAGATAATTTAAAAACACTTATATTCATTCACGAGATCAATGTGGATTTACCAGCATTCCTGCGTTAACCACATTAAATGTTATTTTTGATGCTGATTTAAATGTATCTTCTGGCTGGAGAGTGTTTTAGTTAAAATTATTTATTTAAATTTTAAGTGTTATTAATTAGTAGTAAGGTTGCTCTTGTTGATAAAATCACCAAGTTAGCAGACGTCTTTTCTCAGCGCAACATTGAAGACCCAATTTCCACTAAACTGTCAGAGTGCTGCCTGCGTTGGTCGTTGCACTGCCATGAAAACAGGGCCCAGTTATGTTTAGGAGTAAACTGCAATTGATACATGAACTTGTAGACATGATATAGATATGGCGCATCTACAACATAGACTTTGATCTTGCCTTTTAAACAAATAAGTTTGTCTGTTTTACTTTGTTACCAAAATATACAGTTCAATAAAAATAATGTTTAAAAAAAAAGATTATTCGTTATTTTTCTATCAGTCATCCCCCTGTACTGTTGCAGTGTTTTGTATTCATCTAGTAATTCCCACAGGCAGAGAATGATTTTTCAAAAAGACAATAAACAAATTAACTAAATAATAACATAAACCAGAAGTCAGATTCAACTTGTTCAGGACTGTTGAGTCAACAGTGGCTGTCAAATTGACATAAATGTCTGTGTGTCTATGCGCTCTCACCATCAGCAGCCACAGCGATAACAAGGTCACATATTGAAGTGGACAGTTCAGGCCTTGCTAAGCAGTTTTGACCCCGCTCTCAAAAGGGAGGCATCAAGCTGTGTGTATATACAGTATGTGTGTGTGTGTTCTTGTGTGTAGCAGGTAAAGTTATGGTGCTTGCTGTCCGTGTTTGTGAATGTATTTGTCATACAGTCAGATAGGTGACAGTGTAACCCTCTCTTATCCTGTCTCTCTCTCAGACCTTCACAGCTTGGTGTAACTCCCACTTGAGGAAGGCTGGGACACAAATTGAGAACATTGAAGAGGATTTCAGAAATGGCCTCAAACTCATGCTACTGCTGGAGGTCATATCAGGTGGATATCATCAACACACACACGATATACTCTATTCATCCATGATATGATGATGCTTGGAAACTCTTGAGCTTAAACAGTATACTCCTAGATGTACTGAAAGCTGCAGAATATTTTCTCGGTTAATCAATTAGTTGTTTTCTATTAAAAAAAAAAAAATGTCAGAAAATTGTAGAAAATGTCCATCGAGTGTTTTGCTTTGTCTGACCAACAGTCCAAGAACCAGGAGAGAGGAGTTTCAGATATAAAATGATGATATAAAACAGTGAAAATCAGTGGATCCTCACATTTGAGAAGCTGGAGCCAGAGAATGTTTGACATTTTTGCTTGAAGATTAACTTAAACAATTAATTGCTTATTAATATTATATTTGTCTTTCAGGCGAGAGGCTGCCCAAACCCGACAAAGGCAAGATGCGTTTCCACAAGATCGCCAACGTGAATAAAGCCCTGGACTTCATCTGCAGCAAGGGGGTCAAACTGGTGTCTATTGGTGCTGAGGGTGAGAGTCCGGCTTTGACTAACAACTTCCCTTCTTTTATTTTCTTCCCTCGGCTACCTATTTTCATCTCTTTTAATTAATACCAAGGTCGCATAGTATTTGCATTTCTTGGACCTGTTTTTGAGTACCAGATGGCTGGTGAAGTTCAGAGCATCAGAATTCAGATAAGCTGGCAGTGACAGGAAAGTAAACTACAGCTCACCCAACTGGCAACAAACACGAGGAATTATCTGCAATACATAAGTGTTTTTTAATTAATTCTTAAATTTTGTAATTTACTCTTAAGTGAGCATATATATTTGAAGCTGGATCAAATCACTGTATAAAAGGACCTTTTCTGCTATTTTGTTGACTTTTGCTATTTTGTTAGATACATAATTGCAATGGTAAAAAAAACTGTAGTGGCATTAATGTTATCATTTAAAACATTTATTATTGAATAAGATTGAAGAGAACAATGGGGAAATAGCTGCAAATGGGATATACTAAAGACAGAAGAGAGATATTGTAGCGTGAGAACAAAAACAACAGTTACTGAACTGGAGTATGTGGAAAATGTTTGACTTTAGTTAGGCCTCTAAATCTGCTCGACTCTGAAGTTAAACTGACTAAACGCTCAGCAGGTAAAAACTGTTCAGACTGAGAGTTCATGAAAACACGCTGAGAGGTTCACTCGTGCAACATTCACATCACAGCACTTCAAAAGCAGTTAGTGAATTTTTGTGTGACTTTAATTTTCTTCTCTCTAATTGCAGTCAAGATTCCTTTTGAGCCTTCAGACTGCGTGAAATACAATTAGTCTCAACAGCAATAGCTTTAAAAGGCGTACAATTAAACTTGTTGCAATAGCAGATACAGAACTTCTAACCTTTAGAGAGTCATGACTGAGAGGCTTGCTTTTAGTCTTTTATATTTCGTATATTGCCATGATGTAGTTATATGTGTGTGTGTTTTACAGAAATTGTTGACGGTAACGTGAAGATGACCCTTGGTATGATATGGACCATCATCCTGCGCTTCGCCATCCAGGACATCTCTGTGGAAGGTGTGTGTGTGTTTACGTAAACTAACATTGACTTTTATAATTAGCATATTAATTTAACATTAAAAACAACGTAAGTAACATGTTTTTGTGTTAAAGGTGTTTAATAGTTTAAGGAATAACCACAACTTTTTTACACTGTGTTTTTGTACTAATTAAACAAATGAGATATAACGTGTTAATTAGTGAGCTTTAGAGGTTCTGGTGGAAGTTGGTACTTTGGAAAGAGCCAGGCTAGCTGTTTCTCCCTGTTTCCAGTCTTCATGCTAAGCTAAGCTAACTGGCACCTGGTTGTAGCTTCATATTTAACAGAGAGATATGTGAGTGCTATCATTTTTCTCATCCAATTCAGCAAGAAAGCAAATAAGCATATTTCCCAAAATTTCAAACTATTCCTTTAAATGTTAGTAGTCCAAATGAGAATGAGAGCACTCTTTCTGACTGTAATCACCACATCTGTCATATGAGCACTACATACAGACCCAAAAAAATCAGTTTTTCCACTTGATGTTTTTACAAACACACACTGAATACTTCTTTTGTCTTGAAGTAGCATACGAAATTTCCCACTTCAGGGGCCAAAGGTGCAAACATCACAGAATACTCATTCAAATTATACAATTTTTTTCTTATTTACATGTAGAGTTTCACTCATCAGTCACATTTGAACAGAGTCTCAGTTCAGCAAGCGTCCACTCAGACTTTACTGATGTATATTCACTGTGTGATTTGTTGCAATTTCCCTGAACTTTATCTCCACCTCATGCCATTTTATTCAACCTTAATGTTGTCAGGCAGGTCAAGTCACAATAAATTCTTGTTTAAAAAGACTTGGACCTTGTTCACGCTGTCCTTCCTCACACCTCTGATGACCCTCACCTTCAAGTCATCTTCTTTAACTCTCTTTTTATTGCTCCCGCTCTTCAATATCTTCTGCTGTCATATAGCTTGACTTCATTTGCCATCAACCTCCTTCTGACCTCTGATAACTCTTCTCTCCACTAGTGGTGGAAACGATATCTTTCTACTACCCGCTGCACTAGCTTGACTTTAAAAGTAAAGTTTGTTTACTGTAATCAGACAAATATAGCAGCTCCCCTTTTCATACTAGATCTTCATCCTAACCATTTAGCATCTCTTTTGGGGTTTCTTTACATGATTTATCCACTTTTCACTTCAGTTCAGTCCACCTCTCTATTTTACTCTTTCTTTCTGTTTCTCCCTCTGATAATCTTTTTTTCCTTGCCTATTTTTTTTGTATTGCTTGAATAAAATAATGTCTTTCATCTGTGCTACAATGCGCACTATCTCCCTCCCTTACTTTTTCCAGAGACCTCTGCTAAGGAGGGTCTGCTGCTGTGGTGCCAGAGGAAGACTGCCCCCTACAGGAACGTCAACGTGCAGAACTTCCACATCAGGTGGGTCTACAGCGCCGAACTGTGGTATTAACAAGAAACTGCAATCATCTTCTGAAATGTAATGTTTTACCATGTTTCCATCTCTTTTCCAAATCTGTTGGTGTCTTTATGTCCTCACCCTCCTTTGTCTCATGAATCTTCCCACCTTGCTCTCTGGTATTTCTCCCTCTTTTCATTCATGTGTACTTTCCTCTCCTTTTCCTCCTCCTCTTCCTCAGTTGGAAAGACGGCCTGGCTCTGTGCGCCCTCATCCACAGACACAGACCTGACCTCATTGACTACTCCAAACTGAGAAAGGTGCCCTGTCCTTCCTTCCTTTTTTCCTTTCTTCCTCTCTTCGTACTGAATTATGATGATTGATACTCAGCATCACAATCAGTCTTCTTGAATCTGTTCAAAGATCTTTTATCTTTTATTTCAGTACTTAGTTTCTTTGCATTTCAAGTGACATTCTGTGAAAATACTCTGTATTATGAACAGTGCGTCTGCAAGATATGCAGTCTAGTATGTGATAACCCAGTGCAAAAGATTTGGTATCTTGCGTGTCCAAATTCACAGCCTTATAGGTAAGCCAGTGCATATTTGAAGTAAGTAATATACCACTGTGTACTGTTGGACCTTTATGGGATTTTAAAAGTAGATAATACCAGTACTTTTGGATCACAGCTATCTGATATTTCATACTGAATATTTCAATTTGACCATTTAAAAAAATAGAAGAAAAGTATTTAATGTTTAATCCAGAGCTGTGTTCCTTTTCACAATGGTCAAAGAGGAAAGCAAACACGTTTTTGACAGGTGCTGGATAAAAAACAATGGAAGAAGGAAACAAAAATGAGATCCACACGCTTGTTTGCTTGCCAAAGCCAACATTGCTTTAAAAAATGTATTTATAATTGACAGTGTATGAATCCCATTTCTGTTTCCTTCGTCTCAGTGTGGATTATGACACTGGCTGTTATTATGATTCTTGTCTAATCGGTATCATAACGCGTTGTCATGACAAACCCAGTGCAGTCCTACATGTCTTAAAGTAATTGTGTCTCCCTGTAGGATGACCCTATTGGTAACCTGAACACTGCCTTCGAGGTGGCGGAGAAGTTCCTGGACATCCCCAAGATGCTTGATGCTGAAGGTGAGGCTGTGAAACTGAAACAAAATCCTGAAACAACAATCAGAATGACAAACCTCTGCAGGAACTTGTCTGTGCTGACACACACTGCTAACCTCCACTGCAGCAGAGTACAGTACATGATGGCAGACGAGAGGCTTCTTACTTGAAATTCAACCAAAAGTAAATCATAATGTTCTTTACTTCACGCTAGCAATCATTTTGTGTGTATCATTTTATTTTCAAATGAGGAACATCACATTTTAAATTGAAAATACATATAAATAATTTTATTTCATGATACTTTTAAAAATCTAACCTAACAAAGCTGCTTTACAAAATATTAAGGTGCCACAATAAATGACACATTAGGTATAATGATCATTTTCCTCACTTGGGATGGCTGTTCAAAAGCTGTTTTTATTTTTTAACATTATCTTTGATATTTTTTTCCATCCTCAGATATTGTGAACACACCCAAACCTGATGAGAAGGCCATCATGACCTATGTGTCCTGCTTCTACCACGCCTTTGCTGGCGCTGAGCAGGTCAGATGATATTTTATTTTTATCTTGTGTATATATTTTATAGCTTAATATTTTGAAAGGCTCATTGGACCTAGTTGCTTTGTGTGTAACAGCATATGTCAAAATGTTATCACTTTTTCATTGATTAGAGCAGATGATGCATAAAACACCATCAACATGATATAACAGCAATCCTAATGAATAAATGTGAGAGATGTATTAATCTTAGTGGTTATGACACGTTGTATATTAATTTATATTATTGCCTCCCTCTCTCAGGCTGAGACAGCTGCCAACCGTATCTGCAAGGTGCTGGCCGTCAACCAGGAGAATGAGAAACTGATGGAGGAGTACGAGAAGCTGGCCAGCGAGGTGAGAAAACTCCTGCAACCAAATACTCCCACTCTGTCTGTCCTGCACATCCTCCTCTGCAACAACACTTTAATGTTTCATCAGTTTAAACTCACTGCTTCTCTTTAAACTTTCTCATCCTCCTACTGACTTCACATATCACAGCTGTAAAATCACTGCAGGCAAATCAATAGTATGAAGATAAATGAAGGACCAAAGTGTTGCAGTCATAGAAACTTCAAAAGAGCAGCCAAGAACAATATACAGAAATTATGACAGTATAGAGGAATACAGTAATGTGTGCACAGATTAGCAATATATATAACCTGTTAGAATCAGTTTAACATAATTTGCTTTTGATTGCAATTCAAAGTGCTGTATCCCAAAATCCTGCAGAAGTCCTGACTGGAAAAATATTAAAGCCAATAACCTGCTCAGCTGTTTGGAAAAAAGTGAATAAATAAAATATCAAAAACAATGACAAATGGGGCATCACAAGTTTCCACAGCCACAGTAGTATGTCACAGTAGTAAATGTTCAATTTATGATTAAAGAGATATTAGAAAAAAGCAAACTCTTTTTTTTGGATCTGCAAATTACTAAAACAGTTAAGAGGGATCAAGAGAAGGTCAACAGCAACTAAGATAGAAAATAAAAAACAACAACAAAGTACTTGTGTAATTTTTAAAATACTTTTTTTTGTAGAGGAATGGTAAAGAAACAGAGAGACAAATGAAATGAACCACCTGAGACATGAATGAACCCAAATCCAGACATTTTGTGCTAAAGACGTACACATGACAGAGCTCTGAAGTATTTAAATTTGTGTTAAGGCAAAGTAATACAGTTACAGGGCAGTAGGATGTAAGAAAGATGTGTATATATAGGATATAAAACATCATAAATAATACAGACAAGAATAAACCAAACCTTTTAAATAATCTTCAAATTTCCCTTCTTCCTGTAGCTGCTGGAATGGATCCGCCGCACCATCCCCTGGCTGGAGAACCGCGTGGCGGAGCAGACCATGCGCGCCATGCAGCAGAAGCTGGAGGATTTCCGTGACTACCGCCGCATCCACAAGCCGCCCCGCGTGCAGGAAAAATGCCAGCTGGAGATCAACTTCAACACCCTGCAGACCAAGCTGAGGCTCAGCAACAGGCCCGCCTTCATGCCCTCTGAGGGCAAGATGGTGTCGGTGAGCAGGACGGATTTTTAGCTTATTATTGTTCCTGCACAGTGTCATTGTAGATTTTCAGGCTTTGTTTTCCATCCCCTAAATCTTGTAAAATCCTTTCAAAACCCCCTGCTTTGTGATCCAACAAAAATAAGACTGTTTCCTTAACTACATATACAAAGTCTTCACCCAGCACAGAAATTTAAAATGAAAAAGGTTTTTTTACAAGTAGCTGATGCTATCAGCTGAAAGAAAAACTTGAAGAGCACAGAACATACTGAGCTGGGTTTGAAGTGAGCCAAAATGCAAATAGAAGCTGCACTTTTGTTTTGCTAATAATGGAGCACTTCGAATTTCTCAGAAATTTACATAGATATTAAAATGTTCTCGTGGCATACATTTCATTATTCACATTCTGAACACTCAAACAAGTGTCAATAAAACAGGTAAAAACTCTTGTTCTCAACATACAGTAATGGTAAACCCTCTCTCTCCTCCAGGATATTGCCAATGCCTGGAAGGGCCTGGAGCAGGTGGAGAAGGGCTACGAGGAGTGGTTGCTGACCGAGATCCGCCGCCTGGAGAGACTTGATCACCTTGCTGAGAAGTTCAAGCAGAAGTGCGCTATGCATGAGTCCTGGACTGCAGGTAGGGACGACAGAAAGGTGCGATAAACGTGCAAGCAAAAGTCATTGTCTGACGTGTGTTTGCCCGTTGTACCTTCAAATGGTTAATAAGGGATAACAATTAATAAATACATTTTGGAGAGGAAAAACAAGGAAACATATTTGGTTAAGGTGCATTTATGTTTTTCTACACTATACATATATTTTCATTTCAAAAGTTTACCCGCTCAATTCTCAGTGTTTGTGCACTGGAGGTTTAAAGTTTCAACGTCACACTTGTGTAAGTTGCATATTGGACCCCGATTGGCCTCCAGACTAGTTGTGATGTCACAAAATCATGTTTGTATGTACACATGTTAAATTCAGATTTAAGGTGAGCAGATGAATTTGAAAACATGATTCTAGTGTCAAACTCTGCACATACATCATTCTGCATAATGCAGCTCAAACATCCAAGTGTAGTAACAATAAGCAAACACATTTTACAGTGGAGGGGGACTTAAACCTCTGTAGATTGTAGCCCTTCATTTTGCCATTCTTCTGCATCTCCTCACTTTACACTGTCTAACAAGGATAAAATGCCCTAGAATAATCATTAAAAACTGGTAAGGTCGTGATAAATTACATAATAAAATAATATACAGTGATAAAACTATCTGCAGTAATTTATGGGGATAATAAAATGCTATAGTGGGTCAGAGAAAAGGGCTAACTGCAGTGGAGAGAAGACAAAAGACCAAAGGACCAAAGTGTACACATTTTAAAGCTTGTAGTCTGTGATCTGCAGGGGAAACATTTCACTGCCTGACCTTCAAACATCTGTGTGTTTCAGGTAAGGAGGACCTGCTGTCCCAGAAGGACTACGAGTCGGCCTCTCTGATGGAGATCAGAGCCCTGATGAGGAAGCATGAGGCGTTCGAGAGCGACCTTGCCGCTCACCAGGATAGAGTGGAGCAGATCGCTGCCATCGCCCAGGAGCTAAAGTAAGAGGCCAGGACAGAGAGAGGGAGGCTGGGAAACTGACCTAAAAGTACATTTTCATTGTTCAGCTTTTGGGTGGAGTTCAGTGTATTTTTTTTTACAGTTTCATTTAGTATTATGTCAGTGTAATAGAGGTGTGTGTTAGGGGACTTTCTAAATTTAAGGACATGGGAAGAAACAGGAAAAAACAGTGATGGGGAGGAGAAGAAATGTGAGGGAATGAGGAATAAGAATAGAGATTATGTTAGATTGAGAAGAGAAAGTGAGCGACTGAAGTGTTTTTAGGACTCCTAATGGTCGTGTTGAAAGCAGACAAGGATGTGAATTCAGTGAAGAACAAAAAATGCAACAGATACGTGGAAAGCATATTAATGAGAGGGGTAAAAAGATGAAAGGATGGTTGCATGAAAGAGCAGAAACCTCTGATCTCACTTTTTCCTTATTCCTCAGGGCTTTTTGCACAGATAGTTTTGAGATGATCTCTTTGATGCTATGTACAGTATAATATGAGCTGTTCAGCATCATAATGCTGAATATGAATGCGTGCCACCCATCATATATTATTCATTACTTCAAAAGCAGTGCGTGTAATGGCATTAGATATTCTGATGTGGTATGATTCCAGATGTTGAGGGAGTATAACTTCAGGGAACAGTTTGTCAGAGGGCCTTTAAAGGGTGACAGGTGATCTGCTTCTTTATAAAATCTGACATTGAAAGTATTTTGTTCGTAAACCAACAGTACATTTCCTGAACTGACATTTTCACTTTTTTAATTTATCTGTTTTTACCTTAAGATGTTTAAAAGTAATTTCACAAAGTTTTGAGAGAGCATTTACCTTTATATTGATGACATTATTTTATTAATTTTTTTACAATTATGTTGGAAATGAGGTTGGGAGTAACTATAATGGATTACATTTTAAAGTTCATGCTGATGGATTAAATGACAATGGTACATACACTTTCAACTCATTTTGGAAAGGAACTGAACTATCAAGAATATACATTAGATGGAAATTTGATAACAGATTTGTCAGTTGATTATAGACGATTAATGGCGCTGTGTTTCACTCTGTTGTCTCCTCCAGTGAGCTGGACTACCATGATGCTGCCACAGTCAATGCCCGCTGCCAGGGCATCTGTGACCAGTGGGACAACCTGGGTACCCTCACCCAGAAGAGGAGGGACTCACTGGAGGTACACCCTGAAACACTGGCAGTATGGTAGTTAAGATTACAGTAGTAAATGGGTTCTTCATACATCTAAGTCCATTTTGAAATAAAATCAGTTTACAAATTACAGTATAATTGTTTAATTGTAATATAGTTTAATCTTTTCATAATAATAAGTGCTTCTGTCCACACCGTTATTTTTGTAATATGAGTCTCTGTGTGTCTGTAGCGTGTGGAGAAGCTGTGGGAGACTATTGACCAGCTGTACCTGGAGTTTGCCAAGAGGGCGGCACCCTTCAACAACTGGATGGACGGAGCCATGGAGGACCTGCAGGACATGTTCATTGTCCACAGCATTGAGGAGATCCAGGTACAGTATGATGACACAGCCCCTATATATTTTTAATGTTTCACTATCTGTATGTTTGTCTTTTATTTGTAATCAGACTTGTGTCAAATAGTAATTACTTTTTTATTTGTCCTGCAAAACATCTTATTGCCCTACAGGGCATTAAAATATATTCCAGAAAATATAAATAAATGACACAACCCACTTCAAAACATTTATGCAGTCATTTACCTTTTTAGTTTAAGACGTGCTAACTCACTATTGTTTGTTATATTAGATTTTTTAGCTTTAAGAGCTCCACATGCAGTCATTCTGTTGGTGAAGAACACTTACATGCATCATAAAATCGATAGAAGAGGATCTCACTTTTCTCTAATTGATAGTTTACCTGAATAAATCTGAATTGTCCTGAAAAGTAAAAAATAAAGATTAAGGAAATGTGGTTCTCTACTTTAACCTAAATGTCTGCACTGACAGGAATCTTTAAGAGTCAGTAATAAAAGGAAAGAATAAACAGGAATGTATATCAGTATTTCCCCCAGGGAGTTAGTGTACTTTATGTGCTGTGCGGGACCCCCATGGGATGTGAAGCTCTGGCATGTGACATTTGAGAGTTTGCTGCAGATTTCACTCCTGAGCTAACTTCTGACTTAGGAAGTCATTGAGCTGCACATGAATGCACTGTTCAGGCAGACTTTTCTGTCCATTCAAAAGGAAGAAATAGTACAAATGAGTTTTGGGCCACCCAAAATATATTCTATAAATGGGAAACACAAGCAAGACAATCTCTCACTATTTAAGTAAAAAGTCAACGTCAAACACTGTGTCTTCCACGTTTGACTGTCCATGTTGTGAATCTCCTCCGTTCTCCTTTAGAGTCTGATCACCGCTCACGACCAGTTCAAGGCCACTCTGCCCGAGGCCGACAAGGAGCGCATGGCCACTATGGGCATCCACAACGAGATCCTGAAGATCGCCCAGACCTACGGCATCAAGCTGTCCGGAATTAACCCTTACACCACCCTCTCCCCCCAGGACATCAGCACTAAGTGGGACACTGTGAGTCAAATCAAACCATGCCAGATTCATAGTGGAGGAGCATGGGAAATAACTGATTAATCATTATTTTAGATAATTTATCCAAAACTAAGCAGGATCGCCTTCTGAATCGGCTTTTATTTCTGGTTTGTGTAAGTTGATGATATGTAAACAGGAAATGTCACACTCTGTGTGCTGCATTTGGTCATCTGGCTAATAATACGTACAGTACGTACATAGCGACAGGTCAGAAATACTAGAGTACATTTAGGTTAGAGTGACACTGAATACTGCTGGCTGCAAGCTCTCAGAAAATCAAAATAACTGCAGAACACAGTCTGTCAGTGCAGTCGCAGTGTGACACACATCTGAGCAACTGCTGAAAAAAATAGATTTCTGTGGGAATCATGAAATAACTGGTTAATCACTTAACAGGCTGGACTGGAACAACTTTATGTAGATACATTTGCAAACATCACTAAATTTATATGGCTTCTATGTTAACTAAATTCACTGCTGCTATCCATTGACTGTAAATGGGTTTGAAAGAGTCGATGCAGCAGGAAGACAAGCAGCACTTTGAGTAAAATGTAAAACAACTCATCTTTTGGTTTTTAGTATGCGAGTCGTTTACATCTAAATATAAAGTAAAATTTCACAGCTTTAGTTTCTCTTACTGTTAGAAGAAGCTTTTGTGACTGTGTATTTAATTTATCCACCTGCAGGTGAAGCACTTTGTTCCCCTCAGAGACCAAATGCTCCAGGAGGAAGTGGCCAGACAGCAGGCCAACGAGAGACTGAGGCGCCAGTTTGCTGCCCAGGCCAACATCATCGGACCCTGGATTCAAACCAAGATGGAGGTAAAGTGTTACTGTAACACACACCAGACTGTCAGAAAAGAAAACTGCAGTCAGATTTGAGCTGAAAGAATCTCTTTAGCTGCCAAAATACAATAAAAGTATTTATTTTGGAATTTCTAGTTGGGACATTAGAGCATGAAGAATATTTACATCTTTTGACATTTTATTATATAATGATGAAACTTTATTGATTCCTGTAGTGAAATAATGTAAAACCAAGGAACAAGAGTATAAAAAGGCAATAAAACAACAATGCAATACTGTTCTGCCCAGTCAAATTCAGTATTGTACATATACATCAGTATACTTATGTTTATAGTAATAATATAAATGTCCATAGTACCACTTGTAAAATATTTTCACAATACTGCTCTATCCTGCACTTGCTTATTGCACTTCTGGTTAGACCTAAACTGCATTTCATTGCCTTGTACTTGTACATGTGTAATGACAATAAAGTTGAATCTAATCAAATCTAATACAATAAAATATAATCAGAAATACTTTATTGATCCCCAAGGAGAAACTCTTTTGTTACAGCAGCTCACCATCACGTCAGTGCACTCAGGAATAGAAGTACTAAGCAAAAAATATAATGCACTATAATACAGGTAAACAAAACAGTCTTGGGATTATGTAAAGATATGCTCCTTTTGAATTTGTAATTGTCAGACAATTTATAGTTTAGATGTCATGATTTACTTTTAGCTCCTGCTCATAGACATCATACAAGAGCAAGAGGACTTCATGTAAAACACAAATGCATTTTAATGTGCTTAGTATGACTGTACATATCACTGTACAGATATAAAAACTCCATCTAAGGACTTGCTGTTCAAATTTTCTCATTCTCCTCCCTGTTTCCTGCCCTTGTACCTGCAGGAGATCGGCCGTGTGTCTGTGGACATCGCCGGCTCCCTGGAGGAACAGATGAACAGCCTGAAGCAGTACGAGCAGAACATCATAAACTACAAATCCAACATCGACAAGCTGGAGGGAGACCACCAGCTCAGCCAGGAGTCCCTCATCTTCGACAACAAGCACACCAACTACACCATGGAGGTACAGTGGACTTTGTTGCAGACATGACGACAGGCTGACCTTCCACCCTCCACCTCTCGTTTCTTTGCTTAAAATGTATTTTCTCCACCTCTATAGCACATCCGTGTGGGCTGGGAGCAGCTGCTCACCACCATCGCCAGAACCATCAACGAGGTGGAGAACCAGATCCTGACCCGCGATGCCAAGGGCATCAGCCAGGAGCAGCTCAACGAGTTCAGGGCCTCCTTCAACCACTTCGACAGGGTGAGGCGTTCACCGACCTTGAAAGGAAATTTCTATGTGTGGCCTGGCCATGATGTAAATATCTAAAAGATAAGCATACAGAAGCGTGCATAAGAAACAACACAAACTACAGGATAGATCTCATATTTTATTTATTTAAACATTAAAATAAATCTGGCAGACATGCATGTGTATTTTTTGTCCTTCCAAAATTTCAATAATGAAAAAAATCTTGGGGTGCACGGTGGCAGAGCGGCTAAAGCTCCTGCCTCCCAATAAGGAGATCGTGGGTTCGTGGGATCGATTCCCGGACCAGACCAACATCACACAATCTCTCTGGGTGGAGTCTGCATGTCCTCCCCGTGTTACCGTGGGTTCTCTCCGGGTTCTCCGGCTTCCTCCCACTGTCCAAAGACATGCATGTGTAGGTTAATTGATAACTCTAAATTGCCCGTATTGAATGAATGTGAGAGTGAATGGTTGTCTGTCCTTGTCTGTGTCTGTGTTAGCCCTGCGACGAGTTGGCCACTGTCCAGGGTGTACCCTGCCTAAGGCCCAAAGTCACTGGGATAGGCTCCAGTCACCCGCGACCCCTAACGGGACCAAGCGGTAGAAAATGGATGGATGGATGGAAAAAAATCTTGATCACACAACTTAAGTTAATGCTCGACATTCTGGCACCAGTAAGAAATTAAAATATGGGCTTTAACTATGATTCTAAGAGTGGCGTCAGGGATCTTGTATCTACTGTTCATTCCAGTTATTAAAATACAAATATGTTTTTCCTTTGCAGAAGAGAAACGGCATGATGGACCCAGACGACTTCCGTGCCTGCCTCATCTCCATGGGTTACGATCTGGTTAGTGCTACATGTACATTTTCAGGACAAAATGACTAATATTGAGTAAAACTTCAATAAAAAAAATCAATATTAGTGTCATTTTGTTTAAGCAATTAAAAAATCTCAGTGTCCTCTCCCGGTGTGAAGCAAGAGATCAGAGCTTTACCTGAATTCATTAAAAAGTGATTTTTATCACGTTTGAACTTAATTTAACTTATGTATTAACTGATGTTGAACTAATACAATCTTTTTCTCTCCATCAGGGTGAGGTGGAGTTTGCTCGTATCATGACCCTGGTGGACCCCAACAACACGGGCGTGGTGACCTTCCAGGCCTTCATCGACTTCATGACCCGTGAGACCGCTGAGACCGACACCGCAGAACAGGTCATGGCCTCCTTCAAGATTCTGGCCTCAGACAAGGTGAGCAGACAAACACAGCAAAGAATATCTAACCTCACCATTAGATCCAACATCATTTCCAGTTTAATGTATGAGATTTTAGCTAGAGCAGAGATCTAACAGGATTGAGTTTAGAGGTAAAATATCTCACACAATACTTTCTCAATTGTTGTTTTGGCTTGAGAATGAAACACTCAGTTAGCAGTTAAAATTTTAAGTGTGTGGAAGGTAGGTTTGGTTTCAAAATCAACTCCCGGCAAAGTATTCATTTAGTCACTGTCGTAGTCATCTGGACACTTTTCAGAATCAAGACGTTTCGGCTCCGATCCGGAAGTCAGTCACAATTGAGAATGACTTCCGGATGGGAGCCGAAACGTCTTGATTCTGAAAAGTGTCCAGATGACTACGACTGAAACCTTTTCTACGATGGAACACTCCTGGACGAATGAGGGACTACACCATCCATTTAGTCACTGGTCTTTGTGCTCTGGGACATTACAAATCTTCCTTTTCTTTCTCTATAAATCACATCCCGCCTCCAGAATTACATCACAGTGGAGGAGCTGCGCAGAGAGCTGCCGCCCGAGCAGGCCGAGTACTGCATCAGCCGCATGACCAGGTACATCGGAGCCGACAGCCCCTCCGGCGCCCTGGACTACATCTCCTTCTCCAGCGCCCTCTACGGAGAGAGCGACTTATAAACACAGCCGCTTCTCTTCCTCCCCTTCTTCCCAGCTCCCACTATTTCTCCTATGTGGAGAGAGCAATTTAAACCCCTTCCACTGTCCTACGTTCGTATCATTTTTTCCTCTTTCAAATCTTAACTTTCTTCCCCTTCTCCCAACTCCTCCCATCCCAAACAACACTGCCCAGAGAGGGTGAGAATACAAGGCTTTGCTCAAATCTTAGAAGCTATGTTTGGACTAGCCAGCTTGTCCCTCATTACTGTTGGAGTGCCTTTAAAAACCAGGAATGTGCCGGGTATTGCACTGAACTTATGTAACCAGCATACATATGACATACTGGCCTTTAAGAGACCTTAAATAGAAGGAGGTAATGAAGGAGAGAAAAAGAGTTATTTTGAGCAAAGCCTCCTGCTCTCCCCCTCTCTTTCTCAGATGACATTTTTTGTAGAAGGGTAATTAAAGAAGAAAACCTGATAAAAGCTGGTTGGTCAGTTGGCTTGGTTGGTTGTGTATTTGTGCAGATGCATGCTATGTTGAAGTTTAGAAACGCTGTCTTTGTGAGTCTCTGACTCTTCCTTAATCATACAAAAACAAAAACGGTATCATTAAGAGCCTGTTAACATTTCGGTCAGCAGAGGAGCAAAGCCAGTCAGGTGCTACGATGTTACAAAGCCAGTCTCACTCTGTTTAAGAATTAATACCACAGCACTGTGAAACCTGAATGTTAGCAAAGATAAAATGTAACCTGAAGATCTTAACGCCTTACGCTCAGGAACAAACGGAGGGTGAATGGGAGCACCTACACTTTTGAAGCACTGAATATTAAGATGAAGACAGCAGGCAGAGAGAGCAACTCAGAGCAAAGCACTGTGGGTCAAGTTAGACAAAGAGATGGCCATGGCTGGAACGAAGGACAGAAAGACAAACTGTTATGGCCAGAGAGAATGATCCCACACACCTCTCTCCTCTCTGTCCAAATTCCCTTTAGTTCGAGATGTATTTCAGCTAAATTTAACATACAAAGGTGATTTTTTTTTTTTTTTTTTACGTCATGGAGGAGGGACACAGACGGAGAGAGGTGTCGAGCAGTGAGAGACAACAGGGCAACAGGAAAGTTGTGGGCAAAATAAGAAGAATCTATACTGTACGTGGGACCATAGCAGGCCTATGTCAGTGACGAAGCAAATAGGGTTTTGGTCCCATTGACAGGTCGGCCATGATGATCAGTGTGAGTCAACTCCTCCCTGTGCATGATGATATTTTAATTCCATCTGTGCTCCATTCTCCTCCTCCATTCATTCTGTCCATCACTGATGCCACAAAAACTCACTTTCACACAGTTAAAATTTAAAAACCACAACTTGGAATAAAAAAGGAAAATTATATTACTAAACAGCAGTTGTGCTTGTTTTTTTTATTACCTTAGTACTAGACATAAAAATATTTGCAATTTTTTTTCTCTAGCATACAAGTAGGAATAATTGTGCTCTGGGTTAATGGGCATGTTGTGTTTACTTTCTTCCTGCCTGATCCCACTACAATACATGTACAATAGCAGACATGGGTAACATGCAAAGATAGCTATATTTGGTTCACTGTTGATCGACAAAATCAGGATGGTTTTGAGCGTGATGTCTCATCTCTTTGGTTTTATCTAAGCTGTACAGACTAAACTGTCTGACCTTTAACCTCCGTGCAGAGGTCACATGTCAGGGTCGTTGTCAGGGTCCCAGCAGAGGTGGGATGGGAAGCTCAGGCCTCTCTCCTCGGCGTAACGTATCCAGCGCTCCTCGTCCCCTTTGTGCGTCAGATACCTGCAGCCCATCCTCTGCTCGAACTCCCTGAGGTCACACCACAGCTGGAAGTCCTGCAGGAGGAAGAGGAGGATGCGGTCAAGAGCTAACATGATGGAAATGTATTGGAATGGATGTGTGTATCTAAAGAGTATTCCCTTCAAGGCTAATAAGCCTAGTTTAGCATCTTTAAATTCTATTTACATGTGTCAAAAGATACTGAACACACATCTTTCAATTTGTTTCCAATGCAAATCACTTAGTTCCCATTTTTTCATAATAATGACAACATTTTTACCGGTGGAATAATATTTTGTCTGTAGGCGACCTTATGACGATGTTGCATATAGAAATCATGGCCAGAATTCATGGCCAGAAAATTACATTGAATCCTCAGCAGCAATATAATGTATAATCTACGCATTTGTCGTTATCAACGGTAGCGGTTCTAATGAACACGTTATTACAGAGAATTGCTTGTATTAACTTGTATTTAACTGACAGACTGCATACTGACATATCAGACTATAGACAAGAGTAAAATATCTGACCTGCAACCAGGGGTGTCCCAGTGCTTTGCCCACACTGAACCTCCGTCTGACCGACACCTGCAGCAGGTTATTGATGAGACTCACAGCTGCGGAAGAGAAGAGACGAGAGAGATGTGGCACAAAGGATTTACTCAAATTGTTTTAAAAGTGGTCCACTAGAGTCACCCAGTGGCCAACAGGAGAAGACTGGGACTGGGTATGAATGTTAACCTCTTCAAAGCCATTACAAACTCATGCTGTGTTGCCAAACATGGTTCAAACCCACTGGCTAGGATTTTGAATGTTTCACTTACTGTAAAGGTCATATAGCTTCAGTGAAGAGCTGGAACAAGCTGATGAAAAATACACGTGTGATACTGTCCGGTAGTATGAAATAAGATGTGGGTTTTGGGTTTTTTTAACCTTAAAGCAAAATTGATGTTAAAAAATATAAATGAAAAAAAAAAGGTTCCTGGTGCTCTCAAATGTTTGATTTATATATTTTTAATCATTCCAGTCATTAATGAAACTTAAAAACTTACTTGAGGTTGCCATTTTTTTATTTAAAGTTGCATTTCTGTTATATGGTAATACAGTTTCCAGCAGGTAACATCTTTAACTCTCCTTGATAATGCATTCAAGGACATTCAGGAATGCTGAATATAAATTGCCAAAAAGCCTTGCATTCATGAGCTATGTTGTCAGAAAGTCAAACCCAAAAGGTAAACAAGAATCAAACACAGACCTTGGGAAAAGAATGATATGAATTGTATTTTTGAGTGTCCTTGAAGTTATGAAGTTTTCATAACAAAATAGAAATCATTCTTACCCTCCAGTGAGATGGAAGCCCAGGGTTGTCGTGGGTACATGAAGGCAGCATTGGTGATCTGCTGTCTGATGTCCTCGTCCTCGTTGAAGGGGAACGTGCCGCTCAGGCTGACGTACATGATGACGCCCACGGACCACATGTCCAGAGAGCGGTTGTAGCCGCTGCTGCTGATTACCTCAGGCGCCAGGTAGGCAGGTGTGCCCACAACCGAGCGACGGAAAGACTTCTCCCCGATGATGCGGGCGAAGCCGAAGTCGCACAGCTTGACCTTCAACACGGACACAGAGTGGATTTAATGTTTCAGTGTCCTGAAACATACATTTGTATAAAACAATCACAAAATCCCACCTGAGGGAAGGGGTCCGCAGAGGCCAGCAGTACATTCTCAGGTTTCAGGTCACAGTGAGCGATATGTTTGAAGTGCAGATACCGCAGAGCCTCAAGGATCTGCAACACACAGAGGGCAAGAATGTGAGAACGACTAGTCATAGTACAATATTTATAAGCTTTATGCAGGTCATGCAAAAATATTTCTACTTTCATTGATGCTGTGGTCCCCAGCCTAAGGGACGGCCTAAAAGAGTCTGGACTAAAATGACTTTTGCAGTCCACCAATGTACATTTCTAATTTTGAATAAAATTTTATTCCGTTTCTGAGACAGATTTTTGGATGAAATCAATAAAAAATGAAAATCTAACTAGAAAAATGGCTCAAACTGGGTCAAGGAAAAACTAAATCTTGCTACAAATCCACTGTTACTGGTCAAAACTACCTGGTAATGAAGAAGCATCACAAATGTTTTCACATTTGTTTGTTAAAGGACAAATAAAAAACATTTCATAGACCTCTGGTTCCCAACCTTTTAGGCTTGTGAAGTTGTCCAAAGTTGCATATGTCGCTGAGCTGTGATCAGATTAACCAAAGAGTGATGTTCCCTTCTCAGATTATTTCATTTGAAAACCAAACATTTAAGACAAGTCAGAAAAAACCCATCTCATGACCCCTCAGATTTGTATTTTGACCCCTTGTGAGGTCCTGTCCCCTAGGTTGGGAAAATCTGCATTAGCAAGTGATTTCACCTGCGTGACCAGGAAGCGGGTGTTGCGTTCAGGGAGTCGGCCTTTCTCACTGGACAAAATCATCTCCAGCATGTCTCCATGGAGCTTCTCCATGACGACAAAGACGTACTCCATCGTCTCGAACATGCCCTCCACCAGGACCACACCGAGGTGGGACAGATTCTGGGCAACACACACACACACATATTAGATGTTACAGAAAACCAATGTATAATGAATACAGAGCTGAAAAATGTATCAGTACCTGCAAGATGGTCACTTCGTTTCTCAGCTGTCTCTCTTGTTTGGTGGGGAAGCGCGTCTTGTCGATCACTTTGATGGCGACTGGCCGACCCGACTTCCTGTGAGTACCTGAAGAATGAGAAATAAGTCACTTATATAAACTTAATTAAAATGCAGCTCTCTACTGGCTCGCACTTAAAATACTAAGACGACCCAGGTTCCAATATTTGCATCTTAAAGCCAGTGACTTTCAGTGTTTTTCTGCATTAAATGTTCACTTCACAGTTTTTGATAAAAATCAACAATGAATTAATGTTTACATGGGTTTAAAAAGGCCAAGTCTTTCAAGGAAATTCTAGAAATCAACAACTGCTAAACACAACTAACAAAATTCTTACAAAAATAACTCTCAGTTTTCCCTTTAATTAGTACAACATGACATTGTTTTTTCCAGGAAACTAGGAAAGGAAATTATTAGTAAATTAGGGACCCATAAAGCGTTAACATTTTCATCCTTCAACCTCCCGAGAAGATTAAAAACATTCTTGGCTGAGTCTTTGCTAAACATCTGACCATGATATTGCAATAATTTAACAGCGTGGTCACGAAAAGCTCACCTCTGTACACCACTCCGAACTGTCCTGAGCCCAGCACCTCATCTGTGACGATCTGATACACCGAGCTGATGTCCTGAAACACACATTAACAGTGTGCGACACACTGAGGTATGATAAACAATCTCTTCAGAAGTTCACTGTGTTGATTATAAATCCAGTAGTATGGCGCAGATCCTTACCACGCTCTCTCTGTGTGAGTCTTTATCTGTAATCAGAACAGGACAATTTCATTTAAACAGAAAGAAGATACCTTTGTGGAAGCAAATCATCATTTAATAAGCACCTCTAAAATATTCTCTGATTCACCCTTGTTTGGAGGTAGCCTGACTAATTAGAAGTCAAATTATTAAGCATTTTGCTTATATCAATCTGAAGAGGCTGTTTCACTCAATACATCATCATCATTGGGATTATTTTGTTCCACCGCCCACATTAGGTTTTGTGTATGAAGTTATTAATAGAAAAACAGTTCATTACATGTCTCATCATTAATATCTAATAACATGAATATCCAGAGGGGTTGTTTTTCGGCTCACCCTGGTTCTCCTCGCGGTGTCCTCCGCTGCTCTGCACGGGCATCAGAGCCTGACGGATGGCGCTCTCCCAGGCCGGCCCGGTCTCTCCGGCCACCACGCAGTACACCAGCGTGGCCGTCACCACCTCGAAGGAGTGGGCGCTGTTGCCTGGCAACGAGGGCACGGAGAGCTGAGCGGGGCCTCGGACCTGCAGCACCTCAGACAGAGTGATCTCCTGCAGGAGAGAGAGAGGGTTTTTTTTTTTTATCATTTTCATAGAGGCATACAGTTATAGTCAGAAATAAAATACATCATGTTTTTATTTTCAACACTGTTCTGTAAACTGTAAGTTCATTGTTATTGTTAATTACGTGATAAAACTGAAGAACATTCTAGTCATAAAATAAATAAAGCTCCTCCGTATGTCACCAAGTTTGATATTACATTTGTTTAAATTTTTAAAATCATTGATGTTATTTGCAATTTAAAATGAGGTCACTCTCTAATCTAATAATATTTTTATTGCCATTTTTAGCTGATGTGGAGTTGGTCTTTTGAAATCTTTTTTCCCCTAGATATGTTAAAATTAATGTCAAATTCACTACAAAACAAAAGTACAATGGCTTTAAAAAAAATATACCATAATAGTATGAAAAGATTTACCTGTTTGTACCTGCATTTATACGACTTTTACAAAAATGCATCTGTACCAGCTGATATAGATGGTGAAGTAATAACTAACAAATTAGACAATACTGATGTATACCAAACATCCTGACAGGCTGCTGGTGTCATTAAAGGTCAGTCATACTAAATAAAACCACAGAGAAACCGTTGGTCATGAATTCTACCTTGTAGTACTTGGTGCTGCTCTCGTTCTGGTATAGAGTGAAGCTCTTCCAGTCCAAGATCCAGTAATGGCGTTTCCTCTGGGAAAACAAATAATTTATAATCTGTGTATGTAGGAAGGTAATGGCTTTTGACCAAGTTATGCCCAAAAGACGCATTAGAACAGACTTCCGTCAGTTAAGTCCACTGGCTTGGTTGACAGGGTTGATTGAACGCCTGTGTGTTGTTTGGTTGACTAGATGAGAGCACTGGGCTAACATTAATGTGTGTGTGTGTGTGTGTGTGTAAAATAGAAAAAAGTAAATGCACATTTTAACCTGCATAGACTAATCAAGACTCAAAATGCTTCACGTGGTGAGTGGGACGTCTGTTCAAAAAAGCAACTAAAATGAAGCTCAGATAACAAAAAATGAAACAGCTGTTGAAAAATGTTTTCTTAATAATGTTGCCGCACACAAAACACAAATTCACATATTTGAATTAACATGTATTTTACTTCCTATTTTAGTCACATTTTTAATTTGACTCAAAGCTACTGACAGAACTGCAACTCTTTTTCGGTAAAAATGTTTCCAAATGTTATGTAAAAAAAAAGTATAAAAAAGTATAGTGTGTGTGTGTGTGTGTGTGTGTGTGTGTGTGTGTGTGTGTGTGTGTGTGTGTGTGTGTGTGTGTGTGTGTTTCTCACCATGGTGTCAGTGTTGGTGTGATGCAGCAGCCATCCCTCTCTCAGGACTCCCCCGGCTCTCCTCTTGGTGTGATGCACGGTCTGGACGAGCCTCATCAGAGGGATGTAGCTGCTGAAACACGGACTGATGGAGGGACAGAAGGCAAAAGACAATAGGACAGTTTTCAGTCACTTTTCTTTGCACTTATGGAGCAGTTGTGTCCAGTGAAAGGATCTTCTAAATCCCTCTAAGGGGCAGTAGGGCCCAAAGCTCACTGACTACATGTAGATGAATTTAGTGATGATTGACAGGAAATTAGTGTCTCAACAGCTGTGAGTCAGACTCAATATTTGACATCATCTCTGCCAGCAGGATACCAGAGTCACCTTTGAAATGGGATGACAACATCAGAATAAATTAACAACCCTCTGACCTCATTGGCTCTCGCAGTTGCTCGTCTTCTTTGATCTCAATCATCGAGTCCCCGTCAGTGGACATCTCATCATCAGAGAGTTCTAGTGTTGTCGTACTGGTGAGCTCTGACTCATCGTCCTCTGGGTCTGGTGGGAAGCTGTGACCCACTGCTGTGGAATCTGGGAAAGTGACATCATATTCAAACAATATTAGGGCTGCAACTAATGATTACGCATAACATTTTCAGTTAACTGCTAGGTCAATAAAACGACAAAGTGAGGTCTTGAAATTGCATGATTTGTTCGACCAAAAATCCAAAACCTGAATATATTAATTTTGTAATGATATAAAAACAGAGAAAAGCAGCAAATATTCACATATGAGAAGCTGGAACGAGCATTTTTTTCTTGACCAATGACTTCATCAAAATGATTGTTGATTGTTGATATCGACTAATCATTTCAGCAAAAAATGTGCCAGTTAAAAAGTAGTTGAGAGGCACATTTTTCTCACTCACTTGATACCAAAGATGACATATAATTAATAACAGGAAGTTAGAATTGCTTGATTGCTTTTTGATCTAAATGCTAACATCAGCATGCTAACATGCGCACAGTGACAATGCTAACATGCTGATGTTTAGCAGGTATAATGTTTCCCATCTTAGTTTAGTGTGCTATATACTAATATTTGCTAATTAGCACTAAACACACAGTACATTACACAAAGTTTTGCAGGTATTTGGTCATAAACAAAAGAAAAACATTTTTCACATGATGATGCTGGCTAGAGGAAAAGTTAACGGATCATTAAAGTCAGTAACGTACATCATCTAGAAACCATGAATGTCTGTACAAATGTTTTTGCCAATCCATCCAATCCATATTTCACAGGATAAATGAAAACTTTGACCTGCTGGTGGCGCTAGAGGAAAAGTCACGGGATCAGCAAAGTAATTAAGATCTCTCTAAAATCCTCCTCTTGGCACCATGAATGTCTGCACAAAATTGAATGGCAATCCAGCGAATGGTTGTTGAGACATCACACATCACAGTCCTGCGACATGTTATCTGGTAAAATCATTTTGAATCTCATCAGGATTTGATCACATTTTCCTCATGGACACTTCACAGCTTGGACAAGTGTGATGTTTTTGGGAATCTAAAATGAGTCCTGAATCTATCAAATACTCTTAAGATGGCGGGTGAATCAGCTTTGACTCATCACAGGGTTAAAGTCAGAGCAGGAGCCTTTTCAAAGAGACATGATCTAACAGAGTTACAAGCCCAGAATGCCAAATGGAATCCGGACCTCCAGGGACTGCTGCTCACCTTCCCCGTTGACGTCTCTCCTCTCTCCTGGACAGTCTCTGGGGACTAACTGCTCACAGCGCCGGTGGCAGTTAAACCTGCAGTCTGACAAAATGATCAGAGAGGAGAGGTGGCATGTTGAAACACTGAGAGAAAAAGAAGGATGCTGGTATAAGGAGAGGCACTCCGTCACATCATGAGGGTCACTTTTATACATGTAAAAAAAAAATGGAAAATGATAATGATTTTTAAACATGATTCAAAATTTAGTTTTCTCAATTAAAATTCTGATTTTTCATTTCAGACTGAGCTCTGAGACACACGCAGGCATTTGGGAAATTAGCATAGATTCAGTCCAATCTGCTTACGCAAGTGTGTGGGTTACACAAGCTCTTTGGGCCCATTTAATGTTTCTGAACCTTTAATCCACAAAGGGCTCATCAAAGTCAAAGTGCTGCTAGAACAGAGCATCTAAAAATGGCCACAGTGGAGGAATATGTTTTAATATGCTACATGACTCATCGCTGCAAAATGCGTTTTGAAAAGAAGGCAGGCTACAAAACATTTAACATATTTATCCTTTAAATAGCTTAAGATTACAAGGTGAGGAATACTTGAGAGTGAAAGTTCATTCTTGACCTTGAAAAAAAAAAGTTGTTTGACCAAAAACACATTTAACTCATTGTTTTTCATAGCTATTTTTGAGAGCTTCCAATCTCATGGCGGCTGCTCAATTGTCATGAAAATTACATGCTATCTTTATGACAAACTCCATCCACTGAGGAAGACCGAGAGATGTGGTTGAAAGCTCTGGAAAAATGTCAAATGAATAATATTATTCTCCAGGAAATCACTAAATTTTTTTTCATCAATATCTGAAAGTTTAAAAGAATAGTTCGTCATTTTGGGAAATACACTTATTTGCTTTCTTGCCGAGACACCCCAGTGAAACACAACTTGTTGTTTTTACATTGGGATTTAAAAAGAGTGAGATATAACTTGTTAATTTGCAAGCTTTACAGGGGCTGGTAGGTGAATCTTTTTAACTTGGGGCAGTACCAGGCTAGCCGTTTCCCCCTCTTTCCAGTCTTTATGCTAAGCTAACTGGCTGCTGGTGCTAGCTACATATTGAGCATATAGACATAAGAGAGGTATCTTCTCACCTAGCTCTTGGCAAGAAAGCAAATAAGAGTATTTCCCAAAGTGTTGAACTATTCCTTTAAAGATCTATCGGCTGATTCTTTCTTTTTTACAAAAATAAAACTTTTTGATAAGGATCCCTTTAATTTGGCTATTAAAGAATTGTAACCAATTGTAACCAAGATGTGCTCTACACAGGGCAAACTATGTATTTGATATAACTACTACTTCTAGCTTTATCAGCTCAGTCCTTGAAGTGGTTTCTGATCTTCCTGCAGAAAATGTCTGTGAAACTTGTCATTCATACACAGTGTCACAACAAAGTGACAAACCCACTGGAGTAAGAATGAAGATGTGAAGATGTTTTGCCACTCATCTAAGAGGCCTCTTCAGTCATGGTGTAAACAGCTCTGTGCGTGTTCAAACGCGTGGGACTCCCCATTCATCAGCAGAATTGAGGAGGCCTCTTCGTCGACTGGCAAAAACTCTCACAAATGAGACCGTGAAGCCTGAATCATTACAACATACATTTCTGTTTCAAGTGGTGGAACTCAAACAGCGTCCAACCCGACCGGAAGTAAGTCCTGCGGCCCCTCACCTGAGCACTGCAGCCCCTGTCTGAAGAGCCCTCTGAGCAGCCGGTGGCAGTACTGGCAGACGGTGGGTTTGGTGTAGCTGTGGATGTGGAAGGTGTGAGGGACCTGAGCCCTGCTCCTGTCCCCGTATCCGATTCCCAGCCAGACCGGGGGCTCTGCCCAGGACGGAGGCCTGGATGAGGGCTTGGACATGCTGATCTAGTGAAGTACGGATGGTGAGAGTCGTCAGTTTCCCCATATATGTAAATGCGTGATTATTTTAAGACTGGTAAACTCTTAAAAAAAACAAAACAGGTTTCAGTGAGTCAATACAGAAGAAAATGTAACCTCGTGTCATTTTATTGTGACTGTGAAAAAGAGTTAAAATGCCGTCATCCTTCTCTCACAGGACTTTCACTTCCGTACCTCTTCCAGACTGCCACCTGCCTGATTGGTCAGGGAGTGCGCGCGCCGTCGTCGGGGAGGAAACAGGGACATGCTGGTGCTAACCTGACGCCGCACTCGACTGCAGTCATTGGGCAACTGGAAAGCACAACGTTTATGAAAGTCTAATCCACAACCTGAAGAGAGGAGAAGAGACAGACTGGAGTTTAAGTTATTAAAACATTTCAAAGCTTTTTTTTAAAGTGCTGACAGTGTTGTCAGTGGCTGCATATCCATAATACCGCACATTTTACATTAGACGCTGGTAAATAAAATAAAATGTACTTTTTACACATTTTCTCACACTGTGAAAAGGCTTAATAGCTCTCAGACATCAGTGCATGCAGTGTCTCAGCCACATGCTGGATGACGACGCCTTACCGTCACATTTTAATCCCTGTCGAACGAGGCCCCACAGCATTTCTCCGCAGTGGTGGCAGAAAGTGGGAGTCCGGTACGACTGGACCACCAGGTTGTGTGGACGGATCCTCATCTCAGTCACTGACGCTGATTCTGAGTCAGATGAAAATAAAAGAAGGGGTGTACAGTCCGGTCACACCACTGATTTGATCCTCTGCTTTGGCTGGGTGCTAATGAGAAATGCCACAATGCTGCAGCCGGAATTAAAACCTGTTCTGAGTACTGTTTTTGACACCACTGCATTATACACGTATTGCAACAGCTGAGCAGGGTTCACATGTGTCCTCTGCTGGTAGACTCACCAATAAAAACATCTGCATTTCCACATTTGGTTAACAAATCTGTTTTGCATGTTTGTTTTCAGGTCCTGAAGCAAACCAGCTCCACTCGGACGTATTTGTTTTTGAACATGTTGCATCCTTGATGCTTTTGTAGTTCATTATTTGCAAGGGGTGTAGGAACATACCACGTGCTCTTTACAGCCTGACAATCTGGCACAAATATCTTGAAATCCATTGTTGTTAAAATCATCTTGTACTCAAAGTTAATGAACTTTGTTGGAGGCGGTTATTAGCGGATATATTCACATTGTGTCAATATTCTGCAGTGAACAAACTGCTATATAATCTTTTTTAAAAATGGCAGTGCAAGATGTGAAATATACTTGAATTTGCTACCGACAGACTCTAAACTAACTTGACAGGCTGTGTGGATCTGAGCAGTGTGAAATGGTAACAGGGTGCACTGAAAGACCAAGGGAGCCAAGCAGTTCCAGCAACACTTGAAATACTAAAAAAAAAAAAAAAAAAAAAAACCCCAAAAAAACAAGTGTGTATCACGCTCTAAGCTGCTGACCACTGACCTGCGATGATGACATCGATGAGGTCTCCATCCTGCAGCTCGTCGTTGTCAGTCAGGCGGTGCAGCAGCAGCTCTGAGGCGGTCTGGTGTCTGAACAGCAGAATCTTCTCCCCGACGCCCACCACGCTGCAGTCTGGAGCCTGAACACACACGCACACACACACACACACACACACACACACACACACACACACACACACACTCGAATGACAACATTTCCCATCTCAAACAAACGATTAAAAAAGACAAATGTGTCAATATATGAAGAGTTTAAACGCAACCTGGAGTCAATTCTGTAAACAATCTCTTTACCATCTCAAACCATGACCTAGTTACGCAGTGAAAACTGACATCGGTCTTCTGTGCTCTGTAGACAGGAGATCAAAGATGATACAATCTGAATGTGGTGAAGAAAACGGCATCTTCAGTCCGTCACTCGCCAACGGCCTTTGCTGTATTCACTTGTGCGCCACAATATGCAGCATGCCAGAGAAGTGGTTCTGAAGAGACTGTAAGTGATCCAAGTTGTGCTTAACCTTACTCGTGGGGAAAGGTGTAGGCGTGAGTAAGGACAGAGGAATCAGCACTCAACCAGCGACATAAATCACCCAGGTCTGTGATTTTCTGAACGGAATCTGAACGGACATCTTGCAGTGATTTTACCTCTAAATCCTTGCAGAGCGTTACTTCGGACAGCCGAGTGTTACTTCTATCATCTTGCTTTTTACTATACATTTAATTCTACCTGGACATAATAAAGCGGCGGAATATAATGCAAAGCAAACTACAGCTCAAACGACAATTGAAACGATTCCTAACAGCAGTATTTGTGTCCACTTCTCCTATGATCAAATTGATTTTTATGTTTCAGCATAAACAAAAGGATACTGAGACCCTTAATAGACAGACAGAGACAGAGAGAGACAGAGAGTGAGAGAGTGTGTGTGTGTGTGAGTAACACAAATATTATGTATACATTATTATTAGTTTTTCTGAGACCCTAAAAAAGTTAGATGTTAGACTTGGAGATACAGGGTTTTCTCCCAGCAGTGACATACAGTACATTTACAGTATGTTACATATGTGCATTAGCACGCACTAAAATGCAGTGAAACGTACACACACACACACACACAGCTGACCTTCTGCCTGTAAAAAAAGAAAATAAGATGAAAGGAGCGCTGGTGTGAGCGAGGCAGCCGGCGTTGTGTGTGTGCCTGTGTTAGAGGCAGGTGGGGGAGAGGCTGTGGTTGGAAACTTTGCTGTGCTATTGTCGACCACACAGTCTCTCTAAATGAGGCAGAATGAAGACCAGACCAGCTGACACTGAGACAGAGACCAACACCTTTATGTAACCTCATCTACAGTTTCAGTGCACCATTAACCTACTGGCTGTAGATCTGAATTTTAAACTTCTTAATCCCTAGATTCTGGGAAATACACCATAAAGTTTAGTGAAAGGAGGTCGTGAAATGGAGGGTTTGAATACATTTTTTCTGGTGTCAATGTAACATTTTATTTTTGTCCAAAATCCTGAGTCTGATTGTGTCAAACAGACTAAAAAACAAACACCCAACTGTTCCAGAGCTGGTTTAAAAGCTCCAGTTGGGCCCGGTTTAGCAGTATAAAACGCTTAATCAGATGTGTTGGTAAAGGGGATACACTACAGCATCCTAAAAACAAATAGTAACATACACAATGCTCCTTCGTGCATATGGTGACCTTTCAAAGTCCACTTCCTGACAGTTTTGAGAGGCTCGAAAGGTCAACTGAACATTTTCCAAGTGGGACTGTGTTAAGGGTTAGAGCAGATTTCCATTCATAGATGGAAATCAGTGCTTGCTACAAATTAGTTTCTTGTTGTTGTTGTTTTTTAAATTATTAATAAGGCTTTTAACACCTTAATGCTCACTTTGGCTCTTTGGAGCTGCTGAGCATCTATGGGTCGGGTGTCATTGTCATTACATCTTTCAGAGCCGGAGTTTACCTGCAGGTGTGGGATTTGAACCAACCACACTGACATTCTGGTCACGAGCAAAGCGATGTTTCAGTTTGAACCGGTACTGAATGTTAAAAAAAAACTGCGTCTAATGTGTTTAAAGCCACTACCTGCCAGACAGAAGGAGGTTTACAATATAGAGAAAAGGCTAACCTAAATGCTCCATTTTGTGGCTCAGCTCTGGCTTGTTACACGCTGGATCCTACAAGTCCCATAATTTCTCTAAACGTCTCGAGCCCAGGCCTAGATAGGTTGAGTAGTGCTTCTCATGATAAGTAAACTGAACTTCATAAGTAAATTCGTTTAAAATGCCCCTTAATGGCTCCTCTGCTTATGAACCTTCCTGATCCACCGTGCAGTTCCCTCATAACGCGTCAGCGCAGCAGCGTCCTGCTGGCTTTGGTTACCTTGCGCTCTATGATCTCCGCAGCCAGCCTCTTGGCATGGCGATAGCTCAGGTTGGCAGCAGGGACTCGAACCACTTCCCTGAAGAGGCCGAGCTGGAACTGGACCAGAGCCGGCGCTGCGAGACTGGTGGGACTGGAGGGAGTCACTGCGGACATGGAGAAAGATCCTGTGGCAAGATGGTTTAAATTTATGGATTATTGCAGGAACAAAGAGCACGAAGCACTGTGACAGATTTTAGCTTGGGAGTTTTTGATAAAAAAAAAAAAAAAAAGAGACAAAAAGCTGCTGAGGTTCAATGTCGAAATAAGTTGATATTCATTTACTCTTCCTGGTATCTCAAAATAAAGCACATTAGATGCAACTGTAAATGTTATTACATATTTGCTTTGAAAAATAGCTGCTGAGAATGTAATAATTAGTATTTTTGAAATAGTGACTGATGAACTTTCAGGAGGCAAAAGTCTTCCAGGATTTTGGTTTGGTTCAACCTCAATTTGGTTGAGAAATTATCATCATCAGTCATTATCCATCTAAATCAGTTGTCTACCAACTCTGCTGTACCAAATTTCTATGAATGGAATCACAATTTCGTCAGTATGAAATAGAAAGTGACACATTTCAAAGTAGCTGATACCTTTTAGTCTCTAAAAAGACAGACTTCTGGAGTGAAACCTTTTTCATTAACTGATATTAAACACTGGCGGAGAAAACATTATAGGGCACAAATGAATATACAATATTATGATCAGGGTGTCATTACGCTACATATAGAGTCACACCTAAATGGGTTTTCTGAATTTCCTGCTACCAAAATAAAAACACTGAAATAACATCTCGAGACACTTAACGTAAGTGACCTTACTTTCTAATCCAAGATGCGATCTTTCCCCTCAATCGCAGGGTCGTATCTCAACGATGTGATAGCTGATCAGTCTACGATTGTGTTGCCGATTCTCAGTATGAACTCTGGTGGGTCTGGTTTCCTTTTTATAGGGCTCGAAATGAGGATGACACAGGAAGTTACTGTTTCACCTCTGTGATAGCTGTGACGGTGCAGCGTATGGTTAACACACCAAGCCCCGGCTGTGAAAACTCACACACACACACACACACCCTTTGATATGGTAGAAGACGCTGGTAAAATTCATCTCGACAGTTTCTGACGGCAGGGATGGGGATGAAAATGTACGAGACACAGAATCAGTTTGAAAAGTGGAGTTTGCATTTATTGAACCTTTGATAAAATACACATTAGGTTGGCCCCTTTACAATAAGATCCATCAAACCATCAGCAATATAGGAGCTGAAATTAAGAGTCCCCCACACATATACAAGACCCTAATACCCACAACATTTACTGAGTAAATGCACTGATCTCCATAAGTACATCAGAGGAACAAAAATCTGATTTATCTTCCTCATCATCACCCATAGCAGTTTTATTGTTCTCCCAGCTGTTTTATTGAGCAGCACAGTGTGTTAATGTTCATATATTTACGGAGTTTGCGATTCATATGGAGTCTGAGATGCTTGAGAAATTCCAGAAATTTCCAGAACAGCACCAACTCTGAACCTGGTGAATAAGTGACTGATTAAAACAGTAAAGGATTGATTAGTATTGGTATTATAGTTTGGTGTGTAGTGGAAGCCACAGTCAGGAAAAGGAGTTTCTAGAACTTTTGGAGAACTACAAATTAGTGTTACACTGACTTCTGTACACAGCTACATGTTGAGATCGTTTGTGTGAGATTAAAGACATTTCTCATCATTCTTGTGTGTGTGTGTGTGTGTGTGTGTGTGTGTGTGTGTGTGAACAAGTGACATACAGTAAACATACATATAAAGGTTGTATACGGATAATTCTGTACATTATTTGCTGCGAACGACACTTAAAGCACTTTTCCTCCTGCAACGTTTTTCCAAAGCACTTTTTATTATTTCTAACTCCTTCCTGCGTTAACACACTTACTCTACACCTTCGTTCCTTCATGCACGTGTTTCTTCATTACTATCCAAAACCTGCGCCACCTCGCACATTCAACACAATCAGAAGCTGCTAGAAAAATTTGCACTTTTTTAGACTCAGCAATGTGACTTCAACAAAGGTGATTTCAAGAAGGGCGACTGCAGGTTATTTAGGTATATGGCCATGGTGTGCATGCACCATCGTTGACAAAATGCCTTCACAACAAACCTGCGTCTTACCATTTTTTAAATCAAACTCAGGTTGACAAGATGAACCTTTTTTGGCTTTCTTGTATTAGGAAATTTAAGATCAAAACTTAAAAAAGAAAGCGAAAAAAGCTATTTCTTGACAATCTGATCACAGTTGAGAAAGTGATGTCACTTCACACAATAAGACGTGTACATTCTGAGGACAGTTCTCTTGGTATTGGTCTTATTTTGGTGGAGCAAACAGCACAACACAAAAATCCAGTGTAAATGCCACCAGACCCCACGATCGACATAAAATTTAACATTCAAATAATCAGTTTTCAGTACCTTCAACATAAAACCTCGGAGCCAAAACAGAAAAACGCATCAGCACAACAAAAATCATTGAGGATGGATGGTCATCAGTCAGATTTCTTCAAGTGTTTGATTACGACTGATGAAATCCATCCCAGTCAGCATTAACAACACTGAGGATTGTTTTGTACAAAATGATATATACTCAGCAACAGTAAATGAGGGAAAACAACAACAACAACAAAAAAAAATAATCACAAGAGGAATCCTGTTAATCAAAGTAAACATATTGTAATTAAGGTAGTTAGCCATATTTTTAAATCAAGGTTGATTATGCCTTGAATATCCTGGTTTCATGATTGTAAACAAATTATATTTAAATATCTTTCACAGCATTTTCCTGCAATATTATTCAGACGTATGGGTGTTTGGTAAAAAGCCTGGAAATGCAAAAGGATTTTGTGGCAAAAGTGTGGAAAAAGTACCTGAAAGTAATGATTGTAGTGTTTAATTAAACTTCCGATCACATAGGTAGTTATTTAGGAGGGCTTAAGAGAAATGACTGAGCTTTATTTGTGAATTTATTTTCAATTTAACTTTCAGGCCCTTTTTCATTTCTCGCTAGAATGACTGTTGTGGCACCTGTCACGCTCAAAGTGCATTATAACAGCAGATTTCAGTGACTGAGGTACTAAATTTATCAGCATTTTTGACGTTTGCCCATTGCAATATTTCCTTCCATCTTTCCTTCTTTCACTCCTTCTCTTCCTTTCCTTCTTTTCCAGTCATCCCCCTGGAGATAAGTACTATTTTCCCCAACTGAGACCCTCTTTAACCCAATAAAGTGTAAACAAAAAGAAAAAGAAAAATGTGCACTATATACAAAGAATGAAATATTAAATAATTTAAAACTGTATATACACAAAAAACAAGAAGGCAAAAAGTGAGGTTTAAATGGTTAGTGCTAATGTTTTTCGAAAATCCCCAAAGATTGCTTGTATTCTCTTTTTATACCTCTGCTTTCTCTGATAAAACCGAAGCGGATCAGACCATTTCTAACACCTGCGATATGCATTCGATGGGTGGTCAGCATCAGCACACTTCATGCTACTGGTGAAATATACGGAGTGCAATGCTTCTCTCTGAACTGAAACCGGAGTACATTTAGCCTACTTAAGGTTGAGTGTCTGCACATGAGAGTGGAGATCGAAGAAACGGACTCACCACGATGTGGATACGATGCTTTGCTAAGGTGCTTTGCTACGGTGCTATGAGTCAAAAACACGAGGCGTTCAGGTGCAGACATTCCACTTCCTAGTAAGCAGCATGCTGATTAATGCATATCTAAATATTCTCTTTTCTGATCAAGGGCAGCGGTTTGTACAGCGAAGCAGTAGCGACTGCGTCTTACAGGATGACGTTTAGTGTGGTAATGCTTTTTTCAGTGTTCTTTAAAAAAGATGCTGCAGGTGCACGTGTTTGATCTGGCTTTGAGCTTTAAGTGTGTTTGTTTGATCAAACCAAGCTGCAAACAGCCTCTCCTCGTCGGGCCGCTCTCCGTCTCCCTAGCCCGTCTCCTGTCTTGGTCTAGCCAATCAGGGAGCTGCGTCTGGATAAGTCCACGTTGCTGGCGCTTAGTCCCCTGCAGTCCGAGAGTCCAGAGTTGGCATCCTAAAAACAGACCAGCTAATGTTATAACAATGTCTGTGGTTGCATGAGACCATTTAGTTTAATTAATCTGTAAACAGTTTGTCAATTTAATTTTCAGACATTTACAATATTGCAAAATGAAAGTTGATGTGATGAATACATACCTGTGTGGTCTCCTCAGTGCTCTTGTTGAGGAAGTTGAGGGAGCTTGCTCTCTTCATTCTGAGCAAAACATTACAATTATACAATGAGCCTCAACCATTAAAAACTCATTAACAGCACATCAGTCTATTGTTTTCCGGAAATAAAATAAATAATGTTTTTAGGTATAAACAACCAGTATTGTTAAACTGCTCAAAATCTCCTTAAAGTAAAAAAAAAAAAAAAGTAAGAATAATAGTCTAAGTTTTAATCCTGTGTCACTGTGTTAATTGTTCATTTATCTCTTGGTATATGCCAAATATATTTGAGTGTTTTTATATCAAAATCCATCTTTTTTTAGTTTTGTTGATAACTGATCTTGAACACGGGGGTGTATACATACATTTATTTATTAAAGAGTCACAGGTCCAGCTTCTCAAATGTAAAGATTTGTTGCTTTTTGTTGTTTTTTTAAAAAAAAAAAAATCATTGTAAATTTAGTGTAACAAAAATTTTATCACAAGTTCAAAATGGTTTTTCCAGAACTTTCAGCCACATCGCCTAGCCTTCATTAGCGGATGGAGAAGGTGGACCTTGTGATAGGAATGTTTTGGCAAACTTCTATTTCCAAGGTCAAGAATGAAAAAGCTCATTGTAAATTAAATGTCTCTGGGACTGTCGGCCAATTTGAAAATGTTACCTTGAGCTCTGGGAACTTGTGTTTTTGACATTTTATAAGCTAAATTATTTTTCAATTAATGGAAAAATAATATGAAATGATAATTAATGGACAATGAAAATCATTAGTTGCAGCCCTACACCCAACTCCTGACACACACACACACGCACGCACGCACGCACGCACGCACACAGAGTAAACTCACCCTGGGTTGCGGGGTTCTTGTGGTCCGCTCCCCTGCAGCTTCTTCACCAGCATCTCGCTGCTTCTTCTCAGGGCGTCACGAATCTTCCCGAAGGAGCCACTGCGACGCAGAGACCCGTTACCATCCTGAGGAAAGATTAAACAAAAAACCAAGTCAGCATTTACTGGAGACATTAAATATTAAGGAGATCTCCCGCTAAGGCTCGTCAGACTAAAAAGACTGGGCTCCCTTCTCATGTTTTTGGTTTAAACACAGCTATGGGCTAAGCTGCCCTACTGAAGGGCAATTCTACATTTACTTTTGAAATAATTATTCATGTCAAATAATTGCATTATTAATATCACATTAACTGACTTGTGTGCAAGATTGCGTTGACCTTGCACCACGAACTTAATTTTATCAGTAGTGTTGAATGAAATGAATTGGTGTCCATAAACTGACCCCGTTCCACTCAGCGGAGTCGTCACCCTCGTTCTCCCCCCGCTGTCCCCCCGGCCCATTGATTCCTTCCCTGCTCTGTCGTCTGTCGCTACCTCCAGCTCCCCCGTCCTTCAGCAGCTCCACCACCTTACTCTGGTTAATGGCATCAATACCCTGAGAGAGAGAGAGAGACAGAGAAAGAGGACACACACACACACACACACACACACACAAAAACAAAGATTGGAGAAGAGTGATTAAAGGGATTGAAAAAAATTCATCTTTTTTTTAACAGCTCACACAACATCTTTACAATATTTACTACAACATGCACACTTTAGCTTCATGGCCGATCTTTAAAATCAGTTTGGCATCGTTTACGGGCTAATAAATCACAGCTGGAATGCCGGTTGAACTAATAAGGCTGTTGAAAAGAGCCCAGACGGCTAATCTAACAGCAGTAATTCAACCAATCATGCAGCAGTCTGTGTGTTTGTGTAGTACCTGTTTACGTGACTTGCTGGCGCACTCCTCCAGTGTCTCTGCTGCCTCCAGTTTGCCCTGACGACGATACAAAGCTCCCAAGCTTTTGAGTGTTGTGTTCACTGTGGGGCTGCAAAATAAAAATCCAGCAAGACATGTTATTTGTTCCTGTTACTTTTAATAGAATTGGATATTCGCCAGTGTGCATTTTTCAAAGCCAAATTGAACGATAAGGACCTGATAACCACTTAAATCTATTTCATCAGCATGACTTTTACTGTCATATGGTTAAAGTTTTCTTCCTGGGACAAAAAGGAAGAAAATGGTAGATTTGTCCTATGGTGGCATCCTTAAATTGATACAGATTTAATTTCTTTTTAATGGACTCCCAGGTTACACTGCAATATTAAAGGCACTGACAACACTTGGACTTGATTTGAGTAAAATAGAAACATTATATATTATACTATAAATAAATGTGAACTGAGACAGTACAGGTACTCACTGCAGAACACCTGCACACACCAAAGACTATTTTGGATATCATTGTATTTGATGTGTTGCTGGTATGCTCTTTGTGTTTATCTTCTTTTAATGATATCACAGTCTCCACTTTTTTGTTGACTGACTATGCAAGAATGAATTACAATATTCTTGTAATTGCACATTTTGGAAATTTCACTTGCAGGTATGGATTTGAAATCATCTTCTAAAAATTGGTCAATAGAAAATAGCAATTCTTCTGATAGGAACCCTACCACCACTGACAGGTGGAAATCGACTCTTCACCTGCTGACACGAGTCCACAATTTTCCAGGTTATTTTTTGGCATATAAAATGGTACAACATTTTAAGATTGTATTTCCAAAAACTATGGCAATTGGCAGTTTTATTAAAAATATTTATATCTGCTTCCTGATTCCTACATGTTTCCAGTGAATTCAAATGTCTGACTCACCTGTCCACCTTGCAGGCCTTATACCAGCTTCCATACTCTACATATGGGCCAGAGTCCTTGCGCTTACCCTAAGAGAGACAGCGATAGAGAGAGATACACAGAAAGGAAAGAGAGGGAGATTAAGATGAAAAGAGGCAGAGAGCAGGAGGAGTCAAGTATGAAACATTACCCTATTAAAACAACCTATTAGAAATGTCCCTGTTGTCATTTGCATAGTCTGCTGTTCTCCATCATTCTTATTTTGCGGTCCAGTCCATTTCCTTAATAAGCTGCCAGCCAGCCAATGGCATCAATGGAAAAGGTCAAACTAAATTACTGACCTTGCTCTCCTCTCTCTCCTCTGCGTGCATCCAGATTGGCTTGTTGTCATCTGCAAAATGAGGACAAAATAAAAAAGCATATAAATGCTATTTGATATACAAGAGTGGACGACAACACTGAAAATAAGTTGCAGCAGAAACCAAACAACTAAGGAAAAGAATAAATAAATTAATTGTCCTGAAAATAACAAGGATCCCTGGACTGACCTAAATGTCAAAGAGAATCCTCTCTATCCATGTAAACACACGTGATTTAGAAGAAAAAAAAAAACACCTGCAATGCCAAATTCCTGTCAAGGCTGTCTCTCGTGCTGGGCATGTGAGCACATAAGGGTTTGATAGGCTTAGCCGAAACATCAACATTAAGCCGTTTTGCACGCTTCGATAGCACGAGATAATCCTCTGACCTGCTGAGAGTACCGAGGGGACAGCATGGATCAGGGTGTGGCCAAAATAAAACCTGGATCCCAAAACACAGCAACTGTCAGAGGAATTTAAAACGGGGCGATTCCTGGACATTTTCTATTGTGGAAAATAAAAGCATTCTTCATGCCAAAATTCACCAAAAAAGAAAGATTAAGGATTCTCAACAATGTTAACAGGCCAGTCATGTGCATATTTTTCAATACGTGCATAAATATTCTGACAGAGCTGGAAATTATAATAGTTTTGATGACATATAAAAAGTCTGTAACAGTTCCCTAATTCTAACATAAAACTGTCTTTTGACTTATATAAACCTGGTCCACATCAACCAGAACCAGCACAGTCTCCACTTTAAATGACTGTGATTATGTTCACTTCAGTGTGGCTCAGCAGTTTGAACGTTGGCTCTACTCACTATTGACAGATCCAAACTCCTTCTCATGTGCCCTGGTCAGGATCTCTTTGTACAGTGCCTCAGCATCTTTGAACTTCCCCTGCTTCAGGTAGCACGTAGCCTGAGGAGAAGCAACATGGGCAATCTTTTATTCATGAGTCTAAACTGGAAAAGCTTGTGGAAAAAATAAATAATCTTTGAAATAACCAAATACAAACATGTCATCACGGGATAAGATTAGAATACGGAAGAGCAGGAAACACGTAACATGCAGAAACGAACATTAAAGTTTCATTACTGTATGTCCAATGTTTGACTTTTTAAGTGAAGACTATGTGACTGGAATAGTTTTTTAACCTCTCTTGAATTTAGGACTTGAATATAAAGGACTCTTAATAGTGTCCCCACCAGGTTATTTTTGGTCTTGGCCACGTTGGGGTCATCAGCTCCCAGTTTGGACTCGTAGATCTCCAGGGCTCGTCTGTAGTAGTACTCCACCTCGTCGTACTTGCCCTGGTTCTGACACAGCAGGGCCAAGTTGTTCAGCTGCTTGGCTACATCTGGGTGGTACTTCCCCAACACCTGGAGACAAATTTGTGCGTACACATTTGCAAGGCAAATCATAAATCATATGGAGTCTTTCATTATTGTTTGCATGACTATGTATCCTTTATTTAGATTTGGTTACAAACAAACACAAACAAAACTGTTCATACATCCGTATAATCTGTATAGAAAACAAGTTCTACATTTAAAGTTGGTGGTGCGGATTCTTACCTTCTCTCTGATCTCCAGCGCTCTCTTGCAGAGAGGTTCAGCCTCCTTGTACTTGCCCCTCTTCCCGTACAGAACAGCCAGGTTGTTGAGGGTTGCGGCCACAGCTGGATGATCCTTCCCCAGTGTCTTCTCTCTGATGGCCAGGGCGTCATTCAGGAGGTGAGCTGCTTCTTTGTACTTGTTCTGATCCCTGGAAGCCAAAACAGAACAGCAGCAGTTAAAAATCTGAAAAGTTTTCATTTGATACCAACTATACATGTTTATAAAACAACCTCCTCTCCGTTGCCCACCTGTACACCAAGGCCAGGATGTTGAGCATGGTGGCTACGTCAGGGTGGTCGTGTCCAGACGTCTTCTCCAGGTCCTCCAGGGCTTGTTTGCACAGCGGCACGGCCACTTCGTACCTCCCCTGCGAGGCGTACTGGATCACCAGGTTGTGGAGTGTCCTGAGGCGGGCCGGGATCTCGTAGCCTCCCTGCTGGGCTGCCACCTCTCCGCTGGGCTGGGCTATGGGACGGAGGGGAGGGCAGAGGGTCAGAACTGTACTATATCTTATGAGCAAGGTTTCACAAATTCTTAATTCTTTAACTGTCCAGCTCTCAAAGCTGCCCGTCTCCTTTCCATTTATTTATACCCCTTTTCTCTGTCTGTCTCACTGTGTTAGACGGCTAGCTTTTGCTGCGCTGTTCCCAAACTATCCCGCATATTTGTGAAACACCCTAAGTAGATGTCTATGGGAAGCCTGGAGAGCTGTAGAAAGTGAAAGACTAAGGTCCAACAAAGACAATGAAGAACTGAATGCCAGATCCAAGCAGGACAAAAAAAATATTCAGTCAATGTTGATTTCCAGAAAACTGGATTCATTAGTTATATTAGTTAATAATAGTTAATAATAATAACTGAAGAGACCAAGAGGCAATTACTAGAGCACTTAATGTCTGGCTAACGGGCAGGAAAGCTGAACAAGCTATACATTGTAACATGCTGCATAAGTGACCTTTTCTATCTGCAATTTGATTTCACGTTGTTGACACAGATCCACAAATCCATTTACAAGCCTGCGCTTCTGTTCAGAAAGGGAATTTAGCACAAACCAAACAACGGCTCCTGCTTCAAATAAGTTTAGCATGCTATCTAAACTATAACACATATAACTGTAGGTCTGCCACTTATACAAGGAGTTGCTTGTATGAACACTTGAGAACAACTTGTGCCTCAGTGTTTAAATTACTCTTAGAGTTCAGGCTTCAGGGCAGATGGGGCCTGAACATTTCTGTGACTGAAAGGCATGATTGTTTTGAGCTCTGAGTTTATTTTGACACTCCATACATTAAATAAAAATAGCACTGATTCTCTTGCTGTACCCTGCAGATAACTGTGTGGAAGCAGGAATGATTCAGTTTGGGCTTTGCTTAATAGCAACACCCTGCTATGAAATAGTAACAACTTTAACCTAAATAAATTATTAAGGGATATGATGAAATTCCATGTGTGACTTTTGGAGATATGCCTAAAGGTTTGTGTAAAAGTGATATTTACTTTCTGAAGATCTTTATGGCTACAATTAAAAAGTTGTTACCAAATGCTGGCTTCAGGGAAACTGTATAATGTATAATGACCTGTACCCGTGTTGTATGTATCATAATATCTACCCAATAGCCAAAGTTCATACAATAAGTGAACATTATTCAATTCTAAATAAATGTGTGGCCTTTCATTTTAATGTGCATTCTACAAACCACTGTGTGCTTCATTAATACTGGAGAAAAAGGTCAACCCATGCAAAAGGTCTGTGACTACTCAAAGCACAACCAATTATATCTTTTTCCTGTGGTCTACCACTACTGCTAACTCTCCTCCAGTATCAGTCTGGTCCTATAAACTGGGATGCAAATCCTTTGTATAGAAGAAGTCATTTCTGACACTGTTGATTAGCTTTAGTCCTTAGATTGGGCATTTTCTTTAGACTAAATAGTTAATAGGTTATTCAATAACAGCAAATAAATGTAACTTTGCTGCCATAGTTGAGGTTCAGAGGTTCAGTGGTTTGTGCGCACACACACACACACATACACACCACTTACAGTCATGTTAGTGAAACAGGATAGCAAATAATCCCTTTTTATGTAGCAAACATGCATATAAATATGCTCCAACTTCTAAGTTAGGATACTATCTTCCATCCCATCGAAACAAATTGAATTTACAATTATTCTAATAATCGATTAATTGCTTGAGTCACTTTTCAGGCAATAAAAGCCAAACATTTGCTGGTTCCAGCTTCTCAAATGTGAGGATTTGCTGCTTTTCTTTGTCTTTTATGATAGTAAATGGAATATCTTTGGGTTTTGGACTGTTGGTCAGACTTTTTCAGAATTTTCTGCCATTTTATAGAGAAAATTATTAATCAAATAATCTTGAAAATAATCTCTAGATTAATTGATAATGAGAATAATCGTTACTTGCAGCCCTATTATGAACTGTGTGTGTGTATTTAGCATCTTGTTATCATCTCCCAAAGCACAGCTGAGGCCTGTCAGAGGTCTAATAACTGCTGCTGATGTCATACCTGGTCCCTGGTCATCATCGTTGGGGAACAAGTCATCCAGACTGTCCTTTGAAGTGTCTCCTCCTCCACTTCCACCACCGCCGCTACCGGAGGTCTGGCTCTTCTCCTCCGAGGGCGAGACGTCATCGTCGAACTTTTTGATCTGGTTCATGAACTCCAGGTGCTTCTTCTCCTCCTCCAGCTGGGCGACGCTCTGCTCGCTGCGCTGCAGCTTGTGCTGCGTTCCCGCCAGCTCGTCCCGCAGCCACTGGTTCTCCTGGCAGAGCCGACGCACCTGAGCGCGCAGCTTCTGCTTCTCCGACTCCACGGCGCTCAGGTGGCTCGACAGGGCGATGATCACCTGGGGAAAAGGGAAAGTGAAAATAAAAATGTGTTTTACTAGCTGAAATTTTAAAGATAGAAGAGCAATTTCTTTTAACTAAATTATCGCTGTTACCTTAAGAGCATCCCATACAACAAGAAATTAGCACTCTCACCTGCGCCTCTCCCAGGCCCAGCTCGATGGCCTCCAGACTCTTGCGGAGCAGCCCAGATTTCTCCTGGGCGGCGGGTGGCTGGGTGCAGTCCAGCAGCGAGTTGAGGAGCTGGGCATGTTCGCCACGCAGCGCCTCCAAGCCCTGCATGACGGCCTTAGTGTTGAGGACAATCTCATCCTGGCTCAGTCGCTCCAGGGCTTCTTCACGTGGATACACCATGGTGGACATTGCCTGGTTTCATATACACTGCGGGGATAAGAAAAGAAACTGAACACAAAGATGACAAGAGTGAATTCTTTTTATTTATCAGCGGGATGGGAGGTGTTTTTGCTGAGTGTGCTTTGTCCTGTCCTGCTCGGTGCAATCACATCCTTTATCTGTTGGTAAGGGTCAAGTGGAGGAGGATGAGACACAAAGAGACAACAGATGAGATAAGAAAGGAAAAAAAGAGGAAAGGGAGGTGGAGGAGGACAGAACAAAACAAATGGAAATAGGATACAATAAAGATGAGGAGGGAGGAAATAAAGAGATACGAAGGTCAAAAAGGGAGAAAAACAAACTAACCTTAATGAAGAGCACAAAATTGGAAACACCGACAACAGGAGCTTAACGTTCCTGAGACACATTTAATGTATGACAGGACATTTAAAGATGTCCCTTTTCTCTGTCTGTCTTTCTCTACAATTTCTAAGAGGTCAACGGCTAAATAATAGTTTCCCATTTCATTATTGCATAACATGCCCTTTAGGTAGTTAGACTAGAGGGAAAGCGATAAGGTGTGTGTGTGAGTAGTATATGTATAGTTGAAACCCATTCAGATTACTACAAGAGGATTCCTCCGAGCTTGAAACTGACGCAGCAGCTGCCAGTGACCAGTAAAGTCAATTAAAATGAGACGCTGTCACTCGACAGATCTGCTGTCCAAGGAGAGACTGATTCAGAGTGAGGTGATCACAGGATCACAGGAATGATCTAAACCAGAGCCTGACTGCATGGACGATATTATCAGCTGATCATAGATATATCAATATTGGTGCATATGTCAGCTGATAAGTAAGGAGAGATTTCAGTACAGAAACTGATATTTAAACTCATTTAGAAAAATTGGCACCATTACATAGTTTGTCCACCAGAAAGCTCGCTTTTTAACTGTAAAATGTCCGACTCACTACATATCTTGGTCACAATTCTTTAACAACCAAATTTAAAAGGATTCTAATGAAAAATGTGCTAAACGATGAATGCCGACCAATGTATCATCATCATCATCGTAGCAGCCTCAAAAAATCATTATCGCTGGGGCTCCAACCTAAACACAACAGTTTCAATGTTCAGGTTAATAAAACTGACAGACCACTGGCCTAAGTCACCAGACAAACATGAATATAAACTCCTGTATCACAATATTTTTGACTCACTACCTTTGATCGTGTGATTAGTGCTGCAACTAACAATTATTTTCTTCATCAAGTCATCTTTAATTTTTTTGAATTAATCATTTAGACTATAAAATGTTCCAGAGCCCAAAAGTGACGTCTCTGAATTCCTTTTATTCGACCGACCTACAATTGAAAAACACCAAGATTTTTAATTAACAATGATAAATAAATTGATATATTACTTCATTCAGAAATGTTGTTGATCAATTTCCACCACCTTTTCAATAAATCAACAACTTAAGTCCAAATTTTGGTTTGAACTATCGAAGCTTTCAGAGGATATTTATTCTAAGCACTGCAGTGGGTGATATGGTCTCTAAAAAGAAATCATTAATGTGGCACTGGTTATCATGAGTAATGATGACCAAACACATACAGAGGCGTTCACTGTTCATTTCTTCGGCTAGAGATTAATTCAGAATTTATTCCTAATGTAGCCTTTAAAGACAATATTCAAGCTGTAGCCTCTCTTGATATTTGGATAACCAAAATCCAAAATAGTACAATATATCAACATACTGTACATGTCCCAGTTGTAGACAGATCCAGGCAGAGAGATCTGGCCCAGTAAATAGTCACTTTTTACCCTGAGCACGCGGCCTGCGGGTCTAAATATTGACCAGCTATAAATGAAACCGTTGCAGCAGCAGAAGGACAGAGGAGCTAATTGTGCAACATCGTGACTTTCTCTCTTTTCCTGCTTTGATGGCGGAGGCGCACCTGTCCCCCCCTCCCTCCTCTCTAGCTCTCTCACTCACCCATCCTCCTCTTCCCCCCTCCCATCCGCCCCACACACTGACTGCAATGCACCAATATTCACATTTCCCTTCCAAGTCCACCGTTAACAAAACGCGGAGAGGGAAGCTGTGAAACGTCAACGTCAAAATGTATGGTATCACTTATTCGTGCATCTTTAATTAGACTGTTTCAAGGCACAAATAAATCAATGAGCCGGAGGATGGTCGAGGCCTGTGTGCCGGGAAGGGCGGCAGCGTTTGGCTTGACAGCAGATCAATCAAGGTGACCGACAACGGAGAGCACTGTTTTTAAAATCGGACAAAGCTACAACAGATGATTCATAAAATAATTGCCATTCACTGCAAATGCGTTGAAATGTCTGGTTCAGACACGTAACCTGTTTGTAAACAGTGCAGGCCCGAGCACCAAGACGTTACACAATACACGCTGATCCACATTATATTAGGCGAGTGTACACTGTTTACCATATGCACAGATAAGAATATAATAAGACAAATTTTAAAAAGTGCTTTTTCATAAGTAAAGACACTGGCGAGTGGTGCCTGCAGATGACACATTTACGGACCTCTCCGAGGATGTAAGTTAACGTTTGATTTAACATCTTGCTAAAAATATATCTATTTTAACTATATAACCGCGACTTCATACTCATTTAAAAATTATTCATCCGTATTTTTACCTTCATCGAAGACAAGTGCGATGCTTTCTGTCCCGCGAACAAAGCAGAAGGACAATGTTGTGATGCTCCAGACAGACCAGTGTCAGGTCTACTAATATAAAACAAGCTGCTTCCGGATGTATTTTTCAAAATAAAACCTCATTATCGGTTAGAGCGACGCAAAGTAGGAAGATACAGGCTGCCAAACACAAAGCGGGTTATCAGTGAGGAGGAAATTATACTATTAAATGAAAACACTGTGCTTTTATTTCCAAAACGTAATTTAGCAAAGCAATGGATGCTAACGTCCGTTAGTAATTAACGCTAACCGTTAAATTAACTTTAGCTCTACTTTGAAGTACACTGGGTGCTATGAACTAGTGTCTTGTTTATTACACGCTTCTCACGTTATTTAGCCAGACAAGGCACACCAAAATAGCTCCCAGTACTCAGTTTAGTTTAATACGATTACAATCACAGCTGAAGTCTGTAACTTAGCTAGCTTATAACAGTCCCCTTGGCGAGCTCCTAACGGTAACGTTAACTTCTCCGTCACCTTAACTTACCCAGACTGTCACTTGACAATGGAGGACAGCAAGAAAGCTCTTAAATGTGTCCACAGTGTTGGCCGTTACTGACTGGTCATCCCCACAAAAACTTTTATTCAGTAAAAAAACTGATGTTATCGAAGATGTGCTTCAAATGTGACAGCTGGGAGACGAAAAATGGCTGTTCTCCCAGAATCCACAGCCAAAGATGAAGTAAAATATCAAGATGATTTACGTTTGCCATTTTCCAAGCGGGGCGGGAAATTATCTTGCGCATGCGTATAGCTGACGTGCCGCTCCCAGCTAGCCTCCGATAAAGTAGCATCATAGATTCTAAACCGTCTATGGTAGCATCTTCTGTAACTCTAGATTTCATAGAGGTTTTGTAACTATTTAATCAATCCTGCTGAAAAGATGAAACATATTCCTGTCTATATTCTAAGCTAAACTGTCTGCACTGGACAGTTAACTGTGAGTCTTTTGTCTGTTTAACAAAGATATAATTATTATTTATTTTGCTATCATTAAACAACTAAAGCCTCCCTGAGGTTTTGACAGCATGCTAATGGCTAGGACTTTTGGGTTATGTTGTACACGTTCACACACACACACACACACACACACACACACACACATTCTTTAAATGCAGGATAGGACAGTGAAACTTTTACATACTGTACCTTTATATAATGGTGACATGATACGTAATTACATCATCACTTAGTTCTGATTAAACCTGATTTTTTTAAAAGTATGTTAGCTGGTTAACTTGGCATTAAAATAGGTTATTACTTACTGACTCCTAGTCAAAATCTAAAAATTAAACACAGAACAGGATGTAGGTGGAAGTGACGTCTCTTGCTTTGCTCATGCTCTTTGTGTTCTGATGTCAGCAGAGGCCCCATCCAAAGACTATGAGGGGAGCAAAGGGGGCAACAGGGCAGTGAGAGGCCCGCTGTGCACCAGTGACCTGCTTCACAGCATCCTGTGCACTATTTATTTACACTATCACTCTTTATATCGCCTTGGGAAATGCAGTGTTTACCCATTTTAATAGTTTATCCCCAATAAAAAGCACTTTTATTCATCTAATTTAGTACTTAGTAAGTACTCCTGTTATCAGTTGGAAAGATATGATGAAAATATCTCCCTATTTTGTGAAATTGCAATGGTAAAATCAATTTATTTGTTGTCCTGCATGATAAGACAAAGCTCTGCAGGAATATCTGTGGTTTGTGAATTTTTCTTTTTTTCATCTTTATTTAGAAAAAGCTAACCATAAAATTGTTATATATATTGCAATCTTACCACCATTTGTAGTTTAAAGAAGCTATACAAGATACAAACAAACAACACATACATATTCTATATTTCAAAAACAAGAGACTGAGCTAAAAATCAGGAATATTTTTATTTAAAAAAAACAAATGAAACAATAAACACTTCCACTTTTCATCCCACATCTGTTTGATTGACAAACGTAATCATGAAAAAGCAGTACTACAAAACATGTCAAATTAAGAAAAACAAAAAACAGAACTAGAATACAATTACTATCTGATATGTACAAGCAATATAGTTTATTGTAATTATTGTTATAGGCAAAAGGCAAAAAAGCTGAAGACTGCTGCTGAAGAAACAATGGCATGTGCAAAATACTCTCCACAAGTCCACAAGTTGAGGACGCTCTGCTCTGAGCAGAACCTCGTCTGGCAGAAATCTACTGCTTTCATAGGCAAATCCCGTTCCCATGAGAACAGACAGCAAATTTACAAGCTGCAAGGGAATGGGGACAATATCATTTAAGATGATGTCAGAAAGCTAAGCTTGTGGAAGAAGACTCGTCGTCAGAGGGACATATCTGAGGACGGTGGAGAGAAAAGACACTGCTGATCACTGACAGAGATTATTGATGGACCAAACAGCTCCTAATCTCTAACCACGACTAGGACAGAGGAACCATTGTTACACTGTCACAAACACGGGTTGACACAGGTACAGGTAAAAACACACAGGAACAAGTTCAAGACTTACATACAGAACAACCAGCATTTTTAAAGAGACTTTAGAAAAACATGTAAACGGTAAGAATGAGGGGAAAGATGGTCTAGAGGTGACAAAGACAAGAAAAGCTGCAGAACGTGGCTGTGATTAAAAAACAAGCATTCAGTCCCTCCAAACATTGAAATGATGACTTTAGAACAAGGATCACTTTGTTGTTAATGTGTTTTTAGTTATCAGCAACCCAAAAACGGCACAAATCTATATGAATATAATCACAATTTCTTCACATTTTAGTTTTGGCAGCGATGTTGTTTTTAATGCCTCTCTTTCAGTAGAATATTTCCAAGTTCAGTTCAATCGGTGAGTCAGGTGACCTTTAACCTCCACGTGGAGGCTGCAAGTGAGAGGTGAGTCGATAAACTATCACTGTATACAATTTAGGAAAAGTTTAGATTCACATCACTGCGATAATTAGGCTAACAACACTACAAGGCAGAGAGCATTTTGAGTTAGTGGAGGTTGTCTCTAACAGCAGACACAAGATTCCTCGCCCTCCATGGTTACAGTTTAAGTTAAAAAATCAAGCATTTCAATCCAAAATGTTATTGAACTTTTGCAAAGATCTTTCTTTTTGAAATAATTTTTTTAATTTAAAAATGCAGTACCACTTCATAATAAAGCATACTTAAAAAAAATTCTTAGTTGTCACTAATGACTATTTTAAAAGGTTAAAATTATAAAAACATACTAAACAGATTAGCAAGAAGCTATTACTTAATGCATAAAGTAAATTAAGTTTTGGGTTGCCACATTTTGGTGAAGGATCCCTTTGGTTCATCTACAGTATTTCCTGTACCAATGTACCTTTATCTATTAATTACACTACGTATCTTCCTCATAACCTGTTTGACTTACTAATACGCATACAGCCTAATGACTTAATGCAAGTTGAAAAACCTCTTTCATCATGACCTACTAACATTTCAACTTAAAGCAGTATTATTTAAATTTTTTTGGCCACTTGGAGGCAGTGGAAACAAGCTGTGAACACAACATTGATATATTATCATTTTATATAATTATTATTGGTGCTAACTGTTGCCTATTTACACATCCAGCAGTTACAGAGCAACATTAGCTTTCATTTGGAGTTTCTGGGCACCTGATGAATTAAAGTCCAATGTTCACTCTCATTTTAGCTCAGTCTGAGTCATCACCAACTCGATGAGGGAAATATCTGGCTAGCTACTAAATTCTCCACGATGTTCACCAGCTAGTTGCTTATTTTGTCTCCCTTGACATGTGGTGCAGGGCAGGTCGTGTACAGTTGGTTTTTAGAGCTTTTAAAATTAAATCAGCTGCTAGCGACGGCTGGAAAAGAGGCTGATGAGAGCCGTGAGAGTGAACCAAAACAGTAAAGGTCCGGGCCCTTAAACCAAAACAATGAGCTAAAAGATACTAAAAAGCTCTGTAGACCTAAAGGGAACTGAAGAGTTGGGTGATAATTCTCTGGGGGTTTGTCAATGTGAGCGACACCTTTCACATTACATGCAGTAATTTGACCCATTGTTAATATAAAAATATTGATAAGTGTAGCTTTAAAAACAAGAAGATATATTGTATACTAACCAAAGGCATACTTCACTGAAATTTGGCCTGACAACCTGGCAACCCAAAAGTTCTTTCCATTCATGTATGATTAATGAAGTCATTAGTGGCAGATTATAAACCCTTTCTAAGTATGGGTTATTTTACAGTGGTACCAAGATGATTATACTTTTTTCTTAGCAAAGGTCTTATGATTAAGTTTGCTTTCATAACAGCAAATTATGCCAAAAAATACTTTTAGAGCAAATGCCAATATTTTCAAATGTGATTATTTTTGGAATGAAATGATTAAGCAACCTCCACATCAAACTACAGTACATTAACACTCACTGATATTCATGAATAATGAAACCCGTCAGTCAGTCTGTCTATCAAGCCCTTAACTGGGTGCCAGCAACACAAGTGAGAAAAGACGCCCACTGGCTGTTTGTGTTTTTGTTGTTTACACAAAAAAGTTGGAGAAAAGTATCTAAACTGGCTGTCTGTCGACTGTTCATGCAGACTTGAAAATGAACATTTCATTTCTAAAATCTGACGTGAACTGTCTGTTTTAGGCCAAATAACACCAAAGGATTATATTTATAGTGAAACATAACTCTACTTAAGAGTTGAAGCCTTAAGACTCAGTCGTTCACAAAGATGCAAGACAGCACATGTAAACTAAATTCAATACATTCAAATATTTGGAAGTATTTAAAATCCATCAACACCAAACTGGGTGTTCAGCGGTGACAGACGAGCTGTTAACCAAACAGAGAGTTAACAAACAAAGCGAGCTCTGAAAACCTTCAGTGTGAAACCTTGTGTAACAGGTGCTGTCCGACAACAAAATGAGCCGAGTTTAAGACGTGCTGCTGACATCACAACTGTAACACTGTAATATCAACATGGGAAAAAAAACTTTATGACCTATTTTCAAACAAACATTTAAAGCATTTAAAACAAAACATTGGCATTAACACTATTTAAAAAAACTAAAACTAAAACCTCAACCTTGGTAATACTTGACCGGATATGGAGTGTTACAATGTAGGTGACACAAGGCAGAGCTACACAGGCCTGGTGAGCTTTGCGTTTAAAAATTGCTTTTAGAACAATTATTATAAACCACTGTTGCAGATACATTCTTGGATTCGCACTGAAGTTGAATTTCAATCAAATTATTTCAATAAAACTGAATTTAATTTTGTGATTCTGTTTGTTTTCAAAGTGTTAAGTGGTGGGGGGAAAGAAATCTGCATTCGCCTTGTGCCAGGCTACAAAGTAAACAAGACGACTACTGCAGCTTTTGCAGCCCAAATCTGATAATCAATGATATTGATAATTACCACATCATTAACACACACTGCCAACACACACACACACCAATTGCATGCTCTCTGTCACATGGTAGAAAAAGTATTCCTCCTATTTAGTGATTTAAAAAAAAAAGTTTCTGACCACATTACATTTATTTCACCACATACACGCACACTTGTTAACAGTTACTATACACTCACTAATCACCTCACGACATCCTAGAGAAAGCACGCAGCAGACCTGTGCCAAAATAACGGAAACCAACCCAAATACTTCTCTTTTTTTCTAATAAAATGAAAATTTTTAAGGAGAAGAGAAATGGAAATGCTTAAAAATTAGATCTTTGACCTGGTCTGCTGTTTTCACTGAAGAGAAAGCTGCCAGTCTGTTGCCAATAAAGAAAGGATATTTGGGGGACAACTGGCAAACAACATTGTGCTTTAGTGCAGGTGATTAACTCCCATTTTTGGGCGTGTATGCACACTTTTCCCATAATATTCCCATCAACGCTGCTGAGTTTTGGACTGTTTAAATACGCATTTTGTTGTTTCAGTTTCCTGCATATTTGGTCGGGTCTGCTGTTAAGAGGGCTAATCTTTTTTTTTTTTTACCAGCTGTACTCTGCAAACACCCAGATGTGTATTCATAAGTGCATAGCAAATAAGAAGATAAAGAAAACTGCACATTAGAGTAGCCCCTGCCCTGAAATCCTGGAACTCTTCACAAAAATGTACACTATGCACCACAAAACAGCTTTAAAGGGAAGGTTTTTACTATTTTTCACTAGAGCACAATTTAAAAAAAGACACTTCCCCTTTATATATATTTTCTTTTTTGAAAGGAAACATTTGGAATTAGACATCCAAATTACTTATTTTAGTACAGAAAAAATATTTTAAATTATATGGAAGCCCTTGAAAAAAAATAAAAAATTGGGCTGTTTTGAAGGGCATCTGTTCTGTTGATTTATCTGACAACATGTGGAGGAGAAATTCATCACATGCAAGCCGTTTATTTGACTGCATTTTGTGAGCAGAGGAGACTTTTCTTTGTGTTTTCACTGGCTCATGCAAACACTGAAGCCCTGTTGCATTACTTTTTTTATTTTGAGTTACTGTTTCCGGCACATGAGTGGTGTATCTGTTATTTCAGAGCATGCACGTGTGAATCAGGTTTTGAGGTGAGTAGGACCTTGAAGGGGTCAAAAGTTGAAGATCAGACTTCAAAGGGCTTGAAATCGATGAGTTGTCACATGCTATTGCATTCCATAGAACGGAAACGTAAATGGCAGTTAGCTAATAAACTTGTGCTGTATGCCCCTTGTAAACACACACACACACACACACACATACTGTACATTCACGTGTGCATACACACTCACCACACACACAAACAAACACCAAAAGGGGCATTAAAGTGACTAGTAACAGCGCTGCACCCCAACACCTCCTTCCTCCTTTCCGTCCCCAAAAGAGAAATAAGACTACTGTAGCCAAAATGAAATTAAAGAAAGAAAATAGTCCAGTTGCTTGATCGTCTTCTCTCAGCTCTGCAGGTGCTGAGAGGCGGGGTCTTTGCATGAAGGTGTGACAGGATCGAGGGAAGTCGAAGGTCAAGTCAGGGTCAGAGGAGTCGGCGGGTGCTCACCCCTAGGAGGGGGGTTTGCTGTAGCCGAAAAGTCCGACAGGTAGGTATTTGACGTGAGTGGGCCACTGGGCGGCCAGCTGGAAGAACTTAACATCGTTCCACTCCACGCCGTCTATGGACACTGGAGGGAAACAGAAACGAGACACAAAAACTCTGAATAATGGAATGAAAAGGAAATAAAACTAAAACAAGAAAAGGAAAACAACCCTTAGGAGTGACACAAACACACATAACCCTTCAGGTTACCTTTCAGGATGGTCTGTTGCTGCTTGGCGGAGCAGATGAGTCGGCTGATGCCTTCAATGACCTGGCTCTTTGAGTCTACATCCCTCTCCTTTGGCTTCTTTCCCAGGAAGATGGTGGGAACTAAGGAGAGGTAGAGAGAGAAATTGTAAAAGTAGTGTTTGTGTGTGTGTGTGTGTGTGTGTGTGTGTGTGTGTGTGTGTGTGTGTGAAAGTCCAGATTCACTTTGTTTTCCATTCAGTTTGACTGGATTCTTAAATATTAAACCACTTATTGTTTGTTGTCAGCCTTAACTTTTTTTGATCTGTGGGGAATGATGCAGGGGGAAGATTAAAATGTCTTTGATGATTGGACTGGCAGCTCTGACAGATGATTGGAATCATGTATTTTAAAGGGGAAGCCGTCAGTCACACTCTAGTATCTATGCATAGATTAAAAGACATTAATAGTATCCTTAGATAATGTCTAATTCAAGTTTAGGGCCACTTAATAGTATCATTATGTGCTTGGACCTAGAAGATGAAATGAATAATTACTCTAACATATTCACTCTTTTTAGCCTCATCTCACCTTTCTTGTTCTTCTCTTTGGTGACCACAGTCATGGCCATGGTGCTGACCTGGGCCTGTGTATCGCTGCTGCCCCCGCCTGGTAGCCTGCTGACCTGCAGCGAGCGGAAGGCGCTCTTCAGCGTGTTCTTGCATCCCGTGTCACGTCGCTCACCCTCCCGCCGCTTCTCAGCCAGAGAAGCCAGCCAGTAATCCACCTGCAGGCCGATGGCGTCCACGCCGTGAGACATACTGGGACTCCTGTGGACAGAAAGTGTTTATGAACATATACTAAAACAAAAGCATGAGAATCGCTCTGAACTGCTGAAACCACAGTCGCTATTTTCAGCAGCTTTCTTCAGTCTTAGGTTTCAAGAGAACAAATGTAAGGAGGAAGTACAAAATCAAGAAGGGTCTTTTCTGTTTGGTCTTCCTCTGTTCTGGTCTATTCAACAGAGCAGCACTCCTTTTTAACCTTTCTTATCCTTTTTGTCAGCCTCTGCAGCACCTGATTTGCCACAATTCATTTAAATTCAAAACTAGATCAAAAGAAGACAGACTTCTCTGTTGAATTTTGCACATTATGCGTGAAATAGATAGATTAGACACAGCTGCAGTCTGTCTGGCTCTTCAGTGAGGGACTGCAGCAGGCAGAGCAAAAATCCACTGAATCAAACAGATGAAAACATGACATGAGTATCAAAGAGTCCCTCACTTCTTGGAACTGGTTCCTAGTCAAGCTAAACTCTTGCCAGGAGCAAAATATACAACTCTTAGCTTATAGAACAAACATAAATGGTTAAAAGGCATTAAAATCTGTGTTACAACTCAGTATTGAAAGTAACATCAATATGTTTGAGTTACTGTAATTTGTGAGATTTTCTAGTTTTACTCAACTACATTTTAGACGGGAATACTGTATTTTCACTGCACTACTTTTATCTAAAAGCTACTAGTTATTTTAAGTCACTATTTTGAATGCAAAACATACAATATGAAGCATAAACTGTAGTTAACTGTACCCAACAGTATGTAATGCAGTCACACTGAGCACCATCTGCTCCACCTACAACATTAAAGCAGTGCTTACACATAAATAATCTGACACCTGTGAAATAAATGATTATTCAGAACTGCCTTTTTATACTGTTTAATACTGATAGTACCTGACATTTTGAAGATAAATGTAAATTATTACATTGTGGTATCAGTGCTTTTTGGAATTTGAGGATACATGATTAGAGTTATTTTTCCTTCACTGATAGAGAGGGTGAGGGGAAATAAAGAAGGAAATGACAGAGATGAGAAATAAAGGAGTCTGATGTGAAATGAAGTGTCAGGCCCTGAAGGTGCCAGAGAGGAAAGTCACAAGGAAAAAAAAGAAAAAGAGGAAAAATAATAATGCAGGTCAGGCTTACCCTTGTGCTGTCAGGACACTGCCCATGGAGGGGGAGGAGGGGGGCGTGGCTGCCTCTTTAATCATCCCTGTGGGTGAGCCGTGGGAGGGGGGAGACGTGGAGGGGACAGCCAAGCTCACCGCCACACCTTCTTCTGTATCTCCTTGACGACCACAAAGCAAAGTGATCACATTATCAACAGCTAAATCAAATTGAATGAATCTTTATTTTCTGTGCTCAGTTTGTGACACATGCTAAAACTAAAACCAAACACTCACCCGTTGGAGAAGGACCAGACTCGATAAGACCAACCTTCACTACCTGGAAAACAAGAAGTGATGTTAGCAAAACATTTAGATGATCAGCAATCTACTGCAACACCATGCAAAAGTAAATTTTCCAATCTTACCCCTATAAAAGGAATAAACTTCTGGTAGGAGTCTTCATCTCGCCTGGAAAGGGACAGAAACAACAGAGAATATTAGAGAAAACATACAGAGTTAATCCAGTTTGTGAGACGGTCAAGCTCGTGTTTGTGTGGCGTCTGTACTCACGTCCTGTGTTTGCAGGTGAGCATGGCCTCAGCGATGGGCAACTGGTGCGTGACTGTGGCTCCGCTAATGTACTGGGCGATTCTTCCTGCTACATCCAACTGATCTGGAGGAGACAGAAAAAAAAAAGAAAAAAAAAAAGACACAATTGACTCATGGACGAGGACCAAATTTGTGTGTTTGTATTGAGCGATTATCACCCGCAGAGGTTGCATGTGTTTACCCGTATGACGGGTGTGGTACCTGTCTGTGGCGGCTCAGAGCGGCTGAACACGTCTCTCCATGGCCCGTCCAGGAAGGAGGAGCTGTAGCGATTGTCAAGGGCGCCGAGGTGCTTGGCAACTGGATGTGAGCCTGATGAAGACGATGGAGTACAAGTGAAGGGAAGGATGCAACAAAGACACAAATAAAAAAGTCATCCCTCGGAAATAAAGTTAAGTCAGCTTTTTATGAGGTGTAGATATTGAGACACAGTGACGAGATATAATATTTCTCAAAATCAAATCAGCATGCACACAAGTGACTGTGAGTAATGGATGTCCGAAAAATGGCGGGGTTCGTCGCTCCCCAGACAGTTTCCCCCCAAAATAATAAAACCTTGCTGCAGCATGACTCTGCAAGAACGGGAGCTTCTTAATCACCATGGAAACACAAGCGGACTCTCTTACCTAGAGGCACAACCAGGAAGCGCATGTGGTTGAGCCAGTCGGACGTCTTGTTGGCGAGCTGAGTGACAAAGAACTGCAGGATGGCTGCCAGGTAACTCTGGCTGCCCACCGCCGCCACTTTCACCGCTCTGGGCATTGACGAGTTACAGTTACAGCTGCAGGAATAGAGAGGGGGAGAGAGAGATAGAGAGAGTGGTGTTATCGGTGCTGTGTGGAGGTGGATCCACTGGAACTTCACCACACCGTCTCATCCATCAAAGCCTTTGAAAAACACCTGAAGAAAGATTACAGTAAACAGTGGAGACAAGAAAACTAATCGTGCAGCAAACTGGCCTGCTACAAGTCCCTCAACAGAGAAATTCAACTGGTAGGACATTAATAAAAATAAAACAATCGGAACAAAAACCAAACTGGAGATTGAAAGAGGTTGATATAAGACACCTAGACATCAAGACAGAGATACATTTCCTTTATCGTTTAGTCTAAAAAAAAAAAAAAAAAGTCAGAAAACTGTGAAAGATTTCCCCAGAGCTCAGTCTAACCGACTTTCAAAAACCCAAAGATATTCAATTTACTATTTTGCTTTCTATGCTTTGGCAAAGTCCAGTAAAGTAAACTCAAACTGAAAATTGCAAGAGAGAGAGAGAGAGAGAGAGAGAAAGAGAGAGAGAAATAAAAGGATGGAGAGAGACAAAACAGGGTAAGGACGAGAGAGAGTGGGAGAGATATGTTAGAAATGTAAAGTATTGTTTTGACATAAACAGAAGTAAAGTTATAGATGTGGTGTCATCAGGGCAAAGACGAGGAGGAGGGAAAGATGTGGAGGATGGAGGAGAAGAAGAAAAAAAGGGTCAAACAGAGGAAAGAAAACAGAAAAACAAGGCTTAGAGCAGGAAAAAGACTAAGAAGATGAGTCATCCAGCAAACCAAGGGATGCAATAGCTCAGAATGTGTGTGCTTCTGTGTATGTGCACGATTTACACTCACAATTTCTGGATGCGAGTGAGCACAGCAGACAGCACCGCCTGGATTTCAGCCGCCGAACACGTGCAAACCACCGGGTGTCTCTGTACCTGGAGCTGCTCTGCAACATACTGCAAACACGCACAGAGAGTAAGACATGTGACGAAGAACGCCCTCCAAATGTTGTTGGGGAAGACTTTATACACACACACACACACACACACACACACACACACACTCACACACACACACACACACACACACACAGCCTTACCTGCCCCTGCCAGTCAGTGCCGTTGACCAAGATCAGGCTCTCAGGGAGCGCAGAGTCTGACAACAAAATCTGGTTCAGCTGGTCGTACACCACCTTCCTCAGGAGCTACACACACACACACACACACACACGCGCTGAGTACATAAACCTCCCTACAGCAACACATTTACTCTGCAGATGACTCATCAGCACATTCATAATTCATTTCTGAGCTCCAGGGGAGTCATAGATTATCAGGATGCATTTGTATTCTTTACTTTGGGAAAAGACAAGAAGGGAGCGGGTAGAAGGGGACACAGAACAAAGGCAGCTGTTTTAAAAAAAAGAGTAAATCCCTCTGTGGGAAAACTGCAACATGATCATTTATTTCTGTATGCGAGGTTAAAATGATGCTGCAGCTTATGATAAGATCCTGGAAATAATGCTAACTGACCGGCGTGCTGTGTCCCAGCTCTGGGGATCTCTCTGAGTCTGAGCTGTTGGTCCGTTCACTCAAAGGTTTGGACAGCTGTCTCTCCTTCATGGGAGTGCCGATGCGCTTCTGTCTGGGTGTGTGGCCTCCGTCCAACCTGGGGAAAAACAGGCTCAAATGACATCATGCATCTCCGACATATGTGCAAGGAACAGACTGCATAATATTTTTATTTTCAGAGATGCACAGTGTCATAAATTGGACACGTTGGACGGCAACCAATCATAGCTTGCCTACTTTTACAACTTGCATCACGTACGAATGTAGCAGATCGTTAAAAGGTGCCAGAGACCGACTTCACTGTTCCACCTGACAGCACCGACAACAAATGTTTCTGTCACGGTTTTATGAATGAACCTATAACCACTTATTGTCACTCGGCGGTGAAGATGGGTTTTGTGGGTAAGTGTGTGGGTATGCGTCATATATACAGTATATGTGAAGAGAGTGACATCGCACCCACAGTTGCTCCAATGGGCCAACATCTTGAAACACTCTACAGAAGTTGTCAAACTCGGTGAAAGAAGGCAAATAAATTCTGACATTTTTATTTGGATATCTTGAGGCTTCCCAGATGCTGCGTCTGTAGTAACTTTTTCTGAACAATGGCCCCAGTAGTGACAAGTGGCAATTACAGGATAATAGCTAATTGAATTTCTCTTCATTCCCCAAGATTCTGTTGAGTCAGTTACTTTAATTATTGCTGGGTGACATGACTGTGAGCGAAGGAAATGGGACCGTAGTCAGAAAGTCAGCAAAGTGACTCAGTAATGTTACACAGCAATATCTAACTTGAGATTGTACTAGTGTAGAGTCTACAGATACTGTATTGCTGTGTAATTAGCTAACAGTAGCTACCATGTGACTGGTCATACCAGACTAAGAAAGGTTGTATCAGCAAAACCCTTCAATGTACTGAACTGAGAAGGGCCTGTTTTATTGCTTATGAATTCAACTTTTCATTGTGTTAGCTGTTCTTTCCAAAAAAAAAAAAGTCTCTCTTTAAAAAGTAAGAGGAAATAATGAATAAAACGTGGTTAATTTCCCGATTTATTCAACAGTTAGAAAGTTCATTCAGGTGTTTTTCATTTTTGTTTAAAAAGGTCTGGGTACATCTTTCATTTAGGAACTGATGCATTTAACTTATATATTAGGCCTGTAATTTTGGGTGATTCGTTACCTTGGTGATGGCATGGCCTGGATTTCACTTTTGCTGCTCTTCATGGGTGTACGGGGTTTCTCTGCCACTGACACCATGATGCAGGGGCCCACCTCAGCAAACAGCTCCTGATCTGTTAGCTCCTACACACACACGCACACACACACACACACAGTCACAAAGACAGACTGTCAGTGTCAGAAAAAGAAGATACTGGCAATTCTAAAGCCATCATCTCCGACACGCCATCACTTTTTGTTTCTCTTTTTCTTCTGTTCTCTCCGTCTCTCTCAATCTGTCTCACTTACAGCACAGATGGCAGCAAATCCCCCTCAGAGTGATATTAACAAAGATCCCGACACACCATTAATTCTATCTCCTTCACACACACACACACACACACACATTATGAGAGTCGTACCAGTGTGTCGGTCTCAGACAAGGCCTCCTCCAGGTTGCGGCTGCGGGAGGGTTTCATCTTCTCTAGAGGAAGCTGCTCCCCCTGCTGGGAAGACAAGGGGGCGGCAGTCAGTCTACAGGCTCAATGAGACTCGAGATTCAGTAAATAAAAAAGGAACACATGACATTATGCAACAACAGAAAGAAAAAAAAATATCCTAACCAAGCTAAAATAACAGCCGTAATGTTTCTGCTATTTTGCGCAACATACAGTGTTTAATTTTACATCACACTAATAAACTGGATTTAAAACTATTTACTGAAATGAAAGCAGCAGGCTTTTCCAGTAAAAACATGTTTTTAGGAAGTGTATTAACTCCCTGCAGTATTACTATGAATGGAGGAACTGCAGCAGAGAGACATTCAGTGAAATCCATTCAGCTCGGTGAGATTAAACATACTTTTTATTGAGCAGATGGCGACCGTCAAAGAGCTATTGGATTTCTGCTCCATCAAGGAAACTTTGCACACTGCTTCCCTGCTGGGCGATTTTAATGGGCTTCAGATTCTGGATATTTACCACATCAATGCAGAGTCGCATGCTGTTTTCAAAGCTTGTGTTGCTTCATTTTATGGTGTATTCTTACACTATTTTGTGTTACTCTATGCTATTTAATGCCATGTGTAAACTGTGAGCGTGAAACACTTAGCATTAGGTTAGTGCTAGTGTTAGAGATTAAAAAAGTAAAAGGTTTGGTTCAGTTTAAAAGGGCTTAAGATCAATAACCTAAGACACATTTTTGGTTTATAATCTCTTAAAATAAGGAACCACTCGTCATACGTTGCATATGTTGACTGTTTGTGACCAGTTCAACCAAAGAGTGATTATTCCTTCTCAGACTGTTCAATCTAATAATCTCGTGACTCCTCGGGACAGAAAGCAGCTCACAGAGGTTTTAGAGTGCAGCAATGATGGCTGAAACAAAAACTTAAATTCAGCAATAATTAATGCACACCGGCTCCAGAGTGTTATGTAGTCAGAGTAGGTGTGTATTGCAGCTGTAAAATGTGTCTTTTGTTCAGAGTTTAAATGAGGTCTTGTTGTAAAGCCAGATGCCCTTTGGGGACAATAAAGATTTACTGCACTCAACTCCCTGTGAGGCGGAAGGGAAAAAAACAGTTCAGGTTTTCTTGAACGCCACAGGACCCCACAGCTCACACGAGTGAAATTCCTGCTGATGCTGCAGCTGCTGCTTCCTCCTGGACCTGAATTACTCACCGGACTGAAAGTGTCTCGGCCCAAGCTGCCTTTGCTGTTCAGACTGCCGATCTCTGTCTGGGAGCTGGACTGGGACATTCCCTCAAAGAACGGCCTGAACGCACAGAGACAGAAACATAAGGAAACTTTATACAAGTTGTGTTTTTTATTTCAGGCCTTTTTCACAGCTGACATTTTGACCCTGAAAACTGAAGCAGCAAAATGCAATTCATCCATCATTAATATTATCATTTACACCTGTGTTTTTCCTAGTGTGACATAATAAAATGTCTTGTGTGAAAAAGCCCTATTATCTTTTATTAGCGGCTTCTAAAACAAACATGTGCTTGTACATTTGTTATCCAAAAAGAAACAGAACTGTGACAGGGAAAAAAGAAACAGAAAAGAGGCAGAGCAGCTCATCAGTATCCCTATGAATCTATCACATTTATTCATATAGTTCCTTTTCAAGTTTCATATCACGACATTATAACCAGTTACAGAGCCGCCTTTCACCATCAAATGGTGCTATTTTGTGTGCTTTTATTATATTTTGAGGCTAATAAGACAAGAAAAAAGGGGCATAAAATCATAATCCAAAGCAAAATACAAAGTACATAAAAGACAATAAAATAATAAAAATAAGTTTGAAAATAGTTTAGTTGCTACTCTCTGACTGTTTGAAATATGTAATTGACCTCCTAAGTTTTTAGATTTTTGACTCAGACGCTTTCAGACTTTTTGAAAAAATAATGAGGAGGATCTTAGGAAGCCCCAGCTGTGAGTTTAAGGCTGACCGATTAAAATTTCACTTTCGGAAACTGACTTTCTTTCTTACATCTATGCTTTAAAGAAATGATTGGGAATGATATATATATATATATATATATATATATATATATATATATATATATATAAAAATAAAAGGCCCCAACAGATGACGTGCTCAGTGAATGTCTCAGGCAATGGGGAACAGAGGAAGAGGTGCTGGAGGAGGGACCATCATGGGAGGACAAACCCCTACACGGGATGTACCACCGGAACATAACTGAAGTTGCTGATATCAAGAAATCCTACCAATGGCTAGAGCGGGCTGGACTGAAGGACAGCACAGAGGCACTCATCATGGCTGCAAAGGAGCAGGCCCTGAGCACCAGAGCGATAGAGGCCCAGATCTACCACACCAGACAAGACCCAAGGTGTAGGCTGTGCAAAGAGGCCCCTGAGACAATCCAGCACATAACTGCAGGGTGTAAGATGCTGGCAGGAAAAGCATACATGGAGCGCCATAACCAAGTAGCTGGCATAGTGTACAGGAACATCTGCACTGAGTATGGACTGGAAACCCCGAGGTCAAAGTGGGAAACACCTCCAAAGGTGGTAGAGAATGACCAAGCCAAGATCCTGTCGGACTTCCAGATTCAGACTGACAGAATGGTAATGGCGAACCAGCCTGACATCGTGGTGGTGGACAAACAGCAGAGGAAAGCCGTTGTGGTTGACGTGGCAATACCAAGTGATGGCAACATCAAGAAAAAGGAACATGAGAAACTAGAGAAATACCAAGGGCTCAGAGAAGCCTCTTCTCTGAGAAGCCTCTTCTCAGAGAAGAGGCTTCTCAGAGAAGAGGCTTCTCTTGTCCTGTCGCCTTCACCTTCCAAGGCTTGGAAGGTGAAGGCGACAGTGGTGCCCGTGGTCATCAGAGCACTCGGGGCAGTGACCCCCAAACTGGAGGAGTGGCTACAGCAGATCCCTGGAAGAACACCAGACATCTTAGTCCAGAAAAGTGCAGTACTAGGAACAGCAAAGATACTGCGCAGAACCCTCAAGCTCCCAGGCCTCTGGTAGAGGACCCATGCTCGAAGGATGAGTTTTATATATATATATATATATATAGGTTACATTTGCATTTTGATGGATTCAACAATAACTGACACAATTCTGGTTCATGTAAACCTCAAATAAACTACAATATATGACTGCAATGAGCAGTTTTCACCAACAGAGGGAGCTATATCTTGCTAATGGAGTGAGACCTATCAGTGTGTGCAGCAAGTGTCAAGCATGCAGCACCAAAGTGTTTGTAGATGAAGCTGTAGATATGTCTAGGTAGGTGACTATGTGGTGTACTGTAGGTGTGTGACTAGTGATGTTACGTCTGTGCCTGTGCTGTTACCTTAGCTTAGGTTTGGGTGTGCTGAGGATGCTGTCGGTCTCCTCCATCTCTGGCCCGCTGTCACTGGGGTTGTACATCTCCAGACTGTCGTAAAGCTCGTCCAGGTCCTCCTCCACCTCCTGGATCTGCTCCCTCGACACATGCTCCAGGCCAAAACCAACCTGGACGAGACACAGAGGAGACAAGTGACCAACAGATACATGCACAGAGTAAAAAATGGTCATGCAGCTTTTTTCAGGTCTGTTCACACATATAGAACAACAACCCACGACCTATCCTTTAACTGAGCAGTAATAACTTCCCGTAAAGAGGAGATATGTTGACCAATGCTCTTTTTATCTCTGTTTTATTTAAACCTTATTTTACCTCACAGTATGTAACTGATTGGGATCATTCTTCTGTATGTAAGGTCAGATCACTACACACCGTCATACACTAACATTCATTTTGGGCTTGTGCAAATCTGAATTATATTTGAGCTTGACCTTGGGAACAGTAGTTTGTAAAAAATAAAAATCTTCACTCAAGGTCCACTTACAAGCCTTTTCCAGAGCTCATGGTCTTCATCAGTGAATGGAGTTTTCTCAGTTGTCATGGAGTTGGTTCGGTTCCACTCAGGTCAAATGATGCCAACTGAGCAGACTCCATTCACTGATGAAGGCTGTAAAGCATGGTTGAAAGCTCCAGAAAAAGCTAGTAAGTGGACCTTGAGTTAAGATTATTTTGTCAAACCAAATTATATTGTCCTTGTTACAACTTTGTAATGACCGTGACTCAAAAACAGAACTTTATGTGGATTGGTTAAACTGGGCTGAAACAGACTGGGGATCAGCACCAATACTGATCCAGTACATGAGATTGGTAAATCACTAAGAAATACCTCTAAAAGGTAATAGTGGGATTAGTAATAACAGTAATTATAATATGTATTTATGAAGTGCAAGTTTGTGGAAAAACCTTTTATATTTAGTGAATGTTGAGGTGAAGTGCCACGCAATCTTGTTGACGATGTTGTTAAATTTTAGTGTTGCATCAAACCAAATAAAAAAAAAAATAAAAATACTAGTAGTATTAAAGAATAATTTCGCCTTATTACAACTTGGGTCTTAGTAGCGACGTTGCCACCATGTTCCAAGATCTCAGCAATTACTTTTGGGAGTAAACTAAAAGAAATGACACCTATGAAACTAAGTCCTTTCAGATCATCTAAACCAAATTATCTGAGCACAACTGAAATGTCTACAATAAGTACAGAAGATCCAGGCTGACATGGAAAGTTGTCTGAAAACTGTGACAGATGTTTACAACAGACTATTTGGGTAATAATTTTACTGTTCACCCTCGTTTCTATTTTAAAAAGTAGGATTATCTAAGGGGTTGTTTAAAATGTGTGTTTCATTCCCCGTCTGAGTTGTTTTTAGCAATGACACCATGTTCCCAAATCTCAGCAATTAACTTGGTGAACACAATGTTATTATAACCGCTAGAAATAGCTGTCAAAACTACGAAAACAACACAGCAACAAGTTGTTATAAACTGGAATTATCCATCTAATAAGGTCAAAATGATCCCATGCATCATTCGTTGCATCATTAAATAACAGTTAAAAGTAATACTGGGAACATTAATAATGGTTATAATAATAGTAGCTGTAATCTAAACAAAATAGCTTCTCAGGAGGTGGTAGTAGAAGTAATAAAAATGGAAAAGGTAATATTAATAGTAACACAAGCAGTAGTTATGGTAGAAGTAATCAATCTTTGATAAATATATAAAAAGATATATAAATTTAGGTTAAGAAAGACAAACAGAAGAAAAGCAACCACACAAACACCACCATGTTCAGAAAAGAGAAACACTCACATACATACACACACAAATAGACTCAAATGCAGTGTGAGCGTGAGCCGTGCAAGATCAAACACACACATTTTGGAATCACTCCAGAAGCACATTAAACACAGACACATTTCTGTTCTATTTTAATCGACAATGTTTAACGTTTCTTGTTTTTTTTTTGAGCTGCCGGCTGAACCTCAGTTGTTCTGCCACATCTCTCCCACGCACCTCTCTGTCATTAAAGCCAAAACTGAAATACATGTTGACTTCAGCAACACCTCTGAAGCACATACACACTCTGAACCTCGCACATGAAGTGGAAGTGTAGATGTGTGATATAAGTGATACCAGGAGGGCAAAAGACACAAGACGGAGGGGTAGAGAAAAAGTGAGATAACAGCACCTACCTCATCAGTGACTTTAAACCTTTTCAGCAAGGCCACAAACTTCTGCTTGATATTGGGTTGCTGCGGAGAAAGAAAATGGAAAAAGAAAGAGGACAACATGAGACGCTGAGGAGATGGATGTTCACATTTGTGTGTGTGTGAGGGAGGGGATGTGTGGCGTAGAAAGAGATGACAGGAGCAGGATAAAACAGTCATTTCCGAGCTCGCTTTTCACACTTTGTGACTCAAAACAGCAGCAGTTAATGGATACAGCACCGGGACATATTTCTGTATGTCACATAAAGCAGAAGTGTTATCTATGCAGATGTTTCTGTGCAGGCTGGGGTGTGACTGCATCTTGTGTTGGAATATGTGAGAGTGTGAGTGTTATTAAGGTTATCAATTCGACGCCTACCACCGCAGATGTTCGCCTGAATAAGTACAAAGGGATGATTATTTATTAAACAAGCCAAGTTATTTGAAAAGGATAGAACCTGTAAAATTTATTAAAAGTGACTCAGCAGCTCAGGGTTTTCTTCAAATATGCTTTTGAAGTTTGATGTTTGAAAAAGCCTGGAAAATATGACTGTTAGACTGGACTAGACTATACTATCTGGACTGTATTATGCTATAAAAGGCAGTGGATCTTCAGCTGCATACATTATTTTTGGCCCACACCTTTTCAGACTGTGTGCAATTTGAAAACTTTCTTTAAACCTGCAACTAAATTCTTTGGCCACTTGGGGTCAGCAGAAACAAGTTGGGAACACAACACTGACATTGAACTTTTAAGTTGATATGGTGAACTTGTTAGCAAACAGTTGCTTATTTACACATCCAGCAGTTACGGAGCAACATTATCTTTCAGTTTGAGTCGTATTTGTGTCCATCTGACAAATGTAAATCCAACATTCACGCTCTTTTAGCTCTGGTTTTGGTCTCCACCAACTCCTGAGGGAAATATGTGGCTCTTCAGCTTCAAAATGCTTCACTATGTTCACCAGCTAGTTGCTAACTAATATCATAGTTACAGTTTGGTTTGGATTTGGTTTACACCAAGGTAGCTATTCTTTTAATATCTCTGGATGTATTAAGTCATTGTGCGCAATGATGCTAATCAATGGACAGAACTGACTTACGGCAATATAGAATTCTTATATAATTTTTGGATCAATGTGATGAGGTACTTTGATTTGTTAGATATTTAATTTGCTGTTTTATTAGACAAAAACAGACATTTCTGTCTGGTTATTTGATCCATAATCATCTACCATAAACATCCACCTCTATTCACATTACTGCCATCCCAACATTATGATTAGATGACTGGCATGCTTGCAAATGTAGCTGAAGAAAGTGACCTTTACTAATTCTTCTGCCAGAGACAAAGTTTGTGGGGATCCTGATTGTTGTTGAAACATGAATTACTTGATACCTTATAATTGGACATCACCATTTTTCCTGTCAGTTTCATACTGTAAGGCTAATTATTTTCAGATTTTTTTTTACTTGTTTAAATTTGGGACTTAAAATTAAATAAAAACAGGTGAAAAACCGATTTTAAAAAAATCAGTAAGATATAAAAACATAATTTGCCTTGTGAACACTGTAGTTTAACTGCTTATTTTTATGCTTATTTAAAGGGATTCTGGTGTATAACAAGTAGCTCATTTCTCTACAGTTTTTCTCTTTACTTTCTATTACCTGAAGCATTTTACTGTAAACTGTGATGAACAGCATCTTATTATAGAAGGAAACCCAACAACCTAGTTTGAGCAAAAACTCAAAAAAATCGGAGTGTTTTTGGTGACAATCAGCTTTGAGCAAGGCTTTCATCAGCAACATAAGTGGATGTCTGAGCGGCTGTAGAGAGCTGTAGTGTTTTGGAGGTTGTGTCCTAATTTTCTGCTAGAAAGTGGAGAAGGTCGACTTCATGCTGGACTCTGGGGATGTAAATGTTTCTCTGTATATGTGTGTGTGTGTCTGCTAACTGCAGTACAGGGCACAGGGTCTGTTGTAATGGCTTCTGAGTGTGTGTTTATGTTCAACATGTGTGTTCTTTAACTGCAGCAGTGCAGAAATTATGGTTATTTTGTGTGTGTGTGTGTGTGTGTGTGTGTGTGTGTGTGTGTGTGTGTGTGTGTGTGTGTGTGTGTGTGTGCGTGTGTTGTCCACAGGCGGTGTTAGGGAGCAGCAGTGACAGTCTCACCGAGACCTCCACATGATCACTCCATTAATAACCTGCTGAGACAAACTCCTGCTGCTACAAACACACACACAATACAAATACACTGCTTTCCTTCAGTCAAATTACAGGTCCATTGCAATTTTCAGGGTTGCTGACGAATTTTGTGTGTTAATCTGTGTTCCTCCTGAGTGTTTGTGTGTGTGTCCATGCATCCCAGGAAGCTGTTAGTATTATTGTGGGTGCTTGTGGTGACTTGTCTCAATGTTTTCCTCCTGGAAAATTGGCCTGAATTGCATGTATCGAGAATGAGACTGACGGGAGGGAGGGAGGGAAGAGGGTAGAGAGAGAGAGATAGAGGAGCAGATAAGGAGAAAAGAGAGGAAGAGAGGTTGAATGAGGTGAGGCAAGAGGCAGATGAGGGGGAGACCAGTCGAATTAAATTTATTTGAAAGGGCTTTTTCAGCAAGCAGGTTTGCAGCAAATTGCTTTGCAGACAAAACGAACAGACAGAAAACCAGTGATATAGAGAGAGGGAGGGGGGAGGATGGATGGATGAGGTGAGAGAGGTGTTTTTCTTACTCTGGTGATGGCAGCATTGGAAGGGAGTTTGCGCCTCGGCTTCTTCTTCCTCACCTCCTCTTCTTCGTCATATAGATACTGAGAGAGAGGGAGAAGGAGGGAAAAGGAGGGAGAGAAAGTGAAAAGAGAAAAGTGGCAGAGGAGGGAAGGAGGAACGCAACCGAGAGAAAAAGGGGAGGAGAGAAAGAAGAAGGTGTTTGAAAGAGTGTTATAAAGATTAATTCTGGATTCTTACAACTTGAGTTTTAAAGGATAAGGCTGGATATATTTTTCTTATTGTAAACAAATCCTATTAAAAAGACCAAAAACAACAATGAATTGATCCCACTAACAAGTGTAAAGTATAAAGTATTTCTGAAGTATAAAGTCTGTGAGCTTCTATTGTTGTAAAAAAACTATTTAAAATACATCACATAGTTGCACTTGGCGACATGGGCACTGTATTTTTTGTCCAGGTGCTGTAGTTAAGCACTAGTGTAAATTGGTGTTAATCCACAGCTTAAAATAGTCCCCAACAAATGCACTATTTACTATAACGTTTGATAAACTACAGTGCCCAGCTGTTTGAAGAAATTACTGATCCTTAAAAAAAAAAAAAAAGAAACTATATGTTTGTGAGCCATTTTTAAAGATTTACATCTTTAGTAGAAACCAGGCGCCGCAGACAGGTTAGGGACGAGATACGGACTAAGGTATTGTAAGTTATGATCTTTTCATGAGACATGTTGACAATAAGAAAAATATAAAATAACACAAGCCTTATCTTTTAATTTCATAATTATGGCCATTGTTTCAATCTGTTATGATAACATTGTACTCATCAAACTACTGCTGAGGTCTAGGATCATGGTGACATTGCTACAACAAAGTCAGTGTTATTATTACAGAGCAAAATTATGGCCAAAGTTCCTAATTATAAACCAGAATTTTCCTTTAAGTTGAAACTGAACACCCGTCGTGACTGATTTGTTTTATTCTGTCTCGTCTCACTACTCCAGTACCATCGCCCACCACACTCTCCCTCTTCCCCCACCGCTCAGCTTCCCTCCCTCACTCCTTTCAGTCTTTTCAATCCAGCCTCCAAAGCCTTGTTGCTCCCTTATCTCTCTCTGCTGTCTGTTTGCGCCTTTCACTCTCTCCTCCAATCTCTCGCACTGATTCCCCTCACATCCCCAGAGCACCGCCACTCTCTCTCTCCCATAAGTGGAGAGTGAGAAGGTGACACGATAAAAAAACCACAAGCTCTCTGCTTTTGCTGCTCACAACAGTCTGTTTGTGAACTTCTGTAACAGGAACAAATAAAGATGGTAACAAGGGTGACTTAACACAGAGACCATATTCTCCTTAAATGAGAAAAACACAGATTTACATTTTAATGTACTTTAACAACTTATGTTATATGTTATATATATGTATACTATTTGCCCAAGCCAACAGCATGTAGTAAAGCAGATGTGTTATATTTTACTACTAACCCTGTTCTGTACTAATCAGAGTGGACATACACTGCAAATAAAAACTTGCCTGATGTCTTTATTACATTTTGGATGTTAATAAATATGTAAATTAATTTGAATTGTGGGTATTAAATATAATTTGATGTGAAACATTTTTATACTTTGGAAAGCTTAAATAACTTAAAAGGCCAAAATATAGCTAAAAAGGCAATATTCATTTATGACATCTGTTAAGAACTCAACAAATGGTAGCACAGAGCTATATCTTAAGCAATACATCACTGGACATATTAAGGACAAGTGTGATGGCATTGTTTACACTTCTTCCTAAGTTGACAAATTGACTTAAGGAGGCTACAGTAACCATGAGATGAATCAACTGCTATAATAATCAATTGTAGCAGCCCTTATCCAAACACACCTGTCCATGAATGGGGTCGTCGCTGCCTTCCTGTTCTGATGAGTAGCTCTCTTCCTCCTCTTCGGAGTAGTTGTCAATGTCTGGAGAGCGATCTGGAGAGACAGAGGACACTTGAAGAATATGGGGACATATTGGAAGAGAGGAGGACAAACAGACAGAAAGAGGGAGAGACAGATGTGGTAGGATGATGGGCTTACCAGACATCTTTGCTTTGGGTCCCTCGTGGTCGATGGGCTGGCTGGACAGAGAGTAGACTCGGATCTCAGCGACGGGCACCGAGGCATCTTTCAGCTGGCTGTGGAGCCCCAGGACCTGGGCCCCCTCACTGGGGTGCTGCATCACCTGGACGTAGAAAAAAAAATCAGACAAGGTTTAGACGACGTTAGAGTGAGTTGCATTAAATTTGTGGTTTTATTCAGACAGCCTACAGCTTGTACAAACAGCACACCAGATGACTTGAAGAATCTCTATCTCTATATTATTATGTTTTTGTCCAAATAGTGCTTTCACTGATTTAAATATGGTGAAATATATTATGATAGCATTTAAGGTATATCATGACAGCAAGAAAATCCTAGATGGTAACTAGTTTCATATCACAAAAGAATATTATTTCATCACCTACCTCTACTTGAGTATATAAAATATATTTATTGAGAATACAAAGAGGCATTCCATGTCATTGACTGACAGTGATTTTCAATCTTTTAAATTTACATTACATTTTTTAAAATTATAATTATTATTGGGTTTTTTTTTTTTTTTTTTTACAGTTTTCTGTTTCTGAATGTGCCCCTATGTTTGAATTAAATCCTGATATACTCCAAAAAGCAACTGTCTTAGATGAGATGCTTCTGAATGCTAAGGTAGTAGCAGGCAAACGGAAACAAGACGATTACTGAAGGAAAGAAAGTCAGATGCATAAACTTCTAATAGAAATATTCAGGAAAAAGAGACTTATTTCACTCGTAGTCCTCCTATACACACAGCAGTGGGCATGGGCTGGTGTGAGATTTTGACGGTATGATAACCTTAGGCAAAAATACCACGGTTTCACGGTATTGCACACCTCTAAAATGTGTTATTGTACAATCTCTGGGAAGAAGAAAAAATATTACACAACAAAATGTATTTTATTTTTAAATAAAGAATTTTGGAACATTAGTAAACGTTGCATGTTAAGTATTAGGGGTTATAGTATTACAATGTTAACATTGTTAACAAATAGCACAAACATAAATTGAAATCTTTTCTGAAAAAAAGAAACACTTCTAAATAAAATAAATGAAATAAATGCAGTCTCTTAAGTGAGCCTAAACCTGCAACTCAACAAGCCTAGATAGGTTTTGAAAACACGCTCATTTTCTACACATTTGCTCACTTTCAGTCCAGGTTATGATGCAGAAATGTGAGCGTGTTCACCTTTCCTGGATTAAGTTTGGTGCGGTGAGATGAGAGTATGTGTCCACTGGAACTGAACACCCTAGTGATAACAACAACAATAATAATAATAATAATAATAATAATAATAATATCAAATAAATGCTTATCTTTTGTAAAATGGGGTGGACACATAATATTGATTTTATTTCAGTGTTGATGCACACATACACATGTAAACACACACACTCTCTCTCCGCATAGCCACTGTTTGTGCTTCTAATGTAAATCATCATTTTTATTTATTTATTTTTTGCATTGATGATTACATTTCAATGACAGAGCTAACCATTTAATTTTGTCGAAACTAATTCAAAGCAAAACACCACAGAGCCATAAAACATTGCGGCGGTGGAGTAGAGACTACGGACAGAGCAGACTGAAATATCGCTATTCTACATGAAGCTTGTTGTACTGATAAAGTATTGGGTTTTTCTTGTGAAGGTTTTATTGCACTTAAAAGTAACAAGCTTAGTTGGAGCTCCTCTGTTCTGCTGCTCTGTCGGCAGGCTGACAGCACAGAGAGCCTCTCCTCCTCTGCTGTTTTTTTTTTTGTTTTGTTTTGTTTGTTTTTTTGGTGTAAATAAATGACACCACCAAAATGTTTAAAAATACCGATAAAAGAACCAGCAACGCCGTAGCTTATCAATACTTCAGTCTTTAGTAATTTAGCCCGGTGCCGGGGGGAAAAGCTCGTGGGGGTTCACTTCCTTCGGCCATGATTATTTGACTGTTCCATACGCAACCCGAGGGGAGGGGGCGTGTTGGAGAGAGTTATTCCTCACACATGGGGGATACCTCTGCACTTTTTGGTTCCTTAGTTAGGATCTGTAAAATTTACATTGGAAACTCTAGATCTCTCTTTGTGAAGTCATTTTAACTTAAAAAATATTAGTGGTTTTGGAACCGTGACTTTCAAACTGAGGTATACCATGAAACCGGAAACCGGCCCATGCCTACACAGCACAGGACATGGACATGATTTAAACGGCATTAGAGGAAGAGGAGAAAGTGGAAGAGAGACAGACGAGAGAGCCTGAAATAACGGCTCTGCAGACAAAGAGAAATACAGAGAGGCAGGTTAGACGGCAGTGGGAGAAGAAATGAGGACAGACGTGAAGCAGATGTTGGATGAGGATGATAATGGAACGAGGAGAAAAAAGGAGGCTGAAGAACACAAACAAAAACAGCAGTCAGGGATGAAGAAAACCAGAGACTGTCACCGACAACGACAGAGAAAACATGAACATGTGAGGCGTCAAATATCATTTTGCTCTGCAGCTGCAGCAAACAGCAGCATCACGTCTCCTGTGTGTGCGTGTTTTGTGCATCTAACTGAGTGACATCCAGCCTCTCTCAGCAGTCTGGCCACACTTAATGAAGTCTGAGCAGCTTATTATGGAGACAGCCTTAACCACACATTAAAAGAGAGACATTTCTGTTGTACATCCATTCACTTGGCTGAGGTTCAGCTAACCTGCTTCAAATGCTGTTGGTAGCTTTCTAAACCTTCCTGCAGCTGCTAATTTTAACCATTTTCCAGTCAGAAAGACAATTATGCAAATCTGACGAGGCAAACATCACAAAGATGCAATATACATATTTAATGAGAAACTGGTGTAATTGGACTTTTTTTTCTATCACCAATTTTCCCCATGAATAGTCTAAATCCACTGATGGATTTACTGCAGGTTCATCTTCTGAAACGCTGCCACTGCTTTTTAAAATCCATTAAAAAGAGCTCACAGTAAAACTACTGCCTTCACAAATGTAATACATTATGCTGAACAACATGCAGTGAATTATTTCTAAAATCATACTTTTATCATGCAGATAATTACAGCATTATGTGCTCTGGGTGGCAGTGAGGAAGCAAGAGGAGGATAAAATGCAATAAAAGTGTGACTCTGTAAGCTGTTTTTAAAAGTATTTTTTGAGAAACATGGAAGCAAACAGGGAGCAAAAGCTACTAAAAGACTTTTACCGATTGAAAAAAACTTAAAAAGTCTCAGGTAAATGAAAGATGATTTCTTGATCTTGTTGGTCATTTCTCAGCATCATAAGGCCCTGTTATTGTTATGTAATCTCACTTACATTTACTTCTCATAAAATGATGTTTAGTTAGTGGTTACTTCATGGCCCACATAGAAATAACAACCAGTAATAATAGAGACTTTTTTAAACAACCTCCCTTCACCAAAGCCTCCCTCCTCCAACGTATCTTCATAAGGTTCGTAGATATCTTACAACAAGTAATGCACCATTATTCGTGCATAATCCTTCGAATGTCCAGCAACCAGCAACAGGCATACCGGAACTTCATCTTCATGGTAACAATAAACACATGTTTAACGGTCGTAGTTTGGTTAGGTTTAGGTACCAAAACCACTTGGTTAGGTTTAGGAAAAGCTCACGGTTACGGTTAAAATAAGTAAGTTAGGTTAGTACTTATAAATCACATGAAGTAAATCACGTGAATTAACTTACGTACGTAACTTAAAATAAGTAAGCTTAACTTAAAATAAGTCAACGTTGACACAAGTCCCGTGTTTGACCCATCCATCCACCCTTTCCACCTCCCTACATGGACTTTGACGCTCTTTATGTTTCCTCATCTGACTTCTTCCTTTGAGCCCGTCATTACTGAGGCCACTAGAGGTCGCCACATAATGATAAATGTAACTGCCTCGTGGCTCCTTAGTACGGTTATTTACGAATTATAGTGCATTACTTTTTGTAGGTATAACTATGAAAAGTGAATGAGAAAGGCCTCACCGAGACATCATATAAAACCAGCAACTTCATAAGTTTCAAAGTGACGGGATTATGTGCAGCGTGTGCACCCTTTTTCTTTTTCTTTTAGTTAAGACTACGTGAGACTACGTAACTTTTAAAAAGAAGAAATATCTTAATAAATCTTCCTCTCACAAAGAAAAGCATTCATAGGCAATAAAACGCACCCTTGTTCAATTCAATACACTCAGGGGTTTTGCTGCGACTCTCTTATTTGATCTGGTATGACCAGTAGCTTAAGGTGTATAATGTTAGCAAACTTTACATAGATGCTGTGATGTTAATGAGTTTGCTGACTTCATGGATTTTGTCTGCTTGTGCTACTGTTTAACTAGAGTCCTGCTAGGACACACAGGCGTGGGTTTTAATTTATAGTTGAGCGTTTTGTTTCACCCGTTGATAGCACCACTGCAGCGATAGACACGTGCTGTATTATGCATGACCAGCCTGTATCACACTTTATTCCCCACTGCAACTGTGTTTACATTATTTAATTTACTTTGTTATACAGAGCGACGGTGTGCTGCACACACACTTACAGAACTGGAGTTACATCCAGGTAATGCTATTTTGCCATGTCTCAACATTAAATAGGAGACTACCGCCGTGCATTTGCCATGTTTAATTAATTTGATTAATCTATCAGTCAGTCGGAAGAAAATTAATCAACTATTTTGCTAATTGATTCATCATTTCAGTCATTTTTCAAGCAAAAATGGCAAACATTTGCTGGTCCCAGCTTCGCAAATTTGAGTATTTGCTGCTTGTTTTTATCATATATGATGGTGAACAAAATATCGTTGCAGTTCTACCCTTAACACAGAAGTATAAATCCAGCTTTACACTACATTTTAGTCACTGATAAACACAATGATGTCTTTAAAGCAACTGACTTGAATCTTGGGAAATGAGGGCAAATTCAATGTCAAATTGTTATGTAATTATCCCTTGTGGCTATGCTTTACAATGTTTTCATTTAGAAGAATGTGTACTTTATAAGAGCTCAAGTAGGCAAAGCATTTTTGAATATACAACAGTCCATCCTCACAATACCTGCTGGGTCAGTGGAAACTACCTGTCATATTAAAGAAGCACAATGCCAACAAAATGACATTTCTTTGTGAATTCAAATAGGAATGTATGAACTGAAAACCTGAGTGTGTCCTCTATAGCATATTATTTTTCTGACACAGACACACACAGGGCTCTGGGCAGAATACACCAACAGAGACGTTTACTGTGCCTGTGAAGGAAGTGAGTTTGAACCTATCATGCGTATGAGTCTGCATTTGTGTCCCTTGCCCTCTGTAAAGCACTTTGTAGCTGAACCTGTCTGCTGAAAGAGCTTCATGAATAAACTGTGACTTTATTTAGGCAGCCTTAGACAGCCAGCAGGCATCATCAAAGACTGGAGCAACACACTATTTTAGATAAAAAAGGACAGGCAGTTTGGCTTAGAGTTCACAAGAAAAATTTCATCTTATTCTATCGTTGTATTTGGTTTAATTTGCTCTCAGCTAACTGTCAAGTGTAAACATCCTGGAGACCAAACGTACTTCTTGATTAGGTCTGTATTTATGTTCTTTTCTCTTCATAAAGTACTTTGTGGTGAGCCAGTTTGTTCAAGGTGTTTCATACTGTAAATAATTCTGTAAATAATAATGATTTCACTTACAAACACAGCCTATGAAAGCCACCAGGCATTCGTAAAAAGCACAAGGAACATGCACATGTGCGCACGCTACAAGTACAGACACACCATAAATCACAACCCTTTTATAAAGGCTTCATATTGTGAGAGAAACAGAATGCGAGGAGCTTTTGGCAGAAGAGGCTGAAATTTAATTGGAAGTTTGATTTATGCCGCCATTTATGGTGTCTGAGAAGAGAACGCTGGGGCAAAGATCAAAATCCGAGTTTGATTTTAAAGTGCACTTGCTTGAATTGAGTTTAGATGAAGGTTAATTGAAGGTTAGCACTAAATAAGTTTCGAGAGGCACCGCTATGAATAAAAGTTTCCGAATGACAAAGGAGGAATATGGAGGGATAGATATGCATGAGAGAAGATCATCCCCATAATTCTGGCTGATATTAGGTTAGAAATCACTCTGTGACGACACTGAGCAGAAGGCAGAGGCTGCATGTTTAGGGAAATGAGCCTGTGACCGGTAGTTTGTTGGGTCAACAAGCTCAGATCAGCTGGGACATTTGTCTTGCTGAGGATGAGACTCCGCTGACTCAACAACTCGCAGCTGACGTGCCCTTAGACATGCAGCTCAACCTCCATCTGCTGCTGTTGGAGGTGCTCTGTGCTGAAAAGGCACAAAGAGCTTCAAGTGATGAATGTTTGAGCATATATGTACCTATCGTGCAACAACAAATCATTCATTTGGAAAATACTTTAAAGTGCAATTGCTCTATACTTCACACTTTACTGTTTCAAGCAAGTAAACACCTCTGTAAATAATGTGAACAGTGTGCAGAAGAACCGGTTTATGTTTTTTGTTGTTACAGACTTTAACCAAATGAAATACCAGGATTATTTAAACCAAATGGATTTTGTTTCCCTATAAATCCAAAAGGACAGTTAGTCGAGTTTAGAGCTGAAAGAATCAGTTGAGTCGTCGATTAATAAATCAGTAGTAATCGTCTACTATTTTGATAATCGATTAAACAAACATTCCTTAGTTTCAGCTTCTCAGTTGTGAGTATTTGCTGCTTTTCTTCGGCTTATGTGATAGTAAAATGAATATTTATGGGTTCTGGACTGTTTGTCAGAAAAAACAAACAATATTAAGACATCATTTTAAGATTTTTGAAATTTTGATGGGAAATTTTCACTATTTTCTGAGACTAAATGATTCATCGACAAACTAATAAAAATAAAATAATTATTGCAGCCCTAGTCAAGTTAAAAGACAATTGTGGATTAATTAGAGTTTGCACTGAAAATGCTATTTTTAAAATTCAATTTACTGTACACCTGTTTTTATTTATTAAAATAAATATTGTGGTTTGGGAAAAATGAAAATAGAAAATAATAAGCCCTAATATCAATGCAGCTACAAGATAAATGTATATTGCCTTTCAGTATGTGAAAAGTGGGATACTAAGTGAAACAGAAGTAAATGAGAAACCCTTCTGAAAGGTAGTGGACATAAAAGACAGAGTTTCAATAAATGGATTTTCTCTTAAACCTCCATGTTGCATTTCAGTGTTACGTTGCTTAAGAGTTGAATCGAGTTGCGATACCTCGGCCATGTTGATGAGTCCCAGGGCCAGGGTCTTGTAGCCCAGGATGGTTCGGTTCTTGTATCGCTTCCGTCGCTGCAGCATGATCTGAAGCTTGTTGGCGTCCCTCTTCAGGAAGTGTGGGTACTGCAGGTACAAATACACAAATAAGCAAACACATGCACACATACACATCTGACAGGGGGGTGATTGACTTGCTAGACGGGTTCAGATGCAGACTGATAAAGTGATGACATTTGTTTCCCAGGTCATAATAATTAGGCTGTTCTAACTGGCTAGTTGTATAAGGCATTTACAACTGCTGACCTGTCTCCGGCGTGTCGAACCACTTAGTCAAATCCCAACTATGACATAACCTATCATTAAGGATCTCACTGGCTGCACTATAAATGGAACAAAACCGACTCCCATAACAATGTTCAAAGCCATGAAATCACTCTGCTGCTTGGTTTTAATAGGCTGCGTCTCTGCAGTGCTGCTGCTGTAGAAAGTTGAATATATAATGTATAATGTCTGGCTCGCTGCACTTGGTAAGATCCAGAGAGAAACTCCCTGACCTTTTAGTAGCATTTAGAAAACATGGAAATTGGTTAGGATAATTTAGAGCAGAAGAAATCCTACTGGGAATTACATTAACCAGGTAGTGAATGTAAAACACTGTATGAGTGTTGATGGGTCTGATGTTTATTACATGTAGCATCTCTGCACCTGTACAACAAAGACGAAATTCTTCATGTTTTTGTAAGCAAAAGCAAATGAATTGGACCATCACTGTTTATGACAGATAGGGATGCTTTACATAAAGTTGGAAAAACAACACACCATTAGAGAGCCAGAAATTGCATGAGGTTGAAAACATATTATAACATATTTTGAAAAACTAATGTACTTTCCTTTTACCTAATTGAAAAATAGTCCCTCCAGGGTCTCGTGGCAGTTTTGTTTGATTATTGTGGCCCAAAGTTAATTTGTAGCGGCTTGTGACAATTATATTTCCTTTGTTCTTCTGCAATAAACTGCAACTCAACCGTAAAAAGTTGTGACTGTTTAAGGAACTCCCTGGCTGTATGTGTTCCCCCAAAATAGTGCAGGGGATACAGGGGGCCAACAAATGGTTCGCCCCCCACTCTCATGCAAAACACTGGGGGGGTGTTTTTAGCCAAGCTAGCGGCATTGCTCTATGTCTGGTAAAGTATCTCAACATCTACATGATGGATTGGCACAAAACTTTGTACAGATTGTGTCAAATGTCAAATACTTTGGTTTTTGACCATATACCTGAAAAACTAAAGACATTTCCATCAGCCTCAGCTGTACTTTGTGTTTAGTGCTAATAAGCAAATGTTAGCTTGTTAACATGTTAAGAAGAAGATGAACATTGTAAATATTATACCTGCTTAATATCAGCATGTTAGCATGCTGATGTTAGCATTTAGCTCAAAACACTGCTGTGTGAGTCTCACAGAGCCACTAGCATGGCTATAGACTCTTCTTGTTTTTGCCCTGAATGCAGTCTGTAAGGTATGTCAACAAGTTCCAAAAACCAAATGGTTAATTTTATGTATCAGGTTAAAGATCCATTTTGGTAAAAATGGTTATTGGGGGGGCTCACACATGCCCCCCAAAATTCAAAATAGTTTAGCTTGACATCAAGTGTTAACTTTGCATCATTTATATGTTGTGATATTTCCACTTTTACAGTGAATAATTTGTGAATGCATTTTATGTGTACAGCTATTCATAAGGAAGATATTCACTTGTTATTTTTGTCAATTTCTGTTGGATGAAAAAGTACATGGACAAAGTTTCTGTTTGCATTTGACTGACAGGCACCTGACCCCACTGAACCTTTGTCTTTACCTGCAGGGAGAAGGTGAGCTGTAGGTCGGTCTCTGTCAGCCCTGCTGAGGACAGCAGGATTTCATTGGAGCGCAGGATCCGCTTGGAGCCCTGAGCAGGCAACAAAAGGAGGAGGCACAGAGAGAAAAGACAAAAGAGAGGCCATTGTGAGAGCAGGGAAAGAAAGACAGAAAGATTACTGTTAGCATGCCCCGGCCAACTCCAGACTCAAAACAATGAACTCTCATCAACCACATGCAGGAAGTGTGGGAGCAAAGGAGGTCGAGACAGAGGAGGGGAGACGAAGAGGAAATTGACTGATAGCAGGGAGCAGAGAGGGAAGATAGAGCAGCATGGAAGAGGAATTAAAACAGCTTAAAGTGTATTATGTGCCAGAAACAGAAGAGAATTTATTGGTTTACTGAGATAGAAAACAAGATGGAGATGGTGAAGAGTGAAAACAAGCCAAGGAGTAGAAACTGAGAGTGGAGCCACAGCATTAAAGGGGAATTTATACACCTTAAATTATATTATGTGTCAACAAAGAATTTGTTGGTTTTCTTCAGTTATGGACAAGATGGAGATGACATAGAGCACACAAAAAGTGCAAAAGTGCAGAGGTGAAGAAATAAAGGAATACACTACATCTGGATGGAGAAAACACTGATAAACTCTTAAATTCCCATCCTAACTGTATTTTGTGGAATGAGAGCAGACCAAATCTGACAATATAGGTTGCTGAAGTTATCCATGTTAACTTTTACCAACATGGCTGCCTCTGCTGTCAGCATGGTAAGGTACAGAAGAAATTAAATACTGGACTTTTAATACCAAGAAATATTAAAATAGGCTCCCCTCAAGTTTGAGAGAAAATGGTAATTTAGTGTTGAGAAGTTGCAGAAAGTATTTTGGCTGTAACCAAAGAGGAAGAAGTGTGTCCAAATCCAATAACCTGACTCGACAAAACAATAAAACAACACTACAGACACAGAAAATTGAAGAACCCCCTCCCCCGCTCCATTTGTGGTTTATTCAGCAGCATTTCAACATCTACTGGTTTGGTACACTTAATGAAAGGGAAATTCAAGTCTTTAAGTCTTAAAATGCATTTTTCTGATGAAAGCCAAAAAAAAGAATTGCTAAGTTATCTATTTCAAGGAAAGATTTATTCAGCTAACATGAAAAACATCAGGTGTTGGTACTACATTCATACAGTGAAAAAAAAAAAAAATCAACAGGACTTTGACCTAAATTATGTTTTGTACTTATTCTATATACTATACTTAGTTGCCTTATTAGGCTACTATTAGCAGTTCTAGGTTCACTGGGATTTGGATGTGTAAATTGAATGCACACTGCTGCTGCAGTTAGTTATGTTTCATTGTCTGACTGTTGAGATATCTCGTACCTGCAGTTTGACGGCGATGACCACAGAGGTGAGGTCTTTATCCAGCTCCTTCAGCATGATCAGCTTCTTCAGAGTCAGGTTAAACAGCCTGTAGACAAGCACAAAAAGACACCTCACATCAACACCTTCTCAGATTTTTATTATTTCCCTACTTATACAATTCCCTGTGATGAACATTATGTATGAACAAAGTGCAAAATGGTAGAGAAGCTGTCACAGGGTAGTGAAAGCTTCACAGTAAATTATCTACAACTTTTAATTCAAAGTAATCAGAAACAAGCCTCTCTGAAATGATATTTGGATTGGCGATAAACTGAAAACTTTTTTGTGTGCTATTTTTGATTGAAGATGCATAAACAGAGCTTTGCTGGGGAGTACCGGCATATAATTGCAACTTTTGCAACTACTGCATTTATACTGAGGAGTGTTTCTAATATTTTGTCAACCATGCTTATATCATAGACTAAACATTAGAAAAACATCTCATTATAACACAGTACAATTCAACAGCACCACAAACTACAGCCTCAAAAATAACCATACAGTTGAATCAACACCTCTCCAAAACAGTTTCAACAAAAACTGAACATTATAACCTTCATGAGGGAAGATTTACTGCAGGACTGCTGTATGAGACTGCATTAGTTTTAGCTAGGCGTATCTAATAAACTGGCAACTGAGTGTATATGGGACATCCTGGAAGCTTAGGTGCATAGGATGAACATAAGATGTATGCATGATGTCACAGACTTAAAACTAGCTTGTAACCCTGGTAACATGCCACCCCCTTTCTGCTTCATCTTCAATTTCTGACTCCCCACTGGACCAAAAATAAAATGAAAAGTGACACTTCAAGAGGAATTTAGTGCAGCTTTGTGTTTTATCTGATGACAAGCTGTTAAAAAAAGACTCAATATGGCCCACGATGGGGCTGAAAATGGTTTGCTATTTTTGTAAAAGTGTCCTTTTTCCAACTGAAGCCAACGCTTACGTCAGCGCGCACAAACACACATACAATATTATACTGGGTGTCTGACATTTGAGAAACACTGACAAAACAAAAGTACAATTTGCAGCTCAGCCACAAGTTTCCTAACGCTTAACACACAAAAACAGCACAAACATGCACACAAACTCCCTCTAGGCAAACACAAGGTACACACACAGACAGAAACACTTAAATTGTTCAAAAACACAAAGAGAAATACGAGACCAGAAGCACTTAAAGAATTGAAATGGAATCAGAGAAAAAACACACACACCACACCCAAACAGCAGCTGTGCAGCCAGGGGTCAGTCTGTTCAATAATTCATCTCCAGGGCTATAGAGACAGAAAGTAAACCACCAAAATAGACCTGCCGGGGCTGGCTGGAGGGAATGAGAGAGGAAGCGATAAAACAAAGGAAAAATACAGAGATGGAAGAAAATTATGTCAAAGAATGATTTGCAGGAAAAAGGCAAAGACAGACAGGCTGACAAAGGAACAGAGAGAGAAAAAAGGGAAGGGAGATAGAGGAAAATGACAAATATAAAAAGAAGATGTAGAGACAGTGATGAATACAGAGAGGAGGAAATAAGCAAGCAGTCAGACAATGAAGCAAGAAGAGAGAAGTTGGGAGCACTGAGGGACACATCAAGAGATAAGAGAGATCTGGGGATGACAGAGGCTGACACAATGTGCTGAGAAAGAGATTAACTGTCTGACATTGTAAATATAAAAAAGAAACAAAGTGGCTTTTTTTCCAGGAGAGGAGAGAAGAGTGCATGATAGCCAATTAACCGTTTAAGTCAAGTAAAAATGTCAAACATTTGCTTGTTCCAACTTCTCAAATGTGAAGATTTTTTGCTTTTCTGTGTTTTATCGCATTTTAATTTGAATATATTTTGGGTTTTGGGTGAATAAAACAAGCAATATGAATTCACTCCCCAATCCCTGCTGTGCTGGGTGTGGTGTGCGTCGGTGTATAGTCTGCATTCACATAACAATCCATTCCACGTGACTGAAAAAAAAGCAATCAACACAATCAATAATTAAAACAATCAAACCAAAGCTCTACTTAGATCAATAGTCCAGACAGGACTAGAAAGAAGTGCTGATACACAAACATACACGCTCAAACCTCTAACGCAACCTTAATGACAACTATAAAGATTAAAGGCAGACAGTGGTCAGAAAAATTGCGTCCCTGGTCCAAACACACGTCTCCACCCTCGACTTCCTCTCATCTCACCTGGGCCTTCCTCCAAATGCACCCCACTTACTGCCTTTCATCTTTCTTTCAGTGCTCACATCCCAACACTGAAATGGACAAGTGGCCCGACTGCTGACGCAACTACTGTAACACTCTGCGACAAACACAAAGAGCATTTCTCCTCAGTCCCAAGGCTTTCTACACAAGATCAAAGTATCCAGGAGAGGCTAAGCCTATGAATAAAAACAAATCAATTTTTGCCTCTGATAGAAAGGGCAGTTAACTGTGGCTTCTGCTCACACCTGCTGGATCTAAGTGGAGTGAATAAAGGTGGAGAGGAGGGAGAAGAGGCCGGGTGCCAGAGGTCGATTTGGGACGGAGCTGAAGCACCTGGCCATTAGGGAGGCAAGGGGAGAAAATGGATGGGCGAGAAGGGGTGAGAGAGGAGGGGACAGTCAGAATGTAGTGCTGGTAGAGTCAGAGATGAATTGGAAGTTGTGGCTTTTGCACTGATGCATTTCAAAATCAAGACCACATCGCCCAGTGTTTTAAAGGGAAAGAAATTGGATAAAGGTCAAAAACAGACCTTAAAAAAGAAACTCAGCAAATCCTCACAAACAATTTGCAGCTCAGCCACAAGTTTCCTAACGCTTAACACACAAAAACAGCACAAACATGCACACAAACTCCTCTAGGCAAACACAAGGTACACACACAGACAGAAACACTTAAATTGTTCAAAAACACAAAGAGAAATACTTAAAGAATTGAAATGGAATCAGAGAAAAACACACACACCACACCCAAACAGAGCTGTGCAGCCAGGGGTCAGTCTGTTCAATAATTCATCTCCAGGGCTATAGAGACAGAAAGTAAACCACCAAAATAGACCTGCCGGGGCTGGCTGGAGGGAATGAGAGAGGAAGCGATAAAACAAAGGAAAAATACAGAGATGGAAGAAAATTGAAGAGGGTGAAACAAGAGAGTGTTTGTCATTTTTGCTTGAATTACTCAACAATTACTCAATTATCAAAAAAGTTGCAGATTAATCAGTCAGTCAACTAATCGATTAATTGACTAATCGTTTCAGTTCTAAAACACACAAAGGAAGACATCGGACTGGGTATCATTTGAAATGATTTGATATAAGTGCCTCAGTGCAGTGAGGGACGGATGGAGCGTGAGATTGACAGGCGGATCGGTGCAGCGTCTGCAGTGATGCGGGCGCTGTATCGGACCGTTGTGGTAAAGAAGGAGCTGAGTCGAAAGACAAAGCTCTCGATTTACCGGTCAATCTACGCTCCTGCCCTCACCTATGGTCATGAGCTTTGGGTAGTGACCGAAAGGACAAGATCGCGGATACAAGCGGCCGAAATGGGCTTCCTCCGCCGAGTGGCTGGGCGCTCCCTTAGAGATAGGGTGAGGAGCTCAGTCACACGGGGAGCTCGGAGTAGAGCCGCTGCTCCTCCACGTCGAGAGGAGCCAGCTGAGGTGGCTAGGGCATCTGATCCGGATGCCTCCTGGACGCCTCCTCGGGAGGTGTTCTGGGCATGTCCCACCGGGGCGGCCCCGGGAAGACCCAGGACACGCTGGAGGGACTATGTCTCTCGGCTGGCCTGGGAACGCCTCGGGATCCCCCCGGAGGAGCTGGAGGAAGTGTCTGGGGCGAAGGAAGTCTGGGAGTCCCTGCTTAGACTGCTGCCCCCGCGACCCGGCCCCGGATAAGCGGAAGAAGATGGATGGATGGATGGATGATATAAGTGCAGATACGATTCCCTTGTTTTGGTTCCAATAACAAAATGAATGAATGAATGAATTTTAAAGAACTCAGCCTAAATAAATTTGTCTCCAACGGCAGAATTCTGATTTACACCAAAAACTATCTGATCAAATAATAAGATTCCGAATGTAACAAGACACCTTTTGGTACTTGACATTTTAATACATTTTGTTCAGTACCAAAAAACTATTGAGGTTCTATACCCAGCCCTATGACACACAAATACCCACACAAAGAGGGGGTGGGGGCTAAACAACAAGAGCACTAGTAGATTCTCAACATTTTATGAAGGATATTCAACATCATTTTTGTTGAACCTGTGTCAGAAAGGTGTTTTGCTGTGTGGTCATTTGTGAGGCTGTAGTTTGTGATGTTTGCATGTAACTATAAGGTTTTCCAGTTTTTTTGTCCACTCCCTGCTCAGACTGACCCAACAATCATAAACCTAAAGGACAAGTTTAATTGTTTCAATTCAGCAGGTAAGTAGCTTGCTAGGTACTGAAGTTACATAGTGTGGCTAGATTCTGGTTTTAAGGTGTAGCAGGCTACACACTGTATATTAAAATTTGTGCGGCAACTAACGGTTATTTTCATCATTTATTAATCTGCGATTGTTTTCTCGATCGATTAAATGTTTATGTTTGTTTATGTAAATGTTTTTCTTTAAAATAATCGAAAAATAAAAAAAATGCTGATCACAATTTGACATAGAGTATCTAATTGATTGTTTTTGTCCAAAACCCAAATATATTTAGCATACTGTTATACAAGACATTCATTACATACATTAGAGAAGCTGGAACCAGCAGACATGGCTCAAACTATTAATCAATTACCAAAAAAGTTGCTGATTAATTTCTGTCTATTGACAAATGGATAAATTGACTAATTGTTTCAAAATGTGAGCCCATGTCCCTCCAGATTATAGGGATCCCTTCAACTGCAACACGTCTTTCAGGTGGGAATCTAAAAGGCCTCCAGTTTGTATGTATCACTGATCTGTACCTGCTCTGTGAGCATTTCCCTCCCAGTGTGTGATCAATCACAGAGCTGACGAGACAGTAAATGTTTATGACACCACCAGGGCCTACATCATCGGACATCACAGCTGTAGGTTATAGCTTTTGGAGGGTCCTAAAACTCCTCAGACCTAGAGTATGATGAATCAAAACTCAAATAACCTTGCATTTTACTGCAGTAATGATGTGTACTGTAGCACAACACTAGTCTCTTAATCAACTGCTCATTGGATCATTACTTGCACGATATAACGGCTGAACAAATTCAAAATTTCCCTCGAGATAAACTTACAGTAAATAGTCATGGTGTTCTTCGTTGTTGCTCAGTAAATGGATGCAAGTACCAGTGGGATTTCTGCATTACTTCTGTACTCGGCTGAAACACAAGCCTTCCATTAAAGCATCATGCTGAATTTTAGTTTTATTCTATCGGGTTATGACTCAAACATCTTCTTAACACAGGAAACAGCTGACGACAGAAGCACTATTAGCTACACAACTAAAATCCTTCCAAATGTAGAAAAATGGTCATAGTCAACCATGGTCCTTAGCTGCTGTTTTTATTAATTTTCTGACACAGGAAAATTGCCAGAGCACCTCAGCGGTGACCCCTGCACCCTTTACTTAACTTTATTTAACATCCCTCTGGAGATATGCTTAAAAAAAAAACAGCTCCAGCCTCGACTGCCACACAGTTACAGAACTTGTCACCATAGCTGACGAGGGGAAACAGCTATCACATGGTAAAGGTCAAAACAGTCCGCCTGCCACAACCGCTTCCTCTCCAGTCCAGTTCTCACTTTTCTGCCCCGTCTCCTCGACAGCCTGTCACTATACCTCGACAATCACCACACATTATCAATCTGAACAAAAGAACTGACAAGAGCAAAGGATGGATTCAAAGAAAAATACACCAGTATATGAGGGCAAGGAGCAGTAAAGCAACTAGGAAACAACGCCTTTGATTGTACCGAAAAAGATGGAAAAACGGGAGCACAGCATCGTCTTTCTTGCACAAATAATTACAAACCTGTTTCTACATCGCAACAGCTGGGATATAATTATAGGCTGCAATGCATAATGGAAAAACAACAAACCAATTTGTCTTTTAGGGAGTCTAGCTAAGCCAGGATTTTGATTAATTCCCAACAGGATCTAAATCTCTTAACTGAATCTTTTTTTATACTGATACTTGGGTTCTTACTTCACAAAATGATGCTGAAGAAAGACTTTTTGTATTTATCCACTGAATGTCAACAAGTCTGATATGTTGTTGTAAATTCAGTAATTTCAATGGTCAGAACTGACTATTAGTCTCATGTTTCTGTTTTCTCCTTACCTAACTTTCTTTGTCTCTCCAATGCAAAGCCTTTGAATCAACTGCATTGTATTTTAAGTACTATACATAAAAGTAGATATAAATAGGTGAAAAGAAAAACTTGGATATAAGTAGGGCTGCAACTTATGATTATTTTCATTATCAATTAGTCTGCCGATTCTTTTTCTTAACTAATTGTTTGGTCTATAAAGTACTGCCCGAAAATACTAAAAGATCCCAATTTTTTATCATAATTTCCTAAAGCACAATGTGATAAATAGCTTGTTTTGTCTAACCAACAGTACAAAAGCCAAAGATATTCAGGTTACTATCACACAAGATAAAGAAAAGCAGCAAATCTTCACAATTGAGAAGATGGAACCAGAGAATGTGTGGCATTTTTGCTTGAAAAATATGGCTTATTAAAATAGTTGATGCTTATTTTTTTTTCAATCGACTAATTGTTTCAGCTTTTGATATGAGCAAAAATTCCAAACTAGTCACCAAGAAATGATAAGGCTGGTGTTATTCTTTATTTTTCATACCATCAACAAATCCCATGAAACGACCTAAATCAACAGCGCAGTAGTCCGTCTCTCAATAGTTTCTGACTTCCCCAGTGTCTCTGTGGCTCTGTTTCCTATTCAAAGCATACATCTTTAAAATGGCTCAAAGATATATAGTTTCATTTTTTAAAAAGGCTTAGTAATTTCCTAAACTAGCTGTGCACTGTAGTTTGTAGCAAACGTTACTCAAACTAGAGTCATTACTGCATTTGTTGGGGACTACTTTCAGTGACGCATTTGGTAATGTGAGTATTTCCGGCAGCAGGACGGCATATTTAGGATTAGGGCTGCAACTAACAATTATTTTCTTTATCAATTAATCTGCAGATTATTTTCTTGATTAATTGTTAAGCATGCCCTTCACAATATCCTAGAGCACAAGGTGACGTCATTAAATGTCTTGTTTTGTACGACCAACAGTCCAAAACCCAAAAATATTCAATGTAGTAAAATGTTACACCAAGATAAGCACATTTGAGGACCAGGAACCAGCAAATGTTGTCATTTTTTCTTGAAAAATTACTTAAATGATTAACTGATTTTCAAAATAGACAGAGATTAATTTTCTTTTGATCGACGAATCAATTGATCAACTAATTGTTGCAGTTCTATGTGGGATTGACTCAAAATAAACTACAGTGTGTGTGTTCATTGTAATGAAGGAACATGTCGCCCAGTGCAACAGTATGACTCAATGCGTTTTATTAATAGTTTATGGACAACAATGGAGCTCTATGGCACAGCAGAATAAGCTATCAGACTTTTACTAGACAGACAATACTTGTTAGTAAGATCAATTCATTGGTGTTCTGGTCTTTAAAATAAAGAATAATAAAGAATGATGATAATAATAAATAATAATGAAGACTATTGCAACCCTTAGCCTTTAAGACTATAAACTTAAAAGCAGCTGTAAGTCAAGTAGTTGTTTCAACAACCAGGAAGTTCTAGCTGGGTGGGACATTTCCTTCAGGGGCTCATGTTCAGTTAAGGTGTAAACTAGTAATTACTCAAGAGTCTACTAAACTGACTTTGAAAAGATTTTCTGTGATTGTCTAAACTTCCTGACACTCACTGTGCCGTTTGATGCAGCCAGCCCCACCCTTCTGATACCGGCTGCTGAGGATTAAACAAACTGTATGTAAGTATGAGCAGATGCTGTTTGGGCGACGGCTGTTTGGTCTGCTCCTTTCCACATCTGAAAGTCGATACCTGGGTGTCTATGTCGGGTAATGTGCTTCTGCAACTGTTTTGTAAAACAACACGTCTAGAAAATGTGAGATCAGAGGAGCAGCTTTCCAGTTACAGTGTGCTTGATATCAATAAAACACAGAGATGCACACAGATTTTCCTGTACTACTGACAACGTCTGGACCGCGGCCATCACAAGTGAACGTTAAAGCCGAAGTGGAAGTGCCTCAAGTTGCAGTTCCTCTAATGGCTGCTGGCTCCAAAATCTGAAAAAACTCCTACTTGGAAAACACAGAACTTCTCTTGAAAAACGTGTGTCAACACATTTTTCCCCGCAACACACTAGTTTCACTTCTTCTGTGTATCCTGGGAATTTTACAAACTCTAGTTCCAATGAAGAGGAGAATAGGAGTGTACAGTTCTTGGTTAGGTGTGTTATAGCTTGATTGACAGGTGTCTCAGCCCTAGGCTTCAAACAGCTGGGAAGATGGCAACAATGAGCAACAACCAGGCATTTATGTTTTTCGAGTACATGAAGAGGGTGTGATGCATTATTCTTCGACATCTTTTCACCACCTGATTTAGTCAGTTAATCGATAAGTTGATTGGCAGACAATCAACTATAACAATTATGATTAAAATATACTCATTTATTTAAGTAAAAATTTCAAATATTCACTGTTTAAAAATCATTTAGGGCTCTGGTAAATTTTAGCAACATTTTTCAATTCTTTCTGACTTTCTGTAAATTTGCAAAAAGTTGCAACTAACAATTAATTATTGACCTTGGAAAAAGCAGTTGACAAAACAAGCTCCACTTAAGTTCTACTTATTCACTCGTTCTTAAGCCTTTAACCATATCACACTGTCTTCATCAGCAGATGAAGTTTGCTCATTTGTCATGGAACTGTAGATGTTCAAACATTTCATTAACTTTTAACAGTTCCATGACAACTGAGCAGACTTCAGCTGCTGATGAAGACCATGTGATAAGGTCAAAAGATCCTAAACAAGCAAATAAGATTGTTTTGTCTATTTTGATAATCGATTAATCATTTCGAGTCAAGTCAAAAATTCCAAATATTAGCTGGTTCCACTGTTTAATTTGCTGTTTTTCTCTGTTTTATATAATTTTAAATTGATTATTTTGGGTTTTGGACTAATAGTCGGACAAAAAAAGCTATTTGAAGAAGACATGTAGAGCTCCAAGAACATTTAGGGCCATTTTTCACATTTTGTAAATAAACTGAAAACAATCTGATGCCTTCTTGGCTCTGGAGTTCACATGTGGGACCTTTATTTACGCCCTTGTCCCATGTTGTGAAACTATGCTACGATTGTTAGATATTACATAATAAAAGACAAGAACTGACAAGAGCACATATTGATAAAGATGTCTGTCTGCAGGGTGTGTGTTGATGTGTGGGAAAGGCTTCATGGTTCTATACGACAAACTGGAGAAGACCTCCCTGTCGGACTCACCACTCACTAAACGAATGTTTAATGCCCCTCGGACTGATAACGCCTCGTGTTTTCCCAGCAGTCACTGCTATTTGTTTGTTTATTTGCTGAGGGAAAAATTTGTTTTTTGTTGAAGATGAAAGGAGGGAGCTGATGGAGGCAGAGAACGGTTCAATAATTTCTGTGGGAGGATTGACCTCTGACATTCTGGAAAGGCCAGTCCCTGAAGAAACAAAGACAGCTGGTCTGTCAAAGACAACAAATGTAGTCGCACACAAACACACTAATTAAGCCATGAAACAATATCAAATATCAAACTGCTAGAAGGAAGCAAGATGCAAAAAAGTAGTCTTGTGCTTGACTCATTTAGGGCTCATTTAATTGATTTATCTGTCAGTTATGGTATTTTTCCAATGATGTGAATATCTTTAAAAATCTATAAACTGTCAAAAAAATTGTTTTAAAAAATGCACCTCACAATTTCCCAGAGCCCAAGGTGACTCTTCAAATTGCTTGTTTTGTCTGAAACCCAAAAGATTCAATTATCAATGATGAGCAATGTGAAAAGGTTTGCACAAGAAGTAGTGTTAGTGTGCTGAGCCAAGGTAAACAGTCCCTAAAAAAAAAAAAAAAAGCCCACGCACTAAGAAACTTGAAGCGTGTGCCTAAGACCAGCCTCACAGAGCCGCTAGCATGGCTGTTGCCTCTTAGTCTAGTTCCTATATTATGGGACAATTTAAAATGATATAAACAAGAGAAAAGCAGCAAATCCTCAATTTTTTTAAGATAAAACCAGATTGATGAATGACTTGAAAGATTAAGAGATTATCAAAATTAAAACAAATCCACTGATTGACTAATAATTTCAGCACCAGATTATCTTAAACTACAGGAGTCTAAAATGGGAGAGACATGCCAGCATTACAAAGACTGCCATGATTTCCCCATGATAGAAATTAATATGAAAGAAATCAGAAATTTAAGAAACAAATGTCAAGATGTGCTTCAAAGTGATTTTGAAGTGAAGAATAAGTGTGTGAGGCTGTGAGTGTATGTCTAAATGTGTGAGAGTGTGTGTCTGTGGATGCCTGTGGCTTTAAGAGGAAGGTGCCTATGGTTCCCTTGACAACAGGCCGTCATGGGAGGTGCGACCTTGACGTGTCATACAAGCAAAACAACATGCTAAGTACACAGTACAGAGGGAAAACAGTCCTTCCATCGACCTTCACGCTACGCCCTCTCAATTATTTTCTTCCCTCAGCTTTTCACCCTCACTAATCTCAACTTTCCTCCTGTTCCCATCTGACCCCCAACACTTCCTCCACTTATTTTCCTTTTTATGGCCTTTATCATCTTTCTTCCTCACCTCCTACTCTTGTGTTTTTCCCTTTTCCTCTTGTCATCAGTGCTTCGTCTCCTCCCTTACTTAAGGACAATTCCTGCCGTCCTCCCTCCCTTACCTAACGGTAACTCAACTCCTCTCCTTCCCCATAGCACCCGCTTCGCCTAACCTCCTCTCTTAAGTAAGGTGCCGTCCCCTCCTCTCTTTGGCTAATTGTGATCAACGGCAGTGCTGTTGCTGCCGCTGACAGAAAGAGTAAGAGTCTTATCCTCTTCTTATTCATTAGCTTCCCCTGCTCTCCTCCAAACTCATTATCATTCCATAACATGGATTAGTCAGTCCCAGACACTCCTCATGTTGGACACAGAGCAACACACACACACACACAGTGAGATCCAATATCTTATAGATGATAGAAACTATATTCTGAGTCGACACAGATAAAATGAACATTTACGAGCATCGAAAATCAAGTTGAAGCGAGAAAACCACATCAGTGAAAACACAAAAATCTGATGAATTTCTTAAGTACTGATTACTGAAATCTAAAGATAGAAGCTAAGGGATTTACTTGTTTTAATGTAGGAACGAATGAAGTAAGTACAACATTTGTAACAGGTGATAGGACTAGCTGAAATGACTAAAATCAATATCATGATATTAGTAAAAATACTTCAGATATATAGTATTATTATGCAAAATCGCATACATACTGAATATATGCAATTTATCAAACAAACAAAAAATCTCAAACAATATAGTGAAAAAACTCACATTTATTGCTGTACCCAAACTGAATTACTACAATGTGACGGGCTGACAAATCCATGTGGATGTTTTCCACATTAAAAGCATGCCAGAGTCCATTTTTTTCCTACACTTCCCACAAATTCCCAAATGCACCATTAAAGAAGACTTTCCAAAAAAAAGTACAGCTCATAACGGGAATTATCCACAAAACAATTACGTAACTACGTAAAAACAAAAGGAGGACATGATAGATTGGCTTGATGTAGTTTCAAGACAAGACCAAACGTGTACAACTGTAGACTAAAGCTGGAAAAACAATGGCTCAGTCAGCGTCAGTCCAAACCTTCATCATGTGTTGTTTTGAGGACAATGATGCAGAGGGAACAGACAAGTCCATTTGACAGTTCAACTGAAGGACTGACAATGTGACTGTGGGCTCTCTGACAGATGATTTGAAAGTATCTAATTGACCTTGATAATACTTTACTTTTTAAATGCATCAGGGCATTCTTTCTTCCCTCATGTTGCTAATTTCCAATTTGTTGTCCTTAATAATTATAATAGATGACCAGTTGAAAATTCTGGACTTCTGGACTGTGGGCTGATTTGTTGGTTAAACCTTTGATTGAGTTTAATTGGTTATTGTTAGTGTTATTGTTTTTTTTTTGCTTAATTTATTTAAGTAAATATAGACTGAGAGATTCATAATGCCAGTAGTTTTAGTATTCTTTTAAGATTTTTTTTGGCATTTTAGCCTTTACTTATTTATTTTATAGGAGGGAGGACATGCAGCAAAGGACCCTGGCCACAAACACACACACACACACACACACAGGGATATCACCAGAATGTGATCAGTGTAAGTACTTGGAGTGAAACCCTATTTTCCCTTCATCCACTTATTTGCCACCTTTCCAGAGTCGCTTTGATCCTGGTAGATTTATGGGTGAAAATAGTGGCCTTCACACACAGATGCACACACATACGTGCACATACACACATTTAAAAAGGAATTAAATAACCCACAGACATACAGGAGAAAGTTTCCACAGTGTTCAAACCCCGAAATCCAGGTGACCCAACACAAACTTTAGACTTTGATCTTTGGGTGTTTGTGTATGAGTGTGTGTGTGTGTGTGTGTGTGTGTGTGTGTGTGTGTGTGTGTGTGTGTGATTTTCAAGTGAAGAGGTGGGAGCTGATGTGGCTTAAAACCTCACATGGGGGGTTTTTGATCCCGAGGTCCTCAATAAGCTCCATACACTGACCCCTGACACACTAATGTACACACACAACCACACACAGAGGCACAAAAGACAAATATGCTCATAATACAAATTAACTTGTGCATGAAATCCACAGCACAAGTAAGCACACGCAGGCAAACACTGCGTAAAGGCAGAGACAGAACGAGATAGACAAAGAATGGAAGAAAGGGAGAGAGAATCAAAAATATCTATAGTGTGGACGCTCACGGGAAGCAAAAATAACAAGCATTTGGTTCCTCACTAACAACAGTCTTAAAATAGCCCTGGGCTGAGTAGAGACAGCCTGTAAAGATGTCAACAGTTTGGCAGAGCAGCGCTGAATCATTTCTTTCTCCTCTTGCTTTTATATTAAGATGCAAACAGCACAATTCATCTGAACACAGATCTCAAGCTCTCAGCGTGAATTATTACAAGAGAGGATGAGTGACGGCACAGCATGAGCACGAAATTGGTGAGGTGTAACACAAACAATGTGACTTGGTTGGAGAAAACACAGAGTATGTGGTTGATACTTTATATTTGCAGTTTGTTGAGCATGTAGAAAAATGATTGTCAAAAACAGCAAAGACAGGTAAGCTTCTTTTAGCTTTAAATGCTCATTAAAGTCTACAGTCATTAAAGGCTACAGAATGGTTTGGAGGATCCAGTTTTCTTCTGCTGTGCTCAAACAGACACTGTCAACACTGATTTTACTCCAGTGTTGACAGAAGCAAAAGATGCTGTATACAAAAATGGTTGGTAAAAAACAGAATAGGACTGAAATGAATGGCTATTTTCACTGCTGGGCAATCTTTAAATTATCTGTGAGATTAATCAATGAATTGCTTAGTCTATTAAACATCAGAAAATAATGATAAATGTCCATAGCAATTTCCCTAAGCCCAAGGTGGCATCTTCAAATACTTATGTCTGACCAACAGTCAAAGATATTTAATTTACAATAAAAAGAAGCAAATTGTCAGCAAATGGCATTTGTGCTTATGAAATAACTTAATGGGTCAAGATTAATCCATAAAATCTCAGCAGGGATTGGCTGTTTTGAAACGGTGTTAGCCAATGCGCAACACCACACTAGAACTTTGTGACACAAACTGGCGACAAAAGAAATTGATTGCATTGCTTTGAAGCACTGTTGTACTGAAGGCTAGCTAGCTTATACTGCATTCAGGTCATATTGTTGGGCCTTGGTATTGTTTGAAATTATTCGATACTGGCTGCCAATAAGGTGCAAGTTTCAATATCCATACCAAAGATATTTGTTTTCGACACCTCACGTTTAGGAATCTGAAAAAGGTTTTCTACGAAACACTTCTCTTTAACAAAATAAGTCAAACTTCTGAAATGCATCAGTGTTTAATTTTGTCTCATGAAAAGCAGTCGTACAAGACCTTTTCCTTAATAAAATACCTTCCAAAATTAGCAACATTATTATTTAAATCAGGAAATATCGAATTAAATAAGGCTGGAAATCTGATCACACATTCAACGCCAACTTTCACTTCTTGACAGTTTTTGATACTCAGCAGTGCTACGGACACATTTCAGTCAGTACCCAAAAAGTAGTATTCATTACCCAGCCTCTACATATTTTACAGATATACATAATAAGATACCTCCTACCTGTAATTATGAGAGAAAATAGGGAATTTCTGACAGCTAAGATTTCTCCCAGTTGTGGAAAGAACTACGGAAGTGTCCCCAAGCTGGTGCCAAAAGGGCTGCTAGCATCCATTGCTGACAGGTCAATTGGTAAATACAGTAAAATCCAATATATTAACAGTAATACAATTAATACAGCTATTTACAAAAGATCTGCATAGCCTATAGCGTAGTTTATTTCTTTGAACCAACGCAAATATGCACCACAATTAATTTTTTTTTTTGCTAATTTAGGCCATATTTTCATTTATCTGGTGTGACTCAAGGACTAGCATCAGGTGGAAACCAGCTTGGAATAAAGCACAAAAGCTACCAAGTCATGATAACATTGCAACATTTTCCCCTTCTTCCCATTCTGCAAACATGGAACAATACAGCATTATCATTATACTGCAGAGGCTAGAAGGATACTTCTAGCTACATTTTACAGCCAACAACACTTGCCACCATCATGGAGGCTCTTGGTGGAATTCATTGGCCCAATAGAATTTTCAAGGTCAGATTGTCTCAAAATTTTCCCAAAACATTTCCACCAGACTTTCCAGAGCTTGACAAGATGGAGATCTGGCTATGCGAGATCACCAAAGAGCTGAACACATGAGGTCGCCTTTATTTTAACTGAAACCCCCTCTGTAAGAGCAACAACCTGCCTGCAGAGCAGAATGAGTCATGAAGCTCTGCAGTCTGCTCTGCTTCTCATCCATGACCACCTGACAGCTCTAAGACAGCCAATGAGCTGCTGGGCAGGGCGGGGCTTACAAAGTGGAGAGGGGAGGGATGAGGCATGGCATTGGATGGCCAAGGCATCAATCATTGAAGAGAGAAATTGTGTTAAGTCTAGATAGAGCAAAACTGAGAGCTAGAACTGTGTGTATGTGTACTATAGGTGTATGTGTGTATATAGGCTATACCCCCCCTAGCCTGGTGTTACACATGATTAGCATGCTGGTCACATCAGCAGTCAGACTCCAGTGAGGCTGAGGCTTCCTCCTTCCTTGCCCACAGTGGTGCAGCAGACTAATGCTCCAGTAACAGTCTGGCAAACAAGACACTTGTGTTTATGCACGACGGAGGATGTATGTGTGTGAGAGAGAGAATGCATGCGTTGAAATGCTTTTGTGGATTTTTTATCTACTTAGGAGGCCCGGATTTCTTAACAAAGACAGAAAGATCAGCAGCATTTTCGTCAGTCAGTTTCTTTTAATGGGGAACTCCACTGATTTTACACATCAAAGTCTGTTTACGGGTCTTGGGGAGTACTACTGCATATGTGACTGAGGACTACAAGTTTGAAAATGAAAAAAATCTGTGGGTGTGGAGTTAGAAAGAAGTGAGGTTACCAGACCTCTGTAGCCCGCTTCTCATCTCTGCTTGAGGCTAGCGGCTCAAAGGCTACATTAGCCACTACTAGCTTAACACACCCGAATCTCTGACCTAACTGAGCTGCATTGTGGGTATTGTAGGTGCCAGGTTTTGACAAGGAAGAAGAACAGTGGAATAAAAAAAAACGACTTTTCTGGTTCTGCTGCATTGATTTTGATTTTTCAGATTTTTTAACTGTCCATCGTGAGTCCGAGGGGTTTAGGGTTTAGGTATGCAAATGTAAATACATCTTGCAGCCAGGTGAAACACAGACACACAAACTTGAACATAAGATACACTGTATAAAACATAATAAAATACTTGAAACATCTGAAAAAACATATGTCACCACGCAAAGTCATTTAAAATTCAAGGTGACAGCATGACATAAAAACAAGAGTTCACCAGCCATCATCATCACCCAACCCAATCATCAATGGTTAAGACATCATCACCATCATCACACACCAAATGTTATATGGAAGATTTCTCATTAGCTGACTCAAACAGTTTAGAGTAACAATCTGGTTGATCTGGGGTAACATTTTGATATGAGTTCAAGAGTTTAGCACTATGACTTTGGTTTACTGTTAGGATTAAGGATTTGGTTTAGGTCAGCCATCTTTCACGCCTGCAGAGGTTGAGTGCTTGATTCTCAAAAGATTTTGTTGGCATGTCCCTTAAAATACTTTTGACTAAAAATAAAAAGTTACATCCACAAAAGCAAATATCAGCTGCAAGTGGGTGGAATCACATTTAACATCGTCTGACTCATGGAGCAGGAGATGCTGTGTTAGTTGGTTTCAATTGATGAACAGTTTGGTTTGCCAAAAGAGCCACAGCTGCACCTGCGTAGCAGTACTTTTTTTTCCACTGAGTCATTTAAGAGATATGCCAACCCATCTACCAATCTACCGTTTGAGTATCAAACACTCACTCTAAACCAAATCAGTAAACCAAAACATTTCATAAAAGGTATTAAATGTTGCTGGCTATGTTTTTAGTCCATTCTTGGCATTGGAAACAGTAGTTTGGAAAAATGCTAGTGAGTGGATCTTGTTAAGATTTTTAGCTTTCACATCTCACAGTTTTCATCAACAGATAGAGAGTGTTTGCTCCACAATAAGCTAGTAAGTGGACCTTGTTTAAATTCCCTTATGTGTGAAATGTTTGTTTCTGTCTAAAATATTACAATTTGTGTATTAAGCCAAGTATCTGTCTCATAGCATTAACATCACCTAAGGAAAGCCATTTTGAAGTCAGAAACACCAATATTTGGTGGTGTTTTGGAGGACTTACATCAGAGTGAAAGTTATCCCACCACATCAAGCTCAGCAAGGTATAAGCTTACAAAAGTGTTTGGGAATTAAAATAAGTGTATGAATATCCTTGGGAATTGTTTACTAAGTTTGTGAAGTAATTCAAATTTGTGTGCTCATGATTGTGCAGCTTTTTAAAATACTAAAACTCGCTTGTAGTGATATTAGTATTCTGACACAGCCTCGCTCAGTAGCAACAGTTTCTAATCAGAGTCATGGGGAAACCTCTGGACACAGCAGCAACAGGCTACCGGCATACAATCTCTCCCCACTTATAGTCGGTACAGACTTGTCCTGATTCAATTCATATCAATGTTTGTCCAAATGGAGCACAGTGTCCAACCCCGCTGACACACATCAGAAAACTGATAGCACCGTCTGCCTATGACTGAACACTGGGAGGGAAGCAAACAAACATGTGCAGAGGATGCTAATTATGGCTCGGCTGATCAATATGCATGAATGCTTTGCTATTAGCTCCGGCAGAGAGAGATCGAGAGAGGTAGAGAAACAGAGGGAGAGGATGAGAAAAGGGAGGAAGAGCAGCAGGAGAGCAGGGCAACAGGACACTAATCCAGTATCTTTTAATATAGTGCGTATTGATCGAGGCTGCATCCCTGCAGCCAGTTTAGGGAGCCAGAGTGTGTCTGCCAGTTGGGTCATTTTGATATAACAGATGCTACCAATATAACTTATAATCTTCACAGTCATTTTGGCTGACATTGATACAGATAGTGTTATTGCAGTGTTTCTATGTTGCACCAGTAGAGTTGAGTTGCAACTCTGAAACGCTGTGGCTCTCGGTACTGACTTCATTAGTACCGGCCCTGATGGTTTGTCTTGCTGTCAGCATGTCATTCTGTCTGTCCATCTACACAAACAGAAAATGCCACTCTGCAGAACTGTTTTCAGTATGTGTCCTTATATATTGAAATGAAAGAAAATTAAATTTAAAATGTATTTGCAGTCTGTAAGTAATCAAAACAATTTGGCAAAAAAAAAAGGTTAAAGCTACAGCATATTGTGTCTACCCTTGTTACAATAGACAACATTTTTGGCATTAAAGTAATATCAGATAAAAACTTCCATCATAAGGCCAAAATGCCATTCTGATCACACATTTTTATATTTGTTTATCAAAATGTAAACATTTATTTTACACATTTTGTCACTACAGCCCCTTGAACTAGAATACAATGTTTTTTTTACACTAGTGTTCATCCATTTTTTGCAAATGCACAGTCAACTTAATTCATACTAATTTTGTTTCATTTAAACCAACATTTGGATACTTTATTTTTGACTTTCGACCAAGCCTTTAATTAAAAACTGCTGGTTCCTGATATTAAGTTATTCTTACAATTGTTATGGCTTTCTTATGAAGTATGAAAATTAGATTTGTATTTGTTTTATATACAATTAGCCTTTACTTCCATGCAGTAAGTAACATATGAAAGTATATGTCAACCATATAACGTATATAACAAAGCCTGATTTAAGAAATCCTTCACTTTAAACAGCATTGCAATTCATATTCAGACCGCATATTCATTCAGCTGTTACTTCAGGTGCATCCTCAAATCCTCATTTCAACTTCTCATTGCGATGAAGCTTAAAACACCCAGCAAGGAACAGCTAAATGAAAAGACTGTGGAAAATGCAGTGCTCAGGTGTTCATATTTTCATTTCCTAGCTATCATGTTTGGGTGTTAAATAGGGTTAACTGGGATTAATTAGGGTTAACTGTTCATTTACAGGCATTAATGTATCCTAGACTGTCCCTTACTTCTATATGGGTGCACTGGTGCATCCTGCCTTGAAGAGCTACTAACCTCATTAGTTTGGGTTGTTTAAATGTACCATTTTTTGCTCATATGATGGCGTAAATGTTGTCTCTTTTAAAAGAAACAGCAAACTGAAAATGGCAAGAAAACTTATTTTTAGCAGCTTAAATACAGAAATATCTTGAATTCATGTGCATTGCAGATTCATTCAGTCTATAGCTCATTCGTTCCCTTGTGAACACATACAAAAGCTCAGTCTGTCAGTTTTATTCTTTTTTATTCAGTTTTTATTTTTTCAGGAAGCAACACCTCAAAAGCAGAAAAACAATTATCTCCTGCTTAAAATAAATGTGATTTGTTTTTTCTAAAAATGTGCTTTTGGCTTCCTGTCCCTCTGATCTCTTGTCCTCCTCTCTTCAGATCTGCACAATGAATTACAAAAAGGCATGACAATAATAGTTCCAAAACTCACCTTGACATACAAGGTGAGTTTCAATAAATAATAACAGCAAAGAAAGACGTAACATTAAACTACCTTTCATCAGCTAATGGCTTTGCGAGACATTGCGCCCTCCTCTCTTCCTAATCTTTCTGTCCATGTCTGCTTTGTTGTTTTGGTTGGGGTACACGGGAGCTTTCATGGCAATCTAGGAGAAGTGCTTTGTAAGTTAGGGGCTATAATTAAATGAACTGCGAGACACGGGTGTAGTGCGCCTACTGAGGCTACGCTGGATGATAAAAGAGACGTTTGTTTTTTACCAGAATGTTCTGTTCGGGAAGATTAGACGTGAAATGAAGCCGACTGCCAAGCCTGCCAGTCTCTGTTCCTCTTCTGTGACATTTCCCTTTTACACGTTGTGTGTGTGTGTGTGTGTGTGTGGTGTGGTGTGTGTGTGTGGTGGGGTGGGGCATTGTATGTAACTGTGTTTCGGTAACTGCCTAAATGGCTCTTACAACAGGATCATGGTCACACTGACACAATACATTAGGACCTCTTGCAGAATATGTGTGTTTTTCTTTGTGTGTATGTGCTGCAGGCTCATTGTCTCCTTACATTTCTCCTCTGGCAATCCACAATTCTCCATCCTCTCCATCTGTCTCATCTGATAGCGTCTCTGTTTCCCTCCATCCCATCACCCTGCTCCTCATTCCGCTCCTGTTTTCCACCAAACCCACCCACGCCACCCTGTAGAATTTGTCTAATTGGTATGCTGGTCCTTACTTTTTTTTTAAAAATCCCCCCCTCCTCAGTTCGATCTCCATCTCTGCTTTACCTCTATCTTTCTCCAACATAGGATTTGGATTGATTTTGTGTTATTCCAGTCCAGTCTGCCCTCTGTGTGTTCTCTCTCTCTCCTTCACATCTAGCTTCATTTTATGATGCGTGCCTGGTCCCTCTGCTAACAGTCGTTCGGCCGCTGTCAGTCTTTTAATGCCTTGAGCCATCAAGGCACATTCGGTCCATGAAATTAAGATAATAACTACCAGCAATAATATGATATAAATGTCCTTTTTGTCACGCTTCATCACTAACTACAGTAATATAGCAATGGTTTCACCTGCAGCCAAGTAAATGGAAAATGTTTGGTTTTACTGTTGTGAACTTAGGCCTTTCCTGAAAAAACAGAAGAGTTTAAAAGAGTGAGACTGTGGTGTCCTTACGGCCTGGTGCTCTAACAGGCACATTATGTATTCGTATATCCCTGTTTCGATTCTGGCTTAGGACTTTTGTTGCGCTATCCCCTTGCTCTCTCCACATGTTTCCTATCTGTCTCTACTGTCAATTCTTTACTTAAAAATGAGAACTAGATCACTACCAGAGACCAGCTTCATCAACAGACTATCCCAGGAGGAAGACATTATACTCTTGTCCACACTGTCTAATTGACAAGTCAGGATTTCCCACAGCATGTCATATCAGAGGCGGCCCGCCTCCCCTGAAATAAGGACCACCCACACTAACGTTAGAGGAAATTATTACATTTTAATTAGAGGCAGACTGATAAATCAGCCGATATTAGCTTATTGCAAATATATCGGTATCGGTGTATATGTTGGCCCATAAATGACATTGCAGTACAGAAATGCCAGATTAGGTTGGATTGAGGTAATTTATTAGCAGTGTCTCCATTACATAATTTGTCCACCAAACAGCACTGACAAGTTTATTTTTACATTGTAAAATGTCCTGCTCAGTATGAATCTGGATCACAAAAAACACATCTAAGGGATCCGTATCAAGACTGTTTGTTTATAAAATGTGTTAAAGTAAAAAACAAAAACATAATTTTGTTATCAGATTTTTTAAACTCTCAAACATCCATTTCCTTGTTGACGGATTTAGGGTCAATCTCTAGCATGTCAACATCGTCAGTGGCAATACCATCAAGCACCATGTCACATTCAGCAGAGAAGTCATAATTGTCAAACTGCTTGTAAAAACCATTCAGCTCATTTGCTTTAGCCAGTTCATCTACAACATGTAAAGATTTGTTTGTGGGTTTCATGTTGGTGGCTATTTTCATGGAGTCCCATAGTTTTTTAGAGTTCATGGCCTGGAGGTTTTTTTCTATTGCCTCCCTGTGGTCTTCCCTAGCTTCTTTCAGCCTCTGGTTCAACTCTTTTTTAACAGTTTATTGTTGTAGGTGGTCATTGGTTTTAAATCCTTGCTTTTTTTCTGCTGATACAGTCCTTCACCTCCTTTGTGATGTAAGGTTTGTATCGGCCTCAGAAATCCAGTGTCAGTCAGGCTATCATTTTTATGAGCTCAAACAACCTTCAATGGGTGAGGCTGTTTAGACCATCATTTACTAAATTGATCATGAACGAGACAAGATGCGTCAGGATCTGTCTGATTCAACTCGGGAGATGGCATTGACTAATCGAGACCATACCACCTCCACTAACGGATTTCCTGGGCGATACCTGTCAGTAACCTCTGGTGTGGTAAAAAGATACCACCTCAAGATCTAAAAGCTAAATAATATCAGCAAGATTTAGTATATTTAAAACTACAAAAGAATCTGGGGTCAACTTTGAAAGTTCTGTGACCTTTATTTTGAAAAGACCCAGCGTTTTGTAAGCCTCTAACATTAAATGTGTGAAGATGCCCGAGGCTGCCAAATATTAGCACAATCAGCTTACATGACTGCTGACCTTTGTGTAGCTAAGGATGCTTTTGGCTGGCAAATGCACACACAGCCACACCCACGCACGCACGCACGCACGCACACACACACACACCCTTCTGCTCTCCTGCCCTACCCTGCCTGCACCATGTCTACTTATGATGCAATGATCTCCCACGCATATATGTGTCTTTGAATTGATGAATAAGCACATCAGTCTGCCAGCACCTGTGTGTGTGTAAGAGAAAAGGTGTGTAAATGTATGTGTCAGTCTAAGTGTGTGGGAGAAACAGTCATAGAAACAGAGTGGGTGAGTGTACATTGGCATAAGTAGGTTACAGGTAATACGTAACATCGTCGTTGTGTGTGTGTGTGTGTGTGTGTGCCACATGAACAATATGTACTATATGCACCACTGAGCATGCAGTATGTGGGTTTCCCATACAGCGTTGAGGCAGTTAGTGTATGTGTCTTTCAGTTTGTGTTTTCCTGTGCTGTGACTCATATTTAATATGAAGACAGAGCAGAAGTGATTCCTCCAAAGCAAAAAAAATATATGTGTGTGTGTGTGTGTGTGTAGACCTATTGCTCACCATAGTGCTCATCAAGACCAAATCTTGGCATGGCTATTCGCTGTGTGCTTTTGCCCACAGCAGGGAAGCTATTTGAGCGTGTGACTGCATGTAGGTGGGTGGGCACTTCATTTTTTGATGTTGTTACACTAAGCTATCTAGCATGCGTATTGGTACGTGGGTGGCAACTGCCTCGTTTTGGAAGACATGAGAGTTAAAAGTGCAGTGTGTGTGTGTGTGAGAATGCGAGTGAGTTTGAGATGTCAGCTATTAATCAAATCCTTGGAGAAACTCAAAATTGAGAAAGATGGGGGATTGTAGAGGGGAGAAGGAGTGAAGTAAACAACATCGACCAAAATGGTTTTGGACAGTTCAGCAGTTCAGCATTTCTGTGCTTAACGTGAAATGACAGCGAGAAAAAGCACGAGAGAAAGTGCTGTTATGGTTATACCTACCTTGGTATAAGCATAACAGCATCAGGGAGTTTCACATGGCAGTGAATGCACTAAAAGAAAAAGCTTAAAGAGCTCTAAATGCAATTAAGAGAAAATTTTATAATTTCCAAATTTCAATTAAAATGGCTTAAAATAATTGATAGTGTTATCCAGCCCATTGCGCTGTATGGTAGTGAAGTATGGGCTCCACACAGTCATCATAGCTGTATCCGTTGGGGCTAATATGCAACAGAATCATCACATGCAGAATTCTGCAGATACATTTTACATGTACACAGAAAAACACCAACAAATGCATGTAGAGCAGAATTAGGCAGATACCCACTGATAATTAACATTCAAAAAAGAGCGCTCACATTTTTTAATCACCTTAAATCCTGCCCCCTAGACACCCTCCATTCCAAAGCCCTCCAAACCCGAGAGCTGAGCCCAGAAGAGTCCCCTATGTCAGTTGGTGCTGAGACTAACTGCCCCCCCTCAGACACACTCTGACCAGTCTCACAACAGCACTGCTTTCCAAACACCAATCAGAGTAAACCAAATTATAACGCAATGTAAAGAAACCTATTTGGAACATTAGAAAGAACAAACTAAAAGCCAAAGTAGATCAGAATGTTATCTGGCCCTAAAAAGAGATTATGAATTGGCAGAATATCTCTCTGCTGTCAGCGACAGAAAGCAGAGACAGATCCTAACCAAGTACAGGCTCAGTGACCACAAACTGGCAATCGAAAGGAAGACACAAAAAATCATGGCAACCAAAAGAAAACAGAGTATGTGATCACTGTTTGACAGGTGAGGTTAAGACAGAGATGCACTTCCTCCTACAATGTACAACATTCAATGAAATAAGGAACATTGACTTTAACAAGTTCAACTCTGTAATCTCAGATTCCAAAGAGCTAAATGAGCTCTCAAAGTTAAAAACACAAGGAAATAGGGCATATCTTGCCCAATATGTATCAACATGCCACAAGCTGAGGGACAGTGAATGACCTACACACACATACATACAGTAAATACACACACACACACTCTCTCTCTCTCTCATAAAAAAGTTGCACTGTTTATCCCATCTTACTTATCTGTATATATTTTAATATCACAATCCTTCTGTTTATGTATGTTGTATTTTACACATGTTTTGGCAATATTTACATCTGTTTCCCATGCCAATAAAGCCCAATTGAATTGAATTGAATTGAAGTGCTGGAAATAAAGTGAAACCTCAAACCACATGCATTGGATGCAATGAAATAAAAAAAAGATGGAGAGAAAAAAGCAACACAGGGCAAACAAGTGAGAGAAGGTGAAGATGAATACGTTGAGTCACGGTGTATGAATATAAGAAAGGTGTGTTGGTGAGGGGGTAAGAAAAAGGCATGGAGCTGAATAAGTATATGAGTGTGTGTGTGTTTCCCTTGGGCTAGTGTTGCCATCTGTACTGTAACATTTAGCTCTGCACTACATCTGGACTGGAAAAAAAACCCATTAAAAAACAAGGCTCACTGATCACATCCAATCTCTGGTACAAACACACATACAGCAACAGCAGGGTAATACACTTATCAGTCTGTTATGTAACCCTTTGAACAAATGGCTTGCAGAAAATACATAAGTGGAAAGTGTTTTTCTCAGCAATGGTGACAAATTGCACCCTATGGCCTGAATTCAATCTGTGAAACAGAGAGAGCATTATAAACCAGGAAGACACAGATCTTATGATGCCTTCAAGAGTTGTTGCGTTTTCTGGGTTCACGAGAAATGCGCACACAAACCTAACAATGTTCAATAGTACAAAATTTTTAATTTACTTCAAATTTCTATTATGTTTTAGTAATTACAACATTATGGATGCGGTTCAGCGTCACAACTGACAGAAAACTGGAAACTGTCATCTTCACAGTGGTTGTAAACCACAAAATTGAAGTAAAAGATCAAATCTAGTAAAAGCAGGAACTTCGAGACAGCATCCATTGTTGCTGTAGTTACAGCAAAAAGTACCTGAATGCACTATACACAGTGCTTTCCACTTCAAAACACCAAAGAGAGAACAATCAGACAACTTAAAGGTCACAATAATCACCAGATACATTCCATTTTGGACTTTCAGGGGATCTTGGGACGGAAACTACTGCCCCTGTAACAGGATTCCCATCGTATATATAGCATCCGGTATTTACCTGACAATATGTGTGTAGGCTTTTAATGTAAAAAAAAAATATATATATATATTACATATATACAATTACATATTTAAGACATGATAACAATCACAACAATGTTATAATTTTCAGCATGAACAATAGCTACCTCAGACTATCTATACGCTTACACAGTTCTTGGAGGACTGTGAGTGTGTATTTAGAGAAGCAACTGTTACAAGCGTAGGAGGGCACCCCACTAAAAAAGACAAAGAAGTAAAAAAGCTCCTTTGTTTTTAAATACAGTATTCTCCAGAAGGAGCATACTGTGAATTATTTTCTTTGTGTCCCTAACATTCAACAACTCCTACATACAGCATATTAACTAGTCATATTGTCCCTCATGAAAGCAGAAATAGTACACATCGCACCAAGATTTTCTGGAATCTGGGTGAATTTTTTGGAATCTATTTTCGGTAGCTGCATGTGACAAACTATTTTCCCACCTCTAAACTAAACAAAAAGAATACAATAAATGTTCAAATAAAGTAAATCGTTACAGATTTGAGAACTGCATTCTGTTTATGGCAGCTAGATTTAATACGAGGCCAATATAAGCTTTATTTAATATAAGCTTAGCTCTTTCATTACATGTCTATTCATGCTTGGCACAGCAAAGGACACAGATTAAATTGCCCTAAGAGCCAAAAGCGTAAAATTAGTAACGATGCAAGGCATTTGCATTTACTAAAGCTTGAAGCAGCTGTAATATGACGCAGCAGGACAGTCATGTTGGTATCAAATCATTGACAGCGGGTGAATCTGTACCAGCGCAGAGAGCCATAATGACACCTTGGGTGCTGACTGCTCCAGAAACAATTGCGGCAGAGGTGAAACTGCACTTGGTGGCAGATACAGCTGTTCATGAGGGAAGAATCATGTGACGGTGGGGCACAACTGTAATGGTGGCACTGGGAGGAAGAAGGGCAGCAGGGGACAGTGGATCAGAGGGCTGAGTTATACACAAGACAAAGGCAGTACCCAAGACAGAAGAGCTTAGATTTAGCTAGAGAGACGGATGGAGAGGTGAAAACACTAAGAAACAGAGAGGAGAAGCGAGAGATGAGGAGAAAACGAGAGAAAAATAAAGTCAGGGTGAGGAGGAAGAAGGAAGCATGTAGCAGAGTCTAATTCCTCCATCAGCTCACGTCAGCCATATCTCCTCCTTGTGCATGTCCGTTCACTAAATCACCTTGCTTTAATGTCGTCCTTTTCTGATAAAGCCTCCCTGTTTTTCCTCTCATCAGCCTCTCTTCCTCCCCCTTCTTCTCACCTTCGTCCACTCGAGCCCATTTTCTCTCCTTCACAGCCTAATCCTTATTTTCCCCTGCTCTCACCCTCGGCTTCACGCTCCCTCCCCCTTGACTTCTCACAATGGGGCCCTCCTCTTCTTGTTCTCACCAACCTCTTGTCATCACCCTGTCTACAATGCAAAATTAAAGTTCACTCCTCTGATTTTATTGTTTATATTGTAACAGACACCTTAGATATGTTACACAAAAAATAAACAAAAAGAAGGTTGTGTTTAATTAACTTGAGTTCAATTAACTCAAGACAAATAATTGAGACAACCAAGAAGATATTTTGAAGTCTATGCCTTCTCAGTATGGCTAATGGGTTTTCCTTAATGGTAAAATATGAATAGACTGATTGGCTGAAGTTTCTCACACCCTTAGTTGCCAATTTTTTCATGTTTAAAATATTTTCTTACAAGGAACAGGCATTCAACTAAAGATTTGTTGAAATAATGAGAGAAAAAATAGATGGTGTGGGACAGGAGCAAGACTGTAATGATCTACAAACAAAACAATCTATTAATTGATTAGTTGATCAACAGGAAATTAATAATGATAATCAATTAATCGTTTCAGTCGTTTTTCAAGCAAAAATACCAAATCTTTACTAGTTCCAGTTTCGAAATGTGAAGATTTGCTGAAGATTTTTGATAGTTAACTGAATATATTTTTGCTTTTGGACTGTTGATGTGACAAAACAAACATTTTGAAGACGTCACCTTGGGTTCTGAGAAATTATGATGAGCATTTTATCACAACTTTATCACACCATTTCATAGACTAACCAATTAATAGATTAATCAAAATAATTATCTGCAGATTAATCAACAGTGAAAATAATTGTTAATTGCAGCCCTAGATTAAACTGTTGATCATAACTATGTCTTTATCAGTCCGACTGGCACAATCAGACAGTAAAACAAACATTTCGTGAGTCATTTACGTGAGCAACACCAGACCTTTTTGGAATTGCTGCCATAATCTGAGATGTGCACAACAGTTCAGAGGTCTGGAACCAGGCTAACGTCACCCTTCACTTCATCATTTTCTCTCCTTTGATGCCTTGAAGACGCCTGATCCCTCTCTCCTCTTTTCCTATTTCTTTCCTCCTCTGGTCTTTCTTTGCTGTAGAGAGCAACAGTTACCCTGCTGTCATGAGCTGACATTAGCCTGAAGCACGAACACCCCGCCACACACACACATATGTACACACAGTAAAGCATTATTTGATGTAACTTAAAGTCAAGGTGAGGTAAGATGATTTACACTCCATGAAGCATACAGTAATATTGCAAGTAACAAATGCAGGGAGAATACACTTAAACACACACACACACACAAGCACCATTTAAGTGCAAGGTCAACCAGGACACTGACTCGAGTACTGCCAAACAATGAAAATAAAACTGCTAAAGGCGCCATTCAATATGAAAACACAGCATGAACAAACAATAACACGCACACAAATCAACACACATATCCAACCACTATTTTATGTAATAAAAAGGTGTAAGGTGAGACAGGCCAGATTCAAGTGCAGCAAAGACTGCAGTGAAGATGATACTTAAAAGCAGCAACCTGTGTGAAAACAGTGTGAACACATACACACACATACCCTTTACTGCAGAAGCAAGGTGAGGCAAGAAGCAGCTGCAATGAAAATCACACCGTGAAAGGCAGCACGCAGCATGAACACACAAAAATACACACTTTAACACACACATACACTTAATCAGCCTTTGAATCAAGGTGCAAGGTGATGAAGAAGTTGCTCAAAGTGCTGCAAAACACAACAATGAGAGCATGAACACATGACAGAACATTCACACACTAGCATGTGATGGAAGATTTAAGCTCAGGCCAGATGCAGGTTCAAGTGCTTGTTATGAATTCAATGCAACACTGTGAGAAAAGGCACTTAATGTGACAATAATATAAGCACGCAATAACACACCACCTCCATTTGATGAAAGGTTCAAGGCGAGACGAGAAGCAGATTCAAGAACAGCGAAAGGTGATGAAAATTACTCCCAACAGCTGGCTGCTGTTTCAATAGGCAGAGTCCAAGATATGACTCTAGGACAAGTTGAACCCCGAAAGTCCCCCTAATTCCGACGTCGGATTAGGGGGACTTTCCAAAACCGACAAGCCGGCAGGGTTTGAACTTCTCTCTCTAGCCCTCTTTTTTCATTTATTAAGCCCCTTTTACACTGGACAAAAAACCCTAACATCTGGCTTTTGTCTTCAGTGGGAAAGGGTACAATCGGTATTCAATCCCGGGTCAAATGACTCTGCAGTAGTCACCGGTATTTATCTGCTCCAGCTCTGATCGGCAGTGATGGAAACATGACACCCGGGTGGACATGCTAATTTTCACCCCTTTTCAGGTACGACTTTTTCATCTGTTTCTATCTGCGGATGACTGTCAACATATGGCCTCATCCATATGTTTATGCAGTATTAGCATGCTAGGCTAACAGTCTGTCAGCTGTGTGACTTTATATCCGCGCTGTGATGTCTTTCAGAGCACACAAACACCGTAAACACAACTGTTACCTGCCGAGCACAGTGCTATTAAGCCAGAAAACACTTCTATGGGCTACACACAGCAACCACTGTAACATTGTCACTAGCCTCCATACTGCAGGAGAAGGCATATATTAAAAGATCGATCTCGGATTTTATGAATCAATATCAGATAATTCAAATGAAGATCGATTTGAATCGGAAAAATTGATTTTTTTTTAAACCCAGCCCTACTCTGCATAGACCAGCAGAGACAATTGTGTGCATCTTCGGAAGCGCGCGCGCGTGCAGGCCGAGGTGTCTTGTGTGTTTAAAAAAAAAAAAAAAAAAAAAGTCACCTCTTGCACTTTTGCTCTCTTTTTTCTGCATGCTTTCCATCGTCTTTCTCTCTCTATCCCTCTCCTTCATTCTGTGCCAACCTCTCTCTCCCTCTGTTCATCTATTTCCTCTTGCTCTACTTCCCACAGCCACAGGCAAGGACATACTGAGGCCTGTTACTTCCTAAGGAGGGCAGAATCAACCTTTACACACACGCACACGCACACACACACACACACACACACACACACACACACTTACACTCAAACTCAACTCTGTCAAAGTCTATAACATTGCCTATGTTTACAACTAAAAAAAGCATGTGTGTGACAAATTGGGGTTAGCACATGTTGCAACGTTAGTAGGCTGCATTGAAAAAACACCCTGAGTTTTTGTTGTCGGCAAGTTTGCTAATCATGTTTTTGCTGGTTTGCACTTTGTTATCCAGAGCATAGGGCTGTTTCCTGGCCTCTACCCCTCTTCTAGGCCTGCGAGACAGAGCATGTGACCTGCAGTACCTGATTGTGTGTGTGTGAGAAGAGATAAGATAGTGCTTGTGTTCAGAGAAAGTGGAAAACGCTTGCTTACAGGCCTATTCTATGTGCAGGTGTCTGGGTTTCATTAAACATGTGGGAGTTCACAATACGAATTAGATCTCACTACAGGAGCATACAGCAAGAATCCTCTTTTTGTTGTCACACACACAAGTATACACACACACACACACACACACACAATATAACTGACCCTTCATTAAAGCGATTACAGATTAATGAGCAGAGCACCCGCCTAATCCAGTTACACTCAAGGTGGGGAGACAATGCCATTGGAGCTTGCTGTCCGCCACCCTGTACAAGTGTGGAATGGGAAACCTCTATCTGAATGGGCAGTCATATTAGCTACCTGGTTATCAACCAATCAGAGCTACTCCTGCCTCAATACAGCCATCATAACGGGCCGAGAGTAGAGTATCAGAGTGACAGTGCGAGTCAAGGAGCAACAGCTGAGCCAATAATACTGAGTATTATGTTGGTTTTCCCATAGTGTGTCCCTCAATATAGTAGTAACTTTGTTTCTGAACTGGTTAACATCTATTACCTGAACTCCTTCAATCATTAGCTTTAGTTTCTAAAAAAAACAAAAAACAGGGATACTACGTGCTTATTTGCTTTGTTTCCAAGAGGTAGCTGAGACGATCAATACCACTGTCATGTCTGTCCACTAAATATGAAGCTAAAGCCAGGAGACAGTTAGCTTAGCATAAAGACTGGAAAGAGCTGGCCTGGCCAGACATAACAAATTAATTCATGAGCAGATTCTGTAACCTTTGGACAGAGCTAGGCTAGCTGCTGCCTGCTGCCTCTGGCTTCATGTTTAGCATACAGACATGAGAGTGGTATTGATCTTCTCATCTAATGCTCTGCAAGAAAGTGAACAAGTTTTTTTCCCCAATGTCAAGTGTGTTTATGCTATGCTAACAGTCTCCTGGATGTAGCTTCATATTTACTGTACATACATAAAAGTGGTACCAATATTATCGAGCTCTTGGCAAGAAAGAATGGCGAAACATTCATTAAACTGTGGCCTGCCATTTACAAAAAGCCATACTTAGTTTTCATTCAGTTTTTGCTTTCATTTATTAATTTAGCAATGGGTGTAATTTTCAAGATTGGTTTCAATTAGTACTGCTGTTATTGACTGATGCATTAGTGCTTATGTAACACAGCTCAAAATTACAATTATGTACTAAAAGGTTTCTGATGCTGTCAGTCTTTGAACACTATTTCCCATCAATGTCGAATTGAAAAATTCCTGCACACTGTCTTTCTTACTTACCATCAGGTATATGGACAAGCATCACAAATATCTCCTTATTTAAAGATGCATGCTGGGTAAATTATCCAATCAGAGGACCCAAAAATTGGATAAAATGAGAAAACACACACATTTCCATCTAAGTAATTAGGTATAGAAGGTATTTCTTCTTTAAAAAAAAAATATGCTAAGAAAGTGCCTCATCATAAATCAGAATCGTACAATTTCATCATACATAAACTGTCAGTCAAACAATTAGAAAATAATCATAATAATAATTGTAAACTAAAAGAGTTGTTTAGCAAACTGCTGCAGAATTTAAAAAATGTCAAATTATTGTCAGTAATCCTTAAACACAGGCACTGTGTCAAGGTCAATCTGTGTTAAGTGCATTACAAGCTTGTGTTATCACACAGGTGAAACAGTGTGTAACCTGAGCTGGAGAGGATTACATACATGTGCACGCTTTATTTGCATGTTGGACATGCGGATATACAGTAGCAGCACAGAGACACAATGTAGGTAGTGTTAAGTTGTTCACGTGCGAGTGCATTTTATGTGTTTATTGCGAGTCCATGTGTTTGTGTATCTTTATGTGTGTGCAATAAATAACTTTAATAGTGTGATTGTGCTGTTAGCAAGAGAGATATTCCAGACATCTTCCTCCCAAGATACTTGTGCAAAATATAAACAAACTCAGGTATGCATTGAAGAAAAATTGAATGAGAAACTTTTACTTTTTCATCTTGAAACATCTAGCTCATGTTTCAACAGGCTGAAAATGAGATTATGTAGAAAACGCTTTGTCATAAAATGTTCCAGTGTGTGTGTGTGTGTGTGTGTGTTATGTACCTGTTGTCAACAAGATTTGTGTTTCCCTCACAGCACGTCCTTTTATGTAACTGGATGCCACAGTGTCCTTGTTTATAACACATTAGATGAAAGCGAAGCATATGTCAGTGACATTGTCCGTGAATAGGTGTCACTACACCTTGGAAATGGAAATCTTTCTGTGTGCATGTGTGTGTGCTAGCTGCCAGATGGGAGTCTATGCTTCCACAGCAGGGGGATCACTGCCAGGAGACATAAACACTACTCTCCTAAAAAACACACACAAACCGTACAATACTGCAACAAAGGCCTCCTCCGACCACAGCAGTGTTATAATATAACCCCAATCTACCACAACATCTACACTGCAGCACAACAGCAGCAGCAGCGGGAAGACAACTCAGCCAGCTTCATTACCTATATTCTCCTCTCCTCTATTAAACACTTTGTGACTGAAAAGAAAACCAGCTACCAGCCAAATGATTTCCTTTCTCTATACACTATATAAACTCAATAAAATTTCACTGGAAACAAATATAAAATGTTAAGAAAATAAATCATATACACCAAAATACTGAGTGAAATTTAGAAAGAATAAAGAACACAGACGTCAGTCAGTATCAGTCCCTCCTCCTGTCATCTGTCCTCCTCCCTCTGCTGCTGCTGTGATTCACTGCAGGTAAGTTACCGCTGGTTGAGAGAGGAGGGGCTGGTTTGTCTCAGCCAGCAGTAAGTTTCCAAGAATTTGCCAAATTTTGCGGCAAACTAAGCTAAACAGTTAGACTACATACATACATTGTTTTAGCTTGTTTGTAACAATTCACTATTAGCCGTAGTAGCTCGCTGTGCATGTGTAAAATGTGAGAGCAGATTAAAATATCGCTTTCTACATGTTCGCATATTTATGCTTGTTAAACAGGTGTATTGGCTTTTTACTCGCTAATGTTTTATTGCACTTACAGTAACGAGCGTAGTTGTCCTCAACTCGAGTATCTTCACTTCACTGTCTCCACCGGCTCTGCTGGCTGCTGTGCGTGCGCATGTGTGTATGTGGAGGAGCTCACTTCCGACACAGAGAGCAGGGCAGAGGCTGCAGCGTGTAATTAATACTACAGTCTTCAGCCCCGGGGCCGGTTTAATACCGGGTTTCGGTACCCATCCCTAAATTAAATGATTTTTCTTATTCATCGCGTTTCAGGCCGTCTTTGGCGATGTGTTTATTGTGCATGTTCATATCGTGATGACAATGAAAATACGACTTATCAGTCAGCACTATAAACTAAGTGTGAAAAAGTAGAGTTTGTATAATATCGTTGAGGACTACAGAATTGTATATTATAACATCAGATATTCAGAGTGTTTCATTATAGCTTGTTTTTAGCCTTAATGTTGCTAGGCTAGCAAGTTTCTTCAAGTCCATTTATAGTGTGCCTGTTAGAGTTAGTCGGTCCTGAAAGTGGTTAATTAGTCGCAGAGTTTCCAACAACGCATGTAAAGTCTGCTGCCACAGACGAAATAAATTCCTGACGAGTTTTTCTTTTGACTCATTTTCAAGTCTCCAAACTGACACTGTTACCCTGCGAATTTTATTCTTAGGGAGGTCTATAAAAGAGTATTTATGCCACTATTTGGGCATTACAGCACTGAAAGACATACTAGTGAAATTCTTTTGAGTGGGTTAGCAGCTTTTTAAAGCTGGGTGAGAGGTTTCACTGCAGGTTTTTACAGCCTGCCAGCCTTCAAGCTGCTGAGAAAAACATGACTTCTTACACTGCGAAGATTTTACTGGTTACCCATTTCAACTGTAATATTATTCCGAAGAACAACACCATAAAAATACATTCTTTCCAAAGCCATTGGATAAACAGATCATAAAAGGCAATAATGACCATGTATCATGCCCCATCTCTCCCTGAGGCTCGAGGTTGGATGGCTATTATCAGAAATGGTAAATAATCATGGAAAGTCAGGGTTAGGAGGAGGTTTGTACTTTACACTCTATCTCCCTTCATCTCCAACAAGCGAGCTGAGCCGCAGAGGAAACTTCAGACCTCTCGGGCCACTCAGCTGTGCGGAAGAACGAGCGGCGCCAAGGCAAGTGGCAAAGCCAAAGCTTCTTAATGACCACTACAACCCCGTCCGCATGTGTGTGTGCATGTATGCGATAGCCTGTTGGCACTCTCCATTTCTTTCCATTTGTGTGTGTTCAGCAGCCGGGGTTTAGGGGGCAGGATGGATAATGTAACGCTGACACTTGAGGAAAGAGTGTCGTCCCACTATTGTGTTGCAGGGAAATTACAGCAAACGAGTCTAACAAATGCTCAATGTATAATTCAGAACATCCTGCATTTCTGCACCGCACATCTTCATGCCAACAGTATTCATTACCAGGCCAGTAGATAAGCATTTATTTTTAATGCACTGACCCTGCTGTTTTCACTTATTTATGTTTATTTTTAACTTTAAATTTTTTTGCCCTTTGGCTGATGCTTTTTTAAAGTACATACAAAGAACTCCAGAGTAGAACTGTCTTAAATTGCTGGATTAGAAGCATTTTAAGCAACTAAAAGTGAACATTTTAAAAGGTTCCTTACAATATATAGTACACGTTTTTGTGTCTTCAATAAAGGAGACTGGCACAACTGATGTTTACATGAAGATTACTATGAATGTGCTTGTCTTGGCTTCTCAAAATCTTCAAAATTCACAATTTTTTGACTCTTGATTGTTTAAAACAAAGCAACCACAACTTGCAATTATCCCCAGAGATGAAGTGGTGAACCATTCAACCAAAAAAGGAAAGGAGAGTTCTCTTTTCAGGCTTGTTTTTTTGGTTACAAGAGGAAAGTCTGTGGCTCATAACCAGAATTTCACAAGTGCTAAAATTAGAGAAAATTTAAAAACATGTTCTTCTAATCATCTTGTGTGGCCCTCAAAATTATCTCACAACCCCACAGGACTGTCCTGTCCTCACAGATCTAGGATATTAAACATATTCCAATGCTGAAGTCTTAGCGAGCTGCTCTGGGTAAAAGTATATATAAAAAGAAACAGTTTTACAGTGGACATTGGGGGAAAGGCTTGTTCAGTTTCCTGCAGAGAGTTACATCATAGATCAATACCACTGTCATGTTTGCAGACTAAATATGAAGCTATAGGCAGCAGGCGATTAGCTTAGCTTAGCATATGGAAACAGCTAGTCTTAGGAACTATCACGATACATCTTGTTTGTTTAATTCATGCACATATGGAATTGTAAAAACAACAAGAGGGAGTTACTTGATGATTTTTTTTTAACTTAGGTGAGAGCCAGGGCCAGGCTAGCAGCTTGAGGTGGGGGGAAGCGGTTACCCTCAACCGAAAGAAGAGAAATGTAACTCGTTATTCCAAAGTTGTCTTATTCACATGATGTGTGTTCTTCACTGGTTTGCTAATATTTAGCCACGGGTAAGCCAACATTCAGGAGTCACCTAGTTTTGTTTAGAGTTGGAGGTGTGCAGCTGAGGTCGGGACTTCTGGGGAGCTCTGAGCATTCACAGAGGCTAAGCTAGTTGCTAGATGGTCAATAAATCCGTCCAAATTGTAGGGCTGCTTGCTTGTCTTGTTTTCTATTTATACACTTGCTAAATACAAAAGATGCATTGTGTGGGTGTTGAGGATTTGGAGTTGTTTAAATGCACCTTTGACAGAACTGGGCTGAGTAATGAAACTAAAGTAACAAGTAATGTAACACATTACTTTTGCAGATGATTCATTAGTAATTGTTTAAAGTTTTCAAATAACCTGCCCAACCCTGGTCACAAGCCAAAAACAGGTTAAACCTCTCCTCTTCTCTATGGCTTCCACACTACGTCCTATAGATCTGCAGTTGCTCTGGGAATGAGACTCCCCACTCACTCGTGTCTTGGAAGCCACATTAAAGCACAGACCCAGCATCCATCTATGGACCTGAGTCATGGGACTTTCCATTTAGCTCTTTAAGGAGACCTTCTTTAATAATGCAAGGAGCAGAGCTCTGCGACAGGGCCCATTCCTGGAATACTTGACACAGAGTAGCTGCACAAGGAGGCCATATCTAAACTCTGCTGCATGCTGGAATCCAAACCATTTGTGGTGTGAACACTGGCAGGCAGCATTGACATTCCACCTGACAGTAACACTAAATGCACCTGGGAACTGCTAATCTTTATTCACTACAGCTACACTCTATATGAGTGAGGTGAGGCTTCGAGCCTGGTAGAGCAGCTACTGTACTCATGAGTGGGATTATTTGGCTGCAGAAAATGAAGGTTTCACCCCCGAGGTGAGGAAGAGGAACCAATGAACCGAGCAGATGTGATAGTGCCAAGCACCAGTATATGTGTGTGTGAGTGTGTGTGTTGATGACACTGCAGAACCCAGAAGAGACAGCGGAGTGAGATATCACAGACTACATACCACTGAAAGAGCTGGTTTGGAGCTAGTGAAATGATTTATTCCTCTCTAGTAAAGAATAGAATAGAAGGTCAGGAGGGCTGAACACAGAAATGACCTCAGAGGTACTCGCGCTGTGTTGATGGATATGAGGAAGGGTGGAGCTGATTCTAGATGACTGTTATTCTGTATCCTCCAAAACAAATATTCTTGGTATCATGATTCCTGGTTGCTCATACTTGAAGACAGACAGTGAACTTGACTCATGACTGCTAAAACAAATGATATAATCTCTCACTCTTGAATATTTCCTATTACTACCCACTAAATATGACCAAAAATTCCACAAAACAAACAGTCCTTGGTTGTTATGTTTAGTATTTTTTCCAGGTTTCACTACAAATTGGGATTTGGAGTAGGCAGCTGAGTGCATGTTTGTGCCTGCCAGGGCAAATTCAACCCACAGCGCTGCATAAACAGCATACCGAGTGGCATTTTTGGGTAGACAGGAAGAGGTTAGAGCAACACCTCAGCTAGAGGGGGGAGGTTCGGAGTCCTTCTTGCAGCAACAACAATTAAGCAACAAGAAGCAAATAGGCTATATTCAGCTGACTGCAAAACATCATCAGGACTGAATTTCATTCTATATTTGATGCAGGTTCTTCTAACTCTGGAAGACTGTGCCACAGATTAGTTGTCAGCACCCTTTCTAAAGACTTTCCTACTGCCTGTTTCTGTGAGAAATCCTATTTAAATGTAGATGACAGAGCCACCGCTTCTTCTTCCATCTCCCAGTCTCATCCTCTCTCCATCCCCCGTTTCTGGCTCTGCGAGTCCCTCTCTCTGTTGCTGCAACTGCAGTGAAATCAAACATATTTGACGGACCGTGACGCCTGCTGAAAAAAGGCCCAAAAAACGTCCACAATCACATTTCGAAGCACGATGCCAAAATGTTCGAAAATCTGATGTAGATTTTAGCGCTCAAACACAAAGAAGGTAATAATCTGTGAAAGGTCAGGAGGAAAGATATTTAAAATGTAGGTTAACAATGGATGTTTTATTCATGCAAGCTTTTACAAAATATAGAATTCAAGACTATATCATTTATTCACAAGCGCATGGTGCACACATACACATCACATCAAAAACATATCCCTGAGGCTTTGCTTCAGTAAAGCCCCAAAGCAGTTTAGATAGCAGTATTAACATGTCAGCATGTGAGCTTTGTATGATCTTTTCACCAGCACACTTTATTCCCACTAATAGCTTTCAGTAACCTAAACATCTGAGCTCATCTGGAAGGATGCAGTTCAGTCTTCCGACTAGAAAAACAACACACTTTAAAGGGCAAACTTTACACGTCATGTTAATGGAAAGTTGCAGATTTACAAGCTAGGTTTAACAGGTGAAAACTGCAATACAACGTGTACATTTTTTTTGTCAGTGCAAAAGATAAAAATAGATGAATTCTGCAAACAAAAGATCTTGAGATTTTCCTTTACTACTTTGCTCTTTTCAGTTTGATTTGCTGTGAGATCCATCATCAGCTCTCACACTGTATGCTTAGTCAGGGTTGTGAATCACATGAAGGGAACTTCAGTCACAGCGGTTAACCTTTGACCTTGAATCTTAACTCATGACCACGGTTATTACTATGGCATCATAAATATAAGGGGGCAGACTTCGGCTGAAGCACATACATGGACATCATAACCAATATGTGTCTTTTCATGATTTCAAACGATCACAGGTCGCACGAGCAAGTGCATCTGCTTCTGTCAGCAGCGGGACACACATGCCAGCCAGCTGAATCCCTTTACAGACAAAGACACCCACTTGAATGTCTTTGTTTGGGACTAAGCTAAGGTGGATAAGGTGTCCCACCTACTATGACCTTGCTGCATTGTCCACATGAACAAACACAACAACTTTCATTGCTGCAATGATCAACATGTCAAGGAAACGGGCAAACATTTGATCAAAAATTATTCATTTCTGCCTAAAGAGTCACCTAAAACATCTTTCCTGCGCTCCACTTCTTCTCCAAACCAATATATGACAGCGCCTGATGGTACAGCTGTATCATATATGGAAACAAAATGCCCTTCTATAGTTGCAGTGACAGTCTACAACCCAATGCTTCATCAATCTCTGTGTCTGCATTGATCAGGTGGGCAACAACTGAGGCTATGTGGGAAAGGCTGCAGCTGCTCCAATACAAACAGCCTACAATACAGAGGATAAAATATAACCAAGGGACATGCCTGTGTGTGCCATCTACAACATTAGGGTTGTAAAAGCTACTGGGTAATGATTATATGGGTGAACTGGTGGTAGTCAAACTGGGGTCTGAGGACCAAGGGACTTGAATGGGCTAAAAGAGGTCACAACAGGTAAATTTCCCAGTTAGAGCAAAGAAAAGGGTAATTATAGCTTTTAATGTGACCTTAATACTACATTAACAGCAACAAGCCTATAATATCTTTTCAAATAGGCACCCATGGGTGTTTGCCTATTTGAAATTCCCCAGTGTAAACACACTGACTGGGTCATTTCCACCCATAAAATATTCTAAGTCATGCTCGGCTTTCGCCAACCTCTTTTTCGCCGTGGCCCCCTGCACATACCTCGGGACACAGCTGGGTGAGGAGCGGTCCACCTCCCAGGTAGCGTACAGGTTCATGTGGACCGGCCGGTTGGAGGTGATGCTGACCGGCTTGGAGGGCTGCATGTGCGGCGAAGGGACGCCCCCAGTCCGCGGGAGCCCTCCTCGGTCCGACATCCTGGAGGCTGAAAACGTTCAGACGGAGCTGATAGGAGGAATACCCGTAGTAGTTTGGCTTCTCCGTATGTGTGTGTTGTCCTTTTTTTGGTGCCGCCTCCTCCTTCCTTAAGCTTATTTTTTTCAGGCTCCTGGTGGTGCAAATGCGTAAAACGCTCCTGTGTTCAGTGCAAACGGAAAGTTGATCCGTTTTGTGCTATTCGCCGCCTGATAGTGAAACCATCGCAGTCGTCGGGGTTTGTACCCGAAGGCAGGCGGCAAATCCCCGCGTCCGTCTGTGTGTCCTCTCTCTGTCCCAGCGCGTCAACTTCGTGTCTGCTCGGTGTGTGTTGGTCGGTCGTGTTTATCTGTGCGGGGAGGAAGCGGAAATTTCTCTCGCCGAAGTCGCACAATGAGCAGAAACCAACGAGCTACGCCTTCTCAGCTAAAGGACGTAATGCACGAGAGAGAGAGCACGAGAGAGAGACAGAGGGGGGCTGGCCAATAGTGTGCTGTGGTTATGTTACTGTGTTTTTTTAAATCCTGGGTTTCCATGTTAGTTACATCTGTTCTTAAATTGACTGTACTATATATATACACATTACTACTATACAGTATATTGTTGGCATGTTTTTATGCATGTTTTTTTGCATATGATTCTATATCCAAATAGTTTTTTTTATTTTTAGACGTTGTACTAATATAATGTAGGGTGGAATTGGTTTACTTCCAAACCTTTGGAGATTATTCAGTTGTACCTCATATGACTCTTTTTTATATTATCATTATTTTTTAATATTTCTATTATTTTTATTTGAATTATTTATGTAAGTTTTATTTATGTTTTTTATTATTGTTTGTTTTTGACTATTTTTATAATAGTTTTTACTGTATTTATTATTATTATTACTATTGTTATTATTGTTGTTAATATCGCCACCTCAGCTCCACTGATGTGGGTGTGTGTCTTTGCCTCCCTTTTTTGTAAAATCAACGATCAGCTCCTCGGTTTTGCTGACATTGAGCAGTAGATTGTTCTCTTTGCACCACTCTGCAAAATAATTGATTTCCTTCCGATATGACATCTCATGTTGTTTGAAATCCGGCCGATGATGGTGGTGTCGTCTGCAAACTTCACAAAAGAGTTGTCTCCATGTCGGAGACTGCAGTCATGGGTGTACAGCGTAAACAGGAGGGGGCTGAGCACACAGCCCTGGGGGGCTCCTGTGTTGAGCACTAGAGTGGAGGAGGTGTGACTGCCAATCTGAACTGTCCGGGCCCTGTGAGGAAGTCCAAGTCCAGTTGCAGAGTGTGGTACTCAAGCCCAGAGTGCTAAATTTTCCGTCAGTTTCATGGGGGAGATTGTGTTGAATGCTGAGCTGAAATCAACAAACAGCATTCATATGCAGGTGTTGTTGTTGTTCTCAAGGTGTGTGAAGCCTGAGTGGAGGGCAGTGGAGATGGCATCCTCTGTGGATCTGTTGGTTCTGAAAGCAAACTGGTGAGGGTCCAGGCTGGCTGGGATGTTGTTCTTTATATGCTGGAGAACCAGTTTCTCAAAGCAGAGGGTGTGGTGTGGGGGCGAGGGAGGGCTTTGTAGCTGCAAGAAATGTTCATGTACACATGGTCCAATGTATTTGTTCCCCTGGTGGGGATGTGGACATGCTGGTGGAATTTAGGTAAAATAAGTCTGAGGTCTGTTTGATTAAAATCACCAGATACAATAAAAGCACCATCTGGCTGTTTCGTCATGTGACTGCTGATGACCTCATACAGTTCCTGAAGTGCATTTTTTGAATTTGCAGCACATGACAAAACAGCCAGATAGTGTTTTTCATGTCACACTTTATATATATTTCAAAACATACAAAAGCTGATCAAACTGCCCTTGCATGTGATTGCAGAATAATTTACTACATATATATTTTTGACACTGGGATATGTTCCTGTATATGCTGCTATTAACATATCTACAAGTGTATCTAATACAGTATATAGTCCAAATATGTTTAATGAAACATGATTTTATATTAGCCAGTAGACATAAGTTAGTATCAGCATTCAGTATTTTCTACTTACATGCAAATAAAGTAAATTTTAGGCCTGTCCGTTGAATATTTCCTGGTTATTATTAGACAAACAAATCAAATAGATGATTAACACCAATAGTGCATAGTGGAAGAACACCTTTTCTTCCTTACAGTGGCATTGATTTAAACCTTAGATAAACCTCAGTGCCAATATTGACCCATCATTCACTGCTTTACCCTCACACCACCTGCAGAATTATACTTGTATGTGTGAGTATTGCATTTGTAGTATAAAGTATAAGAGCAAACTCTCATACAGGCAAAACAATATGTATTGTGATGTTTTAATGAGGATTAGTGTGGGTAAATCTGTGAATTGTTCTATTTTAGGCCCATATGGCACACTGACTGGAGTCTCAGGTGTTGCTGAAATGATTCCCATTAGTCATACACATATGTAAACTCTCACACTGAGACACGCATACACACACCTTCTTTCAGTCGTGAGCAGACAAATATACAAAGGTGCAAAACCAGTTACAGTCTGTGAATTTGTTTCATACTATGAAGTTGTTGACTCTTCCCCTGAAATGTCATATATCACAACCAGACATGTAGAGGGGAAACTCATCTTTTAATGTTCAGGAAAGAGTTTTCTTATTTTCACAGGGCTGTTTATGAAGTAGAAATGTAGTATGCATGTGGTAATTTGTGAGAAAAGAGAATCTATTAACAAAACATACATACATGCCTGTTTGCCGCCGTGTATTTTTTCACTTCTATTCTATTCTTCTACCTTATAATCACCAATTGGAAGCAACATTTCACCCTTTTTCCCTCTGAAACATGCTGCAGCCCTCCCTGTGTTGTCAGTGCAGCATGAAACAGGCGCAGTGTTTGCACCCTCAGGTGATAAAGGCAGGGCTATGATTACAATCTCTGAATCTTAATATGAATCAGAAGGTGACCTAATCACTCTACCACCGTCACAGCACGGCTGGCTGCCATCAGCTTGAAGTTTCTTCAGATTATCACAGCTGTGATCAGGGCTTGCAACAACATTATGTGCTTGAAATGTTCATGGATGGCTTTCTGTGCGCTACATTCAGGGGATGATGGAAATATCAAAATCGAATAAATGATAATAAAATTACTGAAAATTGTTGCTGGTTGGAGAGCATGTCAGTAACCACTGCTTGTAAAGATGTAACCAAAATTGAGCTGATGGGCCTCTGTAAACCCCCCATTCCTCCATCTCTTTGTGCAGTGTGTAACTTACTGTATTCGTCTGGAATAATACAAGGACCCACGTTTGCTGTTAATATACGAATGCGCACCATGTAAGCACAATATCAATTGAAATAATAAAGGTCTTCTAGGATTTCGAAAGCACTTAAATGACAAGATGCATTTAAGACTTTTAAATCTATGAAATTTGACAGAAGTTTGACAGCAGTGAAGCCACATCTACATTTAATTAATTTTAAAGGGAAGGATTACATTCACATTTGCGTAAAGTATACTGATGAAATTCTAAGTATTGTCTCTGGTACTACTTCCACTTTTTGTTTACCAGACCTCTGTAGCCCCCTCCTCATCTCTGCTTTGAGGCTACATTAGCCGCTACACATCTGAATCTACAACCGAACTGTCGGCAGTCGAGTTGCATTGTGGGTGATGTAGGCGTCAGATTTAGACAAGAAGAATGCGTGGAATAAAAAAAGACTTTATCTCTGGTTCAGATAAATAATTTTAATGTTTTTTTTTAACTGTCAATCATGAGTCCGACAATGTTATAGAGTGCAATGCTAAATTGGCGGAGCACTCTTTTAAAGACATCATTACTTTAATTATCACTTTCATGTGTAATAAATCAGCGTAGGTGTGTAGGTGGTAAACTCGCTTGTGAGACCTGTTTAATCACAGTAGGGCTCAATTTTTGCATTTGCCAGCAGTTCTGTGTTTTTAATGGTGTGCAGCCAGTGTATTAGACGTGGTAAAACTGTTTTATGCCCTATAGATTGCAGGTTCAAACATCTTCCTGCTCACTTATCTAGTCTAGTCAAGGACGACCATGTACGGACCAGAGAAGAAAGTTTGGTTTTCATTCCAACTAAGCAAAACAAAAGCTGACGTCATGGACTAGCTAGCTCTTCCTAGATTGAAGGTGTGACAATCAGCAAAAGCAGCGGGTTCACTCATGAGCTGGAATTAAAACCATGCAGACTCTCCACCTGGCTGCCCATCCCTGTTCTCCGTCCCTCGCCCCGGATAATCAGCCAGATGACTTAATCGCAGTGCAACCCCCCTGCTCTTTTTAACATGCTTCTCTCCTGCCATTGATAAAGAGATTAGAATCAAGCAGATTAAAACATGGTCATGGGATAATCCTGGGTTACTTTTTACACAGCGCCCTAAATCTGCCAGGTCATCAAGTGACACTGCACAGGCTCCAGAGACAATGTCAAAATCAATTAAGTTTGTACCTCTTATGCAACACAATTATACTTTGCACATATGGAGATTCTTCCCACATATGGAGATCTACTATGGCCATTTTCATATATTTACAAAGTACTGCACACTGTATACAGTATTTGCAACAGAATAGTTTTGGATTCTTTGACATTTTGCCTGGATTTTTTATTAGTTGTGAATATCTTGATTATCTTTTTAATTAATCGAGTAATTATCTGGTCTATAAAATTTATGACAGTGAAAAATGCCCATTATAACCTCCCAGAGCCCAAGATGATATATTAAAAATGCTTGTTTTGTCTGACCAACAGTTCAAACCCCACAGTTTACTATCATATATAACAAAAGAAAAGCAATAAATCCTGACACTTGAGAAGGTGGAAGCAGCAAATTTTTGGCATTTTTTGCTTGGAAAGTGACTGAAATGATTAATCGATTGACAAAATAACTGCAGGTTAATGTTCTGTCTATTAACTAATCAATTAATCAACCATTCATTTCATATCTAATACGTCACCTGCACACTGTGCTTTTCACTACGTTTGTCTTGTTGAAAATGAAACAAAATTCATTAATGTAAATATGTACAGTTCCATGTAATTTAGGTGTAAATGAAAAGGAGGTTTTGAATGTTTATTGCAGGAATAAACAATAGCAATACACTGGATGGATGAACGACTCTGTGGGCACTCAGTATCATTACAGTCTGTCTCCCATACTGAACAAGTGAGAGTGCTGGCAAACAAAGGTAAGACATGCTTACCAGCCAGGAGATGATGTCATTTACTCCAGAATGGGCACAAAGGTAAAGCAATAATAAAAACACCTGCTACAGTCACCATCAGTTGTCCATCCAGCTCTATAATACTGGTTGCCAGTATAGGTGCTGTTTTATTGTTTAAGACAGTAAAAGCCTTTGATTTTGAGCAGACTGTTGCTCCCTGTGAGTCAACACGCGGCTGCTGCAGCTATTTAGGTCACTGTGCAGTGACTGTCGCGTTCAGTCATCTACTGCTCTCTAACAGTAAAAACGTGTACTGCAGCTTGTTGTATTGCCATACTATAGCAAGGACTCTGCATGTTTGTGAGAGTGACTGAGTCATTACTCAGTCACAGGCATTAACCCTCAAGTCCCTTTTGCACGTGGTGCTTACCTGACATCTTGTGTTAATGGCATGGGATAGCTCTTGTGTAAAAATGACTGGCCACCAACCAAGTACTGTAAAATGATTCTGCTTTAAGTTAAATTTTCTGTACATTTCATCTCCCGACACCTGCTGCCAGGCAGGTACAGCTAGTGGAGAGTATTAAACTCTCCAATGTATTTATTTTTGAACTAAGACTGTAGTAAACAAGTCTGGTCTCTACAGTTTTGTTCTTAACAGAGTCCAGCTGGCTTCCGATTTTTGGACTCCAGCTGGTCTGGACTTGGATTTGTCTCGGACTAAACTTATCAGAATCAGCCTTAAAACATCCAACATGTGTAATATGTGTGCAATCTTACAATAAAAACTCCTCTTCATGTAATTAAACCTCACAAATTCCCAAAAATATTACACAAAACATACTTCAGTGGTAGCTAAGACCATGTCCTTATTGTACCAGCAAATAAGGTGCAAAGCGAGAGCTCCTTTTCCTCCTTTCACCCTATAGTCACTCTGCTTGTGACTGATCAGCTGACTCAGACTATCTAATGTAAGTGAACACTTACATTAACTACCTACAAAGTGATGAAATGGAATCAAATGAAATGGAAACCCAGGGCAGTACAGTTGTGAACTCCTGTCACCACTTCATTTATTTACAAAAACAGAAAAAAAGAAAAAATAACCAAGACAAAAAATGTAGAGTCAAACAGAGGTATACATGTCACTGTTCTCATGTGACACTGATTACATGACATGCGTCACAAAAGCATCATCTATTTATAGTTAAAAAAAAGGGAACAGAAACTTGTTTACTGCTACTGGTCTAACAGACGACTGGTGTTGCAGTCTGCATCCTCCGAAGTTAAAATCTAAATACGGCTCTTCCTCTTCCATTTCCTTTTGTGGCTCACTCTCTCGCAGCGCTTCGTCTTGGTGTTTCCGCTCTAGAACTTGAACTCTTTGTATTTTTTGGCACCGCCCCTCGTGTCCTGTGGCTGGGCCTTCCTCTTTTTTTGCTGTAGGGTGACAAGCAAATATTCAATATTCAAATGTCACCACAAAAAGGGAAAACTGAAATGACTGCCAAGCATACTGCACTAACAGCCTCCCACTTTCTTTTGGTTTATAAATAAAACGCTTGTAGAGTCATGTTTTTTTCCTACATACACGGTAATCACTTTATCATGTGGGGCTTAAATATGTATAACTGTTCAATGTTTAATGATGCAGCTAGTCATCTATTATTTAGGAAAGGCGAAGTTGTGTTTTCTTTTAAACCCAAGTTTTAGAGTGCAACTTAACATTGTAAAAGTTAATAAGAAGGGAAAATACAGTTAATAATAGAAGCATAAAGTACATACTGCATAAGGTTTAATATCTTTTAAATGCAACTAAATTTAAACCGTTTATACCGTTAATTAGAACAATTACACTTGCTGAGACTTCAGAACCAATCTTTTCATTGGTTTTAAAACTGATGTTTGGTTGATTTCACTGCTGTCTTTTTCTTTGATCCAAACTGCTGTGGATATCTATCTATCTATCTATCTATCTATCTATCTATCTATCTATCTATCTATCTATCTATAATTTCTAACTTTAATAATGACATTGATTCGGTGTCTTTGTACCTTCTGTTTGGCAGCGTGCTCAGCCACCATGTCGCTGAAGTCCTCTTTCTCCACCTGGGCTTGCTGTTCTCTGACGTGCTCCTCGTACTTCTGCGTCATGGCCATGGGGTCCAGCTCCAACTCCTCTGGAGCCAGGGCCACCTCTACGCCCTGTGACTCCTGCCCTCCGCCCGCCTTACGACCTGCCATGGCCTGCAGGCAGCAGAGAAGAAAAACAAGAAGAAAAGATTTAAGGCATGGCTACAGTCAGAACATGGCAGTATATTTATTTAATTTGGACATACAGTACACACACACACACACACACACACATCTTACCCCTGACACGTCGTAGATGTGTGTCGACGCCATCATGGCTGCTCCTACGGGGCCAGTTCGTCTCTCTGGGAGCACTGTGAACAGCTGTGGCGTCTCATTTCTTTGAGCAAAAAAGAGCAAGAAAACAACAGCGTTTTAGCTTATATTTTTCATTACTCATTATTATCAGGGGTGTCACAATTTCGATTCTAAATCGAAAATCAAATCAAAGTGAGCTTTCGATTTTGACCTTCGAAATCAAAAGCAGAATCGGTGATTCTCCGAGTATTTATTTTTCTCTCCACCCCTGCCTACTTGCGTGCGTCCGAACACTTTAAAGACGACACAGCGTAGCTTACTGGCAGCCCTGCACCATCGCCACTGCCGGAGAAACAACAGAACTGGAAAATCCCCCTGTTTCCCTGAAGTCACCGGTGGGGCAACATTTTGCCCCGTGAGTTATGTCAACAACAAACGCATCGTTGAGAGAAAACCTACAGCGGTGATTAGAAATTCTAATCCTGGTGGCTTTTTGCAGGTGAGGAAACTCAAGCTGCTGTTGTAAAGTAGCCTTGTGCCATCTAGTGGCTCTTTTTGTTTTTGTGTTGAACAGTTTGTTCCCAATTGGCTGGTGAAATAAAGTTATTATTACATTTTAAATAAATTATTTAAATTAGACCATATAACCTTAATGTGGTACATTTCCATCCCAAAAATACAGTGGTTATCTCACATTTGATAACTTGTTAAGTTATACTGACCCTTAGAGGACAATGTTTCTTAATATACGAAATACCCAGGAACAATAATTATATTTCATAATACAACAGATTTTCTATCTGATGAGTACAGAACAAATAGCATTGATTAATTACCACTTAAGACAGTGGGTGTAAAGGCATTTTTTCACAATTTTGGGCAGTAAAAAAGGTAGTTATAGTCATATTTCTTTTTTTTTTTAGATGAACTGACATTAACTATATTTTATCATGTAAATGTTGCATAAATGTTTTTATTTTTCATATTCTAAGCTATTTCAATAAACCCATTAACTGAAAATGCTCCTTCTGTTTGTAGCATGTGGTGCACCAAAACAGCAGGAGCACTGCTGTAGGAGTAAATGAGAAATTAAAACAGCAGCATTACTGCGACAACACAGAGCGACACTCACCCATCCATGGCCTCCTCGATTTTCTTCTTCCTCAGCTCAATCAGCTCTGGGGTCTCCATGCCGGCGGGTACTGATGAGAAGCCTCCAGGGGTGATCAGCCCACTGAAGCACACAAAATGAGATACTGATAATGATGAGTTTATCCATACGTGCCTATCTCCATGAATGCATCTTTGTGTGCTTGTATGAATATTATGTAATTTAAACATATAGGCAGAAATGGCCTCGCTCATCTATGTGTATACAAAACCCCTCAAAAGCAAGCAAACGACACAGATGGACAAGGACGTGCACAGATCGCAGACAAGAAACACCTCATCAACTGTACCTACTTAAATTCTTATCAGTTGATTTTATAATTACATGGTAATTATGGTAATGTCATTAGTTTGTGTGTCTCTGCATTGATAAGAATGTAATGAAAGACTTGCATTTAGCAGCTAATTTCAAAGAATGTGTTGATATTGACCCAAATAGAAAACTTATTTTGGAATGAGACTCAAGATTTGTATTTTGTGACTTCTTGATTAAAGCGTTGACCATAATTTGCATGTCAAGTACCTGTCTGCTGGTGTGAAGAACCCAGTTTCGTCTGGTTTCTCCTCGTCGCTCTCCTCCTCCTCCTCTTCCTCTGATGACTCCTCGTCTGAAGGCTCCAGTTCTCCCCACGGTGTGTGATCCACCTCCTCCTCCTCTGCTTTGGCCTGATCATAAACAAAGACATACTCGTCCATAAGTCACGCAATTAAAAATCTGGGTGTATACAAACTTTGAACAAAAGGTAGGATGTACAAGGTAAAAATGGAAACATATACTTAATAGAACATACCAGTAGATTGGAAACATTTCTATCAGGATCAACAGTGTACCAATTTATTTTCTAATCCTGCTTGCTTTCTAATCTTTTTGTATCCTTTTTCATAGTCTCGTTATATTCATTTTGAAAAATGATTGCATTTGTTTTAGTTCATTTATTTCAGCTGTAGCTTAAAAGAGGACACACAGCCAAAGGATGATGGTGATAATGTACTGTATATATTTCCAAACATTACCAGGCAGAGGTATCTTCGTATTACATGAGATTTACAGTTTCTGCAGAGAAACCTGTAGTCATGTATGTGTGTGTGTAAGAGGCTGTGTAGTCCTGACCTGGAAGTCTGCCGCATTGGTACCAAACACATCACCGTAAAGAGGTTTGCCCATTTCATCTACAGGTGGCTTCCCCCAGCCTCCGGCGTGATAACCGAACGTACAGTTCTACCAGGCAGAAGAACGGGACGAAGAGAAACACAAGAGCAAAAAAGAAGACAAATTAAACATACTGACATACTAATGCGATCATCTTTGTTGTTTTAAAAATGACGGTGCACACTTGTTAGGTTTGCACAGTGAAACCAATGGAAACTCATTTTAAGTACAATGATATAAATTGGATTATTATTGTATTGGTAAAAAAAATAAAAATCTGCAGTGGGAGAAGTTGTCTTACCTCTGGAATGGGGGAGTTGAGTCCGGGGATCTTGAGATTGGGGTAGGAGGGAGGTGGGCCGTACCTCTGCATGGCTATCAACCAGGGAGGAGGCACCTTGTGGGCGTTCTGGGGAAGAAGAGACACTGACAACGTAAGCTGGCTGATGCACACCATTTTCTCACTGTATGTTTTAAAGCCATAGAGAGTATTCCTTTAAACAGTGGCGAAGCCAAAACTAATCTGTTTGGACCTACTGTGGAATACTGGGATAATTCTCTGAGCATTCATTTGTCCATGTCAACTGTTGTTGCCTGTGACATAAGTTTTAAAATACAAAGAAAAGCTGCCTCTGTGTGTGTGTGTATTATAACTGTCATTATCTCAGCTGTTGTGTTCCTCTACTTGTGGTATGTCGGTGTTAAACAAGTCACGTCTTGTCTTACAGGAGATTCATTTTCATAGCTTGTACATTCTTACATTTAACAGCAGTAACAAGGAGAGCGACACAACGAGATAATAGGGAAAGTGACATAACAGCAGGAACAACAACACAATAAGACTGGGACTACAGCAGACATGTACAGATACAGTATATTGCCTAGAGCAGTTGACATATTTTTGGCACAAGTGAACCTACTACTCAAGATATACTGTATACAGTCATATTTTAAGATTTTTTGAGAGAAATTTCACTTCATTTCACTGGTTTGCTAACTTAACATGTTTTTTTGTTTGGTAAATTCACAAGGAATCACAGTGTTAGTGGATCTTACAGGTCCAACTGGCATGCCCAGAGCGATACGCAGCTCATCAGACAAATCTCCCGGCTTCTTCTCTTTCAGACGAGTTTCAAACTCTTTTCCCTGCAGAGACACAAGCAGGTCACTTTTAAAAGCAGCTTGCAGCACTGGCTATTCATTTCCAGCAAGGGTGATCGCAATGAAACAATAAAAAAAGAAAAAAAAGTAATTCACCCTTTATAAAATTAACAATTTAACAACAGGATATGAAGAAGATTTTACTGAAAGGTCAAATAAATGTGAGAAATGGTTAAATCCTCAAGGATCTAGTACCTCGTAGTAAAGGTCTCCGTGGATAGTGAGTTTGGGTTTGATCTGCCATTTAAAGAAGGCATCGTGGAGCTTCTGGTAGTCGATGTCGATCTTTCCCATCTTGGGACGAACCTTCTCTCTCATTTTGGTTTTCATGGTTTTGGCATCCTCCTGTAAATGACAAAAAAAGGAAAGAAAGCTATGTCTGAATATCTCTGCTTGTTCTTTTTGCAGGGTTCGTACAGCTTTTTAAGAGTAAAATTCAAGTACTTTTCTAGCACTTTCAAGGTACCTAAACCAAACACTTCCAGACGCTAGAAGCCTTTATCATCACATCTAAACTGATACTATAAATGCAATTGCAAAAAATAAAGTTTACAGAATTCATTTATACCCACAGCAACGTTCATATTAACTTTGATTGTGTGTTTTGATCATGATTATTTAATTCTTGCTAATTTCCAGAGAAGGGGATCAACAGAGGACTTATCTAGCTATGAGTGAACGTGGCTCCTCTCTAAAGCCATTGTTCAATATTTTTCGTTAGCCAGCCAGTTGTCAATAAAACGACAATCTGGTACGTTGCTAAAGCGATAACAAAAGCCACCTGTTCTCTAGTAGCTGATGATTTTTTAAGAATCTTAATAAAAATAGTACGGTTGAAAGGAGCAGCTGGCAAAGTAACCCACCTTCTCCTGCAGGGCCTCCCTCATCTCCTGGATACCAGTTTTCTTGATGAACTCAGGTAGCTCAAACGGAGGCTTCTCTATACCTCTCTTGCCCTGCAGATACTTTCTTTTGAAGCACCAGTGGCGGGGTACCGGCACTGTGTTCCTGGTGGCTTTTAGGTGGACGAGCAACTTGGGCTCCTGGGCCGTCACATCATGCATCTCAACTACATCTGGACGAGCCACCAGCTGGAGCAAAGAGGCAGGAAGAGAAAATAGATTTAAGGTTATTGATAGTACTGAAACTCTTCTGTAATCGTAAATAGTAATTATGACCATCAGTCTTAATTTACCTGTTTGAGTTCAGCCACAGTCAGCCTGTTCATCCTCCTCAGCTTCTTCTTTGAGAGTTTAGGTACATCTGGTCGGATTTCCTGTACGTGAAAAATATTTCCAATGTTTTACATGTAAACCAACAGGATTTTGTTCTTTCTGTTTTGTTTTCCTAACAGATGGAAGGATTCAAACCTCATCACTGTCGTCGCTGTCTTTCCTCTCATCCTCAAATCCCTTTTTCCGCAGCACGGCCGTCTCCTGCTTCTCTGCCTTCTCAGGCTCCTTCTCCTTCTCTTTCTTCACATCATCAGTCAGCTAGGAAAGAGAAGGAATGGCTGCATTTTAGCAAAACAAAAGCAAATGGCATAATACTGCCATTAAAGTCTTAGAGTATTCACATGCAGTACAGTAAGTCAATGCTGCTCTGTAGTCACCTTGAACGCCTCAAATATCCTCTTGAAGAAGATGTAGTTTGGGTCGTAGATCTCCGGCTCCTCTGTGATGTACTCGATCTCCACCTCTGACTCCTTCTCTTTGTCCTTGTCCTTGTCTTTGTCGCCGCCCTCCTTCTTCTGCTGCTCCGCCTGTTCCTTCTTCTCCTGGGCTCGCTTCTGCTTGCTCTTCTTCTTGCGGTTTCTGCGTCTGCGGTTTTTCTGAAGGGAAGGATGGTCATGATGAATTTAAAAATTAAGAGTTCAAATAACTTAAATAAATATATATATATTTTTGTGTGTGTGTGTGTGTGTGTGAAATGACCCTTGCATTATCATGTCATGCACTTGTTTATCTTGGGATTACAATGCAGGCAGTACAATCACACAGCCTGTTTCGGGTGATGAAGTGCAAATATGAATACACAAAGAGGACTGTGTCAGTTTAGGTTCTGTTTTCACAACAACACACCATATGCCCTCATTTATGTATGCGATATGACTCAAATATCCAAGATGATGTTTTGCTGAATCTGTGAATTTGCCTTTGAATTACCATAATACAATGAGTAGAGTGTTATAGTAACAACAAACAACTGAAATATCACAAGTACAGAACTGTGGTGCTGTGTCTTACAGCTGCATAGTATTAATAGACTTACATCTTTCTTAGATATCTGGCCGTCGTCGTCTTCTGTCTCAGACATGACTGGTGCAGAGGAGTTGGTCATGTCCATCTCTGCTCCCTCATCATCTTCCTCCTCTTCTGGAAGGAAGAGAAGAAACAGAAACAGACCAATCAGATTATAAACCCAAATGCTACCACATCCCAACTGCATGACAGTAGACAAATATTCCAGTAAAGCACAGAGTAATTATTTTTTATCTTCTTCAGTATGCAGAGCAGCTTCAACTGTCAAAGTTAGTGTTCTTTTTTTTCCTGAACAGAAAAGATGCAGCTGTACTGACCTGTGGGGTCGGTGAGCTGCTCCTGTCTGATCTCCTTCAGCTGGAGGATCTTCTCCAGAGCTTGAGGGATCTTGGGCCCACTGACACTCACCTCCTCACTCTGCCAGAGCTGGAATAGAAGCAAATTAGAAAAATGACTAAGAATGTAGCACAAGGTAGTAGTAGCTGTCAGTCAGTAAGAGATCTGAAAAGGAGCAATCACGCCCCAATTAATACAACTGTAAGACATTCTTATTGATTATAAAGCTAATGCCCAATTAATCTCTCATCTTAAATTGGGACACTCCGTTGTGTAGTGTTCACTGTAAATGGTTGTTGCAAAAATGTATGAAAAACATCTGCTGACCTCTCTGTTATCTTCTCCTGGAGGAGGTGGCACTCTCTGTTTCTGGGTCGGCAACATACTCACACCAGGAGGCAGCGGCCCACGAGGATCCAAACCTGCAAAAAGAAGGAGTGCGCAGGTGATTAAAGTTTGTTATTTAGGATGTGATCGTTTACACCAAACATGTGGTATAAAAAGTCAGCCCTAAACCCTCACTGGAGACCTCAAGCCCTCCTTTGGAGAACAGTTGAAACCATTCTGTTAGGTTGCTATAGCTCTTTTTTACACTTGGTGCTTGGAAGAGCTGCCAAAAATGAAAGTGACTGATGCACACTGTTATCTAAGACACTGAGGTGATTATCAAAATGATAAAAAACACTATATACAAAAAAGAACGATAAATACTATAAACAATATGTACAAAGCTAACTGTGAAAAGTGATGTAACTAACTTAAGGATGAAAAAGCACTATAAGGTGGACACTAAGGTTGGAGGCAAAGGTAACTGTAGAGTTGACAGGATGTAAACAGACGTCACGTGCAGTTTGCAAAACGGATATACGTCACACTACATTGTGTACAGAATAATGGATTTACTAAGTGTGAAGAGGAGACAACTTTAGAAGGATAGGGAACCTGTGTGGGTTAATAAGTATAAAACTTCTAGTGAATTAGTTATGAGCAACCTTTCACTTTAGAATGGAGAACATATTCTGAGTTAGAAAGACTTGAAGAATGTAGACCTATTAGGACACTATTAACACTTGCACTTTTGTGTTTGTTACACAAGACACTATATTTATTAAGTGTTATTAAGGGAGAATGACTTTTCTTGTCGTACTACCACCTTATAAGGCCCATACTGAGCAAAGCATATTAAGATTGTAATTCATGTATAACAAATTCCTTACTTACTATCAATACACAGTAATTAGGAGGTTGAGGGAAAACTCAGTTAATGGCCTAGTAGTTGTATAATATGGTCATGCAGAATAAGGCATTAATAAGTGCTTTATAATGACTAAAAAAGAGCCATTATGCTAATATGCATGCTAATAAGAAACTAGTTAATGGTGAATATGTGTACCTTAACATAAAGTGTTACCAAGAAATCTGAACATAATCACTACATCACTAACATACCTCTCATTGCGCTGACAGAGGGCATGGCTCTGGGCCCCCCCATCTTAGCCATCTCCTGCTGACGCTCCTGTTCCAGCAGCACTGCAGCCTGATATACACGAAGGGAAAAGATGGGAATTAAATACATGGTTTAAGAAAAGAAGAATCGAGGGTTTAAGAAGAAAAAAAGGTAGAGAAAAAGAAGGGGGGTAGAAAAGGATGCCCTAACTGTTATGAAGGGATTATTTTCAAACTGTTATTAATTTGGAAATATAAAAAAAACCCCAACACTTCTGTTTAATGATTTTCGTGACACAAAAGTGAATTATACACACACAACAAGAACGTTTCCTAAGATTGTTTGTAAATTTTTCAAATCTTTAAATCTGAAGTAAAGCTCTATCTGATGATCCATTATAGCGAATAAGTTTATTTAATGTGTGGACTATCTTCTTGTCTCACCCTTTTCTGCTGCTCCAGAAGATCATGTTCATCCATGCCACGGGAATCACCCTGTGATACACAGAAATAATTAATGACTGAGCAACAGTCAAACTAAAAGTAACTTTACAGTATTTTCTCTGTCTAGTCCTGCATTTTTTTCCAAAAAGCAGAAAGTTCTTGTTGCGTTGCTCTACAGTAACTGAAACTTTGATCTGGCCTCTATAAGTGTGACAGTTGTTGTTTTTGTCATTTAGAGTCTACAATCCAGAGGAGATATTTTGGGTTGCTTTCTATCATTTGTGTTCCTTGCTTTAAGGAAAGATGTTTTAAGAACCTGCAAAGTTAAATGCAACAAGTGGATCACACAGTCAGGAAACTTGTGGTCCAGCCAGCCTCACCTGCTGCTTGGCTCTCTCCTCCTGCTGTAACACCATGGCTGCTCTCTGCTGAGCCATCTTCAGCTGATCATCCTGCGACAGGCCTGGAGGGGGCAAACCTGGGGGCTCCATGCCCATGCGGATGCCGGGTGGAGGGGGCCCTCCGGGCATCATGCTCATAGCCTGGAGCATGCCTATACCAGGAGGCATGGGTGGCATGGGCATCGGGGGCATGGGAGGCATACCTGGCATCTGGAGAGGAGAATGGGATGTATGAGGGTGTGAAGTGAACTCACATTGAGGCTGTGAGGTGAGGCTTCATTCTTGTTATTCTTTTATTCATATAACATGAGTTTAATGTACCCTTGATGTGACACTAATATTTACTGTAAAGTTGTGCAGCAAAGTTTTATCATATAGTGAAGGAGAAATTATGCTGCCCCCCTATGTTAGTGAGTGAAATTTTGTTTGACAGCAACTGTGTAGTTATATGTAGATAACCAGATATTACCATTCTACATCTTTAATTGCTATTTTGTCAAAATACCAGTGTCTTTGAATAGAATTACACATAGTCAAGATGTTGATAAAAGATGCCAGAACTGCAGCATTTCTGTTCCCAAAAATCAAGACTGATGCTCACAGTAACAACATCTAAGAAAATAATGCAAATTGTAATTGTGATAAATGTACAAACCACTGGAAGGGTTTTCCTTTAAGAATGTAACAATGGTGCTACACCATCATACTCTCTAGCTCCAGCATTTCACTTTCAAAATAGGTGTTAGATACAAATATGTCACGTAATTTTAATATACAACATTAGTTGGTAACACACGCTAAACTGATATCATCCAGGAAATCTGGGCGTAATCACACTCTAAACTATATTTCCACGTATAAACAAATAAAAGAGCAATGCAAAATAGTGCGTAATTAACCGTAATATACATATAAAAAGCTTCACACATTTTCAGCCACATTTTCCATTTGATATGTGACATTTACCTGGGAGCCCATAGGTTTGTCATCGTTAGGTTTGCTGAGGAGGATCCCAGTCTGTAGAGAGAAACACGCACGCACAAATGAGTGAATGCTTTTGTGCTAAAGACTTTTTAAACAACAGCATCTGAGACGTTGATTGTGCATTGCTTCTTTAATGGCATTAAGTAGGTAGAGTTCAGAAGAGTCGACACTAGCCTCTCTTCACAACAAAGTTTGAAGCATGCATGATGAGCAAGACACTACTTTATCACTATCTAGTCATGTGTAGTTGCAAGGTGGTCAACAATACTATACTTGAAGAAGACTGCCCCCACATAGAAGTTAAGTCGGGGTGCTGCTGACAAAGTGCAAGTTCAGAATGTGGTTTTCCTAGCTGCAAGTCAACGCTAACAGGTACAAAACACCCAACAGCAATACATGGGAATTGCTGTTACATGGTTAAAACTAAAAGGCACTGACTTTGTAGTTACATTTACCTGTATCATGTAGCCTTTCAGTCTGTCAATCAGCTCCTCTCTGGGACCTGAAGAATGACGAAAAACTTAATTCAAGGAAGAAATGTAGACTCTACTGTTAACAACAGTCATGATATAACATTGCACTGACACTTGTATGAACGTAAGCTGTGTTTGCCACATGAGTTAAGCCCTCATCAACATAAAACTGACTACCAGAGAAGTTAGCTAACGTTAACTCTGACAAGTGCTTACATGAACCTTTATTAAAGTTAGCCTGCAAGCTAGATCAATGGGCTACTTACATACAGGACCACATACATGTTGTAATTGTTGCTTTCAACACATTGAATTGGTAAATTGCTGGCAAAATTAGATGCTGAATATGTATTTCAAAGACTGTAAACACACCGTAGGCCTAGCTTTAGCTTTTTGCAACGGAAGTATTGCGTTTTGCTAGCTAGCGTTAGCAACTGACTAGCTACTGTTAGCTAAACACAGTCCTTCTTCCAGGGTGCTCTCCGTCTTTCCCGGTCTTTTCTTACCCATCGTGGGCGCCCCCAGCTCCGCCAGCTTGGACTGAAGCTCCGGGTGGCTCCATGTGTTCAATGCCGCAATAGCACTGCCTAAATCGGACGGGAGTGAATCGGTGCCCGGTGGTCCGTCGGACGCCATGTTGAGGTTCTCTCAATGGAACAACGGCGGCAGCAGAAGACACGCGAGTGGCGCAGAACTGGACTAGTGCAAAGCACGACGGGAAGTACTCTGCCGCACTCCCTGCTGGGATATGAAGTCCGAATAGAGGACCATCGCATTTACTAGTTATAGCCTCTAGATGTCTGTGTTGACTCACTAGCTGCGGTTACATGCACACTTTTTGTCATTCTGATTTCGGGTCAGCTGTTTACATGGATGTGATCTAATACGGTCTGTGTTTACATGGGCCAACACATTTAATTGGAACAGCTGTGTGACATGCAGCAAAACTGGTATTTGTTTGATTAGCTTCCCTGAAGATGGATATCTACGGAGCCCGCAAGGTGACATGGACGTAATTTTTTCATAAAACAAATATTTAGCCTAGTAAGTCGCATGCAAGATTTAAGTAGCCAAAGTCAATACTAGGCTAAATAGACAATACTTTTGCGTTACCTTGCAATACTTTTATTCTTCCATTCCTTTTGAGCCATATGTCTATTTGTAATGGAAGGTAGTGTGGAGATTCTCAAGTTAATGCATTTAGCATTGTCTCTATGATATGTATTGTACAAATGTTGATATGATAGTATTAGATGTATTAAAACGTACAAATTACATGTATCTGAGGTTTGCAGAAACGTACAATTAATACATTTTATTCAGGCGACTGGGCTAGGGACCGGCATATGCAGCTGAACCACTAGTGGCATACCATCAGCCACTTTTCCATATGACGCTACTGAGTATTTACTACAATATTAACATCCACCGGCTGACTAGACAATCTGCTTCCTGTTTACACCGGCACAGGCATGCCCAGCGTACCTGAAAAGTCACGTGATAATTGTTTTTTTTCAGGGTTACATTTGCACAGGATTCAGCGTGATCAAACCCTTACACTCCTGTTTCAGGACAGTTTAGGTATCCAACATAAAATATATTAGCAGGAGAGAAAAACATTTGCTTCATTGTAAGTAAAAAGCCTGCATTAAAAAGTTTATATCTACATAGGGAGCGGGTCCCCTTCCACGGAGGCCGCCATGTTGCACCGCCATGTTGCACCACCATGTTTCTACAGTAGGCCAGAACTTCCAAACCAAACACTCATGTTTTTCGCGAGTTTCGCGGCCACCGTAGTTTCTCCCACACGCTTGGAACTGGAGGGTGAGCAGTATTCAAATGTGTGCAAACTGCAATTTCACCGCTAGATGCCACTAAATCCTACATACTGGACCTTTAAGTAAAGTAAAGAGGTATTACCTGCAAAATACACTTAAAGTTAGTACTCATTATGCAGCAGAATGGCGCCTGCCAGTGTTATGTTATTATATATTAAGTGTTTAAGATTATTATTACTTATGCAGCATGTTAAAGTTGCATCTGGTCAAGATGGACGTAACTATTTTACATGCTGTTGGGTAATGTATGTAGAATGTATCATATTTCATCAGGCGATGTTGATACTGATGCTGCAAACATACTGTTTGTATGCAGGCTAGAATATTAATGTGTAAGCTGCAGCAGTCAGATAATTGTTGTGGAGTTAAAGGGAGATTATTTTCCTTTGAAATTAAGTAAAGTTCAGTATTATACTTGAGTACAGTAGGCCTTTTTGAGTAAACATAATTTGTTACATTCCAGCACTGAAAAACGCAATGCTACATATGGACACATTAACTTCCATAATAATGCACAATAGAAACACATGTTGTTCTATTGTTAGAAGTGTATCTAATGCCAACATTCCTACAATGTATATACATTTAACGTAAACAAGACTGAACTGCTTTATCAAGCAGGGTATGCTCTCAAGACAACAACTACAAGAAAGCACAGTGTATAAATCCCTCCCTTTCACTGTAGTGTGGTTTATGACTGGCGGGCACTGCGCAGACGCACTGTGAAGGGGGCGCATTATATTTCCAATAAATCAGAGGAGAGGCAGAAGGGCGTTTCTAGCCTATTTAATAAGCGCTGGCAGAGAGCAGTCAAGGGGTCGGGCCTACACTAAACATGGAAGGAAAAAAAGAAAGTCAAGCTGCATACTGAATGTCTAAATAACTGCCTTTTTTAAAGGAAACACCCGTCAAGGTAGGCTAAATATAAAATCCCTTCATCAACACTGGTCTAACTTTATAGCGTTACAGCGCTGCAGGAAGAAATGTCTTAAAATGCTTTTTAGCCTGAACTTTTTTTTTTTAATATGAGGAGACCTTGAAGTTTGTGAGCCACTGCATTGCCTGTAACCAGTCATGTAAACCAAACTCCTCGCATAAGACCAGTCTCTTACAACTTCCAGACACCATAAAACCACGAAGTCTGCCAATGTTGCGCTGTTATTTGCGCGAAATCTCTTTATCGCTTGCATTTCTTCCTGCTCAGTTTATACGGGTAGCCTACTATCCAGTATGAGAGTGAGGTGAAACGGAATGGGGTCGCCCAGCTGTTCGTGTTGCTCAACTTGAGAAAGTTGCAGTTTCAGAGCCGGACATTGTATCTCCTCTCGGGGACCACACCTACCACCAGAACTACACGCTTATCTGTCTGAGCCATATGGCCATCTAAAACGTTACATTGCGCGCTTCTCATTCTCTAACCAATGCTTTAAAACATTCTTAAAATCCGAGAGTCAGCATTTATTTTCCCCTCTGGACACTGTGCGTGTCTGGTTTCTCTGCAGGTCTTTTTTCCCGGTAGAGAAACTTTCACTTTGGATATTTCATTTCACAGTGAACCCTGCAGGTAGAAAAACACCAGAGGCGGCCAGAATGCTTACTCATAGCACAAACACCGGACCTCACACCCCCACAGACATTACTAAGTTACAACCAGCATGCATTTAAGCAGTCTGAGTCCCAGTGTGTCGTGAGAATGAAACCGCTGCACATTAGATGCAGACACACATCAGCAGAAAAGCAGTAGTGACACATGACGTTTGTATTGGTTTCAAAATCCCTGTGTGACTGCTGCTGAACTCGTGTCACTTATCTCTGTCTTTATATACTGTATTTTGACCCCTATCTCTTCTCAAATTTCATAATAACAGCTAATAATAACTTAATAGCCTATGTATGTAACCTAATTCCTACTTTAGAAAAGGCACCAGATGACTGTTATCATGTTGTTGCATATGGCTGCAATTCATTTCATGGTCTGTTATGGAGGAAATATCATGCTGATGAATTTGGAGTTATTTCAGTACACACCTGTGACATAACACATAAACACACTATGTTATGGTTTGGGTGTAAGCATATATTTCCATAGACTTGCTTCATTTCCTCATCTATTTGAATTAGCCCCAGCAGAGTCTTGAATATGTTTGTGTACTGTAATTCAGCTCCGTGTTGTTCGACCGAAACTGCTGGTGAAAAAGCCTGGAGGCCTTTCTTTATGTGTCTGGACATGCAGAATACTGCTTGTCATTTCTCATAGATGTCACTACCTACACTGAGGTGGAGGATATCTCTGTGTGTATGAGTAAAGGGGGGGTAAGTGTATGTCACATGTAAGGGGAAATGAAATATTCATTGTAGCCAGATAGAACTCACGCAGCAAAGATAAAAAACACCAAATGGTTGGGATGTTATACTTGGTTGTTGGTTACAGTAATGCCAGCACACCTACTATCGCTGCTGTTTTTCTTTAATAACTGTTATTAAAGTAGCTTAAAAAATAAAAATGCCATATACAGTTATTGTTTGCAGTCCGCTGGGCTAGCATTTCAGTATAATATGTGTGTTATATAGGTACGGGATTTACAGTAATAGTTGCAGTAACAGTAATAATAGTAGATTTAGTAGCAGTTGCAGAAGTAGTGTTAGAAGTAGAACTCGTAGAAGTAGTACTTTTAGTACTAGTCCATTTTGCAGGGACATCCTTGGACTAGTGACATAGCACAAGATGTAACTTATGTTTAAAGAAACATGGTCTGTTGATGTATGGTACAAACCTATAGTGAAGCATTTATTGTGTCTAAATTGTGTCAAAAGTCAAAGATGTCTCTGCAGCCTTATGTTCAGGTAGACTACCATTTTCTAGAGAAACAGGTTTAGTTTACTGGTCTCCCTGAAGGGGAAAGGCTTTGTTTTTTTTCATGTGATTTAGGTAAGACTGACTCACTGACTTTACTAACATGTCATTGACCTTTGATGATCTCCTCTGGTTGGACAGTTATGCAAGTTTTTGTGGCAAAATGTATTTGTATAGTGGAGACAAAGTTAGTTGTTTGCAATGTTATGTTTTAGATAACAAGTTGTCTTTTCTGACAAGTGTTGTTTTACCACTTCAACAATGTATTATAGTATATTTGGTGTCTAATATGCTTATGTGGGCTGTGCATTTGCTCCGTATATGTGTGACAGAAATAAAATAAACAACACACACAGTGATGGTGGTAGTTGTAGTAATAGTAACTGTATAGTAGAAGTAGAAGTAAGACTGGGTAACATTTTCTATAGTACCTTAGTTATGGTACGAATGCCAAAGCAGTACTTTTTTTGATACCTTATTTTGAAGAATAAAAACACAAGCAGGCGTACAAGAACTTTTCCTAAATAAACAAGTCTGAAATCGGCAAAATTATGATTTAAATCAGAAACTGTCTGATCAAACAATGAGTAAAGAAGACTAGGTCTACTCGAAGCTATGACACATATTGGTCTACTGTTACCAATAAAGTCTTGGGTTTAATAAAGTAGCCCTAATAGTAACACTATTAGTGGTAGCAAAAGTGTCTGTAGTAGTGGTTTTAGTAATAACACTAGTAAAAATAGTAGAATAGTAGAAATAGTTTTAGATATTGAAGTGGTAGTAGGAGTCATAGCACTAGCAGTGGTAGTTCTAGTACTGCTAGCTAGCTGTTGTAGCTGTAGTAGCCTAGTAGCAGTAATAAGTACAAGTAATGAGTAGTAATAATAATTGTCTTGCTAGTGGTAGTAGTAGTTGTAGTAGTACCCATTCTAGCAGCAGTAGTAGAGGAAATTATAGTAAAAGCATTTAATCGTACACAATTTCTCACTATAAAACTAGTCTGTAAAATCTGTTGTTGCAGTTACATGTTCTCTTCTCTGTTAGCAGGAACATTTTTCAGTCAGTGAACTGGACTGGATTTAAAGGGTGTGGTTCGCAATGAGCAGTGGAAACTGCAACAGGGCTCTTCTTCGTTCTCTTAGCCAATGAAAGCCAAACTCTTTTCAGCTTCTGTTGTGATTGACAGCTGAGTCTTGAAACAGGAAGAGTGTTCAGTTTGTATAGTGGAGAGGTGAGGTAGTAAAAGAGAGACACCGCTGAAAGAGATGTTAAAAATAAACCTGCCTTTTATGTACATCTGTTTCTCTGTGTTAGAAAGAAGCAGAGAGACAGAAAGGAGCAAAGCAAGGACTCCAAAGACAGACGAACTGAGATGAACTGTTCACGAAGCTCCAGTTCTGTCAAGAGTTTCGGTGGCAGTAAGGACAGTTTACACTTCCTCCTCCCTGGCTCTGCTTAATTAAAGAGTCGGAGAGAGCTTCGGCTTGTTGTGGGTCTCATGCTGCCTTCATTGTGAATCAAGATTCAGACAAAACCACACCTTCTGTCAGCCCTGCACAAAACAAATACACCACAACACAAATACAACTGTGTGATTAAACATTGACTTTATACGTTTTTGACTGTACACATTCAGCACCACACAGCAGCACCGATATGCCTATTGTGACTAATCCCTTTGCTATGCAAAGCAAGCATGTGTGTATATGGTTGACTGAAAAGGACTAGGGAGGGCTCATTTGCCTTTCAAACCCTGAATGTGTGTATAGAGGGTGTATACAGCTGCTGCTTTCATTCCGTGTTGCATACACAGGTATTGAGGAATGTATGGACTTGCATCTCTGCATACTTTCTCTGTTCAGTATCTAATTTTTAACTTTTTTTTTTTAGGGTTTAGCTGCTGGTGGGACAAGGAAGGACTGAAACCCTGCACACCTGTTGGCATTGGAAGAAAAAAGTAGCAACAAACTGTGATTGGTGCTCACTTGATCACCTACACTTCGGCGCATCCAGCTACAGGAGAACCACAATAACCACAACCAAGCAGCAGTCTGGTCTCGTCAATATTTAATATCTTCTTAACGGCTACTGTTTCATTTTGATTTATGATTGAGTTTTAAAGCCATTACCACCTTGTATCAGATTTACATCAGCACTGCTGCAGTGCTTTACATCAAAACTGTAGCTACAGTAGATCACTGTTGCCTCATTAATTATTGAAACATCTTTATGTCTTATTGTAGTTCCACACAAACATCCAACAGAGAGTTGACTCCACACTGTTAACTCCACAAGCTCAGGATGGAGGAGCGCATTTATGCTACAGGCATGGCCGCCAAGCTGAGGAGCCAGTGGGACCGTGATGAAGGTCTGGGACAGAACCACAACGCGGTGAAGTTTCTGGGTCAGGACTATGAGTGTCTGAGAGCCCAGTGCCTCCAGAGCGGGAGGCTGTTTGAGGATAGTTTGTTCCCTTGTGCTGCATCGTCTCTGGGATTCAACGAGCTCGGCCCAAAGTCCTCCAAGACCTACGGAGTCCGCTGGATGAGGCCCACGGTGAGAAAGGGAGGGGGTCTGAGAACTCCGATAGGAGTGAAGATGTGTCATAGCAGGGATATTATTATTAAAGCATGCAGCAACAAAACAATCAGGTGTGTTTATGGAGCAGTTCATTCTAAAATGATTAACCTTGCTCACCCTTGTGTCAGCAAAATCTTCATGGAAGTGTGTAGGAACATCAGACATACAGTGAGTGAGGTTCTGGGGTTTCATCTCAGCCTTCTCCCAAACTACTGACATCAACTTAACAGGGCTGTGCTTTTAAAGCTCCAAAAAAAGCATGCTAAACAAACCCTACAGTAGCTAGTAGAGTCTTCTGTCAAAGCATGAATGAGCAGACCTTTCTCAGTGAGGAAAACATAGCATATAATCTGGTAAATTCTAACTTGTTTGGCTACAAAACACTCAAATTTAGAACCAAAATGATACCCTCGCTATGGTAGTATTTTCAACTCATGTTGGTAAGGTATAAAACTCAACTTGCAGACACTTCTATCAAAATGATCATTTAGTCATCTTAATTTTTTGTCAAAGTTACATGACCTTTGTTTGGTAACACAGCTACCTTTGCCAGTTGGTGTGTTCAAGTGCTGTTGGAAAGCTCCAACTTCTAAAAACTGAGAGACCCAACTGCAACCTTTTTAATGCAAAAACTATGAAATATATGTGATTTATATCACAATGTTTGTTTGTTTCATTTTTGGTTTACTTTTTAGTCTGATTTTCCAACAATATAGCGTGTGGCAGCATCCAACCAGCACCTGGATTACCTAAATACAATCTACAATAACATTCAAACCTAAGTAACTTTTGTGTAGCACTGACATATAGATAAATCAAAATCAATGGAAGACCCCTAAACCCCTAAAAATCTGTGGTTTCCTTTTGGAAAACTGCCATGAAATAATGTAATGTAATATAATAATGAACAGTATAGTATATGTGATTTTAAGGACAAGGGCAAGATCATGCAAAAAAGCAGGTATGGTCCTCTAACTTCAAATGTTTGGGAGAAACCTGTGAAGGAAGTATGGACACTAACTTTCTACATGTTTGATGATCATATGAAATCCATCAGACACTGACTGATGACTTCAGGAGTGAGCAGATAACGATTGACTATCCCTTCTTTGGTGAACTGTTCCTTTGGCAACTAAACTTCCTGTCAGGAATGATGAATGAATGATTTCATTTTCATGTTTCAACAACACCAGTCAGGAGTTCTGTTTGCTCCAGTTTAGCAAGTTTGCAAGTGTCTTAGAGAGGTAGAGAGTATATATCTATGTCTTCTTCTTGCGTTTTATCCTTCCATGTATCTTCCCAATTCTTTCCTGCTCGCTTGTCTCTGTGTTTCTTCCTCTCCAAGTCTCTCATCACTGCTTACTACATTATAAATACACCTGGGTGCTCCTTGTCGCCGAATATAACCAGACCAGAGACCAGAGAGCGAAGTGGGATTGTCTTTATTAAGTGTTATCACAGCAGCCCTGAAGACAACACAGTCTCATTACTGTTCGAATTGCACACGCTGTGACAGGTCGCTGTTGTCAGTCCTGTAATAGAGCAGCGAGACAAGTCGTGATCTTAAAAGCTCTTGGGCTCGTGATCATCAGCGTGACTGCAGCTTAGCTCCTCTTGCAGCTTCCATTTGAATGTGTGTTAGAGCCACTGTGTGTAGACCATCGTGTGTGCATGTGTGTTAACGTGTATGTCCTGTGTTTGTCTTCTGGCTCTAATGCTTCCCGGGGTCTCGTCTCTCCAAAAAGTCAGATGTTTTATAATGCATGCGCCATTCCTGCACCACAGGATCTGTAATATTTACGCTGCACAAGAGGGTTCATGGTGTTCACATTTCCCCAAAAATCTGTGCTCTGTGTGAGCCTGAAAAGGAGATTGTAAGCCTGCGTGTGTGATGATTAATGTTTCTGTGAATTCAACCGTGTGCCTGGTGGTTTATATACAGCTGTGTGTGTTTGTGGGGCACGCGGGTAAATAATAAATTCTCATTATAGCTTCATGTGGGGTTTGTTATGCTCAACATGCTGAGTAGAAGAAGCAGGGCGATGCTGGGAAACAAGATGTGAACAAGAAACACTAGAATGAAACATTGTTTTAATGAAATGTTTATTATGTGATCTCAATATACTTGATATTCAATTTACTATTACAGTGTTAAAGAAAACTAGCAAATATTCCCATTTTGGAAACCAGTGAATACTTAACTTAAAAAATGCCATTAGGATTAATGGATTATCAAAATTGTTGCCATTTAATTATCTGTCATCGACTAATACATTCAGCTTTATACGTGTTTGCTGAGATCAGTTTTGTTCAGAACAGAGACAGCTTTGGGATGTTAGCTTAGCATAAAGACTAGAAACAAGCGCAAGAAGCTAGCCTAGCTAAGTCAAAAGTTAAAAAATACACCTTTGAACAACTTCCAAACTTGTATAGTCTTATTTCGAGTACTGTATGTGTTGTATCTTGCATGTTACTAAAGCAACAAAAATCTGAAAATAAAACATTGCATAGCATCTCAGAAGTTGGATGTGGGGTGGCCAGATATCTGCGCTAGCTTCAGCCGGAAGCAAAACCAAAGTGACTAGCTTTTGGGGATAAGAATAGCATGTATCACTCCCTCCGGGAAATAAGCGACGCCATGGTTCTGGATACTGATGGATTTATTGCCTTTCTCATTCTTTTCTCCGCTATCACGTTCACCGTCAATGAAATCCACCGTCAAACTACAGTATGACAATGTAAAACATAAACACATTCACATATATTGCAAAAAACTCTATACAAATACACTCTGGAAACACAAACATACCTCACCAAAAGTCCGTTTTTTCCTGTTGCATCTTTCAAAAATGTCCGTGTGTAACGCATATATGTACTTTAGTTCCTACTTAACATAAGCACTCAATATGCATGAATTAATTTAAACAAACATAACAAAAACATGTTAAAACGACAGAAATAATATGTATGGAAATTATAGAACATATTAATTGAAAGAAATATGTACGGCAGTTATAGCATGCTCACTTGACAATAAATACTGTAGGTGCAACAGCAGTGACTGCTTCTAAAACCAAAATGTTTTTCACATTTTTAACCACATTTTAAATAACATCTAAATGAGACGGCTTTGCAGATGTGCTTGGCTAGCTGCTTCACCCTAGCTTCAAGTCTTCGTACGAAACACCATCATGTCTCACACCAATTACTATACTGGACGCAGAGATAAAACTGATTTTCTAATGTCTGACTTCTCTTTTAAGTTACATATAAACAGACTAGTGAGTGACCAACTGCATCCTATAGACATTTATTTGAGACTTATTTTTACAGTTTAAATGTATTCTTGTGTCAAAATGGTAAAGGATATTCAAACTGACAATATGGATGTTTTCAAAAGCATTTTGACTTGTTGAAACCTGCATAAACCATGTATTGTGCGATTTCTATTGATGAGGCCCATTTGCACTAGTCAACACAGTCAGCGTGAGAAAGACGGCAAATGTAACATGTTTGTAAAATGGGTATCCAAATGCAAGCATAGCAAAAAAATGTTGTTTGTTTTGTTTATGTGTGTGTGTGTGTGCACTTGACAGGAGTTCTGCAAGCGGCCTGAGTTCATCGTGGATGGAGCTACTCGCACAGACATCTGTCAGGGAGCTCTGGGTAAGGACATAAATAAGGAAAGCTCTCCTCTCCCTCCAGAACCACAGACAACATGCCCTTGAGTAAGATACTGAGCCTTTTACTAAGGCCGGCATAATATACCTTTTTCACAGAGAACATTTTGATGTGTCAAAAAACAGTAGAAAAACTCTGGTGTAAATAATATTAATGATGGCTGAATTTCATTTAGCTGCTTCAGTTTCAGTGTCCTGGTATTGTGGACACTTGAATAGAACAGAGCCATTGTTAATGTTTTTAGTAACACCTGTGCTTTTCCTGCTATAGTAAGTCAGAATGTCTGCTGTGAGACAAGTCCAAAAACTGATACAACTGTGTATCTTAAAGGAATAGTTTGACATTTTGGAAAATATACATCTTTGCTTTTTTTCAAGAGTTAGATGAGTAGATTAATACCACTCTCATGTCAAGAAGCCAAGAGAAGGTTAGCTTATCTTAGCATACAGACTGGAAGCAAGGGCAAACAGCTTGCCTGGCTGTGTTATAATGTAACACAATACACCAGCACCTTCAATTGACACGTTATAGCTAATTTGTTTAATTTGTACAAAAAACAAACTGTAAAAATAACAATCTGTGTGCTGGACTATTTCTTGACTGGGAGCCTGGTTGGCCTGGCATACTCACGGTGATGAAAATTATTATACAACTATTTTTACAGTAATACTCCTAAAATGTGTAAAATTGATGGAATTCCCCTTTAAGTATCATATATCAGAATCATTTTACCATTAACCAGCTCCCATTGCATATATGTTGAGAATCCTCCTTCCATGTGTAAATAAGACTGAGCTCTTTAGTCAGCATGCTAGGTTATCTACAGTGGGGATGAAACAATGAGCAATCAAAGTCAACAGAGCAAACTGAATCAGGATGTGAGTGACAGATGGTGATGGACAGCCTGAAGGAGAGAGAAACAGAAGAGAGATAACAATCAATTCAGCAGTACCAGTGAAAGCTTATTGCCTGACATGTTTCCTGCTGGACAAATCATGCTTTGTTTGTCTGTCTCACGTCTGTCTCTTTGTCATACAGCCAAAACTGACTGAGTAGTCTTTATCAGCTGCTTGGGGTTATATGTTGAACGACCCACGAGCTGTTATCAGGGGCTGTTTATAGATTACATGATAGATAAGAATATAAATATGACATAAAAGTGAAACAGCCAGTGCTTTGTTCTTGAATTTGTTTTGGTATAGAAGTGCAACGGTTCTGTGTATCATTAACCAGCATTAATAGATGTAACACTAGCTAAAATGAAAGTTTCAAGAGTCATGACCTTAGGCATTCAAAACGTACCGATATACAGACACGAGAATAGACCAATCAAAATGTTACTACTCCCATAAACTACTCAGATAACACAACAGGGACTACTGTTTTTATTTTTGACGAGATTATCTCAGATCACATACCAGAGCCTGCATGTGTGGTGAAACTGCAAAAAGAAAGATGGTAAAAAAAACTACGTCAGTTAGGGTGTTCCTGTCCTCCAACCGAGAACGTTTTGCATTACAATATATCATAACAGAACCGGCTATTGTGGCTCAAACCCACAGTGCGATTTAAATGTATCATGGTAGAACAGAGTTAAAAATGTTTGCCATTCAGAGCTTATCCAGGGTAATAAAACTGTGTGTGTGTGTGTGTGTATGTGTGTATGTTTGTGTCCACAGGGGACTGCTGGCTGCTGGCTGCCATCGCCTCGCTGACCTTAAACGACAACCTCCTCCACAGAGTGGTTCCTCATGGACAGGGCTTTGGGCAGGGATATGCCGGCATCTTTCACTTCCAGGTGACAACAGCTCCACTTCCTGCATTTACTGTACATGTATACGTCTAAGGGTTGAGACACAACAAACACACTGCCGACACCTCCTTCCCTCCCACTTTAAATAGATCAATGTAGGAGCTGAATGGAGGTTTATGTCTGACATACATTAATAGGCTGCAATTTACATCTATTTACAATCATCCCATAATGCTCCTCATTAGGGATTTAATGACCTCATAGGCTAAATCCAAATGTCAACCCACAAGACTTGCAGACTGAACCCTCATAGACTTCTTTCATATGTATTAGGTCATATCTGCAAGGGCACTGGGCCACCAGGGGATGAAGCGTGCTAAGATGGGACTTCAGATCTCAGTCCATTCTATGGATATGAATTTAAATTCCTGACCATTTAACCAATCTCAAAGTGGTTTTCCAAATGGCTCTTAATGGTACTAACATTGGTTAGATTAATGCAACATATGTGTGGGTCTGCTGCTTATAGTATAGCAGAGATACTGTGGATGTCATGGGTATGCAAAGAAGAATATCCCTTTAAATTAGCTGCTAAACACTGCTTATACTGTTCCTCTTTTTGACTCTCTTTTTGATGAAGGCTTGATGCCAAAACGTGTCAGAGTTTGTTTTAAGGGCTAACATGACCATGCCCCAACAATAAAGGCATTTTAATTGTTTAAAAAGGGAGTGCCTTGGAGCTTTCTTGTGATTTTTGTACTGCAGATAGTGTATTCTTATCAAACCCTCAACTGAGGACGTTCACAAGTGGATGAAAACCAACATTTGCCAGCAATTGTGTAGCAGTCTGGACATTTGGTTTCAGCCATAGTAAATGAACAGGAGCCAGCAGTTCTGTGCCAGGTAATGTCATTTGTTGTGTTTCTGCCCCAACGCTTCCTGTTGTGTCTTTTCCTGTTAGATGCACCACCGGTTGTGCAAACTGCTAGAGTGAAAAGAAAAAAAAAATTTGTTTTCTTTGGTTCAAAGCAAAGTGAAAAGGTTTATTTTATTGCATTTTTGTACATAGTTGTGTTTAACTTTACACTGATCCATTACAAACAAACTAAAGTCATGTTGTTGTTTCTTTTAAGCAGAAATGGTGCTGCTGGGAGAGATGTTGTTGATCTCTTGCTGTGGTTAGATGCAGGATGTCATTTCTGTTTTGAAACTGAGTCACAGGAAGATCTCTGATGCTATTGGTTGTCATATTCAGAAATTCACATTCTTTTCCCTCATTCATACCTTCATTTATTTCCAGAAAAAACAGCTGAACAACTTACTGATTTATATTAATACTCTTACAAGCATTCATGCTATTGGCCTCTAAGCAGCTCTCATAGTATGTGAAATAGTGCTGAAATAATAAGTTGATTAATCAATTATAAGATGGACAGAAATAATTGACAATAATTTTACTACTCGATTAATCATTAAAGTAAATGTTTTCTCATGTGAGGATTTCCTGCTTTTCTTCATCTTATATACTTCTAAACTGAATCCATTTGTGATTTTTAACTGTTGTTTTAAACAAATAAGCATTTGCAGGATGACACCATAGACCATATAATGAATGGATTAATCAAAAAATGATGTGCTGACTATTTGATAATGAAAAAAATCAGTAGTTGTAGTCCTTCAGTCCTTAAACTTGTGCTGTTGAACAAATTTCTTGTCAAGTTGCTTGTTAAACCCCACTGAGTCATTAGTGATTAGTCATTACCTCTCAGATCCACACCCAGTCAGTCAATAAACTTTACCTGGGAGGATTTGAGTTTTAAACACACTCTCCTAAAGTGACCAACACCCATATCTTTATCAGACATATAATTTTTTAAGCCTAGAGAAGATACAATCTGTCAGTCACGTCTGTCAAGACAAAAATAACTACCAACTGTAGTTCAGTATCACCTCTCATGCCTGAAGGACCAGTCCTACTGCTTTGTGACTTAAATACAAAATATGTGTTCTATTTATTCTACGTTCTGTTGCGAGCCTCTGGCAGACTGCCGGGCCTTATTGGCTGAACTTTGCTTCATACACAAACTAAAACACACACGAACACACACTCAAAGCCACAGGCTCATTTGAGACCATGGCTGCTGCACACTGGAGCAGTCACACAGGTGTTGGCCTGATCATAAACCCGTTAATGCTGCAGTCAGTGAGTAGGTGAAAAAAACATGAATGTTTTGTTCACCTGCTCACTGACTGCAATATGAGATTGGGAAATCTTGCAGCAGTGGTTTATTACTCAATTTGAATGTAGTATATTTTACAACCAAAATTGGTCTGCATGATGAAGTCATTTTGCTCAGGCAAAATCTGGACCTGTGTTAGGTTGAAATGTCACCAACAAAAGCTTAAGGGAGTTTTGACTGCAATGTGAGGTTACTTTTCTATTGTATCACCGTTGATTTGTTTGGCATTCAGCGCCTATCCCACGGAGGTTTTGTGGACGTGAATGCAACTATTCTTGCCACATACTACAACTGATCCCTGTAGTTAATGTATTTGAATGCTAAATTATTGATTATATACTGTAGAAATAGCTATTTTTGCCTTTAGTGATGGCAGTCAGCCCAGCTCTTAGTCCTAGTTCTTGACAGGATACTTCTACAACTAATAAACAAACTCCTGTCAGCCTTAGTTATACTTTTATTTATTAATGCTAGTGTAGCCCACTTCCATGCTAAATGTTAGCATGTTATTTGGTGTGGCAATGCTGATGAAATCCTATAAGTCCTATAGTCCTACTCTTTTGATTTAGGTAACAAAATGGCCTTTTCTGTGGCGCCTTTTTCAGGTCAAACTTTTAGTTGTAAGGACCTAAGAAAAACACAGCATTTTTAATTAATCCAACAGTTTGGTTTATATGGTGTGCATTTCAGTCTGACAGGGTCTCTAGTGTGGCTATTGATGTTTTGTCAATATACATTTTAAGAATTTAGTTGTTGCTTTTTCATTTAATAAATTTAAACTTCCACTTCATAAGCAAACAAACCTAATGTCGCGGATAATGGCATGTAAACTCAAGCTAATTTGTTGTTATCCTAGAGTGATTATGCAAGACACAGTAGTGCTAGGAATAAGAAATGAGACATCGGAAACAATTGAAACTTCAGAGAAGAGACTGGAGATTAGACTGCAGTAAGTCTATTCTTACTATTCTATTCTGTTGTATTAGTTAATGACATCAGGAAGAGCTGTGGAGTAGTGTGTCTGTCCTGTGATCTCGCATGCTTCATTATCTGTGCCTGAGTCTGTCCTTGTCTGTGCGCGAGTAATCACTCCTCTGATCTTACACAAGCATGTTTTCCATCAGCTTGTCTGCATGGCAGGAGTGACTGTGAACCCCCAAAATGTGTTGCTAAGCAGCCTCTCATGTTCTCAAGCTGGAGATCAATATTTTATTCTTGCTCAAAGAACAGACCGTTGCTATGGACGCAGTTCTCTTCATAGACTGGAGAGCATTTATATATTAATATTTTGTGTCTAAATATCCATGTAATAAGAAATTAACCCTGACAGAGTGATTCACTTCGGGGTCTTGAATCTTGAGTCACCCTGAAGCAAACACAGGAAAACGTTTTGTCATTAATAATTTTCCAGCATCTCAATCAGCTTTCTCACAGAGCACTTTGAGCTGAGTCGGATGCCCTCTTTGATGCAGTGAGTACTGTGCCAACCAGACTGTCAGCCTGCCATGTGTTGACAAGGGAGAGAGAGAGAGAGAGAGAGAGAGAGAGAGAGAGAGATAAAAGGGGGAGGAGAGAGAAAGCTCAAGGAAGCGAAACAGGGGGCAGGCGGGAAGCTCTCACACATCAAAGGCTACATGTACTACATGCATAGGAACCAACCTACAATGTAGAACACACGTGCACGCACACACACACACACACACACACACACACACACACACACACACACACACACACACAAAGAATCACTTATGCTAGCCCGACTGCTCAGTCATGGAAGCTGTTGCACCAGAAACAGGCAGACTGACAAATCAAACTAGCTGCTGTCAGCCGCCAACAGTTGCACATACTGTACTGTACTATACTGTACACACACACACACACACACACACACACACACACACACACACACACACACACACACACACACAGACACAGACGTAGGTTAGGTTAAAGCATAGTAGGGAAATCCATCCGTCAAACCCTGTAGACAAAGATTCAAGCATCTGTGTTTGTAATTGTCCACTTTTCTGAAGCGTCCTTGAGAAAGACACTGAAATCCTTTCAGCTCCGGGGCTGCCGCGCTGACTCATCTGGTATCGAAGGATCAATAAATACCATCACACACACACACACACACACACACACACACACACACACACACACACACACACACACACAGCTTTTACACATTTCTGCTGGGGCCGGTGACTCAATTACAGAGAAGTCAGCCAAGAGAAAGCAGAACATTTGGCCTGTTTTTCACTGATTATTTCCAGAGATGCTGTGTTCATTCTAACATTGTTGAATATAGTCGTTCTGCATCTATATACTGTATATATACACACACACTTGCTCTGTCTGCTAGAATGAGTGGAAGTAATACTTTAATGTGCATGCGTGTGTTTAATGTATATGCATGAAAGCTCAAGGGCTTGTAAACACATGTGGCTGCTTTCCATTTTAATAAGGAGTTGCTCTAGTTTCATTGTCTGCATGGGTTTTAGTTTCTAGCCTCTCTTCATGGTGTTTGTATTGCAGCCAATAACTGTTCTTATGCTTGCGTGTTTCCATTACTTGCAGTTTCTCCTTTTTCTTTTGTGTGCGAGCATGTTTCCACTCTCTGTTTGCTTTTGTGTGCTGTTGAGTCTTCCAGGGATTCCCCTTTGTATCAGTTTGGATCCTTTAAGCCTCTGGATAAATTACCCAGACCTGAATGAGTCATCTCAAAATGTAATTATGAGTGCTGGCAGTGGGAATCTTAATTGATGTTGGAAAGGAATAGGAAGGGAGTCTGTGCGAACGTGCGAGACAGGCAAACAAAAGGAGGAAGAATAAATTATATAACAAGCTACGGGAAAACAAATGAAACCGTTAACTGGGGCAGAATCCTTTATTATATTCTTAGTACACGTTTTACATGTTTTACACATGAAGTCTGAACAGTTTGTTGAATTGTATTGAGGATTTCTCAAGCTTTAAGGTTAGGCAACTGCATGTCATGGCACAGATGTGGTAAGAGTTCATTACCCTCATTGAGGCTGGGCGTTGCTCCCACATTGCTGTGAGATAAACGCTCAACAGTGTCAGTGTGAGAGAGTAAACTGAAAAGTTGTATGTGCCGGCATGTTTGCCAGAGGCAAGCGGGTGTGTCTGTGTATGTGCGTGTGCTTTGTGTTGTCTTCAGTCAGCCGTATTGGAAGTGGATGCAGCTCTGCAGGGCATGCAGATAGATCCATCCATCCATCTATCTTCCTGCTGTAAAACATTGCAGTGAACAAACATGCTGACATGAAGTGCAATCTGTAAATTCACAGATACATGCACACACACTCCAGCTGCGGCCTTTTATTTCCAAGTAACAATCCTGCAACTTCCGTCCTGCTCTTCCTCAGTTCTACAAATCTAATTACTTTGACAAAGAAATATTTCTTTCGCAATACTGTGGTAATGCTCTGTGAGCTCTTCTTTCTTTCTCTTCATGAGATTATTGTATTACTGCCTCGAGGTTTCTGTATTAGTCGTAGTACAACTGGTTTCTCAGTTTGCTGTTTGTGTTTTTTGCCCAAACACGTCAGCTGACAGAAAGGCTACATGAAAAGCTAAAAGACGGGACTTATGCCTCACACTGTCTACAACAGGTCACTGTCCACTCTGGAGACTTTTTTTCAAATATCTCAGTTTTTGGGTGTCAGAAATGACAGCTTAGTGTGGACGGGGGCCAAAAGGTGTAAAAAAAAAAAAAAAAAAAAAAAAAAAGTAAATGTAGTCTAGTCTAGGAGACCTCTATTTGAAGCCATGGCACGTTTCTAGAATGTAATTTACACCTTGATGCCAGAACATCGGGCACACTGGAAGTTGAGTCTGAACGTCACATTGTGGTTCATTACAAAATGGAGTTTGTATGCAGGTGTGTGTGATTGTTCAAAAACCATCAAATGCTTTGGTTCAGGTGTGATATTTCTGTTTATTAGCATTAGTTCACTTGTCACCTGGTTGAAACTAGTTTTTTTTCTCAAAAATGGCTTTTTTCAGTGCATAACAGTTTTATTGTTGACTCTGGTCATTTTAAGTATTTTACCACCAGGTTTTTGGTTTGATAAAATGGCGATAAAGTATTGAAACTTGAATCAAAACTTTCAGTAACACTCAGGTAGAGCTCTGATGGCAAGTAATCTGTAAGGTTTTTCAAATTCCAAGCATGTTTTTTTTGGTTGCGCAGCTAGTACTTTCTCCTGTGTGCACTGACGTAAAGGCGAGCTACTGTAACAAAGAGTTTCCCTTCGGGGATCAATAAATCTGATTCTGATTCTGATGTAACTGACACTTTGACTTCAGCCTGTTTTGACCCTTTTTGAACCAGTTCTGTTTGTAAAAGGGTTCTGGCATCTTTTCATATGTTGTGTTAGTCTCTTCTGCACCCTGCTGGCCAACAGGCACACAGCCACGTGGCGTGATGGCCTAAAAAAATTAAAACAATTTAGAGAACTTCATCCTTTAATCTCCTCAGAAAACATTTCAGAGAAATTCTGTTTTTTTCATTGTTTTATTGGTACTTCTCTACTACTTAAGTAAAGGATCTGAATACTTCTTCCACCACTGTCTGTGATTGAAATCTACATTATGTATAGTAACAGAAGCCTAATTCTCTTTCTTGTAATATGAAATATTGCATCCAACTGTTACTGCTCATATATGCTAATTTACCATATTTTCGTAATTTTATTTAGATTTCTGTGCACCATAAATCTAACGAAAACTCAATACAAAACAAACTAAGTATATCTCTTGTCAGTTTGATGAATGTCCAGCTACCTTCCTGCTGATAATATAATGAGTCCTTTAACCTTCCTCACATACTGTATATCTTATTTATAGTTTGCATCTTAGGTGTATTGTAATATTGGTGTTTTCTTCTGTCTGTCATGTAGTTCTGGCAGTTTGGCGAGTGGGTGGACGTGGTGATCGATGACCGGCTGCCAGTGAAGGATGGGAAGCTGCTGTTTGTCCACTCGGCAGAGGGAACCGAGTTCTGGAGCGCGCTGCTGGAAAAGGCCTACGCTAAGTAAGACTGACAGACAGACAGGGCTGCAAAGTTGAGATGTTAATGAACTTTTCAGAACGTCCAAATTTAAAATCATTTTTATGAATCATTTTAAAATAATCAGCAGATAATTTCCATGTTGGTTCTACATTTGGCTTCATTTTGGTGCCTTAAAGTGATCACTTGGATTATGTGTGACTATGTGTGACTATGCTAACATCCAGTATTGCTGTTGTGTTTGCAGCCTGTGTTGACACACTCTCATTTTTTACCATAGTGAGGTTAAAGTGAAGGTTCTTTCTTATTTATTGCACTTAACAGCTCATATTTATGGTGAATCCACCATGATGTAAAAATTACATAAAAATGGATCTGCTCAAGTTCCAGTCCTAGTCTCAACTCCCAGTCAGATGATGACAAGTTAAGGCTTATTGAAGACTAGCTGGTGGCAGGATTTTGTGCAAATGAATAACTGACAAATGAATAAAACAGCCTGTAACTTAACTGAGGTAAAGTTGAATAAATTTGTCTGAGGTGCAATTCCTAAACTGCACAAAGAAGCCTATGACCAGAGAGTTTCTGGTTCAAATCTCCAAACTAAATGTAGAAAATCTCTGTTAGGAACATGATTGATGACATCTGAACTCCTTACAGAGCTATTAAGCAATTTCAAACTCCAGCTGCTCCAGTGGACAGCTGTGGTTTCAGTTGTAAATTTGGTTAGCTGTAAAAGTGAAGCACAGCATTGGTCAAGTGTGTGCGTTAGAGGCTGACATTTTTCCGGGAATCCTGTGGGTCACAGGATTCCTGTGGGATTCCCACAGGATGGGAGTCAATTTCACTATTCATTACGGGACTGGGACAGGACAGGAAAAAAGTCAACGGGAGCGGGAGGGACGGGAATCATAGGTCCATTTTTATATATAAATATGCAATTCTAATATGAAAAACGCTATTTTCTGATTTAAAAAAAAAAAAATCGAGAACGGGATGAGACGGCATTCTTCCGGGCTCGGGACAGGACAGGAATTTTTTTTAACTCTGTCATGGGATTGGGACTAGAAAGGAGTATTTTTGTGGGAGTGGGATGGTACAGGAGTGAAAATCCACTCCTCTGTCACCCTCTAGTGTGCATGCCAAGTTAAGTGGGCTGCCCACTGAGAGAACAGAGAAGAAACAGGAATACTGTGATTTATGCATTGTTACACTTGCTCTGTTCGTCTGTAGATACGTGTTCATATATGGTAGTTTTTGGTAGTTTTCCCCCTAACAACAGGTCTTTTGACTGCATAGTTTATATATAAACATTGACATTCATATGCATGCAGTATTTTTGTCATTCATTCTGTGTTAGGCGTCCATTTAAGGCCTGATCATATACCCAATAATTCTGTATGTACTCTTCGAATGATTTTAAATCCACATTAATGTCTTGTTGTGTCCCAGGTTGAACGGCTGTTATGAGGCTCTGTCAGGCGGCAGCACATCAGAGGGCTTTGAGGACTTTACAGGCGGCGTGACGGAGATGTACGACCTGAATAAAGCCCCCTCCGACCTCTTCAGCATCATCCGCAGGGCCATAGACAGAGGATCACTGCTCGGCTGCTCCATAGACGTCAGTACTGCAACACAATACTGCACAAATGGGAATTTATCACAGATGGTTCCTTCTTTTTAAAGCGACTATAATCGATTATTAACAATGTGTTAAATGACAATGTACAAACAATGTGAAACGGGTTGCTTGTAGTGACGGACAGAGATTTAGAGAGAAATTATAGAGTCCATCCTGTATTCCCGTTTACATTTTTTCTTTCAACAATATCATCAGTGTTGCTTAACATAAAAACACAGGACTCTCCTGGATAATGTAACAATCATATATGTTTACGTTAGGACCATCAGTTTCAATTATTCCAACCTCGTTTCTGAGAAATCTAGCCATCATTTTGGAATGGTGAACTGCTCTAAATATTACAATACCCATGAGCCTCAGCCACTGCTGGCATGGAGAAGAATCCACTCCTCAGAGGCACAAATCAGAGCGGTAACGAATTCAAAACGTTTTGTTGTTGCAGTTGTTAACGAAACGCTGCGCCATAGTTGCTGAATTCAACCAAAGTTGGCCCCAAAATTAAAAGTGAACTGATTTAATCTGCAAATTATAAAATAAGCTCGGTGATTGGATGTTTCTTTCCTAAATGCACCTTGGGAGTCGTGGTTAACTTCTCCTCCGAACTTTTTATGTACACACGTTTATATCATCTACTTTTTTTACATCAAAGAACCAGATATTTTCTAACGTGGTTGTTAATATTTTGGACTGATGATTTGAGCTCAAGAGTTTCTTGCCGATCCAACCTGTGGAAGTGCTCCAACTGTGAGTCACCTAACTTTGTCTATGGGAAAAAGAACCAGGAGCGCCCAAAATATCTCCTCCCACTTCACAACTCTGTTGTTTACTGTTTTAGTTCACTCTCACCGTTCTCATAGCATAATTTTCGGCTGCAGCAGGCAGTAAAATATTTCAGCAATAAAAGCCCTAAAAACACACTGTACACTACCTACTCAGCACCAAACGGTGGAGACACACAGTTCGTGACTAGCTGGTGAAGAGACAGATATTTCTCTCAAAAGTTGGTATAGACCAGAGCCAACAGAGCTAAAAGAGAGTGAATATTGGACTCGCCAGGTGGCCAGAAACACAACTCCAAATGTATGATAATGTTACTTAGTAAACGCTGGATGTATAAATACGCAACCTTTTGCTAACAAGTTCATCATATCAACTCAAAAGGTGATGATATGTCAGTGTTGTGTTCACAAGTTGTGGTCAAAATAATCTGTTATTGCAGGTTTGATTAGTTTCTAAGGTGCTGGTAGGCAGATTTTACTTACCTTTGGACAGAGCCAGGCTAGCTGTTTTCCCCTGTTTGCACTCTTTGTGCTTCAAATATTAACCCTGTACAATACAGTGCTGAAATGATTACTTGATCAATTGACTCATTAAATAACAATTTTAAAGTAGTAAAACTACTCAAAATATTCTGTTCCAGCTTCTCAAATGTGAAGATTTGCTTGCTTTTTCTGCCTTATATTGTTGTAAATTATTGAGAACTTTGTTTGTAGGACTTTATAAGCAGTTGAAGACATAGCTGTGGTTTCTGTTAACTTGTAATGGACACTTCAGCTAGTGTTTTTTAAACTTAAAAAAACTTTAAATCGAGAAAATACTTTCATTATCAGTTGATTTAATAGTGAAAATAGTAAGTTGTAGTGCTTACACACTTGTTATAGAACAAACAGGTGATTGCAAAGTTTATAATGTACGACTATGGCTTACTGACTGACACAAACTTTTGCTTGACCCCTCTAAGGGGAGGTCAAAGGTCAGAGTCAGCTGTAGACCAGCATCTGCGGAGCCATACGTGCAGACTTTGGAAGTCCAAAAGGAGGATTTTCATACAGGGATGGGGTGGTGGGCTCAGGGATACCAGACGTATTCAAATTACAGTAACATCAGACAGTATACTGTCATATTTTACAGAAAGTACATTTAATGTACTATTACCTATTTAGTTAGAAAAGAGAATTGTTGTTATGCAGTCTCATTGAGGAGACTGTAAATAGGACAGTTTGAGTGAAAGGCTGCTGTAATGGTAGAAAAATGTGAGAAATGTGATCTGGGAGGACACCGGGAGAGGGCAGTTACAGTAAGATTGGGAAACTTGTGGCAAAAGGGTTGGAAGTGGCAGGAGTTCAGTGTAGTTCTCAAGTACACTTTAGTGAAGAGGATGTTTGTAGAGAGACGGGACTGAACTCTGTCTGTCTGTCTTGTTGACGGACATTTTCTGTAATGAGTATGCCTGCCTGTGCTGCTCAGTTTGGGTAGGAAGAAGTGCCAATGCATCTTATCTGGTAGCAAAACATAAAAGAAGACAAATACCAAAGATGAAAAATGACCTGTGAGTCAAAGACCTTTCTGCACAAGAGATGCAGAAATAGATGAAGAAATAGTAAAATATTAATATTAACATCATCTCGCTAATGGAGTTCTCGCTCTGTGAAGTTCGTTGGTGTTAAGACGGTGACTGTGACCCACTGCCTGTAGATGTCACTAACCCTGTCACATGTGGAGCTACTACATGCAGATACTTTTCCCCATGTCTGTCACTGTCATCCTGATTTTGTGAATCGTGTTGTAGACGTCAGTGACCTCTGTTTTACTCCATTCTGTCATCCTCAGATCACCAGCTCGGTAGACATGGAGGCCGTCACGTTCAAGAAGCTGGTGAAGGGACACGCCTACTCTCTGACTGGTGTGGATGAGGTGAGCGGTAATGAAGCACGATTGTGGATCAGTGGCATGACTTGTTTGACTGCAGCAACCCCAAAGACTAGATAAATGATGAGTCAACATACTAAAGTCTTTATAAGGCCAGTGTAGCAAAAGGAGTGGATAATTGAGATGGGTAATGTTTCGTTTATAGTTTATTTAATATATCTATTTGACATTTATTTAACCAGGAACGTCTCTTAATTTTTAAATCTCTTTTAAGAGGGACCCAAAATGGCAGCACAGTTATTTCAGATCCAACAATTTCAGAAATATGAAGTGTAAGAAATGGAGGAAAACATAAAATCACTGGTGAATTCTCAAGTCAACTATTCATGACTATTAACATGAGTAAATAGAAATTATTTCTAACCTCTATCTACTGAAAGGAAACTTTAAGGATCCTTTAGAGTAAATATGGGCCAAGAGAGCTGTAAAATGGATCTGATACGCAATTTATCAGCAAAAACTAAAGCCACACATTAAAACAATTCCGTTTGCCCATTTCGGCTCTTAAAATGTTCATGACTTTAAGTTGAAGATGTCACATGTTATATAAGTTACAGTGTTTGTAATTTATGCAATGTGTTTGGGTACAGGAATGCACTGTAGCTCAGTTTTATCTGCCTGGAATCATCTAAAGATTAATTAGCTGGTTCGAAAGTTAACTAAAATGAAAACAGGTAGACCAAAAACAGATACTACAGTTCTAGAAGGCCCTCTATTACTGTTTAGACTGCAGTATGTGCAGTATGTGGGTAAAATATATCATATATCATGCCCACAATATATCATATATCATAATGAAGATGTATTTCAGTAACTTAGTGAATAAAAGTTTAGTTAAACTAAATATCACAAGGTGCAAACATTACCTGCTGCTAGTTTGTAAAGAACCAAAAGATTTGGGAACATGTGCAAAGCAAAACAAATAATGACCAGCCTCTGTGGTATAGTATGAAAGTTCCCTTTTTCAGTTTAGTTAAGTTTTAGTAGCTGTTGGATCCAAACTACAGTGCATTTTTACTTCCACAAGGATAGATTGAAGCCCAACCTGTCATGCTGTATTCACTGAGCAACAGAAATCATTGTTCTGCAACATCTTCCTCTGTAATAGTGAACTCTAATTTCATTGTCACACGATTAATGAAGACCAGCTGAAGTCAGAAGATTGTTGTGATCCGTATTTTCCTGTTTTATAACAGATATTCATTTGATTCAAATGGAGGGGCTGATTTCTCCATTTATTATGTTGTGTTTTACTGTGACAATTAATTTCACACTACCTTACAGTAGATACACATGACACATGTGTGCAGTGTGTTTGTGAAACCCACTAACACCATGCGATGGAACCAGTTAAGCAGTGACAAAGTGTGAATGTCAAGTGGTGTTTCTTCGGCCTTAGGTGATGTACAGAGGAAGTCTGACCAAGCTGGTTCGCATCAGGAACCCCTGGGGGGAAGTGGAATGGACCGGAGCCTGGAGCGACAAGTACGATTTTACTTTACACTTATTACATTACAATTGTGGCATTAAATGGCAACCCATGATGGGGAAAAAACACACATTTCCTAATTTCTTACCAGTGATTGAGACAGTAGTAAGTAGGATTTAAATGCTCTTTCAGGAAATTTTCACCCTGATTAAAACTCTGTTCTGGGGGAAAATGTAAGTCTTAAATTATTTTTTATTTCACTTTTACCTCATATTTTCATAATGTATCTTGTACACAGGTTTACAAACAGTTTGTACATGTATTCATAGCCTGTGAAATTGGTTCCCAAAGCCATTACCACCCACTCTGATCCCAAAGACTCCCAGAAAGAAAAAATAAAGAAAAAACAGTGGGGGAAGGGGCTCAGCTGTCCTCAGCATTGGGCAGAAGAGTCAGACAGAGTGGAGAACTGGGTGGGATAATACATACATACATAATATCATAGTTATGAAAGTAAAAATACCAGACATTTTTTCCCACTGCCAACATTATGTCACAGTCCAACTGAGCGTTTTCAACACTTCACACATTCAAATGGGCATGAAGCTTTCCCTTTTGAATGTCAGTGCAAAGAATCTGAAACTTTGCTGATTTAAAGATAAAAAAACATGTACATAACTTCATTTATTCTGGGGTTTCAAGGAACCTTTAACTGAAAAACAAATGTTTCCGCCTTAAAAGAGAAAGTCATTTACCCAGTACAGTTGCGAAGGCTGACACTCTCTGCAGTTGGTTGCACTTACCTGAAAAGCTTAACTGTCATTCCCATCAGCCTCAGCTGCACTTTGTGTACTGTGCTAATTAGTAAATGTTAGCATGCTAACACTCTAAACTAAGATGGTGAACATGGTAACCAAAATACCTGCTGAACATCAACATGTTAGCATTGTCATTGTGAGCATCTGAGCATGGTGATGCTAGCATTTAGCTCAAAGCACTGCTGTGCCTACGTATAGCCTCACAGAGCCACTAGCGTGTCTGTAGACTCTTAGTTTTGTTGAGCAAGAAATCCGGTTGACAGAGTCATTAAATAACAGGTAGAAGAAAAGGAAATAGACTGGGTGATCAGGAGGGAAATTGGAGAAGTGAGAAAGCTGCTTTAAGACAAAATGTCTTATATAAAAGAAACACTACAATTGGGAAATTCTCAAGATAAACCACATGGACTGGGTGAAAAAAACAAAAAGATTTTTGCAAAATTTGCCTCAGGTCTGGTGTCTATAACCTCATCACTTGCTTTGTGTTAACTTATGTTTGTACAGTCATCTCTTTTCTTTGTGAAATCCTCAGCTCCAGAGAGTGGGACAGTGTGGATCCCTCCGTCAAAAGTCGGCTACAAAAACGCAGCGAGGACGGTGAATTCTGGTGAGTCCTCGTGTGCATGTGGACTCTCATCATTAGTTGTGTGAAAGCAAGTATTTTTGCCTTTTGACAGCTGACAGAAAATTACCTGATGTGACTACACTGATTAGGACATGGCCATGAATGCAACTCGAAGACTTTTCTACCCTATGTGATTTAAATTACATTTTTTAAAGAGGGTTTTACCGATTATATGAATAACTTTGTATGTTTTGTGTCATCTTTTTATTTCAGATGCCAAACACACATTATCAAACTATAACTTTAATTTTGAGCCAACAGAGCTGTAAATATGATTGGATACCTCAAAGACAACACACTACTAACACTAGAACGTGTTAGACTCACTCTGTGCTTTTACACTGCACTGTCTCTGTTTCCCTTTGTAATGTCTGTTTGATATATTGATGTTCTCAGCAGCAAACTGTGTATGTTTGAAATGTCAGTATAATTTTTCATCTGTACTGAAACAAGTTTCAACTCTTGGACTTTGTGATGGAAAAATAACATTGACTTCATAGTGTATCTATTTCTGTCTCTCAGGATGTCGTTCAGTGACTTCCTGCGCGAGTTCAGCCGTCTGGAGCTCTGCAACCTGACGGCTGACGCCCTGCAGAACAACCAGCTGAAGAAATGGAGCTCATCGCTCTATCAGGGAGAGTGGAGGAAGGGCAGCACTGCTGGAGGCTGCAGGAACTTCCCAGGTATGAAGTGATGAAAGGGAGGAATGAGGGGGGAAACTGTAAGGTAGCAAGTGGATGGGTGGAAGAAACATGTTTAAATGAAAAGAGAGAAATTGAGGCATGATATATGATATATTTTACCCAGAACACACTCTAATTTCATTTTCTTTGTACAAGTTGGAGATTAATTCTTCTTTTTAAACGTCCAATGCGCCCCAGACTTTCTCCTACCACTGACTAAACCAGTTGTAGGATCACACGATGTTGTTGAACTGAGACACTGAATACAGCTTTTACTTTGAAATGAAATAAACAAGGAGGTGTAGAAGGAGGGAGGGAGGGAGGATTTGGATGAATTTACTAAAGGAATGTGAACCAGTGACTCCCATTTACACAGTAACTAACTGAATAATGGCCTGTTTTAATATACATTTTGGAAATGCCCCCTCATGACTGAAGACACGCATGGAATTGGAGTCTGTTTTCTTGAACACAAATGTGTTATTATTTTTTATACTAATGATAAAAACACAATTTTAACAATGGATTTGTGGAACTACTGAAATATTACTGACAACCTCTCCAGCTGCAATGAGACTTTTATTGGTCTTCACCGTTCAGTATTTATTATAGATAAGATATAATGTTGAGTCATTCTGAGTCTGATTACTGAATACCAAATTAAAGCTAAAAAAAAAGAGACAATCTGATTTTTTCAACTCTTCTTCTCAGCAACCTTTTGGCTGAACCCTCAGTTCAAGATTGCGCTGCAGCACCCAGATTCTCCCGACCAATCAGACTGCAGCTTCCTGGTTGGCCTCATGCAGAAGGACCGCAGGAAGAAACGGCGGGAGGGTAAAGACATGGAGACCATCGGGTTTGCAGTCTATGAGGTCAGCTGCAGCCCAACAAACACTGCTTGTAAAATCTTGAAAGCAACTTAAAGTCAAGTTGTAGCCTTTTCCACTGCAGGAACTTAATATCCTGTAACCTGGGGGTTCTCATAACTTTTAAGAATCTTGTGAGGCTTTGCTACTTAATTCTCCCTTGTATTTCACTGTATTTTACAACTCAGGACATTTCTACTACAATATATACCATTAAATAGGCTACAGAAGGAACAATTATTATGTGCTATTTGATACACGAGTGAATTAAGTGGTTGTGGGACAGACAACAATGTAAAAGAAGTGACACTGATATTGCTATTGATTTTCTTACATGTTTGTTACAGTAGACGTTTTTGCTGAATCCAGGACCTGCAACATCCAGCTTGTCAAACGACTTTAAGTCGAGCACACATTTTCATCCATTAAAAAAAAAATCTTTTTGTTAAGTATTTTTGGGAGGATTCTATGCCTTTATTAGACAGTAGAGAGGTTACAGGAAATGAGGGGAGAAAGAGGAGGGGAACCACAAGCAGCAAAAGGTTCACAACTCCAATTTGGAACCTCCGCACCTTAAATCTTCAGGCTACCAGGGCGCCCAAATGTCTCTGTAATACTGTTTTATCTTTAAAGATTTTTGCCTGCACTGTTTTGTTTTATGTTGTATACCCATGTCTGCCAGACATCAGAAGTTTTGTTTGTTGTAGTCATCCTTGTTGTGATCTGCCTGACCAGTCACAATCGACAGTGCTGCCGGCAAATATATCAGGAACTTGCATTTAGGAAATGCTAAAATTTTGCTCGCTTTTTTCCAAAGGGAGCAGAAAAAAGCGAAAACAAAAGCAGTACCTGTGACATCATGTTACATTGTTTAGTTAGATTCCTGCAGTGGAAAAGGGCTATTCTTGTCTCAGTTTGTCTGTTTATTATATTTCATGATGTGATGTTTCAGGATTCACAGATTCTTCTTTTATTTATTATTTATTTCCTGTCTTTTTGTATTCCTGATCACGTCCATCATGGTAATAATCTCATCTCTCTCTCTCTCTGTCTCTCTCTCTCTATCCTTTGCAGGTTCCAAGTGAGGTATGCATGTTACTTCTTTCCACTCTTCTCTTGTGATTCAAGAACATCCTAATAGTTGTGAAATGCCATCCAGACATTGTGAAATGCAAACATAATGGGATTAACTTAGAAGTTTGAGTAGAAGAGTTTTGGAAAGATAAGAAGTAACTCTCTCCCCTCTCAGTTTGCAGGCAGCTCAGGGGTCCACCTGAAGCGAGATTTTTTCCTCACCCACGCCTCCAGTGCTCGCTCAGAGCTCTTCATCAACCTGAGGGAGGTCAGCTCCAGGTTGCGGCTGCCAGTCGGGGAATACATCATTGTCCCCTCCACCTTCGAGCCGGCCAAAGAGGCTGACTTTGTCCTCAGGGTTTTCTCTGAGAAGCCCGCCAACTCTGAGTGAGTGGCTAGAACAGAGTGTGAGGGATATGGGAGGAGGTAGAGAAGAAGCTTTCATTAATCTGAATTCATCCTTACAAGTCTTTTTTTCTATATATTCTTAACATCTACAAGATGTTTTTCATAATTATTCTATTTAATAAAATTCTTGGTAAAGTGTTCGTCAAAACCAAAAGCCAGTGCCATTATACCTGTTGAAGGCCAGTGTTACTCAGTAGTGTCAGTGTAATAATGTCTTATTCTGCATAAATGCAAAGAATACAATGAATGTGCAGTACAAAACAGGAAGAAATTCTAAAATGAGCCAAAGGAAAAATCATGTTTGAAAAAGTAATGTATAAAGAAATACTTGAAGAACATTACGATGTAAGAAATTATACATTTTAAAATAAGCAACTAAGTAATTTGAAGTACTTCTTCTTCCAATGTCAGGGAGCTTGATGATGACGTTGCAGCAGATCTTCCGCCAGAGGTGAGAGGATGAAACACGACAACTAAACTACAACACCTGATCATTAATGATGTGCGGAAAGAAACCAAAAGTGTACTTAAAATGTGACTGTTTGTGTTTCAGACTCAGCTAAATGAGAGCCAGATCGACGCTGGCTTCAAGAGTCTCTTCAGACAGCTGGCAGGGCCGGTAAGCACGCTTGGCAGGAAGTGGAGAAGTGGCTCGGAGAAATGGTTCATGTTATACACAGTCATATTTTCTATTATTTGACCTTCTCTGTTTGTGCCAACAGGACATGGAGATCAGTATCACAGAGCTGCAAACCATATTGAACAGGATCATCAGCAAACGTTAGTAACAGCTGTAATCACTCTCAACTGGGCTTGTGTTTTGCTCATAATAGAATAGAATTAGTTTCACAAGTATTTAAATTAAATAAAATCAATATAGAGTGTTAAATCTGTTATCTTTCTTTCTAATGCTAACAGATAAAGACCTGAAGACAGACGGCTTCACACAAGAAGCTTGTCGCGGTATGATAAGCCTCATGGACGTATCCTTGAAATAGCATTAAAATATCATTTCAGCATAAATATTATCAGGGAACAGGCTTGATAGATTCTTTGGATTCCTTAAAAGGGAACTCCTTTGATTTGGCATTACACTTCTCATGATGGACATTTAAAAAAAAAAAGTATCAAAATCGACACAGCAGAACCAGAGTTGTCGCCTTACTCATTCCTCGCATTCTTCTTCCTTGTCAAAACCTGGTTCCTACGTTACCCACAATGCAACTCAGCCACAGATAAATGCAACTGAGGAGCGGGCTACAGAGGTCTGGTAACTAGACTAACTCCACACCTCTAGATTTTTTTCATTTTCAAACTTGTCTTCAGCCCCAACCGATACTGACTCAAGTGACATCAGTTGAAGCAATTTATCAGACTTCGCGCAGCAACAACTTTTTTGCACATATGCAGACCTGTAAACAGACTTTGATTAATTTGTCTTACCTGTATTATTGTGTATTATATTTTGATTGCTTAGTACTTCTATTCCTGTGTGCATTGACGTGAAAGTGAGCAGCTGTAACAAGAGTTTCAATAAAGTATTTCTGATTCTGATGTGCACAATCAGTGGAGTTCCCCTTCAAAGCTGGCTGCTTGTAATATTATTTTTTTTAAAAATTACGTTTATTCTGTTGTACATGTGGATCAGATGAAAGTCACTGTTGTGCCTTAACTTCTCATCTCAGACGGACGGAAGTGGAAAACTGGGCCTGACAGAGTTCCATGTACTCTGGGAAAAGATTAAACGATACCTGGTGAGATTGAACACCAATGATAAATAGTATTGATTCTGCTTCATGGTACTTTAGTCAGCCTGTTGTTTATGTTGACGTTTGGCCAGTGGACTGTTTTTTTTATTTTCTTGTTTGCTGTCTAAATACTTGTTTCTTTCCATTCTTCATTTTCTGTTTCTCTTCTTTCTGTCTGTTATTTGTCTGTCTGTTTGTGTCACCATGCCAGACTATATTCAGGGAGTTTGACGTGGACAAATCGGGCACCATGAGCTCCTATGAGATGAGGATGGCTCTTAAATCTGCAGGTACTGTTCCTTTTTATTTCAATACAAGAAAAAGAAAAGAAAAACACAAGAGTCAGAGGCATTTTCACTCTTCTTTGCACGTTTAGAGAGTGTTCCCTGCTGGGTTATGGGTTAAACATCTTTTTCTCACGCCTTTCATTGTTGTTTTGTGAAACGTATTGTTCCTCTTGTGGTCTAATTTTTTGTTCTCTCTCCTTCAGGTTTCACGCTGACCAACCATTTGTTCCAGCTGATCATCCTGCGCTACTCTGAGGCCGACATGTCTATCGACTTTGATAACTTTGTCACCTGTCTGGTCAGACTGGAGACCATGCACAGTGAGTCCCAATACTGCACATTTTCAGTGTCTTTAAAGGATCAGTTCACCTACTTGTCATCCCATTTCAGTCACAATGAATGAATCTAAGTGTTTTGTTAAAAATGTGAAACTTATCACGTGACTTCACCACAAAAAAAGGTCAGACCCTGAACAATACCATTTGTAACTGAAAATAAATAATAATACAATACATGTCTACGGGTTGCTGTCATGTGTTACACTCGTAAAATAAGTGATTCTCTTTGTTTCTGTCTCTGCAGAAACCTTTCGGACCATGGACACAAATAACTCCAAATCCATAACCCTCAACTTCACCCAGGTATGGCTACACATTTCTGTGAACATAAAAGCTGTCAAATACCCAAACAATAGATTTGCTTTTCATACAGATTTCATCTACTTTTGTACTGAAACACCATTTTTTCCCCATATTTTTTTAATATTTACTTACATTTTCTGTGCATGAACTACCTATGATTTATTCAGAATTAGCATTCGCTGATTCACATGCTCTGTGTTCTACAGTGGATTACCCTGACCATGTTTGCCTAGAGATGAGTGGACTCCTCTGTAACTGTTGCACTGCATCCTGCTGCAGCTCCAGGCCCTGTATGCATTGTGTCAGAAGTGCCTTTTTTCTGCTCCAGTTCTTCCTCTCCTCTACGCAGCTCGCTGCTGAGGCCCTCTGATGCTTAAAGACTGTAAATTCATCTTTGTAGTGCCTGTTGGAAACATGTGCCAATCCTTTATTTCTCTGTTATTTGACTATGTTGTTCTGTTTTGCCAACAGAAGGAAGCTCACTTCTCGTGGCCTGGCAGTCAACTCTGCCGTAGCACTGACTGTGAGCTAGGCAGAACGTTTTTAGTTATACAAACATTTCTTGGAGGCAGAGCTAGTCTGGGGGCAGAATCGTTTTTTCATTACCTTTTAGAATAAACCGTTTTTATCTACAAAGGGAGCGGGTCCCCTGCCACAGAGGCCGCCATGTTGCACCGCCATGTTTCTACAGAAGCCCAGAACGAACAAACCAAATACTGGCTCTAGATAACCATTAGCATTTTTTTGAGTTTCGCGACCACTGTAGTTTCTTCTACATGCTTGGAAGGGGAGGCGAGGGAGGCGAGCGGTATTCAAATGGTTGCAAACTGTGATTTCACCACTAGATGCGACTAAATCCTACGCACTGGACCTTTAAGTAGTCACATGAATTGATAAATTGACTAATAAACAATTAATGAACACAAAATGCACAAAGATTCTGCTGTCATCTCAGGAGTTAGCTATCAATGATTACTCATTAATGATTACTCTTTATCATAAAATGTATACATAATAAGCACTAGGCTGTAAGGGATACGTCTGCATGGCTACATTCATCTGCAGAGGGAAAATAATACTTCTGATTAAATCAATTAATTGATACGTGAAAAACATCCTGTGGCTAGTCCACCAAAAGTTAATGTTCTTGAGGACAACCTGACAATCTGCAGAACGCTCTGTCCAGAGCTTATTTTTTGTAAAAATGGGAGATGTTTGAAGTTAATTCTGCTGTCAGTTATCAGTCTTAGTGCCAGATGTGGTCGATGTGGAGAGCTGTTAAGTGTGTCCACTTGTTCTTCAGCCTACTCTTTAATGCCCTACATTCAGCGCATATGAATGTGCAATATGTATCTCTACTATCTCTGCCTTTGTAGCGACGTTGCCGGTTTGGTACTTTCTGTTTACATCTTGTGCCAACTTTGCTTTCACCTTAGCATCAAGGGTCCACTCATAAAGCTTTACTGGACCCTGCAGTGCAGAGACAATGGTGGCGGGCTGTATCATAGAGAATGTGTTGAGTTATATTTCTTTAAAACTAATCTTGTTTAGCTTTAAGACATACCTGCTTATAATTATGCATGGCACCTTTTACTGACTAGATTTCATAGTGGTTTAAAAAAGGAATGTGTTAGCCTTGTTTAATCTAGCCTTTCAAAGGAAACAAAGAACATGTCAGCACTTCAGTTGACGGTAAACAATTATGCAAGATGAATGGATATGTTGGATGCATGCATTGTGAAATGTGATGTGTTTTCTGCCTGCCTAATTTCTGTTCAACCAGGGGAGCAAGTGTTTTATTTGAAGAGTTGTATTCCAAAATAACATGTCACTTTTGGGAAAAAAAGACTTCAAAAGCCTTTAAGTATGGAGGATGTACATATAAAGTGTCGTAATTTTCTTATCAAGCCAAGAGACGACCTGCAAGTGTTTCAAATACCAAAATAGTTTGTTCTGCCAATTATTTTTTTCCAGTTTGTCTTTTTGTAAATGGAGGAATTGAACTTATTACTTACATTTATCCGGCAATGCTAGCATTCTTGTCTAAGCCAATGCTTATATAACATTACTTGATGTTTACAGCAGTAACATTCTGGGTCCCTTTGGACCCATTCATCATGCAATACATTGGTTTACTGTGTAGTGTCTCTGTAAAACTTCCATACACACTTTGAAAATAAACATGGAGATTTTCATGAGTCTGAGTTTGTCAATTTATATTTGCTTTGAATCTATAAATCAAGTCTAAGACAATTTTTATGGTTGTGATGAGTAATTAAAATGAGGGGGAAAGGCTCCCCTCCACACCTCAAAGAACACAAACAAACTTTATATAGTAATAAATAGTACCTTTAGTAACAACATTCATATTACAAAAAACAAGCACAATAAAATGCCACCAATAAAAGTCCACTGTCGTACACATTTCAACATCATAATAACAATGAGCAAAAATCTACTGTAAAGTTAAATTGCAGACATTTATACAGCTAATCATACATACGAGTTAGAACAAAAACGCCTCGTTCAAAATGATAAAGACAAAGAAAACCCAAAACGTGAAGCGACTTGTCGTCTGGAGCCGCTCGGTAGAGGAATGTAAATTTTCATTTACGGCACAGTGACAAGAAAACAAAGGTTGTGTGCGCCCTGTGTTTCTGTTTATATCTCAGAGAGATTCTTTAGGACTACGATGCTGTCATCGTTTTTTGACCTTAGACTAAAAACAGCCCAACTGCTCACCTAAATAATAAACTAAGTGAGATTTTCTTTGGCACAATAGCATTAGAATGTAAACTTCCACCAGTCATACTAAAATCTAGCTTCTGACTAACATGGGTGCCCCCTGTCTCTTAGGCGTAGTTGTCGTTGTACTCGATCTTGGTCACCATGGTGGAAACCAGCCGCTCCAGCTGCTCTGCTCGCTGCTGGCCCGTCTGAAGGACCTCTTCGTGATTGGCCTTCTCTGCGCTGTCGTAGTCCGTCACCGCCTGGTTGGTGATCAAGGAGAGGGCGAAGACTCGCATGCCGCAGTGACGCGCGATGATCACCTCGTGGACGGTGCTCATGCCTAGCAAGGAACAGAGGGCGCTACTTAGAAACCATGACATGTGATGTCACGCTGGGTGGGCTCTGATGTTTATATCAACCGATAAAGAAATGCAGAGCTAATGTTCACAATGAGTCCAGCTTTGCTAGCTTCAGTTTAGAAGTTTGTATTAAGCTTTATAGCTTTTCTCTCAATTTGTGGGTTAAGAAGTCTGTGTATCTGACCAGAATTAAATATGGGCAAATAATGGGTGTATTTTTAGCTTTAAAAAGCTGCATCATAAAAGTCTTACATAATGCAGCTTTAAAAAGGTGCACTTTTGCTGCCCATGTGCTGCAACTACAAATTGTTCTGTATTGGTGGCTAATAATCACTACTGAGTCCATAACATTTACTCACCAACAGCATCAGCGCCCAGTTTGTGCAGCATACGGGACTCTGCGATGGTCTCGAACGAGGGTCCGCCCACCACGCAGTAGACACCCTCCTTCAGGAAGTCTCCATAGCCGAGCTCCTGTCCCACATCCATGGCCAGCTGCTGCAGCTCTCTGTCATATGCGTCGGACATGCAGGGGAAACGCACACCGAACCTGCGAGAAGAAGACGTAGAGGGACAGGAGGACGGTTTAGTGAGGGCAAAGGCCAGAGGAGACCTGAGGCTAATGTTGCTGAATCTCTGCAAACAGGTTTAATGGTTTATGCCAGAACGACACGAGGTATTTCCATAGTGCCACTTTCTCTTTGTGACTGCTGATTATTTGCAACATGAACCCGGTGCAGGACACCCACCTTTGAAGGTACAGCAAGTTTTAAACACACACACACACCTCTCATCATTGGGTCCAGCCAGCGGGTTGCATCCAGAGAAGCCCGGCATGTTGAGGTGGTCTTTGATGATCATGATGTCTCCCACTTTGAAGTCCTGATTGAGGCCTCCGGCTGCGTTGGTCAGCATCACCGTCTCCACGCCGAGCATCTTGAAGATGCGTATGGGCAGTGTAATCTGGAAACATACATATAGACCATTCAGAGGGATCTTTCAGCAGCGTGACTGGATATGGAGCAGGCCACAGATTTCATGGCGAATAGCTTCTTGATGCAATCATTTCAAGTGTTTAAATGCCCTCTGAAACTTGTTGCAGCACACACACACCTTCTGGATTGGGTAGCCCTCATACAAGTGGAAGCGCCCCTGCATGCAAACACACGGCCTCCCCTTTAAGTTGCCGAACACCAGCCGACCTGCATGTCCATGCACTACAGGAAAGTACACAAACCAGTGAGTAAATCAACAGTAAATGGAATCCAGCCAGCAACTGAGAGGCTTTTGTTGCAGTAAACTCACCGGTGCTCTGTGGAAAGTTGGGGATGTCCTTGTAGTTGAAGGCTACCTGGTCCTTTAACATGTCAGCCAGCCCTCCGAGGCCCGAGCCGCACACGATGCCCACCGTGGGTCGGACGTCTGTCTGGGCCAGCAGCCAATCAGTAGTGGCCTTGCAGTCCTCGTAGTTGTAGCTGGATGACATGAGAAGAGGGTTAGAGGTTAGGATGACCACAATCTATATCTTTAAATAATGTGAAAGCGCTTTGGGATAATGCAAAGTGACCACAGAAAGATCATTTATAAGATTTTTTTAAATGTTCTATGATTTTTCTTCTTTCGCTATCAAACTCCTTTAATGTCAGCTTTCCCCCCCAGAGTCCTTATTCACCTCTTTGCCTCCTAATTTATTACATGTGATCATTATGATCAGATTACAGGATAAGAGGCCTAAGAATCCAAGAACTGCTACTAATAAGGATATGACTTTGAGACACACACACATTCCTGCAGAGTCACAGCAGTATCACGCTTCTCATGCACTTCAGTGGTGACACCTACATTTTTTTTTCTGCTGAGTTGAAATATTACACTTACTCATCCCCTGTATTTTGTGTAATTCCTTTAATTTGACAAACTGCTAGTTTCACCCCCACTTAAGCATGGATCAATCGATATACCAGAATATTGATATTACGAATGGTCTAATCAGCAAAAATGTGCAATTATGTCAAAGACACAGTTTAACTCCACGTAGGACTCCCTTAAGAATAAATGAATGGGTTTTTCATTTAACTTCAGTTGCCCATAGCGCATGTGCCCCCAGCCAGATATTCCCGGGACATGCTTTACATAATCCCGACCTGCCCATGAATGGGGCCATGTGTTCAGCAGCGTGGGAAAAGGAAAGCTGAAAGTACAGTCTGTTCAAAAGTGTACTCACCCTTTGTTTGCGTCTGGAAACATTGCGGAAGATTAAATAAATGTTTGATGAGGTAAGAAAAATGAAAGAATGCGAGACTGAACACTATTAGCGCAGAAATTTCGCGTTTCAAAGAAGCAAAACGTTGAATCACAGCCCAGCTGTTGAAAATGTGAAATATTATAAACAAGTCGGGGAAAAAAAAATCTTCTCGAGTTTTCTTCTGGTTTGGAGTCCTGTTAAAATCTTTAGTTCTTCTCAGTTGTGTTTGGGGAAAAGGCGCAGTCGCCGGCTTTATTATAGACCGGAGACCCCCGCACCCGCTCCTCCTCTGCTCAAGATGACGCATGTGGATGCTGCAGCCTCATTGGCTGGGCTGACACACCTTCAAAATATATTGCTACTTAGAAGAGTAAATATATTTTACCCCCCCCCCTCCCATCATTGCCAACAGGAAATTATAGGTGTTGTAACATCCATTCAGCACTAATCGATCAGCTTCTTATCTAGCAACACTCCAGTTTTTTCCCCCAGATGCAAAACAAGATATGATGTGCGTTTTCAGCATGACTCAGGTTGGGAAGCATCTTGTTTTGAACATCACGTCTGACCTGTCTCTGACTGCTGCTCCTGTTCTGGCCTTCATTCAGTGTTTTCATGTATTGACTGGGATGTGTCATCACATATGTCAACACATGCTGACATTTAAACAAAATATATCTTAATGACCGGAGTACTGTACTTGACTACAGTTGACGTATTTACTTGAGTATTTCCATTTTATGCAACTTTATACCTCCACTCCTTTACATTTAACAGGGAAATATTGTACTTTATTCTCCATTATGTGTGTCTGACTTTCTTTGCAGATTAAGATACAAAATATATACTGTAATCAATTTATAAAATATGACGCAGTGCTATAGATGAACATATAACAAAGCATTGTTTAAGCTACCAAACATGCATTCATAATAATAATACTAATACTAATGTAATACTGTGGAAGGAGCCATTCTGTATAATGAGAATTTTTACTCTTTTGAATATGAATGTAGGGCTCTAACATGTAACAGAGTACTTTTACATTGTGGTATGGCTACTTTTAAGTAAAACGTCTGCGTGCACTTCTTCCACCACCGTTTAATGCAAAATCCATACTACAGTCCTGTGACCCTATAGTGGTTATGTTACTTCCAATATGTCTATTTTTGAGAAACAATATAAACAGCTGTAGCATCAAATATGACTTTTTATGTTCCTTCAACTGCTGCTCTCATGTGCTGTGATTTGAAAACAAAAACAACACAAAAAGCTGTATGGAGCTGCCAGGAAATGTGAGGTTTATTCACACTATGTAGCCTTCTTATAAGCAATTGCTCAACTATGCTGCAGTTCAGATTGCTAAAGGGATCTTTTGAGGATTTCTATTATTTCCCACAGCTGAAATGATGAAAATGGACAATTTAAGAAGCAACTATTCATGCTTTTTGGCAAATTTGATGTTTTATGGACATTTTCTGGGCTGAAATGTAATTTAAAGTCTGTATCTTAAAGGAAACACTGTCAGCTGTGTCTCTTAAAATGACTTCTTTATTACAGAAAGAAAAGTATAATGTACATAAAATTGTTCCTACAAATAACGGTCCTCAGAGTTCTTTGAGAGGTAGAAATTTACAGCTGATGTGCTTGTTTTCTCTTTTTGAATTTGACATGTAATGTTAAAAGTATAACCCCACAACCCGGAAACTGAAAATTTGGGCAGCGGCAGATGGCCGCCTACCCTGAGTCTGGTCCTGCTGGAGGTTTCTGCCTCTTAAAAAAGGAACATTTTCCTTGGCATTGTTGCCAAGTGCTTGCTCATGGTGGGAATTGTTGGGTCTCTTTAAATAATATTATAAAGAGTACAGTCTAGACCTGCTCTATAGGAAAAGTGCAATAACATAACTTCTGTTATGAAATGGCGCTATAAATAAAATTGAAATAAATAAAATGAAAACAACATCTCTTTAGAAACATCTACCCCTAGAGGGAGCATGGCTATGTTACCATTATCCTAATTAGTATTAACAGTCTATGGTAACTCTAATTTTTATAATGCTCATATTAACACTTCTCCCCCTTTAAATTCCAACATTCCTAAATGCTGGAATTGAAATCAAGGAAAATGAAAAAATGAAACTAAGTGGTGACTTTAACCTGCGTACACCTACAACTTAGTCTCAGCCGCAGTGACTATATTTTTGGTCGCAAATTGAGTTAGAACTAAAAATAAACTTCATATGTTTTATCTCATGACAAAGTTTCAATTCAAAGAGTTCAATTTTGCTTTGTTTTAGAGAAAAACCTGTATAAAAATTGCGGTATCTACAAAAACCGACTCAAAACCACAGATCCTGACTGATTTCGCGCTCTACCTATCTAAAGTTACCTCACGCGACTGCTTTGGGATTTTACCAAAGTATGGTAATGATGACATTAAGCAAAAAAACCCCTTTGCTATTATTTTATTTTGCTATTACGATATGATTTACAATTAGTGGGAATCATAATTTTCATTTTTACTGAAAAAATTAAAATCATGATGATATGACATTTGTTGGGGTCTGTACCAAACAAACATGTTTTCTTACATCTGGAGAAAAAGATTTATAGGCCAGGGAATCTCTGCAGCACTACAGGACTAAATTATAATGCTGTTTGTCATTCATTTTACCTTTATCAATAAATTGCAGCTTCTGTGATTTGGATATTGCACTTGGCCATATTGCGATTTTGATAATATTTTGATTAATTGTGCAGCCCTAGCTGATGCCATGTCATCACATCAAAGTTAATCCAGCCTGCGGTGGAAAAAATAATAAAAACTTGAAAGGCATCATGTATCAAGTTATCCCACAACAATCCATGAGAGTGATCTCTCTCTACGTCTAATAACATGAACAGCATCTTCCTTTTCTTTATACATTTGCAGATAATGTAACAATCTGCCTCGAGTCAAATGAGTGTAACAGCAGCAGTTTGTGTTAAGAGTCTCTAAACACCATCTAGTGGTCAGAATTCAATGTCAAAATAGTTTTGGTCACTGAAAACACAATATAAAAGCTGAAAGAAAACAACTACATTGTAGTTACTGCACTTTGCTTTTGTATCGCTATTAGAAGCATTTAAGGCAATGCAAAGTCAGACTGCAGTAACTACATTTTTGGGGTCAAAGGTCAAATCAGCCATCATGGTTTTAGTGCAATATCACTTATATACCTATAATCCATTTGGCTGGCCAGTTAAACCCTTTAAAGCCATTTTTCTCAGTTTTACCCTTTGCGTAGTTACTGCAGTTAGGCTTTGTTGGGCAGTGTAGTGTGTCAATGGTTATAGTCCCCTTTCATAAAACGTTTGACATTTAGTCCCCACCCCAGCTGTACATAGCTTCAAAATAGATTGCATCATTTGCTATTGTTGCCAGTAAGTTCATTGACACATGTACATGACACACCTTGTTTGGAGCATGTGCGTGCTGTAAATGAGGCAGATTACAACTCAGTAAGTCATAAACAAACACTGCATTCTTTTGATTGGCTCATTTATACATGTTCCGATCACACACACATGACCAGAATATTGATATTACGAATGGTCTAATCAGCAAAAATGTGCAATTATGTCAAAGACACAGTTTAACTCCACGTAGGACTCCCTTAAGAATAAATGAATGGGTTTTTCATTTAACTTCAGTTGCCCATAGCGCATGTGCCCCCAGCCAGATATTCCCGGGACATGCTTTACATAATCCCGACCTGCCCATGAATGGGGCCATGTGTTCAGCAGCGTGGGAAAAGGAAAGCTGAAAGTACAGTCTGTTCAAAAGTGTACTCACCCTTTGTTTGCGTCTGGAAACATTGCGGAAGATTAAATAAATGTTTGATGAGGTAAGAAAAATGAAAGAATGCGAGACTGAACACTATTAGCGCAGAAATTTCGCGTTTCAAAGAAGCAAAACGTTGAATCACAGCCCAGCTGTTGAAAATGTGAAATATTATAAACAAGTCGGGGAAAAAAAATCTTCTCGAGTTTTCTTCTGGTTTGGAGTCCTGTTAAAATCTTTAGTTCTTCTCAGTTGTGTTTGGGGAAAAGGCGCAGTCGCCGGCTTTATTATAGACCGGAGACCCCGCACCCGCTCCTCCTCTGCTCAAGATGACGCATGTGGATGCTGCAGCCTCATTGGCTGGGCTGACACACCTTCAAAATATATTGCTACTTAGAAGAGTAAATATATTTTACCCCCTCCCATCATTGCCAACAGGAAATTATAGGTGTTGTAACATCCATTCAGCACTAATCGATCAGCTTCTTATCTAGCAACACTCCAGTTTTTCCCCAGATGCAAAACAAGATATGATGTGCGTTTTCAGCATGACTCAGGTTGGGAAGCATCTTGTTTTGAACATCACGTCTGACCTGTCTCTGACTGCTGCTCCTGTTCTGGCCTTCATTCAGTGTTTTCATGTATTGACTGGGATGTGTCATCACATATGTCAACACATGCTGACATTTAAACAAAATATATCTTAATGACCGGAGTACTGTACTTGACTACAGTTGACGTATTTACTTGAGTATTTCCATTTTATGCAACTTTATACCTCCACTCCTTTACATTTAACAGGAAATATTGTACTTTATTCTCCATTATGTGTGTCTGACTTTCTTTGCAGATTAAGATACAAAATATATACTGTAATCAATTTATAAAATATGACGCAGTGCTATAGATGAACATATAACAAAGCATTGTTTAAGCTACCAAACATGCATTCATAATAATAATACTAATACTAATGTAATACTGTGGAAGGAGCCATTCTGTATAATGAGAATTTTTACTCTTTTGAATATGAATGTAGGGCTCTAACATGTAACAGAGTACTTTTACATTGTGGTATGGCTACTTTTAAGTAAAACGTCTGCGTACTTCTTCCACCACCGTTTAATGCAAAATCCATACTACAGTCCTGTGACCCTATAGTGGTTATGTTACTTCCAATATGTCTATTTTTTGAGAAACAATATAAACAGCTGTAGCATCAAATATGACTTTTTATGTTCCTTCAACTGCTGCTCTCATGTGCTGTGATTTGAAAACAAAAACAACACAAAAAGCTGTATGGAGCTGCCAGGAAATGTGAGGTTTATTCACACTATGTAGCCTTCTTATAAGCAATTGCTCAACTATGCTGCAGTTCAGATTGCTAAAGGGATCTTTTGAGGATTTCTATTATTTCCCACAGCTGAAATGATGAAAATGGACAATTTAAGAAGCAACTATTCATGCTTTTGGCAAATTTGATGTTTTATGGACATTTTCTGGGCTGAAATGTAATTTAAAGTCTGTATCTTAAAGGAAACACTGTCAGCTGTGTCTCTTAAAATGACTTCTTTATTACAGAAAGAAAAGTATAATGTACATAAAATTGTTCCTACAAATAACGGTCCTCAGAGTTCTTTGAGAGGTAGAAATTTACAGCTGATGTGCTTGTTTTCTCTTTTTGAATTTGACATGTAATGTTAAAAGTATAACCCCACAACCCGGAAACTGAAAATTTGGGCAGCGGCAGATGGCCGCCTACCCTGAGTCTGGTCCTGCTGGAGGTTTCTGCCTCTTAAAAAAGGAACATTTTCCTTGGCATTGTTGCCAAGTGCTTGCTCATGGTGGGAATTGTTGGGTCTCTTTAAATAATATTATAAAGAGTACAGTCTAGACCTGCTCTATAGGAAAAGTGCAATAACATAACTTCTGTTATGAAATGGCGCTATAAATAAAATTGAAATAAATAAAATGAAAACAACATCTCTTTAGAAACATCTACCCCTAGAGGGAGCATGGCTATGTTACCATTATCCTAATTAGTATTAACAGTCTATGGTAACTCTAATTTTTATAATGCTCATATTAACACTTCTCCCCCTTTAAATTCCAACATTCCTAAATGCTGGAATTGAAATCAAGGAAAATGAAAAAATGAAACTAAGTGGTGACTTTAACCTCATGTACACCTACAACTTAGTCTCAGCCGCAGTGACTATATTTTTGGTCGCAAATTGAGTTAGAACTAAAAATAAACTTCATATGTTTTATCTCATGACAAAGTTTCAATTCAAAGAGTTCAATTTTGCTTTGTTTTAGAGAAAAACCTGTATAAAAATTATGTATCTACAAAAACCGACTCAAAACCACAGATCCTGACTGATTTCGCGCTCTACCTATCTAAAGTTACCTCACGCGACTGCTTTGGGATTTTACCAAAGTATGGTAATGATGACATTAAGCAAAAAACCCCTTTGCTATTATTTTATTTTGCTATTACGATATGATTTACAATTAGTGGGAATCATAATTTTCATTTTACTGAAAAATTAAAATCATGATGATATGACATTTGTTGGGGTCTGTACCAAACAAACATGTTTTCTTACATCTGGAGAAAAAGATTTATAGGCCAGGGAATCTCTGCAGCACTACAGGACTAAATTATAATGCTGTTTGTCATTCATTTTACCTTTATCAATAAATTGCAGCTTCTGTGATTTGGATATTGCACTTGGCCATATTGCGATTTTGATAATATTTTGATTAATTGTGCAGCCCTAGCTGATGCCATGTCATCACATCAAAGTTAATCCAGCCTGCGGTGGAAAAAATAATAAAAACTTGAAAGGCATCATGTATCAAGTTATCCCACAACAATCCATGAGAGTGATCTCTCTCTACGTCTAATAACATGAACAGCATCTTCCTTTTCTTTATACATTTGCAGATAATGTAACAATCTGCCTCGAGTCAAATGAGTGTAACAGCAGCAGTTTGTGTTAAGAGTCTCTAAACACCATCTAGTGGTCAGAATTCAATGTCAAAATAGTTTTGGTCACTGAAAACACAATATAAAAGCTGAAAGAAAACAACTACATTGTAGTTACTGCACTTTGCTTTTGTATCGCTATTAGAAGCATTTAAGGCAATGCAAAGTCAGACTGCAGTAACTACATTTTTGGGGTCAAAGGTCAAATCAGCCATCATGGTTTTAGTGCAATATCACTTATATACCTATAATCCATTTGGCTGGCCAGTTAAACCCTTTAAAGCCATTTTTCTCAGTTTTACCCTTTGCGTAGTTACTGCAGTTAGGCTTTGTTGGGCAGTGTAGTGTGTCAATGGTTATAGTCCCCTTTCATAAAACGTTTGACATTTAGTCCCCACCCCAGCTGTACATAGCTTCAAAATAGATTGCATCATTTGCTATTGTTGCCAGTAAGTTCATTGACACATGTACATGACACACCTTGTTTGGAGCATGTGCGTGCTGTAAATGAGGCAGATTACAACTCAGTAAGTCATAAACAAACACTGCATTCTTTTGATTGGCTCATTTATACATGTTCCGATCACACACACATGAGGAATGTTGCCTGGACTCAATGTACTGTAATCGATGTGCCATAATAAATGTGAAACGGAACATTGAGCAGCAATGGACACACATTCAAGGAAGCGAACCAAGTGTGAAACAGCAGAAAATACATCAGATTGAGCAACAGAGGTATAGCTTCACTTTACACATTCTATCAGAGTGTAAAACAGTCTGTCTCAAGGGCGCTACACCTGGGCTGGATGTTATTGATGTGGGTCTGCCATGGGTAAACTACAATGTTTCGAAGATGGACTACAAATAGCGCATCTTATTTCGCCCTGTGCGTTATACCCTGTTGTTTCATGCAGGCAATATAAATGTAGACAACCCAAGGAAACATATTATTTCATTAACAAGGTTGGAATGGAAATTTAAAAAATAAAATAAAATACAGGCAGGGAGCTGGAAGTCAGTCACAGGTGGGGGTAATGAAAGAAGGTTAGTCTATATAATGACATCATACTAAATGGTGTACAATATTCATGTTTTTTTATTCATTTGAATGGCCAGGATGACTTAAATCTAATAGTTTAACAACAATTTGAGAACGTTTTACACTACAGCGACAGTAGCCTAAACTTGAACACAAACATACTGTATGTATGACAAAGCAGCCACAGCAACTACACAGTCAGCAACACAGAACTAATGCAAGAGATCTGCAAGGAGATGAAGAGGGAAAGACAGCGCCTGGACAGGGCGAGAGAAGTGACCCACAACCAGTTCCTCATAGTTTATAACAATACAGTGCAGTGAGGAGGAGAACGCCGTCTGTTTACTGTTAACAGAGATTCCAGTCTGTAGTGTAGTTCACACACTTCAGTGATAAACCACAGAAGAGTAACATTAGGCTTCATGATCAAAGAAAGTTTTTATATCACGTCAACACTTCTGTCCATATTCACAGGCTCCCTCTCTCTCTGCTGCGAGTCTGCTTTACGTGAATGGCCGAATGGTGTGTTTAAATGTTGCTGCTGCACGGAATTGTGGGATGGCTTTATCTCCTTACCCTCTGTAAAGGATGGTCCAGTGTATTCTATACTAAGGGAGATATGAAAGGAAGCATCAAAGCACCTTTCCTTAGCATTTAGATAATTCGAACAGCTCTTATCATGGCTGCCACTTCCTAAGTAAGAAAGACTATTTGACCGCAACCCTGGCGCAACCCTGGCGACATAACCAAGTGTTGAACTGTCTAGCTGCAGCCATTGAGAGCAAGTGCTTAGAAGTAAATTTAATGGATACAAAAAGTAAACAAGATGGGATTTAGTTTGTTCGTGAAGGTCAACAGGTCAGGCAGCTAAAGGGCAGGGAGGGACTGGAAAATGCGTAGATTTAGGAAAACAGCTCATAGTTCCCCAGGAGCTAACCACCACTAATCTAAGGTCAGAAACACTTGTATATTTTGTGGAGCTGACGGTACCATGGGAGGATGAAGTAGAAATGGCCTGAGAGAGGAAAAAGCTTAGATATACAGAGGCAGAAGAGCATGGTTGGAAACCAAAGGTCTGCCGAGTGGAGGTTGGCTGTTGGCAAATCAGTTTTTTCCCTGCTAAGTGCACTGGGAATGAGGGGGCAGAGCCTAGAAGGTAAGTGCAAAATCCTCACAATGTTAAGTGGTGATGTTCTAGACAGAAGTGTATGGTGTGATGGTTTGTCTTGTTTGTTGGATTGAGCAGCATGCTGCTGGTGATGGCAGCCAGTACAAAATGACGAAAGGGAAATGTCCCACCAGGACTCACAGCCTGAACTTATATGGGTGCATTGACATCACAGCTTGTAAGCAAATTCATCCTCTAAACGATTTAGTGTTTATGTCAAGGACACCATAGCTTGCAGGGACACAAAGACTGAGAACATAGTGCCAGAAATTTGCGCAAGAAGAAAACTTGTGTTAATGTTGCCGCAAATCGCACTGGTCACTGACAAAGATTACATAATGCCCCACCCCCTTTGCTGGGTTTTATTAGTACAAGAATTATATCATTTCCATTTTTGAAAAATGGTATATTCCCAAATGTACAACAGTATAACACACCTAGTGAAGGTCAACCTGTAATCATCGCGCAAGTTAACATAAGCCAATTATTGACCTTTGCCTTGGTTTACTTTTGTAGGATCACACAGGTAAATACAGACCCAAGACCACCAAAGGCTTGTCAAAGTCTAACACCAGCCAAAACATGTAGAATCCGGACCACAACATACAGCCGGATGTTGTTGAACCTTGAATTGTTGTTTGGCATTGACACATAAGCGGACAGTTGTCAGCCTTGGTGTGTATTATGATTTCCTATCGAGTTAACCACCTCTCTGTTTGGGTTCTGTTTTCTTCATATCTCCTGTTCTCTTTCAGGACAGTTAACTTTGTCTGATAACACGATGGGAGTCGTTGACCCCTTGACCTCTTCCCCCCTCCCCTCGGTTATTGCTAACACGCCTTTGGCTCAGCCAATGAGTGGGGGCCATCTTACTGCAGCTCGGCGGCCCACTGTAACCTGTTTACCTGTGTCTCAGTTTTTACAGCCAAATACATTGGCAATAAAAATGTCCCTGGAGATTCTCCTAATAGAGGCACTGGTGGTAGCAGGAAAGGAGCAGTCACATAGCTGCAGTCCATCGGCTGTCAGATGTCTGGTGCTGAACATTGCTTTAGTTATGTCTTTTGAATCAGTTTAAGATTTTCATTTACTCCCCTGAGACCATATTTAAGTAAAATGTGGATGTTTCAACTCCAGATGAGTAAAGATGAGGGGCTGTAAGATTACCGATAAATCGAAATGCTCAACCCAGTATGTGACAAAGGGTGCTAAATCCTCAAAAGCAAAAATCTAAAAACCTCCTTGTCATTATTGTGTAACTGTAACTTTCTAATCAAAGGTAGTAACTTTATTCCTCCTTCAACTGGCAGAGAAACATTTATGTTGGCATAATCACAAACACTGCTTTTATTGTTTGTTTGCTTTAATGTCCTTGTAATTCATGTGAAAATGAGAATATGTGAACATATATATATTCCTTTCGTGAAGAGAAATATCCAGTAGCCAGACATTTCAGTGCTTATAATCCTAATGTTAATGACCTTCCCGCGGGAGAGAAACAGTTAATTGAGAGAGTGTTTTTAGATTCATTATCTTGCATGAATGAAGATTTCTCATTGTCTCATTTTGTAACTGGTATGTTTGTTGTTTATTTGTAGCTTGATTTGATTTCTGACAACCAGCCATGCTGTATAAAACACACAATTCATCTCCTCAGATTATTTTATACAGAAGCCAAAAAGAACCTGATAACATGGATCAGTTACAGCGAGGTCAGTCCAAGATAAACACAGATAAACTCCCACAGAAACCTGTCATATCAGACACTGTTAGCATTTTGTCCTTTAAAAAAAAAAGTCATGTCAGTTTTTGTACATGCTGAATACATACATTGGTCAGGCATTGGATCTGCAGCAGACCCTGCAGAGACATGCCTGTTTGTAATGTCACGCATCTCCATATGAATTCCACACCAGTCATCTGCCGTGTTTGTCATGATGATGTCATGTTATTTGCAAAGCTACCAGAGCTAAAGCAAGCGGAGCTTTCTCACACAGTGAAGTCCTGAATTGAAATCACGGGGTTTGGAGATGAAACAAGCTACTGTAACTTCACGAGGCAGCTTTATAGATGGACATGCCATCGTCTCACATGCCTGTTGAAAGGTCCTGCCCTTGATCCTTCAGTCTTAAAACATTTTAGACCAATCCTGAAATTGCTCTGCATTTCTGAAATTCTGGAGAAAGTTGGTCTGAAGCAACTTGCATAGTTTCTTTTTGGCCATAACTTTTTTGTGCCAGTCAGGTTTTTAGAAGCTGCACTGAAACTGCACATCTCTGTATTGGTCCTTCTTGACCTTAATGCAGCTGATCATGGCACTCTCAAATGATAGATTAAAACAGTATGATGGTGTTTCTGGAATGACCCTGGACTGGTTCCCGCCCTGTTGTTAAAACTGAAATAGAATTGTTTTTGTTTAATTGATTGATTTTATCTCGTCGGCTGCAGAAGTCTGGAATACCTCATCAATACTTTGACCTCTTCTGTTCTCACTGCACGCCCCCCTTTTCATTGCTGTAACATTTCCTTCCACTATTATGATACACAGTTGGGCCCTCTGGTCACACTTAAAACTGCACCACATATCTTTTTTTTAAGATATATTTTGGGGGAATTTAAAGCTCTTATTACAGACAGTGGAGAGGCAACAGGAAATGAGGGAGAGATAGATGCATTAAAGGTCCTCAGCCAAACCTGAACCAGGAACATTATGGTTCATGCATGCATGCATATCTTCTAACCTGCCTTAACAGTCGAACTGTAGTTCAGCTTTAAGCAGTTTCAAATTGGGCAGATTTCTGCGGTGAGGATATTAAAAGGGTTCTCTACCAATTCAGCTTTTTTACTGTTTCTTTTAGAATTATTCCATAAAGTATAGACTTAAAAGGCCTTACATGGCTTAGTGCTATATTATATCTAGGAACTCTTAACTCTTAACTCCCGGTTGTTCTTAGACGCTTGGCCAGGTTAGGTCTCTTGGCTGTTCAAGAGTCCCAGTTAAAATTATGCATATCTCTTATTTGTAGTTTTACTCCTTTGTGTCTACAGTAAATATAATAGTCATAATTTTTCCTTTCATGCTGTTGTACTGATGATATTTCATATGCCTCCCTCTGGCCTATTGCTGGAGAAGTCCTATATATATATGTATATATATATATATATATATATATATATATATATAAATATATATATATATATATATATATATACTGTACTGGCTGATAACAGAATGTTAAGAGACAGTGATTTATTAAACTGCTTTGGCTGCCCGACCCTCAGAAGAGCAGCTTTGTCTTATGGATGCATAGTGACATGAGAAGTAGTTTAAACATGTCAACACAGACCAAAAACAAAAAACAAAAAACTGTTTCCACACACAGTGTTCTCTTTTCTTTCACTCTATCGAAAGTTTTTTATCTTTTACTTTACTCACCACATTATTCTTCATGTTTGCTGATGAAAAAACCCACATTAAGCACAGTGTACATCTGAGGTTGTGCAAATATTTTTTTAGATTTTTGATGTCACAGAAATGACCTAAATCAGCCTTTTCCCTGGCCTTGACACTTTTCTAGAACTATACAGAATTGGCTGTTGTGCTCCCAGTATCAAACAAGCAAACATGGCCAGTTGCCATAACAAACCTACTTAACTCATACTAAATATTGATCTTATGGGACAAATTGTGTGTAAGAGGAAGACCTAGAGAGGCCTGATGCCCCATTTTCAAAATCATGACCCAGACAGGGTTATTTTTTTTGTGAAAAAAGGAGATTCACACACACAGCACTTGTACATTAAACTCATTGCTCCCTGCAGACCATCTTTAAAATAAGAGTTCTTTGTTGAAATGTTGAAAGAATTAGACAATTTATCACTTAAGCACTTCTCCTGCACAGCTGAATTCAATTGGTTTCACAAGAGAAGTCACGGATTACACAGTTAGATGTTACTGATGGTCCAAATGAAAACAAAGTCAATTTAAACTGGAAAACTCAATGTACTCCATAAGGATCTATATTAAAAACAACACAAAAATGTATATAATAAATCTAGTTCTACAATTTGACATGCCAAGGTATCGTCTCATTCAAATCCCTGTGATTTTAACAAAGAACACTGAAGATTGTCTGAAGGGATAAAACATTAGTTTAAAGTACCGATTAAAAACTAAATGTCTTGAATTCAAGAGCAGTGTGTGGGAATTGTTTTTTTTTTACAAGATACAAAGCTCCTCTCTGACATCCCTGCATGAGAAATAAGTCATTTTCATAAACATGCAGCTACTAATACCAACAAAACAATAAAAAACAACAAAACATCAATAAAATCAATAAAACAGCAGTTTTTATTCAACACAAAGAGACACAAAATACAAAAGCAATTACAAAACACATCATAAAGTAAATAAAATCACCACTACCAGTCTAATATTGGGTTAAAATATTAAATATACATTAACTTGTCATTTGTCCAAGACATGCTAAGGAATCGTTATGAATATAAATCTAAAAATGAATGCATTTCACTGTCAGCCAATAAGTTGAAACTGAATTGTTGGAATAATGTTATTCCTCTAAGGAATATCGCTAAGCTTTTACCTCAACTTTTAAAACGCTTTGAAAATTGTAGAAAACACTTTTGACTGTCAACCATGACATTTTGGCCCTCTCCACTGTGATTTTGAAATTAAATTAAAGCTCCAAACTGCAAAATTGTGTAAATATATGAACTCAGCAAAACACAGAAGCAGTTAAATCTGACAGTTTGCTCACATGATAATGTGTCTGATGCAGCTTAATGATGACCATATGGTGCAGTGAAATAAAGTTTGACTTGACAATGACATTCATCCATTGCTGATATAGGACACAAAAAGAGTCACTGGAAGTTTAATGATTTTAACTTATATCATTGTCAGTTAAAGTGTAACTTAAAGACTGAAGAGAGCTGATTTGTGGTGTGACATGTTGTCAGCAGTCATATGAGCTCATGAAGCTGTTCACAAGCTTCTTCATGATCTGATCTGTGAGGTCAACGATGGCATGAACTACTGTAACAGAAAGGGAAAATGAGCAGCACGTTTTGCGTCTTGTCTAGAAATGTTTGTAAAAAGATAGTTTAAAATTTTCAAACGTTTTTGAGTTGCACATAATTTTAAGTAAAGTAGGTGGAAAATGGTTGATGCGTAATTGCAGAAGTGAAGCCTCACAAGACACTCAACTATTGGAAAAAAAAAATCGCAGTACACAGTCTCAGTAAAGCAATCATATGTTAATTTCCCTTTACTGATCTGTAGTGTCATTTGAGGATGCTCTAGACAGACACTGTAGACTGTAGTTTGAGACTTTTAAAGGCTTTTACTTTGATCTACAGAGGATAATCTGTGCTGTACTTTGTGACAGTTTGAAGATGTCAACCAGGGCACAGGGGACTTTAAAGACCAAACACTCTAACAGCACTGTTATCTTACAGATTCAAAGATATGCTTAAAGCTGCACTAATCAATTTTTTCATATTAACAATGGGTCAAATGATGAAGTGTAATGTGAAAGGTGTCACTACGAGTGACAGAAAAAATTATTAGAAAATTAGAAAATTATTACCTAACTCCGCGGCTCCCCTCTTGTTATTTTGGCCAGCAATTTTAACATTTGGTTCATCAACCTGTTTCCAGTAGCAGCTGTTTTCGGTGAAAAAATTCTCAAAAACACACTATACACTTCCTGTCCAGAACCCAGCAACTAGCTGGTGAACAAAGTGGAGCATTTAGCAGCTAAAGAGCCAGCTACTTCAAAGCTTAGATCAAAACCCCTCATGGTAATTGTTAAAAACCCCAAAGTATTCAATTTCAAGTGAAATGAAACAAAAAAGCAAACAAATTCACACCGTTTTGGTATTTTTACTTGTTAAATGACTGAAATAACTGATTATTATAGCTGACATTGATACAGTTATCTCAACTGACTATACGTTCATTTTTTAACAGTTGAAAATATTATAGAAATAAGGTTGATTAGGATATACACAGTTCCTATATACATGAATGACTCAAAGAATGAATGTCAGACTTTGCTTCGCAGCCTTGACACTGTGTGTCCCAGAGCAATAAAACTGAAATATGACTTTCCATAAAACTGTCTCCTGGTGTCATTCCTGCCATAAAACATATGTTACATAAAACCGAAGCACTGACTGTGAATCAGCACCAGGTCATGACAAGGGCTTGTACATTTATAGAGAGTGCCAAATACCATCAGTGTGTGTTGTTGTTAGGAGGACACAGTCCTCTAACACTCCCACTGTTACATGAACAGAAATTTGCAAAAGGTGCAAATAACTGGTCCTACAGACAGACTCATAACTGCTGTCCAGGATCATATGACAGGGGAAAAACTTCCTGCTGCACACACTGCAAAAATATCCTCAAAAAGTGTTTCTTGTGCCATTTCCACATTCATATCTTGTGTTAGCAGGTGTATTGTGGCGCTATCTATCTTTCTATGCCATAAATATATGTCAGAAATGTATTTTTGTGTATTTAATTAGCAAAAACATACACGTTTTGACACATACACCAAATAAAAATCCAATTAAGTTAAAAAATCTGCCCTTCGATTGAGATAATCCTGCTACTCAATACTGAAATACTGAAAAAAATCACTTAACAAGTTTAGAAAAATAAGTAATTAACTGAGAAAAAAATACAAAAAACAAAACAAAACTAACTTGCAATAGAAACAGATCTATGGCAGATCTTTGGGTGATAAACATGAAACAAGATTTTAAGTGTCCTCTTTAGATGCCCTTTATCATGGATCTTTCTAAAAGTGAGGGAAATGTGTTTTACATAACCTGCAGATGGCTTATCTCAAAGATAACACTGGGGAAACAACCATGTGACATGGATAAAAATCAAAGGTCGGGTTTTTACATTGACTGTGACACTGGCATGGAGGGTGATGCTCGCCCAGAGGGGAAGCTTGCCGAGGGCACTGAATGTGCTACGTCCAGCCCTGCTCAAGGCATGGATAGATAGATAGATAGATAGATAGATAGATAGATAGATAGATAGATAGATAGATAGATAGATAGATAGATAGATAGATAGATAGATAGATAGATAGATAGATAGATAGATAGATAGATAGATAGATAGATTTATTAGTTCTTTTGGAAATTCCATGTTGTTTTGGGAGTCAAAGACAATTGACCTATTCTGTCGTTTAGGCATGATGATGTGTTGCAAAAGGTCTGTGCACGTCCCTGTTTCACAGTTTGTTCAGCAGTGCAATATTTACTCCCATTTGATGCTCTGATTCTGCTCTAATTTCTAAGCTCCTGAAATCTCAGCATCTGATGAAGTAATCTTTGAGTCACTGGTTCGGATCTCTGCCACATCCATAAACAGTAATTTTGTGCTTACGGTATGTGGCTTACACTTTTTGCAATACATATACAGTATATGTGAAAGAGCTCAGGATGTCACATTCCACATGCATGCATGCATCTGTAAAGGTTTTAATCAGTGGAACACTGTGGCTACATGTGAAAACTCATTTTCACCTTATTCACATGGTGGATGTTCAGGTGGGAAACTATACCTAATAGATTATTTCCTGGAACTGGAAACTGGGTTTCAGAACAACTACAACTGGTTGAATTTAGCTGGGAAGTTAGTTACTGTAGCTACTATTCCTGCCCAAACTAGACTCTGATTGATATCAATTCAATTCCAAAATATTACAGGTTTTTTTTTTACAATTGCTAACTCACATTTCTCTACCGAGTTCACTTTTTCAAAACTCTTCACACAGTTGTCTTTACCGACATGCAGCTCCGCACAACAGTTAATCTCACATCCAAAATGCACGAATGCAACTAAAACACTTTGTCATTATATATTGACCATAAAAATCACTAACAACAGGTAGCATTACAAATAGTGTCACTATTGTCTTTGTAAAAATATATTTTATTTATTTATTTATTTAATATAAACCAACATTCCATTACAACAAAAAGAAGGTCACTTCTATATTGCATGGATTGCATGGAGGCTTTATTTTTTTACATAGAGTAATTCCAAGTGCACACAATGAGACTAAAGTAATTCCAGTGATGCTATAAAAAACTATACATATTCACTATCCATACTTGTATAGACAGCTACAGATATAGAAATACAACAGTGCTAGTCAACCCTGTCTTCTGAATTTGGCCACAAGTTCACCTTGTGTTCTCTTTTGCAATACACCTGGGAAAGAATGTTTTTGCATGTCTGATCCATCCCTGGCAATCTTCTGCAGATATGTCCAGACATCCAGCATCCATTGTGTCCAATGAATACTGAAATGAAAATGAATACTGCTTCAGCTGCAGAACTTGACTTGACTAACAGTTAAACTGGTATCACTGGGCTCACTGGGCTGCTCTCCCTGCTCTCTCTCCTCTCTGCTGCCAGTGCCCTCAGGCTCACTAAGCTGAGATGATTGACTGGTAACAGTGCCAAATGAATAATTTGTCATTTGGCTGCATCAGCCCCAAGGGACCTATTCTCTCTCAGATTTTCAGCGCCACCTTTATGTTTTTTCTTTTTTTTTTGTCCATCTTGGTCCACTCCTATTTATCCATGTAATGTCACCCCATAACAGAAATGGGAAAGGGGCGGGGCCCAGGTAAAGTTAGAATCAACTGGTCCAAAAATAATTGGCCCTAAGAGAGAGGCTGACAGATAAAATACTCAACCACAGTGGGCTGGCAGCCCACTCTCCTGAGCCAGTCAGCCACACTGGTGTGTAATCAAAGACGCATCTCTCTTGCTCTTGTTTTGGTATAATTTTAGCACTCTGTTTTTGCACATGCGCTGTTAATGAAGACACTGAACCCAAAGGCCATGGGAGAGGTATAAAGATGCGATCATTGGGCCAGCCCAGTGTCAATAAATCTACCTGTTTTATGGGCTGGTCAGACAAAAAAAAAAAAAATAGACAGTTGTCTCAGCCCAAAAGTCACGTTGGCACACCGGGAAAGTGCCCGGTCTGCCAGATGGCCAGTCCAGCCCTGGTGTGTAGGGGCACATACGGTAATTTGTGTGGTTAGAGTTATGTAACAGATGACCCACATGACCTGTTTGTTATTTCAGGTGAAGCAATGTAGGTGAGAGAGGCAGCCAGAGCTGGGAAGCAACATAATGGAGATCCAGAAAGTGTGACCCGGTCAGCAAGATATCTGCTTTATATCAAATATATATATATCTCACAGTAAAAGGTAAAAAGCAGTAATAAAATAAGCTAACATGACAAGTAATAAAAGAAAATAGTCATTGACATAATCCAAATAAGAGTAAAAACATAACTTTTATGTGTTAATAAAAAGCATCAATGTGTCAAGGTGCAAGTATACTCCATCAGAGCTACTTGTTGAATGGCTGAACAGCTTTGGAAACTCCCTCCCCTCCGACGAGGAAGTCGGAATTGTGGGGGCCCCAATTTCTGTAACTTTCCGACACAGACAATCTGACTTTCACAACCACTTCCTGCCGTGATTGGGCAGCTGTGCAGAGGTGAGAAAGTAAGCAGGGTTTGAACTTCTCTCTGAGAAATGAGGATAAGTAAGATGGCAATCTACTGTATTTAGAAGACCTTTATAAGCTCACTCAATACGGTTTCCACTGAGAGTGAGAGTGTGAGACTGTTTTTAACTTATGGACCAAAAGTCTGTCTCCTTTTAGAAAATAACATAAATTTAGTTTTGTCTGCAATTAAAACAAATTTCAAATTAAAGAGTGCTTTTTGGAGACCGGTAAAAGCAAGCTGCAGCTGTTCATTAGAAGCTAAAATGGAACTATGAACTGAGTACAGACTGAGGAGCAGCTGGTCAGGCAATCTTTGATTTGTTTATCAACTAAGGACTCCAGAATATTGGCTAAACATGTCAATTGGGAAATAGGGTGATTATGTTTATCAGTAGGATAACCCCCTTTAAACAGGAGTATAACATGGGCAGCTTTCCATTTATTTGGTATTTCACCTGAAGTAAGTGTCAGATTAAATATATGAAGAAGGGGCTTTGTGATAAAGGAAGCAGCAATTTCAAACAATCTTCTCCAGCTGATTTACTGGAGTCAATATGAACCTAAGCATTAAAAACATAAAAAAAGGTACAACTATTAAAAGCAAAAAATTCAACAAAATTTAAGGTGGAATTTGTGTTAGTGACTTCTACTCTAATGCCTGGACAAAAATGTATTAAGACTATGGTCACTGGGAACATCCGCAGCTCTTTAATTTAAAGATTTTCGACTGCATGCACTTCATTTGGCAAACCAGCTAAAACGTAAACAAACACTTACAGTATGAATCCCAGGGAAATCTAATAGACTCAAAGAGAAACTCTGAAAGGCCAAATTATTTGCTTAATGTGGCACAAACTGCTTTGGATTGTCTGCCACATTTACCTTTTTAACTTGATTTATCTTTAACATGCAGTCTCACAGGAATAACAGTTTTAAGGCTAATGTGGCATCCTGTCACATCAGGCCAGCGCTACAGTGAAAACACAATTTTCTCACAGTTACACAACCGATAGGAAGCGAGGCAAATGATGACCAGAGCGGAGAAAGGAAAAGAAATTAGAGATATAAGATATAAGACATAAGATGTTATCAGCACAAGAATAAACATGGTACAGATTTAAATAAAATTACTTTGTGAAGGCTTTTAAGTTTGAGCTGACATAGAAACATCAGATCAGGTTATCATCACTGTTTGAACTTGACTCAGCCCCGTGAAGGCAGAAATTAGATAAGCTATTTGCAGACTGCCATGCTGCAGCGCATTAGATAAAACGAGTAGAGAAGGAGAAATCGCATGTGCATTTGTATGTACGTGTATGTATGTGTGTTCCCTTTAAACTGAGAGAATTGTTTCCTCATGCAGGCTCTTTAGCAACACTGGTTTATAAGATTATGTTCCATCAAAGAGTTTGTTCTCTGTAGAAAAGAAACTAATAGTTAGTTTGAAAGCTGGAGTTTGCTGAGAAAAGTGCTACCTGAAAAATCACAATTTGATATTCCATAAAACACCCAAATGCTACATTTTCTTTCGCATTGCAACTTTTTTAAAGGGATTTTTTTGTGTGGCAACACTTTATTTCAAGTGGTGTATAGAAGAAGCAGCTGTACTGCCATTAAGGCCATTTGACTGTCCCTGTGGTCTCTCAACGAAGGGTCATACAGATGTTTTTACAGGCGTACCTGTTCAGCCAGTCTACCTTCGAACTCATCCATCTTGAAATGAAAAGCCCCGCCTGTTCTGAAAAACTGGGAGGTGCACGACCATGTGCCACAATGCAAGAGGCGCAATGACGTCACTTTTGACAAACGCACCCTTGTGCTGGGGACACTGCATTGAGCATAAACAAAGCTTAACACGTTTGCTTCAAAGTCTCCCATTGATATTCCGTTAGGTTGAGATTTTGTGACTGTGAAGACCATACCAAATGATTCGCATCACTTTCATACTAAACATATTATTCAGTGAGCCCTTGTAGATCTGCCTGCATGTCACATGAGTGGAAATTAGGTTTCTAGTCATAAGATGAAGGTTTTGAAAGTTGAAACTGCTTATAATTCAATAACAATAAAAACACATGATCCTGTCTAAGAAGTACCAGCTTCCTATGATTAAAAAGACAGATGTCATTTTTTTTCAAAACGTTAGGATGTCTTACTTTGGAGCTTAAGGTGAGTCACCAAATTCATTCAAATGTTTTCTTCTACAATCTTCTTGTATCATCAGTTTTCTCAGCACGCCCGGCTGAAAAAGCTTGTAAGTAGTCTCAAGAGGTCTCCCAGGTTCAATCCGATGGCAGAAAGAAATCAAGGCCCAGTTTTTAAAACACTAACAAAACACCATGAACCTGAGAGGCAGGAGACAGCAATCCAGGCTTATGCATTACACATTTTTACAAACTGATCATTTAAAGCTTGTATTTTGTTGCGGCTCCTCTTAAATAATGATTTCATCTACCAGTGATCTTGTTTTACACGCAACAGTACATTTGAGTCATCTGAAAATAAGAAAAAATGGTTGGCAACATCTCTGAAAGTAAAATAAACTGTTTTCACATGATGTTCATCACTGATCAGAGTGAAACTGTTGAAGAGCAGCGATGACCTCTTGAGGCTGCTATTGTTGGTTACAGCTACATCACACTTTGTTGTGGAATTGATAGTCGATTAATAGTCTCATTTAGGTTTTTGCGATTGCTAAATAAAAATCTAGTTTTACATGAGGTCTATCCTTGAGTCAAAACATCAATCGAACAATATATGACTGAAAAAAATCTAAAAAGTTATATATAAACATATATATGTATATATGTATATGTGCGTACATATACATATATATATATATATATATATATATTTATCCCTACGCCACTTTTTGCTTACGCAGTACCTCTGATGAGTGTGTGTGTGTGTGTGTGTGTGTGTGTGTGTGGCAGATAACCACGAGATGGAGTGAGAGATGCTCTGTGATGTAGTGTTGAACATATCTACCATACCTTTGTGAACTTAATAACTATTTTATTTTGTTTTTCAATGAAAAATCTTCAACACTAACGACATAAAAGCATTTTTGGATAGAATGTGTCTCATTAATGCAAAGCATGAACAGCCATGCGTGAACCAACATGAACAGGAGCTTCTTCTCAAAGAGCTTTTGAGTCAACATGTTGCTGTTATTGATGTAAGAGGGCTCGGTAAACTCCTCTTCTTCCATGGTGGCCTAAGTGCTGGCGCCAGACCTGCTTCTTCTGCTGCAGCTGCCTCTCTCCCCAGATGTTCTCTGGAGGAATGGGATGAATGACAAAAACCCAGGATCTGTGCACAAACACCTGCACATGTCTGTGTGTATGAAATGCTAATTGGTTTTAATTCATATGTTTTTAAATTAACTTATTATGGATTTTTTAAATAATTTTTATAGTTAGCAATTTCTCTCTCTTTTTTTTGGGTTTCCTTTTCCTTGTATTTCTGTGTGTGCATCTCTGTGTGTAACATGCTGTTTTTAGGATGTAGACACACTCACACAATCTTTTTTCTACTTTACGCATGAAGAGGTTTTCTTACACTCCACGAGTTGGGGAAGTTACACAAATAGAGACTTTTGTGTGTGTGTGTGTATGTGTGTGTGTGTGTGTGTGAGGGGTGAAAGTGAAAGAATAAAAGAGGAAACAAAGAGGGAGGGCAACATGTGATGGAAACACAAACCTTATCCTGGGCCAAAAAGACAAATCAACAAAGAGAGGGGTGGAAAAAAGGAAGATGGAGGTGAAAAAGGAAGGAGCCTTCCCACCGGTCCACATTATGCCATCATGTACTTTCTGTCCTTCCTCCATACCACTTCTTCATCGTCTCTCCGGTCCACAAACTCCTCTCTCCTCCATCTTAACATTGTTTTTGTCTGCTCCTTCTCTTCCTTCCTCTTTTACTTTGTGTCCTCTTACAGTATAACTCATGCTCTCTTTCTCTTTCCCCTCCCTCCCTCCTTTTCTCTTTTCTTCTTCTCCCTCCTCTCTTGACTCCGTCTCAGTGACCACTGACCTCCGTGACATAGTTTTCCTAAAACTCTCGCCGGTCTGAAAACAGAGAAGCAATGTTTTGGTTTCTGTTGGCTTAGTGAGGTCACATTCTTTCATACATACATGAAGTGGGTTAAATATGATACAGAGCTATATTGAGCCTTTATACTGTATGGTATTGAATGCAGCCATATATTCCTTTTGGATTACGTGAGGCTGGCCTATTTCATCTGATATTTGGAGATTCTTTGGAAGACATAATATGAGACGGTGTAGTCCCTCATTCGTCCAGGAGTGTTCTATCGTAGAAAAGGTTTCAGTCGTAGTCATCTGGACACTGTTTTCAGAATCAAGACGTTTCCGGAAGTCACCAATTGAGAATGACTTCCGGATGGGAGCCGAAACGTCTTGATTCTGAAAACAGTGTCCAGATGACTACGACTGAAACCTTTTCTACGATAAGACATAATATGGTTTTGTCATCAACTTACATTTAGAAATTTAGGCCTTAGCTCCAGTATGCCAGATCCTCTGGTGGACACACAGAGGAAACAAAACAGAACCCTTTGGTGTAGTTTAATGAAAATAATCACAAATGCCACATATGATTATTAAAATTAATATATTCGTTTGCTTCCATGCACACCGCCCTGCGGTTGTATACCTCCGCCAACCAGTCAAGTTGCAGTTTACATCCATGTCTGGCCAGACTCATAATATACGTATGTAGTGAATACTTGAATAAAAAAGGTATAAAGTGTATTTTTTGGCTAAATGGAAGTTAAATGGAAGTTATCACTATACTGCTAATACATATGTATGAATCCAGCGAATATACATTGTTGAACTGATTAATAAAGGACTATCATAGATATATTGGCTAAACAGGTACAAATGTACTTGGACTTGTTTTTCCAGGACATCATGATGTCACAATGAAGTTGACCTTTGACCTTTTGGTAAAAAATGTCATCACTTCATCGTTGTATCATCAAGCATCAATTCTTGAGTTATGGCCAAAAACACATTTGTCATTTTGAGTTTGCGGGTAATAAAAACGTCTACAGCTGTGCTAGTGTCTCTGTGAGGCAATCTAAAATGACAATGCTAACATGCTGATGTTTAGCATGTTAGGGCAAGGTATGTTATTTATCATGTTCACCATCCTAATTTAGCTTGTTAACATGCTAACATTTGCTAATTGGCACTTAACACAAAGGCTGATGCGATTGTTGGTCATAAACCAAAGTATTAGACAAACTAAGATTTTGACCTGATGGCACTGGATTAAAAGTCAGAGGTTAGTCATTATTCTAACCAAACCAGACAAAAACACTTCTCATCCATAAAAGCCACATGCGGGACTCGTGACCTCAGTATTTCTAAAATCCTGATGCTGTTTTTCTGCTGAAACAGAATCCCAAAGAAGTAAAATGATGTGCTCAACTATGCTTCACTCTTGAGTTATGGATCTATCTAATTAGCCGGCATACCAGAAGTACATGAGGCAACATGAAGACATTGCTAAAGTTAGTGTTACTGGGAAACATCCAGCTCCCATTATACACTGCTGGACTCTTTCTTTGACTCCACCTGCTAAGTTTTCAATCAACCAATGGGTTTATTTCTGCCTACAAAGGGAAGCAACTACTGATACAGATACAGCAATGATACAGGTCAGGTAGGTAGGTAATTTCAGGTTCGTATATAGACAAAATAAGTTTTGTGGAAATTTCTTCCACAGTTTATACAGTAATTTGCCAACTGCAAGACTAGTTCTTCAGTATCTCTCTGTCTGTAACAATAATAATAATCTGGATGTAGTTCGATCACCCTATTCATCAGCTGCTTCAAGGCTTCAGGTGAAGCTCCCCACCCAGGAAGCCAAGGATGACCTTGACTTAAAAGGAGCCAAATCCATGAAAACGTCACCCTGAAGGTAAACACACACATATAATCTAGGGCCCTATGGATGCAGGGCCCCATTGCTCCGGATAAGGGGAGCCCCAAACTCGGCAAGACAAGAGAGGGTGTTGAGGATGAACAACACCCGTTGGCAGGTTGGAGGGGCCCCACAGATTGATGTGCGTGTGAAACTGGCTGGGCCAAATATTGCGCAGTGCCGGGTTTATTGTGCGGTGAGTCCCAGCTGCAGATTCATGCGTCTGCGCCCTGTCTGGGGACTCTAATCTGAACATATGGTAAATTTAACTCCCGTCAAAACAAAGAAAGGCAAACTTTGAATGGTGGGCTGACAAGTTGCCCTTTGAACTTTCTTTGAAAATCGTTAGACCATATACTTTGTTATATATATATACCATTTCAATAATATTTGTTCCAATTCCTGGAACCACAGAACTCATCACTCTCAAATTAAAAACATGTACATCCAAAATTTCTATTGCAGGTGCATCAGAGTGGCGCTAAACATCTTAAAAATTGAGAAATTCCTGCACATGACTCTTGCTGTCAATATTAAGATTTAATCTTAACACTTGATCTTTTAATGAATCTCCATCTTTATAAAGTTTCTAATCCCCCTGAAACAATAGAAGTATGGAGTAATAAAAAATGGAAATACTCATGTAAAGTACAAGAGCCTCAAAATTGTTCTTGGTACAGTGCTTGAGTAAATGTTACTTTCCACCACTTTTTTCTTTACATCAGAGGTGAAAGTTACAATGCATTCCACCATAGGGCCAGCGTTTCAGTGTAATGGTTATTACTTTGGTGAATTAATTCCTTCTGGTCATCCTGTGCTGTCCATTCACAGCAGGACCATGTGTACTTGCCTATGCACCACAGAGTCCCCCTAGTTGCAGGCGGACATGGCACAGCCTCACAGAGATGCACCGACATTATCCATTCACTGCACACTGGCCAACGCAAAACTGCTAGGAGCCAAGTGCACAAGAAAAGAGCCCTGTTTTTTTTCTGTCTTTGATTTGTAAATACCTCCATTTCAGTGCAACAACTTCCAGGCTTGTATTTTATAACCATCAAACATTTACATGAGAAAGTTGACAAAGGCTGTAACAGCAGAGGAGGCCTTGCAACAAAGAGGCCCATTTATAGTGTACAGTCAGGGAGAGACACGGAGAGGGAGGGTAGGAGGAGAAGCTGGGAGGAGAGTTGAATTAATGAATTAAAAATGTCGTGAAACAGCGGCTGTCTGAATACTTTTGGGTTTATATAGAGATGCGTGCAGGGGGGTCCTGGAGGAGTGGACAGCACAAGCTTCTTTAACTTCTCTCTCTTCAGACACACAGGGCTTCCTCTCAGTTTCACATGCAAGAAGTGCAAACTGTGCTCATCTGATTACATAATGACCCAGTAACAGTGAGCCAGAACCGGTACTGCCAGTACCAGTGTGCTGCGAGACACCGACTGACCGCTCGTTAGTCCTCATCCAGGCCTTTCTTCTGACGGGCTTCATGTTTTTTCTGAGAGTTTTTGTTTTTTAAAACATAGGATGACAACGACGTAGAGGGACCGCAGAAGAAAAACATGCAAGCAATGTGATGTCAAAGTGAGAGGTGATTTAAAACATGCTTGAGCTGTCAACAAGTGCGCGTTGTTCAAAACCGTGAAATTTCTCATCTTTTTTGTATGCTATCTGTCTTTTTCACATGTCTGCTGAACAGTGAAATTCATTAAATTAAGTTTCCAAGCTGTGGTCAAAGTGAACTTCTGTTACAAGGCAACAGAAAGGTAAGAGACACACATTTTAAAATCTATTTCTTATTCTTCTTATCAAGAAACTTAAGCAATTTTTTTATTAAAATATGAAAATACAGATAGATCTGACACCTTATTTGCCTTCTGTGCAGGCCAAGTGTTGGTGTAATTACTGTCCTATTTTTTTACTTACCCACTTACTATGCAATTGTGTTATGGTCATCTTGGGTCAATTTCAATGTCATCAAATGTACCCAACTAAAAATCCCTGCAGTATTCCTATAAGTACTTATAGTGTGCCTGTCTTAGTTGACTACTGCATCTTTTATTTCCTTTTTTGTTATGTTCCTACGATACTGCACTGTGATGTTCCTGTAACATCCCAGTATATGCTTGTTTTTGGCTGTGATATTATTCTTGTGTCCTTATGATATTTACTAGTTCTCCTGTAAGGGTTGTAATGTGGGGAATAATGTTTATCCTTGAACTGCAATGCTTGGGGTTTACATTCAAACAGGTGCTCAATCGTGCTGCATCTACTGTGTTGTGTTTACAGCGCAGGGGAATGCTATGAGTGTGTAACAGCAGAGAAGGTTCCACTATCAAATCTGTGCCACTACGTTTGACTGCTACACAATTATCTGGGTCTATTTTATTACGTTAGTAGCATTAGCAGCAAAAAATCCATGAAATCCTACAGTATCTAATACTGCATTGGAACTGTTGCAGTCAGAGATAATTTAAATATAAATTTAATTTATAAATGAAAAGTTTAGCTCAATTAAGTCTCCACATCCTGCACCTGTCATGGATGGATACCCGTGATTAATAAATATGGTGTTCTTATAGCAGTGCAGTAAATATTTAGATGCAAAATAGAGGACAAAACATTTGGGCTTCTGCTGCAGCCACACGAGAAGTAGCTGAACAAGAAAAGTTCTAGTACAGTACTCATTGTAGCAGAAAATATCAGAGGACTTGTACAAAACACAGTGGAAAGAACAGGTGTGATGGTGTTTTGACCCTACAGAAAGTCTTGGCTCGGAAACCTTCAGTCAAAACAAATCACATGTTCTCATTGAGGAATCCTCATCAGCACCACAACAGTAGTAGACCATTCAGATTCACAGCACAGAGACAGATCACTGGCTACTACTGACTCGGACAAAGATGGTAAAAGTCAGTCCTAAATTACAGCCTAGTGGCTAACAGCTGCTCTCCATTGTTTAATTTGGTCAGTGTCGTAACTTTTCAGCTACTAATTCTGGGCAGAGGAAGTGGAGGCGAGTGGTTTAGGGAAGTGTTAGATTTAGATGTTTGGACAGACTGCTGGACACAGACACATTGAGACAAATGTCTGATCACCATGGCTACCGGTTACTGTTACTTGCTGTTGTTAAATTCCACATGAAGGTAAATTATGTTAACATAGAATACAGACAATGTAAAGGCCACGATACAGATACACTGAATGTAGAGAATTATGTTTATATACAACTACTGTACTGAACATGAGCAGTTATATTTAGATGGAAATTAATTGCTACCTTGATTACATTATAATATAGGATGAAGTTAAGGTGTCAGTATGCTTCAACTAAAGTGTTTGTCAGATGGTCAAACAGCATCTGCAAGCCTTCCCCCCCCCCCACACCTTTACTATGTCAGAATAGGGGGGAACTACATGCAATAATTGTTGCTTTCAGATAGCAACAATCACACCCACTTGACGCAGCCATTGGCCAGGTGAGTGGCGGTGAGAAAGTAGGCAGGATTTTAACTAAACTTTTTCTAATTTTTTTTTTTTTTTTACACAGTTACTTCTGTCACTTCATGTGCAATATGATAAATTAATTGGAGCAGTGACTGTCCAAAAATTGTGCCCCGTTATCCCTTTTTAAAAGATTATCAGATCTCTCTATGACAGGCTTTTCACACCACCTTCGAGTGTGGCCATTTGGAAAAGCTATAATTGTCGTATGTGGTGTGGTATGTGGACCCAAAAGCAGATGACCAGGACGCAGTATGAGGATGAAGTAACCGGATGGCTACAGTGTTTATTGGGGTGAAGTGGCTTACAAACAGGTACAGGCGGACAGTCCGGTAAGCAGACAGGCAACAAACAGGTAACAGGCAAATAGGCAGATACAGGTCCAGGTACAGGGAAAATGGGTTACCGGCTGCAGTGGGGGAACCAAGGAAGGGAGTCCAATGAGGCTAAACAAATCCAATAGGGAGCAGGCAAAGTTCAAAGTCCAGAATCCAGACACAGTCCAAGGGAGACAAAGAATCCAAACAGAACTCACAGTAAGAATGCCGGGGAATTGGGCACAGGAACAAGGTACAACTAAAAGTGCACCAAACGGCAACACACACAAGATAGGAGCAACAATGATCCAACACTAAACAAAGGAAAAGACCTGGACCTAATACCCTAGGGGAGGTGAGACAACGAGACAAAGGTGCAAACAATCAAGGAAGGCCCAACAAAACTGGAGGGAAAGCAAACAGAGACAGGAAATAAAACCACAAGACACACAAGGAGAGGAGCACACTGCAAAATAAAACAGGAAATGACAAAACCTCAAACTATAACAATAATCTCTTCTACCTTCAGAAGTGGTTGGACAACACATCATACAAACTACTTCTTTTCTAGCATACTGACACATTTATGCACCCAAATATTATTCTTATTAATAGTTATTTAATTATCTGTAAAATGTGGTTAAATTATTATTATTGTTATTATAACTTATTAACCTTTATAAAGTGTGCCTAATTAGACAGGGATTCTTATGATTGTTCCTGAAACCTGCATTAAGATGCTAGTCCTATAAAGTCTCTAATAAGATTTGGGGTGCTAGGTTGCAAATATGTTGGAATACCATTGTGTGGATTTGGTAACTAATTGATTTATACAGCTTATATCCAGTTTATTAAAGCTTTAACATTTCCCATATTGGCTGCTGTCAGGTTGTTTTTTCCAGGAAGATCCTTTAGTTTTTAGGAAGCAGAAAAGGTGTTTTTTCGGCCTAATTCTCCTAATTCTCAAACTAAGTAAACCCCCCACCCCCATTGTAACAAAGCTGAAAATAGGGCCATATTTCTTAGCTTGCAAAAGTTTATATTTTCACAGGAGAGGAAAACTGCACAAATTTTGAGCTTGAAGTTAAGACAAACCGGAAATGGAACCAATACAAAGCACTGCTAAAGAAGACGCTCTCTCTTAATGAGATTGTCTGAAATTGTACACTGTATACTGTACATAAGGACACACTGATACAACAGCAGCTCATTTGTATGGCAATATGCGGTGCTTAGTTTGGCTGCAATAAGTTTCTGGTTTTAAAGTCTTGTGTTGGCTGAGCAGATGCCTTCTTGGCATGCCCTGTATTGATCTTTAGACAGTCCTTTCAGTCCAGTGCAGAGTCTGCTGTGGTGTGGACAGTGGTCACAGCCATTCAAGTTGTGTTGTATTGAGTCTTTTCAGTGCAGCGTACTGGCTGCTGGGGGTTCTTTATGGCTGTGGACACTGGACAGGGGCTCTGAGTGGAAGGGATTACTCTTTCCTCTGGAATACTAATGACCGTCTTTTGTCACCGATCTGTTTCCTCCACCTTCACTTCACATACCCCTTCCTCTCTCTCCTTCACCATCCATTTGTCTCCCTCTTCCCCTTTCACTCTTTTTGTCACCCGAAACCAATTATTCTCTCTCTTCTTACCCCCATCTCTGCCCCCTCACAATGTCAAGCACTGCATACTCACACATGATCAAACGCAATCGCAAACACACACCACACACACACGCACTTTGACACTCGGTACTGCTCTCCTCTCCCCGTCTAAGTTGCTCTCTCTTTCACTCACTCGCTCACCCAGTCGTATTTTTCAATGGTGGCTTTTGTCCCTTTCATCTCCTCAAAAACAAAGGATTCTTGTGCACACAGGACAGAGGGAAGGAGAGGGATGGAGAGCTGGACAGAGAGGAAGCGATCCTAACCTTGAGTGTGGTCGTTCAATGAGTGGAAAAAGTCATTTTACAAGAGAGGGAATCCATCAGTATTACTGTCAGCGAGACTGACACATTTCCCAAATATTGTTTCGGCTCTACTGATATTGATATAACTTGCTTTGTGCATTTTACAAGACTAGTGACTGTAGATAATGTTAAAGGATAAGGGTGTTGATATTCTGTATTTTTCTTATTATCAACAAATCCCATGAAAAGACCAAAGCAACAATGAATTGAACCTTCTAACAAATATTGTCAGCCTCACTTAAACTCTTAAAAACACATAAATGAACCACATCCCTCATTATGATACACCTGGGCACTGTAGCTTATTTCAAACTGATGCCATGCACATTTTCCTGCTGCCAGAAATACTCACTTGTGTACAAAATATGTTTTACTCTGCATCTGAAAAGTCCCAACAAATTCACTATTTACTCTTGTTTGAAGCTGTTTTAGAGAATAGCTTAACCTAACTTCTTTTTTGACCTGTTTTTAAAGCTGCACTAATCAGTATTATTATATCAACAATGGATCAAATGACAATGTGTAATGTGAGTCACTCGGAACAATGTACCCATAGAAAATCATCATTAGACTCTGCAGTTTACCTTTATCTCTAACAAGCGTCGTCTTTTAATGTATAGTTTTTGTTTTGCGGCCTGCAAATGTATTGTTTTGTTTTACTCTCACTGCTGTCATCAAACTCATTTCCAGACACAGCAGAAAGCTGACAAATACAACAGACAAAGTTAGCGAGTGAACATAATTGAGCTTTTAGCTGCTAAAGCGCCAGATATGTCTCTTAGGAGTTGGTGGAAAACAGAGCTAAAAGGAGAATTAATATTAGGTTTCACTCATCAGGTGGCCAGAAACATGACTTGAAAGACATGCAAATGTTGCTTTGTGTCTGCTGGATGTGTAAATAGCAATAATAATAACAACTTTATAAGGTGATAATATGTCAAGTTTGTGCTTACACCTTGTTGTGCTGCCACAGACAGGGTAAGGAAGCTGGAAAGTATTGAGAGATGGACTAATGTAATGTTGTTTTAGTCTTTTCATTTGTTGACAATAAGAAAAATAACGCCAGCCTCAACATTTAAATAGTGACTGAATAAACTAATATACATGCAATTGCTAGCTGCTACATGTTGTGTGTAAGGTCCTTGCTTTGCAAACCAAACATTCCTTTGGACAATAAATGGTATTGTATTGTGTTCTGACTGTTCAAAAGGTCTATATGTCCAATACACGAGTGTGTGTTTACTGTATGTGTAGGAAGGAGCTCCGCAGGGTTCAGAGTTCAGCTGGAGATGGACACGGCCAATCACATGGGCCTCCTCTTGACCCCGCCTCCCTCTGCTCTCTCCCCCTCCACATCTTAGTATTCAGAGCACAGACATCTACACAGATCTCTATTCATTCACTCAGTGTGAGCTCCAGCATGGACAGAGGAGAGAGAAGGGTCATAAAGGACAGGAAAGGACAGAGCGTATCAGATCAACTTGGTTCTTAGGCTTTTGTTTGGGTTGTTTTGTTTTTGGTTTTATTATATTCACTCCGGAAAGCAGAGGCAGTTTTGAGACAAAAGGGCCATTTAGTAAACATTGAGTGAAAGCGAGAGAGAAGGAAAGATAAATAAGGATGTGGAGAAAGTGAGCCCAGATGAGGGTAAAACTGTTAACAGTATACATGGGACGACCCATGCAGTGACAATAAGTGTCCATGGCACCCAGGGGTGGGGTGGGGGACTTCTCAGTCTGTCAATATACTGCAGACACTTTGAGACCCACAGACACTCATATACTGATCCATCCCATCACATTACACTACCATTCTCGGATATAGGCATTCACTTGACACTTGTTAAATGACAACAAGCACTTAGCCTGAGCGTATGGGAATACAACTACACCATCACTTAATCAAGTCAGCCAACATACATATATGGCCGAATGTGTCTGGACACTTAAACATGACATGCATATTTGATTGATGAACAACCTAATTCCAAAATCACAAACATTAATATGCTGCTATTACAGCCTTTTGGAACCTGACTGCAGGGATTTGTTCCCATTCATCCACAAGAGCATCAGTGGTGCCACTGGTTACAAGTTGGTGTTCCAGTTTATCCCAAAGGTGTTTGATGGGGTTGAGGGCTCAGGGCTCTATGCAGGCCAATGAAGTTTTTCCACACTAAACTGGGAAAAACATTTTTTTTAATGAACCTTGCTTTGTACACATTTCATTGTGTGCAGTAGCATTGCGATTTCCCTTAATTGGAGCTAAGGGGCTTAGCCCAAACCATGAAAAACAGCCCCGAACCAAAATTACACAAAAGTTAGCAGACAGGGATGTTCACTGACCTTTTGTGCAGTTCTCCACAGCTGACAACTTCTCAAAAACTAGATCTGACTCTAAAATAATGCACATCTGCTGCATAATTGAGGTCTCTATTCAAATAAAAACAGGCCAAAAAGTGAAGGGTAGAGTATGAAAACAGCTTTCAGCGAAATGGAAGAGAGTGGCCCAGTAGAAGATCTCCACGTCCTTGTTTCAACGTTAAAGACTTCTTTTCTTAATCTTTTTCACGTGGAATAACGGCCACCAGTGTCTCCTCATCTCAATTCAGTAGCTGTCTTGTGCAACCAACACGTGAATGAGCCTGCACTATCAAGCTTTTAATGTGAAAGAGCAGCTGTGCCTTCATGCTGAAAGGGGCTTTTATTTTGACAAGGCCAGCTGCCTCTAGTGAAAGGAGAACGGGGCTTAAATGGACCCCGTGGACAGCCACAACACTGTCCAGTTGAAAAATGTGCTTCTAATCCTGTTCTTCTTCTTCTCCTCCCAAATGTTCCACTCTGTCATTTTTCTCATTGATGTGGTTATCACATCCTGCACCTTTTCATTTGTTTTCATTGCTGTTCACTTGATCTTACTGCCCAAACAACCTGTGCACTTTTTTCTTGCCATCTTACCTCTCTTTGTCTTTTCATGTATACCTCCTTTACCCACCCTTCTTCTTCTCTTTACCTCCTGTTCTTTCCGCCTCCAAGCCCCTGTAGCTCCTGTCATGACCTCAGCCACTCCCCCCTCCTCTGAAAGCTCCTCCCCTCAGAAAGTATGCCACTCCCAGACGCAGACTGACATCACCAAGCCCCTGCTGGGCTCCACAGGGGTGACTGGAGTTGCAGGTGCAGGTGACGGAGAAACAGGAGCTGGAGGGCCCAATGCTCTGCGAAGGAGGCGCCGTGTCCTCTCCAAAGATGGACGAAGCAATGTACTCATCGAGCACGTAAGCGGGCGAGGGGCACTGTACCTCCGCGACCTCTGGACGACTTTCCTGGACATGCAATGGCGCTACAAGTTCTTCCTCTTCTCTGCCACCTTTGCTGGGACCTGGTTCCTGTTTGGAGTGCTTTGGTACCTGGTGGCAATGGTGCATGGAGATCTACTGGGTAAGGAGGAGGGAGGAAGGATGGTGGAGCTTTATAGTCACCTGACATCAGAGAAGAGAAGGAAAATACTTAAAAATGAAAGCAGGAAAGCTCTTTTGCCCCCTTAATGATGGTCTGTAAGTTACACAAATATCAAAGTCATGTTTTCACAATGAGTAAGTTATCAAATATCAGAGATCCACATGAATTGTCTGAGAAGGTAATATATTCCCAAGCAAAACAATAATATTGCTTTATTGCTTGCTTTTTAGCCATGCTAGCGGCATAGCTTTAGGGAGGCAATGTCTGGTCTGTTGGTTCACCATTTTGGTCCTGCAATATCTCAAAAACTATTAGATGGATTACCATGACATGTATTACAGACATTCAAAGGCCCCTGGAAGATGAAGCCTAATGACTTTGGTGATCCCCTAACTTTTCTTCTAGTGCCACCATATAATTGACATTTATGGTTTTAAGTGAAACATCTCGACAACTACTGGATAGATTGCCATACAATTTAGTACAGACATTCATGTTCCCCTCAGGATGCATTGCAATAACTTTGATGACTCCCTGACTTTTCATCTATCGCCAGTCAAAATTTCTATTTGTCCAATACTTTCGTTATTGACCAAATACCTGCAAAACTAATGACATTCCCATCAGCCTGAATGATATGAGCGGTTTAAACTTTGGGGGTTCACAAACAAAATTATCTAGAAATTAAATGTGTACAACAGAGAGTTCGTTTACATCAAAATTATTAATCAGCATACCAACAGGTGCATTTTCATTTCCCAACTAATATGCCCAATGAGTGATGGAATATTGTGAGAATTACCATATAAACTGCTAACATGCTAAACTAAGATGGTGATGGTATACCTGCTTAGCATCAGCATGTTAGCATTGTCATTATGAGCATGTTGGCATGCTGATGTTAGCATTTAGCCCAAAGAACCAAGTCTACAGAGCCGCTAGCATGGCTGTACACTCTTGTTTGGACTGAGAATGACACATACTGCATTACCCTTACCTTGCAATGCCAGTCCATCTGCACTTACAAGTGCAATTAAATGGACTGAGGCGATAAGGAGTGTTAACCAAAGAGAGGAAAATTGGTACTGAAAGCAAATGAGTTACTGGTATTGATCAACAACCTTATCAGCCCCCAGCAGCTATATTATAGTCATATAATTGTGCTTATTGTCATTTTAATCATGGACATCTGAAATTCTGAGGGAGTAATAAAATACCTTTGCAAGTGCCACTTAAATCCTAATGTTTTTTTTTTTACTGTAATCACAAAATAATTATTGATTAATTATTGTCCCCAAGAAAATGTGTTTGACTGCTTTTTATGCCAAGATCATGTTTATCATAATAAACAAGATAATAATTACCTATATTGAATTTTCAAAAACCTGAGAACTCATGTCAACAAAAATGTCTTTATCCATGTCCTCTGGCTTTCTGCAAAAACATGAAGTGCAAGTACTTTTTTTTGTGAATGAGTAAACAGTGAAGAAAGACACATGGGAATACAGTTTTGCATTGCAGAAAGAGCATGAGAAAGACCTGGCAGAACATTGAGAGAGGGAACAAAATGTTCCTTGATAATTAGTTTACACCCCCAAACCCAAGATCTTCTGTTCTTCCTCCCTTCCGCCAGAGTTTGACCCCCCCTCCAACCATACTCCATGTGTAATGGAGGTGAAGACCCTGACGGGAGCCTTCCTCTTCTCTCTGGAGTCTCAGACCACAATTGGCTACGGTTTCCGGTGCATCACAGAGGAGTGTCCTGCCGCCATTGTCCTGCTCATCTTTCAGCTGGTCATCACCATGGTGATGGAGATCTTCATCACTGGCACCTTCCTTGCAAAGGTAGTCAGATGTAGTTTTTAGAAAGGGATTATGAAAGAGGTGATGTAAAAGTGGAACTTTGTGTATGCACTGCACTCTGCTGTCTTGTTATTCTACCACTGGGGGGCGCTACATTAGGACATGTTCAAATTCTACACATATAGTGGATTGGAATTTGAAAGGGTTAAGGTTAACAAAACCCTTTTAACCAGTGTACATTGAATTTTTTAAAACAAATTTGTTGTTCACTTTGACCTTTTCATATTGTACTGCAGCATCCCATTGGACAATTCTTTACTCAGTATGAACTGTAAAATGGATGCAAGGTTCAATAAGCAATGTCGCTGTTGAGTTAGGAATCCTCTATACAACAAATTCTAAAAAAAGAACACATTGTAATATTTAGGTATTGTTTGTACAAAAAACATTTTTCTTCGGTTGCTTTTAGGTATGTATAGTATTTGACAAATCCTTCTTTAATATGTAGCTTTACATTGTAATAACTTATATACACTAATCACTGGGCCGGTACGGTGAACATTTTATTTCACCTAAACATCAAAAAACAAGTAACAAAGTACTTTTGGGCAATTTATGCCTTTATTGGATAGTTGACTGGGGACGCTGCAGTTCATGGCTGGTGCCACAAACCCCCTCACCCTATTTAGGTTATCTTGAACAGAGAAAGAGGAAATAAGAAGCCCTGTAGATGATTACTGAAGGTTATGTGAAGTGTATGTGTACAGTATGAAGTAACAGGAATCATTATATATCCATTTTCACCAAGACTGTGACATGTTTTCCTCCTCTTGTAGGTCGCTCGTCCCAAGAAGAGAGGTGAGACAGTGAAGTTTAGTCAACACGCAGTTGTGTCAAATCATGAGGGTCGGCCCTGCCTCATGATCCGAGTGGCCAACATGCGCAAAAGCCTGCTGTTAGGATGCCAGGTATGCACGTATCTTTTGTGTATTATTCATTTCTGTTGGGGTGGTTAGAAGTTTACATGTATGAGTTTTGTGCCCCTCATCAGTAGTGATTACACCCTGAAATACCTACTGTGTTTGATGCACCTGATGCCCTGCCTGTCTGTCTTGTATCTTTGTACATGCTTTTTGAAGAGCTTTATTATTGAGTTCACCTGATGCCAAGATGGATAAGAACCCACTGACACTGACATACAGTCTTACCTGGAAGCTAATGCAGTGAAGAAAAAGAACAGAAAAGCTTTTATGAGAGCCATAAGCTCTTTAAAAGGGCTGATCTAATTTCAAGTACAGGCAAGCATTCAGTCTAGACTACAGTGTATAACTGTAACTGTACTGTACTGTGATTACAGTAAATGTGTAGTAGGCTGGATGTGTGTGTGTGTTATGAGTCACATCCTGTCAATGAAATCCTTTCAAGTCCTTTGAATGCTTGCTTAACAGTAATAATCGAACAGGTATGAATGTAGTTAATGACACATTCAGTGTCAGTCAATGCCATGCTCAAGGACACATCGCCTTTGATGAAGAAATTGGCCGTTGCAGGACTTTAAACCTGGGGCCTTTTGGTTACAGGATGCCTTCTGCAACCTCTTGGCTACATTTACTGACTCCATCTTGGCTCCCAGGTGACGGGGAAGTTGCTTCAGACGTCCCTGACAAAGGAGGGCGAGACGGTGCGGCTGGACCAGCGCAATGTGCCTTTCCAGGTGGACACATCCAGTGACAGCCCCTTCCTCATCATCCCCCTGACTTTCTACCACATCATTGACGACAACAGCCCCCTCAGGGCCTGGGCAACAAAAGGTAGATCATGGCTTTAATATTTAAACAAATATCAAGAAGACGAAAACTACTCTTTAACACAACTTTTTTCATTTCACACACAAAGCGTAACACAAAGAGTATAACTGTAGCTTGTCAGTATACAGTAATTTAGTTAAGACTAAAGGTCCCTTTACACCATACGGGTTCATTGCATGTCATTTTTTTAGGGTTTTATATTAATATTGATACACAGTATTCCTAGACAATTACATATGAACAATTATCTTGTTATTTTTTTTGTTTTTTAACAGGAACGTGGAAACTCAAAGTATACTTTAGTACCAACAATTATTTGATAACAAAAGGTGTAATATAGTTTATGAAATGGTCGATATCTTAATTTGAAATCAAAGTTTCATAAGTCTCTTGAGAATAACTGTATGTACATTCAGTATGTATTTGTGTGTAGGTGTATTGGTATTTACAGTCATGTGCTGCGTGCCTGGCTGCCTCTAATTGTCCAGAGTTGGGCTGGTTTGGCGCTGGAGGAGAGGGTTTCTCTGGCTGGAATGTGTGTGAGAAAGATCGCCAGAGACACCCCTCATTAGAGCACAATGCTGTACAGTCTGGGGTGCTCACATGAAGCCTGGACAGATCCACTTACAGCAGCACAGACCTTTCAGCACTGGAAGCCACAAAGGCATCACTACTGATGGACTCCATTATTTACACTGACACTACTTATTTATTGTAGATGGCTTCTTTCATTTCTTTCCTTGGCCTCATATAACACACTTGATTTTCTGATTTATTATTATCAGTTCCTTTCCTTCCCGTATGTCCTCTAATTACGGTACCTTTATGCTCTGCCCATAAAACTTCAACTTTCATTTTCTGTTAATCATCATTATGTCCCCTTCAGCTGCACCCTTTCCTCTTGTCTTAATTGATGATGATTAGCCTCAGTAGTGAATCATGAACTTCAAGTTATTTTAACTGTAGCTATATTTAAGGGATTATATTACAACACACATAATACCGTCCATAGTACTCCAGTAATCCCTGTTCTAAGTGCCAACTGTAATAGTAGCCAGTTTTTGTCGCGCGGTCCCCAGTCTGGCTTCATCTAGGTTGTTTCCTGTCATAAATGCAGGAAGTGATACCTTAAGCACTTGAAAGCAATAAGTTACTATTTTGGGACCATAAGATGCTGCCCAAGCTGGTAGACCAACAAAACGAAACAGAAGAAATGGGTAAAAGCATAACTTATTCGGTGTTGTTGATTCTCCTTAATAGATGAATGTGAGTGTGAATGGTTTGTGAATGTGTTAGCCCTGTGATAGACTGGTAACCTGTCCAGGGTGTACCCTGCTTCTGTCCTAACGTGACCTGGGATAGCCTCTGCAGCTCCCTGCGATCCTGCACAGGATGATTACGTATTCTTCATGGATAGATGGATGAATGGATGATTGGATGGGTGTTCCTAATGGACATTTTAAATAGTCTACAGTTCTTGGGCATACATTCACAATAATACTCATGACTGAGCACGCTTCTGTGCACGCTTCTACTGGTTCTTTGAACAGAGCTTTAGAGCTCCCTGCAAAGCTTGCTTTATGTTCTCAACATGTACTAAATTTAAGGGACCTTCAGCAGGGAACTGCTCTGATAAGAACAATGAATACTGGCTTCCAGTGCAACAGTGTGTGAATCTTGTCAGCATTATGTAACTATGAGTCACTGTATCAGGAGGGCAGGACACTGTGGAAACGGTCTATAGGAGAGGCGTCATGGCTGTCCAAATCACTGAGCTAGAATATCAGCACATTCCTCTTAATCATGTAGTATATATACACTGTACCACACAAGGCTGACTGCGTGTGTGTGCACACTGTGAGAAACACGTTCGATTCAAAGACATTTTATTTCCTGTCGAACCGAGGGATCATGAAACTCTGCTGTGGCTGATGACAGAAAAAAGCTTGTCGGTTGAGAAAGGTGCATAGGCTGAAAATATAGCAAACTAAGTCAGGTAACACTATGGCAGGAAGTCACAACAGAGAGCTGATGAGGAAATCAGAAACAGGTTTGTTCGTTGGTGAGGGGATCAGGTGACGCCAGGGTCTGAAACAACAGGAGAATTAGTGGCTAGCAGACAAGAAAGGTCCAAAAAATGATCAGCTGGGCTTATAATAAATATTAACTCATGCACATAATTAACACTTACTAGCTAGCTATGTGAATGTCATACATGTTATGAAAATCAACCCCATAAGCAGTAAAAGTAAAATAAGACTAAGAGTCTACAGACATACTAGCAGCTCTGTGAGACTGTAGGCCTACTTAGGCACAGTGGTGCTTTGAGCTAAATGTAACATCAGCATGCTAACATGTTCACAATGACAACGCTAACATGCTGATGTTTAGCAGGTATAATGTTTTCCATGTTCACTGTCTTAGTGTAACATTTTAGCGTGCTAACATTTGATAATTAGCACAAAACATAAAGTGCAGCTGAGGCTGATGGAATTGTCATCAATTTTGCAGGTATATGGCACTACATGAAAAGTAAGAGTATCATCAAAGTTATTAAAACTCATGGTGGCGTTAGAGGAAAAGTCAGGGTATCAAAAAAGTCATCAGGATTCATTGTCTGTGAACCATGAATGCTTGTGCAAACTTTCATGGCAACCCATTACCCAGTAGTTGTATAGATATTTAAGACCAAAGTGGTGGGCCGACCGACCAACTGACTGATGGACATTGCCATCCCTACTGCCATGCTGCTAGAGATGCTAGGAAAATCACTACATAAATGCAGATGAGCCCTTTGCACCTCCCACACCAGGCAAATATAGAGAATCCCTCAACCAAGTTTGTCACAGTGTGTACAAGCAGTTGCGAAACCTGGTGTTTTTTCCCTGGTGGGAGCGGTACTGGGTCTGGGTTAGGGTAAGGGCTGTTTAGACAGATGACAGAGTCTGCATTCTGAGTGAGGCCTGTTGATGCAGGTGTTTGCTTGTTTGAGTGCATATGTCTTCTAGTGTCTGCTTTGTGTTATTGCAGTGGTGTGTTGATGAAGAAGTATATTCTGCATGCGTTTTCAAAATATATCAAACATTTATGATTGGAATGTTTCCAACATACGGCAGCTTTTACTTTGTGTGTGTGTGTTCACATTTCAGAAATGAGTTCTGTAAGTGTTTGTGTGTGAGAGCCGGTCAAGTGTTTTTGGAATCAGTCTGTAAGTAGGAAGGTTTTATGTTTTGGAAATTCCAGGATGTGTGTGTGCTTGTGCATGTGTGCATGTTTGTGTTTGTCTTTCCTTACCCACATTACATGACCGTCTTTTACTGAATGAATCAATCTGTGACCTAGACTGGGATTCTTTTGAATCAACTGGGATTTGACCTCTAAAATACAATGCAGGCTGAATATGATCATTCAAACACCTCATGGACAATGACATGAGACAACTGACAGAACTCCATTGAGACCAAATCATCTGTGCCGAAACACTGCTGCTTAATATTATGTTAATATAATAACCAGACACTGCAGTTCCTGTCAGCTCAATGCACCGTTTTAGCTTATTTTAGCTCATTGCTGTGGTTTTCTGCCTTGCAACTGTTTCCAGTTGTTCCAGCTACCTGTTTTCAACGGAAAAGCTCTAATAAAGCCACTGCATCTGTCCAGCGGCAGACAGACAAAGATAGCGACTAGCTAGTGAACAAAGTGGAGAATTCAGCAGCTAAAGAGCCAGATACTTCCTTTAGGAGAGTGAACATTGGACTTTGTCAGGTGGCCAGACACATGACTCAGAATGAATGAGAATGCTGCTATGTGTCTGCTGGATGTGTAAATAAGCAACGTTTTGCTAACATTTTTGCCATAACTACATTATAAATTGACAATTTAGTGTGCTATGTTGTGTTTTCAAGTTGTTATGCTTTTTGGTCTGATGTAATGGAAAATCAATTTTCAAGCAAGTTTTTTATTTCTGCAATTAGTTTTAAGTGCTTTACTGTACTAAAACTGTAATGGGATGAATTTAAACCAATTCCCGCCTGGAAAGGAGGAAACTAATATAAAAACATATGGCTTGCTTCGGAAAATGGTAGTTTTTTTAGTTTGTTGTTTAACCTCAGGTCTTGTGTGTCCTCCAGGTGGTGGTTGGACAGACCCAGAACTGGCTGACTTTGAGCTGCTGGTGATCATGAGCGCCACGGTTGAGCCGACCTCCGCTACCTGCCAGGTTCGAACATCCTATCTTCCGGATGAGATCCTCTGGGGCTACGAGTTTCCCCCTGTCGTCTCCCTGTCTCCCTCAGGAAAATATGTGGCTGATTTCGCCTTCTTCGACAAAGTGGCCAAAACCAAAACTCCACCCCTGTTCAAGCAGGCCCTGCCACCAAGCCTGCCATCACAGGCGTCCCGTTACCACAGCGGCAAGGAGGATGGAACGGACCCAGAGAAGATGCGACTGGAGGAGAGTTATAGGGGGGAAGAGAAGGGGCGAGAAAGGGGCCGCATCAGAGATAGCAGCCCACTGAGTGTGCGTATTAGTAATGTGTGAAGAGAGACACAGGAAGAGGTTAAAGAAAGCTGATATAAAACTGAGATAAGGTAAAGACAGGAAGAAAAGAAAGAAAAGAAACAAGCTGCTCGACAGAAGTCAAATACTCACACAAAACATCTCCCCCACTCATACACACAACACTCTGCCTACGCACATTTTGGAAGGAAATTGAACACCTGGGCGCCTTATCACTGCACCCATCAACCACACACAGACACACTGCCAGTGCTACTGCAACCACAAGTCTGTTGACAATATACTGAAGATATCTGTGTCTGAAAATAACTACAAAAGGAGCAAGTTACAAACCCAACATGTACAAATGTACAGCACAACATGAAGTCATCTATAGAGACATTTTCTAAACCTATATTCATTTTTCTCTTTTGGAAATGACTTGATTTACTGTAGTTGGAGGAAGCACTGCAAAAACCTTCATCTTATCAGGTCATTTCTGTCTATAATTTAGCCCTAGGGAAGTAATAACTCAGCCTGATTCCAAGAGAAATCAACTAGTTTCAAGAATTTTCTAGAAATGAGTGGCTCTCCCTTGAACCAAGAAGGAATGAGAAAAGTGAGCTTGATTTCAGAAAATAGAAAACGTTTACCTGTTCAAAATAAGAACTCAATTACAGACAAATTGACTTGATAAGATGATTTTTGCAGCGTAGTTGAACGTCTGATATGGATGTTAATCACTGAATCATGGTACTGTTTTTTTTCCTTTTTTAAAAATTAATAAAATACCTGCAACAGGTGACGAGAATACTGGAACCATATTATATTTTTAATGAAGGATTTTAAAGGAATGTATCATATTTTATGTATCCAATAGTTTCTAATAACATCATTACTTGTTGCATCTGGAAATATTGTGCTCTTTGATATGAATGTCTTTTCTTGTTTATTGGGGTAAATATGTTTAGTAATATTACTAAAAGCACTTTAACTTGAAAGAAAAGTGGCATTTCACATAAGGGGAATAACTGAACTAACTGATACTTAATGCGCTGTAATAAATAATTAAATCCTGTGGTTATGTTTGGGGTTTGTGAGTGCGTTTTTATGCTTGAAAATGGGTAATTTTGTGAGTGTGATAATACTGTTTGTACGAACCTTTTTGTGAACTGCCTTAAATTTCATGTACAGTATGTGTGTGTTAATGTACCTCTGTACAGTGTATAAAAATATTTTTTTCTACATTCTTCATTTCTTTATGTCCTGACATTTGATACTCAACTCCATATATACTATATTAATTGTTCTCATTGCACAATGTTATTTCTGTAAAGCACAGTACACCCATCTTTTTACTGCTGTAATTTTTTTCACACAGTGGCTTATGAAAATATCTGTAGATTCTGCCGATGTGTGTCTACTCAGCTGCATTTTCTTTTCGATAAGTACATATATTTGGATAAAAATGACATTTTTCTCTTTTTACTCTACATGGAAATGCTGACAGACCCTTCAAATTTAATCAAATTATGGTACGTGTTCAAGAGGACTAGTTAAATTCCTTGGTTAATGGTGACAAAAAAATTACACATCTGAATTTAAGTAAAGGAATGAGGATCATCAGAATTTTTTACAAAGAGAAAAAAAAATTGCATGCAATTAAAAATCAGTAATATATTATATACCTGATGATCTGTTTTAAATTTGTGCTCTTATTACTACTATAAGTGCCACTATTCAAATGAAATCCTCTGCAGCTCCAGACAAGCCTAGTGAAAAATGTTCAAAATAATTGAAAATAGTTCAGTATCAATGTCTGGTGAGAGGCTGTGCTTGTTTATACTGTAAAGCCTACTGTATACTGTATATGGATCACTCATAAAACTGGAAGCTCATTGGTCTAACTTTTTAAGTAAGCACTTTTTAAGTGACTCTTTTAATAAATGTTTTATTTAAAGCATGTGTATATGTGTGTGCATGAAACAAAATGATTCCTGTTAGAATTGCATCCACAGGCAATGAAAGATAAAAGGCCCAAAACAGCGCAAACATTTTTTTCACCATCATCTCATCATCACACTTTACATGTAGATGGTGACTTATGAATTATGGAGTATTTTATTTAATGAAGCTTTTAATTGCCTGTATTTCACTTGTTTTTGAAATGAAGATTTATCAACTGGCATCATCTGACCAATCAATGTAAAGCACCAATACCCAGTGGCGCCATAACGCACGCAACAGACATTATTTCAGGATAGTGGTATGAAAATTATTTTATAACTTAACACTGTTTTCAGAATCAAGACGTTTCGGCTCCCATCCGGAAGTCATTCTCAATTGTGAAAAAATTGGACGGGAACTGGAAATTTAAGCTACTCTGAGTTACATAAGCCCTGCCCTCAGGAAGGAATCTGCCTGAGTATCTGTTAATAGCTAGTTTCACCTGAAACTGACCTAATAGTTTCAAGATGGCCCAGTAATCAGTAATCAGGCCTATTGTTCTCTGGCTGCATCTACTTCATCACTGCTAAGTGCCTGATTAGCATGTGATAGGCGTGACCAAGGTGATAATACACTCTGATAAACTTTGGGCAGATTAAATCTCAGACCACCATTTCTGTTCAAAGAGGGGTTCTCTTTCTTCACAAAAATGGCTTCCTTGACGCCCCGTTCAAACCAACTCTTCTCTCTACTAAGAATCTTCACCTCGCTGTCTTCAAATGTGTGGTTTGTAGCTTTTAAATGCAAATGCACAGCGCTCTGTAATCCTGAGTTAGCGTGTCGTCTGTGCTGATAAAGTCTTCTGTGAAGTGGCTGTTTGGTTTCGCCTATGTACCGTTCTTTGCAGTTTTCCTCACTGCACTGAATGGAGTAGACAACATTGCTCTGTTTCTGTGTGGGTAACTTGTCCTTAGGGTGAACGAGTTTCTGTCTTAAGGTGTTGCCTGGTTTAAAGAAGACAGGAACATCGTGCTGTCTAAAGATCCTTTGTAGTTTTTCAGACAGTCCAGACACATAAGGAATGGAGACATCGTTCCTTCTTGGTTCAGTTACACTTTTGTCCTGTTTTTTTGGCTCTTTTAACTCTGTTGATAGCCCAAGTAGGATAACCACAGGCTGAGAGTGCATTCTGGACATGCCTTTCCTCTTTCTTCTTACCCTCTGAGCCTGTGGGCACTTCTTTGGCTCTGTGTTGTAATGTCCGGATTACACCCAGCTTGTGCTGTAGTGGATGGTGTGAGTCAAAGAGCAGGTATTGATCCGTATGTGTTGGTTTCCTGTACACTTCTATCTGGAGCTTTCCGTCCTCTCCTCTGAGAGTAGAACAATCAAGAAAGGCCAAGCGGTTCTCTTTTGCATCCTCACGCGTGAACTTGATGTTGGGGTCCACCGTATTAATATGCTCTGAGAACGCTTCCAAGTCTTGTTTCTTGATTTTCACAAAGGTGTCATCCACGTAACGGTACCAATGACTTGGTGGTGTGCCCGGGAACGAGGATAATGCCTTCTTCTCAAACTGTTCCATGTACAGGTTGGCCACAATGGGAGAGACCGGAGAGCCCATAGCACAACCGTGAATCTGTCTGTAAAAGTGTCCCCGGAATTGGAAGTAGGTTGTGTTGAGACAGATGTCTAATAGTTTACATATGTGTTCAGGTGTAAGCTTGGTCCTTTGCTGCAAGGTGGAGTCCTCCTGCAGTCTTCTCATCACCGCTGTCACTGCTTCTGAGGTTGGGATGCAAGTGAACAAGGACACTACATCATAAGAAACCATAACGTCATCTGGGTCCAACTGGAGATGTTTCACTTTGTCCACAAATTTCTGTGTGTTTTCCACATGGTGTACTGTGTTCCCCACCAACGGAGCCAAGATTGTAGTCAAATGTTTGGCTATGTTGTATGTGATGGAATCTGTGCTGCACAAGATGGGTCTGAGTGGAACATTCTCTTTGTGAATTTTGGGAAGGCCATAGATGCATGGAATGGCTTCCCCAGGGTATAGTCTGTAGTACAGAGGCCTGTCTATCACCTCCTCCTTCTCAAGCTTCTGTAGACAGTCTATAACCTTCTTCTTGTAGCCATTGGTTGGATCTCTTTTAAGTTTTTGATATGTGGTTGTGTCTTCAAGAAGGTTGTTGATCTTGGTTTCATAATCGGCTGTGTTCAGAATCACAGTGCAGCGACCCTTGTCTGCTGGTAGAATGTTTATGCTGTGATCCTTCTGCAGTGCTGAGAGTGCCCTCCTCTCTTCGGATGTAATGTTGGAAGGAGGTGGTTTGGCACTCTTTAATGTTGCAGTGACACGTAGCCTCAGGTCTGCAGCCTCTGCTTCAGTCATCTTGTTCTTCCTAATGGCTGTTTCGGTGGCTGTGATGTAGTCCACTGTAGGGATGTGGTTGGATGTAACTGAAAAGTTGAGCCCTTTGGAGAGCACATCTTTTTCTGCCTGTGTCAGTATGCGGTCTGATAAGTTTTTGATCCAATTGTTTCTGTTAATACATGTCTCACTTTGTTCAGTCCCTGATCTCCTGTTGTGCTGGTCCTTTCCTAGATTCTTCTTATTCAAAAGGATGTTAAATTTCTTAATTTGCCGCTCCTTGCTCTTCCTATGTTGTGCACCCTGTGCTACCTGTGTAAAGTCCATCACTCTCTTGAGGATTTCTTCTGGGACAATGCTTGATAACTTCTTCTGCAAAAATTCTATTCTGTTCTTCAAATTGTCTATTCTTAAGTTGTTTTCCTGATCCTTTCACTAAGCATCTGGGTCAGGTTTCTTCTCCAAATCTTCTCTGCTCTGTGTCCTTTTACTGGTGGTTTAATCTGTAGGCTCTTGGGAATAATCTTGCTCTGCCTGCATCTTAGATTAAAACGGAGATGGTTCCTGTGGTCTGCTAATTTCCTGGCTGTGTTTTCGAGTTCCCGAACCAGATCCACGGTTTTCTGCCCAAAATTCTTCAAAATAAGACGGTGTAGTCCCTCATTCGTCCAGGAGTGTTCTATCGTAGAAAAGGTTTCAGTCGTAGTCATCTGGACACTGTTTTCAGAATCAAGACGTTTCGGCTCCCATCCGGAAGTCATTCTCAATTGTGAAAAAATTGGACGGGAACTGGAAATTTAAGCTACTCTGAGTTACATAAGCCCTGCCCTCAGGAAGGAATCTGCCTGAGTATCTGTTAATAGCTAGTTTCACCTGAAACTGACCTAATAGTTTCAAGATGGCCCAGTAATCAGTAATCAGGCCTATTGTTCTCTGGCTGCATCTACTTCATCACTGCTAAGTGCCTGATTAGCGTCAAGGAAGCCATTTTTGTGAAGAAAGAGAACCCCTCTTTGAACAGAAATGGTGGTCTGAGATTTAATCTGCCCAAAGTTTATCAGAGTGTATTATCACCTTGGTCACGCCTATCACATGCCAATCAGGCACTTAGCAGTGATGAAGTAGATGCAGCCAGAGAACAATAGGCCTGATTACTGATTACTGGGCCATCTTGAAACTATTAGGTCAGTTTCAGGTGAAACTAGCTATTAACAGATACTCAGGCAGATTCCTTCCTGAGGGCAGGGCTTATGTAACTCAGAGTAGCTTAAATTTCCAGTTCCCGTCCAATTTTTTCACAATTGAGAATGACTTCCGGATGGGAGCCGAAACGTCTTGATTCTGAAAACAGTGTCCAGATGACTACGACTGAAACCTTTTCTACGATAGAACACTCCTGGACGAATGAGGGACTACACCGTTTTATAACTTAACGTTGCTAGTATTCGAATATCAATATAAGATTAGTGGTCCTATTTTAAAAATGAAAGCTTGTTTTAGCTTAACAACAAACTACTTACCTAGAAAACCACATAAATACCATAAATATTAGGCTACTACCAAACTGTACAGTTTTTAGTCAATGTTAACCTAAGCTAGCCTTAGCTTAAAAAACGCTATTCTAAAGTCACAGTAACTAGCCAGGGCTGTGTTTTATAGAAAATAACGTTAGCTTAGCCTTTGGCTTAATGTTAGCCACTCGCTAACTGCTAGTTAAAAGGTACTGTATTTGTATCGCAGGGATAAATTGTAATTAATGCAGTATTAACGTCAGGTGAGTGGTGGTGATAGGGACATTCCTGTAAAATCATTATAGTATAAACCCAAAATCGTTATATTAAAAAAAAATGTATTAAAATAATTTAGTTCAAAATAAAGTTAAGTAAAACAGCTAAGAGATGCATTAAAACGGAAAGTAATTCAGTTTTAGATCAAATGAAATGTAAATAGTTAAGAAAGTTACTCAAATAAATAATATTTCAGTTCTAAATAATATCATAGGTGAATATTTTAGGTCAAATAAAATAAGATAAACAGATTTCAACTGTTTTTTATTGTCCATTATTGTGCTCATGAGTGATAACTGTTGTGATTGGCATACTGGTTATTTTTCTCAAAATAAGATATTGAAAAGAAAAAAAAACAGGGGAGAAAGAGAAACAGGGAGGGCTGGGGGGTTTCCAACTTGGCGACTTTCTCGCTAGTTTTAGCGACTTTTCAGACCCTCTTAGCGACTTTATTTCTAAAAAGCGACTAGTGACAAATTTAGTGACTTATTCAGACCATCAGGGAAAAGGTGAGAAATATGTTCACACACTTTCATACACTTTTCTTAGACATTTCATAGGTTTTACGCCTAGTTGCTGTAGTCTGCTCCATCGCTACGGTTGCTCCAGAGCCATGTAAAAAGAGAGTTGCTTCATTCATCTCTGTTCAATTTTAATTCAAGCAGCTTTATTGGCATGACTGCATACAATACAACGTTGCCAAAGCATATTAACACAAACTATACAATCATAATAAACAAAATAAACAATTCTCTTTAATAAACATTCTCTCCAACAGTGCGCCAGCGTGGGAATGTCACCACAGACACCAGATTTAATAACTCTAGTATACCTACAAACGCAGAGACATTTACCTGGTGATAGGCTTAATCAGCTTCGAATGAACTCGTTTGGCAAGGGATTGAATGTAACGGACATTCATTTATATGTAAAAGTCGTGCACTCTAGCTTTAAGTGTATTGGTCACCTCAGAGCTGTAATTTCTTTAAGTTAGCTTGTGTGACTAGTAGATAAGTGAAGGAGTTGAGTGTGAGCTTGGACCCTACCCAAAGATGGCGCCTATTCAGTCCAATGAGAATTGCTCCCCTAACGCATACGCCAAAAACGATTTTTAGCTTCAGGGTTTACTTCTGGGGTATGCGGCCCACTAAATATGCGCAGTAGTGTTTCTCCTGCTGGACCCGCCCATGAGTTCCCGCTCGGCCCATAGACTTTACATTGTGATGACAATTTTTAAATCGCTTTTCTCGGCTTGAGGAAAGTTTTACAAATACAAAACCTCCACACAATTCATTCAATATATGAAAAATACATGTTCCAGATAGTATGTCATTATGAAAGTTGTTGTGGTTTCCGCTGGTGCTAGCTTCCGGGTTGGCCTACAAAAATACATCATCCCTGCAACACTCTATTTGTGCTCCAAGGAGGATTGTGAGGGATCTCTGAGGAGCAATGAGTGAGGACACCATAGTCATTTTCTGGGTTATTCACTAATGAATTAAAAATCAGAATATCAATAAATACAGATGCAAATAATGTGAAGGCATTCTGCCAGTAGAAATGATTCCTGTGCCTCTGAGCAGGACACAGTACACTGTAGAAATACGGAATGCAGCTTGTTCTTCATGTGCAGGTGTGTGTTAAACAGGTAACAGGCTACAGAGAGAAAACACTGCTGCTCTGGCAGTGATAACTATGTGCCTTTATCAGTATTAGCACAGTGCACATGTGTGCAGACACAAACTCCATCAAAAGTCTCTATAGCTGTTAAAGCCGACTGACAGCTGATCCAGCTGTGATCAGAAACGTCGCTTCAAGTGACGCTACAGAGGAAAGGATGTCTCATTTCTCATAAAACACATTTCCTCGCATGGTTTCCATCGCAGGTGAAACTTGTGATGCACCCACTGTCATGTCTCTAATCCACGTCAGGGCATGAACTGATGACAATAATCTGACACAGTGACCATTTTAACAGACAAAAACGCTGTGTAGTCTGAACCAGAGTTCATAGATTCCATAGATGTCAGCCTCCGCTACCGCCTGCTGCTCCCCTTTTCTCCTCCATAAGCTCTCTCCAGGATAGTTTAAAGGTTTATTTCTTTGTTTTATTGGGACCTTATTTGTATTATCTTGGTATTTTATTTATTGGTTAAATTCATAATAACATTAATTAATATTATTTTGTGTTTTCACATTAAACCGTCAGTAAACTAAAATTATTTTCCTTTTATAATGTTGTCTGGGGTCAGTAATTTGAAAGAAGATACAGTTATAATTAATAATTAGGCCTGAATTTAAGGCGTGTAGGCATTTCTGTTAGGTTGTCATAATTCAACTTCTATTAGGTAAACCTTGTAGTAGCTACCTAGCTGAGTAACAAACCCAAAAGCCCTTAGTATTCCAGTCCAAACACAGTCTGTGGTGTCTTAGACACAGCGAAGGGTGGTGGGGTGCTACAATCGGTAGGGTTTATTATAAAATAAACAGAAAAAAAGCCAGTGATAGAAATAAGTAATAGAGGACTGGGCAATATATTCCTATTATTCAATAAAGCCAAAAGGTTTTGACAGTTTTGGCCAGAAATAAACAATGCAGAGATATGATAACATGTTGGCCACACTAACTACTTTGTCAACTTTGCTGCAGTGAAAATGTGCAGGAAGTAACAGATTGCAAGTTGGAAGTGAGTCTGTGCTCATCAATAGACACCATATCAGAGGGTTGCCTGTTTAATAACCCGTTAATCTATTTCACATGCTAAAAAAAGTCTTTCTTTTGCTTTTTGTCCAGGCTACACCTCCTGAAAACTGGCTCTCAGGGACGCTGAAGTCAGAAGACAGCAAGACAGAAGCTTGGCGAGCTCTATCATTGACAAAATTTAATGTTCTTGCATTTTCAAATTTGTTTTATGTTTTAGTCATATTATTTTCAGTCAAAAATCATGTCAAAGTGGTTTATTGTAATAAACATATTTTTTAGTAAAAGTAAGACAAATGTTTCAGAAATGCTCCTTTAGCCTTCAAGTCTATGACTTCTGTTTAACTGCTGAGATGGCAGAAACAACATAAACAAACTTGCGATGGTAATTTTTGCTTAAGCAGTGATATTTGTGTTCAGACAGACTACAGCACTGCATGACAAACACAGCCCCATTATTCATTTGAACATTTGAACCGCCGACAAAAAAAAGCACAGTTGAACCTGGCTCAACTTTTGCTGCAACGCGCTGCAGCGGTGTTGTGTTAGCCAAGCAAATGTGTGCATTCCTTCATCTAGTACATCTAATTCCTGGTACAACACAACAGTTTTGAATATGCACAGAGTGGAGGTGCTGTCATATACATTTTCCCTTTGGAGCACAGGTTTTTTGCTCAAAGAAGAGCACAGGAAATGTAATTTGCAATCAATATTGTATGCTGTATCAGACAAAACATGTAATTTGAATTCATGTTATTTGTATTATTTTCCAATTTGACTTGGGTAGCTTTATATGTAATAGCAATTATGTTTATGGTGTTGCATTTTAGTAGAATGCTAGTTTTTCCATAGTACTATATTATGGTAATTTGGTCACCGCCTTCATGGTACATTACCATAGTACAGGAAAAAATTACCACGGTATTGTACTATTATAGTAGTGACCAAATTTCTGTCCCCAATGTTATAGTATTACCACGGTGCTTTTTTCATATTAGTCTGAAGTCTGGCTGGAGTTTCCATGAGTTTCGAAATCCCAACTGATGACATCTCAGCAAGTAATTCTTTGACCCATAATGCAGCACATAGCTAATTGGCAGAAATTGCCTTTATAGTGCCCTTAAGTATGTATTAACGTGTGTATTGTTGAAAAATAATAAGACAAGACGTTTGTTTCAGATACAAAACAACTGTAACTGCCATCTTTTTGAGTGCAAGATTGTCAATTAGATTGACTCACAAAATCTGCTCTCTTTCTTGTACAAACCACTGGAAAACCCCACAGTCACATTGTTTGTTTGCATATCACATTCAACACCCATCAGCCCACGCACACATGCACACACACACACACACACACACACACACACACACACACACACATCCTTGTACTTATATCCTTGTGAGGACCGTCATTGACATAATTAACATTCGCAACAAGAGGGAGCGAGAAATAAAGAAATTGTTACGCCAAACAGACAAAGTCTCAGCTTCCTTAATCACTGTAGAAGAAAGTGGTGGTAAAATAGCAAGAGAAAGACTGAAGTGAATCTATGGTACTTGCACACACAATGGACAAGATACTGCGTACTAGTCTTTGATCTGTAATGACTTCTCCAAATTCTGCCATGCTGACCATTTAACCATGACACCAAACATCTGAGAAGTAATGCATGGAAGCATTTTGGTTTCAACTTTATAGATAGAATAGAATCGTGGATAAAGAAAGGCTGTATGCTGACTTTGTAAAATGCAACTACATTACTGTAACATTACCGCAAATAAGGGACTGTGAATAAACAGAGCAATTTTAAAATGTTAGTTTTACAATGTAGGTTATGTGGTTAGATTATGCTATGTGGGGTGCATTCAAATTAATTTAAACAAATAACGTGTTAGTTGTCTTTCATTGGAACAGCTTGCACATCCTACCGTTTCCTGCCCTTTGAAAGATATCTAACACCTGCTTATCATTGCTACATTTATGGTGTGCTGCATGCATCAAACCCATATTTGTTTCCTGTTCAACAGTTTCAGACATTACGTGCAAAGAATTTTGAGTGCATTGAAAATGCTTCTTTTTCTGAGTTGTTGGATTATTGCAGGTAAGACGAATAAAAATTGCATTGTCACTTGCATGTTAAATGTCAGAACCAGTTGATCATTTTTGTAACTATTTATGTGATGATTCATAAAGAAACAGGCTATAACACTATGTTTAATGCAGTAGTCTAATTTTTCATATACAGTAGTTTTTTTTAAGTTAATGTAGGAAATGTATGTATGTATATATGTAAGTTAATACGTTGCTCTTAGGTGATAAAATTAATTAATTTAGCCTTTTTGCTCGTTGGTTCTCATGCAGCATTACAAAAACTTGAAAATTGATCTAACGTCAGTATCTGTCCTGCAAAAAACTAAAAGCTGCAAGGGAATTTGATTTACAAACACTGCTCATGATGTATCTTGGGATATTTTAATCACATTATTGCTGCATGTAACTTTTTTTAAGGTAATATGCTGTAATGTATTCCAAGACCATTTCTTTCAATGATATTATGTAATGTTTCCTGTCAGGTATTACAGCAGAGGACCAACCAACGTTGCACTACCGGGTGAAAAACAGCTCATTATGTCTACAAGTTGGAAAATCACCACCATATCAAGATGTTCGGTGGAGTTTTAATGATAACTTTATTGTTTATAATAAAAACATCACACCCTCTTACACAGACAAAGTGGATTATAATCCAAGGAACCACTCCTTGTGTATCAAGAAACTCACTGAGATGGACAGTGGCATCTATAAAGTTTCAATCACTGATTTAAACTTTAAAGAATCAACTGAGCTCCACAGACATATTGTTGAAGGTAAGTTCTAAGTAGTGCTTTGTCTTTAGCCGGTGTATGGGTTTTCTTGGTCTGTAGATTTCATTATTTAAGATTTGTATGGGAGTCCTAACGATACATACAAAGCTTCTTTATCTTGCAGTATTTAGCTTAAACCTTAGAACTTTTCAACCTTTCTCAAACCTTTCTAAACATGAACATGATATGATATGTAATTAACCTTAGCCATCCCTTTAAATGCATATACTTTTTTTTATTGTGACTTCAAAAAAGGTCTACTGTCCAGTTTACGAATAAAGAGGACATCACAAGATCTAGGGAAAATACACAGTAGGCATTTTACATTGTTGGCATCCGCCATTATACATCCCTTTTCATTTTCATGTTAGCATTTCACACAATATGTGAAAAGTTAAATTTTCCCCTTATTACAGCTCTTTCAGTTTCCCATGATTTTAGGGTTTTATGTCTTATCTTTTAAATGTCTGATAAAGAGCATGTGGCTTGAACCTTAATGTAAATTTGGTGACCCAGTGCAGTTATACATGCATATATAGTGGAGGCAAATGCACACTTCATGTTGTCTATGAAGTATGTTCACTTGTTTTAGACAGGGGGCATTGTCTGAGGCTTGTTTAGATGTTGATGTTGTGGTTCCTACTATTTGCCACCAGAGGGTGCTAACAAATTATCTAATGCCTTTCATTTATCTGCTTGGTTGGGTGTTGCAGAAACTGTTCCCAGACCTGTCATCAGGATGTTAGTAATGCCCTCCAACCAATCTGCTGGATTCTGCAACATCAGAGTCAACTGCTCCATCCAGGATGACTGGGTGTGGTCTGTCTGTGATGGAGCCAGTTGCAGCACATCTCAGGGATCATTAAGGAAGGTCAACATCACCATCTCCGCTGACAACAGATCAATTGTCTGCACTGGCAACAACCATGTCAGCACAAGCAACATTTCTGAAAGCATAGAGGCAAAGTGTAAGAATTATGTGATGTTTTTAAGTAGTCTGTGTCTGAGGTTCACCTAACTTTAATTCCAGAAAATATATATTCACTTCTTTCTTTCTTGGTCATTTTTGGGCCACCACCTCATCATTTTAATAATTCAGTTGTTGTGGGTATTATCTGCTAAAATGGGTTTTCATGTCTTTCCAGGCTTTAATAAATCTAATCCTGGACATGAAGAGACACCACAACTACCCATTGTAATAATGATAGTTATTGCAATGTGTGTATCCTTCTGTGTATTTATTTTCTATATGGCTAAGGGGCTTTCAACCAAAAATAATCACCATCAGGTAAGCCGGATTTACTAAGCAATATTTAAATACATCTTTGTGATATCACTTTGAGGATGTAAAATTAGAAGAATTTGATGACAGGATGGTGTACTCCCTTTGAAGAAAATGTTTTGAGATGATTGCAACTAAAACAATTCTTTAAGATGTGAAATTGAGTTTTACTTTAATGCTAGGAGGTGTCTTATCATAGTGTGTGACATTTTGTTTAAAAGACTGATACCTATTTTTACTGCATTATTTCCAGGCACAGACATCTAGTGCTCAGTTAACACAAAGCCAGCCGGTGGAGGCACAGCCCCAACTTGTGCCAAGAGTCTCCACGTCTTCTTCCGGTCAATCTGAGGCCTCTTATGAAAATGTGGATGCCGCACAGCCCAGCCAGACCAGCAGCCCAACCATCAGCCCAAGAGAGGAACTGGGGTCCAAGCAAAGTCAGAAAGTAGATACTGTCTACAGCGTTTTAGAGGTAGCAAATGTGAATGCCTCTCTTGGAAAGAGTGACGGCAGTAAAGCTACGAAAGGACACAAGAAGATACAAGAGGCATTGACTTCACAGTCGGTCACCGTGGATGAGGCAGAACACCCCACCCAAATTGACACAGTGTACAGTATGTTGCAAAAGCCAAAAAATCTGAAGTCACAGCACCACCAATAGGTCAAACAAGCTTTTCAGAAGCCAAAGAGATGAACATGACAAGTGAACCAAGCCTGTTAGAGAGCAGAGATAGACATTCATGCAGTATTTACTTGAGACTGGAGGACCCATCGTAATGGATTATGCAATTATTTGGTACAGTGTTATGGTATTGTGGTATTTGTTTTCTTTCAGTTTTTTATAAAAAATACATTTTCTTCAATAATGCAATTTATTCTTCATTTTCCATTGTAAACATTTGTGTGCTTTGCTCATTGTAACACATAAATGCTCATTGCCAACTGCAAGCACAAGAACTGAACTGAACTTGCCCTTCATGAATGACCCACCACTATAACAGCATGTACTGTAACATCTAATTTTGTCATTGGCAGCAGCAGTAAGCTACAGACTATCAGCTGAAAAATGAGAGTTTCTACTTTAACACATATATTTCAGACATGCATAATTCAACCAGGAGTTAATGAAAATATTTCATATTAGTAGCATCATTATTAGCTACTTGCAATGCAAACCAAGCATTAAAACCTGATCATGAAAAACACAGAATGCAGAAAATGTCAGCTATTCCAATATGATGCATGCAAAACCAAAAAGTAAACCAGAGCTTAACTGCGGCATTAGAATGTAAAATTGGTCACTCTTTCCTTAAAACCCTATTTGGAATTTTTGTTTGTCTCTGCTAGTGTCAGTACAGACTAGAGATGAGAAGCCTGTTACACTGATCACTAAAGGACTTGCATTTTAGCATCTTATGTGATTTCAAAAGTTGAATATACAGTACAGGATTCCTACATTGTTCATTGGTCGACACACACAGAATGATGTACTGTATGTGCAGAGCTGGAAGAGGAGACACTGAATTACACTCACTACAGTGAACCTAAGTTTGTCCGGTCTGTAGGTGAGCATGTTTGATTGTTTGATTGATTCACTCAATAATAATATATTCAGTCTACTACTTACTATCTTAATTGCTAATTCTGTATCATTTCTCTCATTCATTCAGTCTCACTATTTTAAGGTGATGCTTTTCTAAGGAAGAGCTTCGACAAAGCTGCAGTACCCAGCTTTATCTAACAGATAGTTAGGATATATTGTTCTTGTTTGCCTCTTTTATTGCACCATTCCTGTCTTTTGTAAATGTAGCTCTGACTTTGCCCAAAGCACAAATTCTGATAAAGGATCCCAGTGTGGTGCCGGTATGCACACCAGTGGAGATCTATTATTTGCTCACCTTGGACAAAGAGAGATTTTTTATTTTAAATGCCTTTATAATATTTCTCTTCTTGCTTAACCACTGAATATATGTTCTTTTTCAGACCACTGTTCATTGTCTGTAACAGTGAATCCTGAGTAAGTGGACGGTGAGGAGGTGTAATGAAGAAGATTCCCTGTTAGACTGCTCTGACTGGGGATCAATGACTGGATCTACATGCAGCCTCCACAGCTTACAGGATGGTAATGCAGTGTACTGGTGTGAGATTAAATCAGGACAGTTCAACATACTGTACAAAGTATGTTTGGATTACATTTTTTCTTTTAAATAGCAATGCCATTTATCATCCAATGTTTAAGAGACTCCACCCCAAATCTGTCTTTAGAGAATCAAACAGTCACCTCCTGTGAACTTGAAAGGTGGCTGTAAAAAAAACTCAGAAGAAACTCATGCATAGCAGCCCGAGATCTTGTGGTCAGAAAACAAAATGAATGCATAATGAATAAGTAACCTAAATACTTCATATCTTAAGTACAACTGGAACATATCATTGGACGGAGTCCATAAGGACACCTTTTTCTGAGAGCTGTAGCACTCCCTGATAACTTCTTTGACTTTTTCACAGCTAAAAATATTATCCTGTTTCGCTTTGTTTATTTTGACTGCCCACCTTTAAATATATTGTGATTTGAGCTGCACTGATTGCTAACAGATTATAAGACTATTGTTGACAGCTGATATTCAGTTTGTATCATTGAATTAATTATTGTTGTTTTTTTTTTACTGACCTGTAGATGCTCTTGTCGTGTATGGTACAGTATGCTTTTTGCTGAACATGGAGCAGTCCATGGAGCTTACTAATGATAATAATAACAATAATAATAGGCCTATAGCCTACACCCTGGGTTCCCAACTCCAGACTTGAATTTTGAAACCTGAAGAAATTCTTTATTCTGAAGTCAAACAAGGAACAGCTGAATTTTTGGATGTAGTAATCAAAGTGAATGTGTTACATACTGTGTGACATACATATCGTAGCATACTGTAAGATGACACACAGCACCCTTATATTTTTATTAGGGAGCCAAAGTCCTGGCGCCCCTCCTAGCTAGCCTCTGTTGCACTTGTATCTGTAACTCAGTTGGTTTCAGTGGCACAGAGTCCAGTGAGGAGGGAGGGCGGGTGTAAATGACCATTAAATCCCCAATCACTGAAGTAGGCCGTCATCTTTACCTCCAACCATAGAGGGCAGTGTTTCCATAGAATACCTGAGAAAGGCTTTCACAAGAAAGGACTTTATTATTGAACTTGTGCCAAATGTTACTTTGTTTGTTTTGGTTGACTAATAATTCTTCCTGCATTCTTAATGTGGACATTGTATTTTTATTTGTTTTATTAAGTGTTTACATTTTTTACCTCACATGCTTTTATTTTGAAGTCTTAAAAGGAAGTGCAGCAGTGTACATTGGCGCACTTTTTACGTGAAGCGTCATTCTGCTTTAACGTTACGAGAGAAAGGATAAACCCTTCGTACTCATTGTACAAATGTTTGTTTAAAAAGTGTTCTTTCTACATCTTAGCTCCTGGCTGAAGGGCACAAGGTACCGTTTTAGTTTTATGTTGTGTGGTAAACTTTGAAAGACTTTGAAGTGTTTGTTTTAGCTATCTCTTTCTTTAGCTAATGTTGTTATTGCCTCGTCAGTGTTTCTCTTGATTTGCACTCCAGATAGATTGTTTACAGTAAATCAGCACTTTATTTGGTCATTTTATATAATTAATTTACGTTTTTCTCTCTAAATTGAGATCGTCAGTTTTACCAAAATTAATTGATTGTTAACTCGGGTGTTTCATGTAAAGTAGTTAACATCGCACTCTAAAAGGAGATTGTTGTAATTAAAACAATTCGTAAATTCATATAGGTTATTACATTAGCCAGTTTGCTAAAATGTGATTTATTTACACGTTATTTATGATGTAAGCCAATTAATTGCAAATGTGTATTCGTTTATAGATTTATGGATATTTGTATACCTTTTGCAGGCAAATGTCTAATGATTGTTTGTTTGTTTTTATTCAGCTCTTACGGTGTTTTTGGAAATGAAATTCTTTATAAACATCAGTTCCTGAGAGTAAAATGCATCTGTTCAGCCTGGAGTGCTACAGCGGGTCCACTTTGGATCTGTAGCTGTACATGTAAATCTGTGCTTCAGTAATGAAGTTGTGATTTTGTTTTAGATCCATAATGAGTGGTGCATCAGGCAACAAATCAAGAGAGGTGTGGATGAAAACATTTGAAACTACATAACTACAGAAGTGTTTTTATTCATATTGGTATTTTTGTTACATCAAGTCACCTAATTGTAGATAATGAAGGCAGACCTAGGCACAGATTAATGCACAGGCAGTGATAGGCTGTAGCCTAGGGGCCTCACAGTGCTGATTGTTCATTTTGATAATGCTACATGAGGGACTGCCCTCAGTCAGTACCATGTGACCTTATCTGTGCAGAGGCTTTTGAATCACAACAAGGTTACTGTGAACCGAACATTTCACACAATATTTGTTCTCGTTATTTCATGTTCAGCTCCGGTGGATCTTTACTGTCGCTGTCCAAGGTGCTGATCCTGGGTCCTCCAGGAACGCTGAAGCTGTCCTGGGTGATGATGCCTGCTGTTAGTTACCATTAATGCTGTTTGCACAGCTGACACGATTTATGTTTTAAACACCAATGATATTTTAGAAGTTTAGCAATTTATTCTGCTGTTCTGTTTCCGAGCACCACTCATTTTCTTTTAATCTGTGCACCTCAGGCCGAACCTTGTGCTGATAGATTTAAATGATAGTTTTTGTCCTAAATATTGCCTTGCTGAAGGCAAGACATTGCTGTGTTTATTCTGATTCCTACACAGTGGATGAGACAGTCCCCACACCCGCCCCCTGCTTTCACACTTTTGCTCTGAAAGTATTCAGGAAGGAAACATAACGAACAGTTCCCCAGTGGTCTGCGGTGGAGACAAAGTTTTTTCATATCTCTGCTTGATATTTGCAAGAATCTGGATGTTAATGCCCCTGTTTTTAGTGCGGAGCCACAAAAGTGTGTAACTATATGACACACATTATATCATCTGATGCGTGGAGAGGAGCGGACTTCTTAATGTGGCGTCCTTCAAGTTTAATGGACTAAAACTGGACGACAGGTTAGTAGAAATATGTCCAGAGCTGCAGAGACTAATGGGAGAGGGAGAATACTGTTTATGTTTATTATGAGCTTATTTTTAAAGTATTATTCAATTTGGACTTCCAGTCTTATTTCTGTATATGCAGACGATGTTTATATTCTAAATGTACTGATGTTAATATGTCAGTAAAGAAGAAGTTGGAGAAGAACTGTTCTTGTTCTGTTGTTGTTGTTGTTACCTGCAGTTGTAGCAAGTTTTTTACCTGCAGCAGAGGTTTGTTTAGTTATGTATATACACACAACACACACCCTCATCAAAAAACAGTTGGCATATTCTGCATAACATACACAAATGAACAAAAACATGTTGGTATTTGGTGTGGTATGATTGAATTCAATGGTTTTATGTTTCATGGATGGGCAATAATCAGTTTAGGCCATTTTATTATTTAACATTTTAGGGACCAGGAACAGACCTTTACACAAGAGACAGGCTAATATATAAAATTAACTAATATATAGCTTATAAATACGTTTAGAATCGAACATAATGCATTGCTCAAGTAAATTGATGAATAGTGTTGGGGAGGTCACATGATTTGTGAGACTGCAGAGAGACATTTACATTTCCTTCTTGACAGAGACGTGATCATCCTGTAGATTACTGCTGTCTCGCCGAGGGTCAGTAACTCTTGATGCTTTTGTAAAAGCTGCTGCATAAAGGGTTTAAAGTCAAGGGTTTAAAATATATAAAATAAATACATTTCCTTCTAGATTTAATAAAGTGCCTACATGTCTACAGCACAGTTTTGAAGGGACAGATGAAACTGCAGGTGTCACACTCATTCATTAATCCATGGCATTTCTCAACCAGCTGGGAGCATTTTATTTGAAAATATGTTCATTCTTCAGCTTAAATCACAAAGTTGAACTGCAGTACTGTGGAGAAAAGTATCCCATCGCCCCAGCACAGAAACTTCACACGTCCACACCTTATAGTTAGATCCTGGTTTCAAGTTTGGTCACGACTTCACACACAGGAAGTGACTGAGCTCGAACAAAACAGAAACAGTCTCATGAACAGAAGTGAGCGTGAAGAGAGGCAAGGCCCTGTCCCCCTTCCAGCTAGTCTCTGTAGCATTAGTAGTAGCTGAGACTCTATGGGTTTTGTCATAGACAATAAAATTATTGTTTTTTTAGCATCTGAGGTTTTTATGTAAAACCATCTCTGGTGGTGCCGGTTAAAAAAAAAAAATCAGGAAGTGGGTGACTAAAATCGATTTCCAAATCTGAAACAGTAGAAAGGAAGAACAGTAAGGAAAAAACCTAAAACTTAAAGACATACAGTGACATAACATACTGTCTGTGGAGACAAACTTAATATTTAAAACTTTACCGATTTTCAGCCTGAATCCTTTTAAATTAATTGAAGACATGAAAATTCCTACTGTGCTCTGTGCCTTGAATCCCCTGTTGCCTCTCTGCTGTCCACTCCATGATGTAAATTATATGTCAGCATCAAACTTAAAAGTATCTTCATGATGAGATACCAGCAGGTTTGTTTGGATTTGTCAGGTTTCTACCCATCTGTCTCTGAGATTTCATCATCTGCAAGATGACCAAGAGAAATGGGAGGCGCCTGAGCTAAATTTCAAAAGTCATAGCAAAGGGTCCGAATACTTATGTCAATGTGATATTTCAGTTTTTTCTTTTTAATGCATTTGCAAAAACTTCTAAAATCCTGTTTTTGCTTTTTCATCATGGGGTATTGAGTGTAGATTGATGAAGGAAAAAATTAATTTAAATGATGTTAGCATAAGGCTGCAACATAACAAAATGTGAAAAAGGTGAAGGTGTCTGAATACTTTATATATAAACACAACACACACCCTCATCACAATACAGGCACTGTGGAAGAACAGTGGGCACGTACTGCATAACATGCACACATAAACACAATAAAATGTTAGTATATGATGTGATATGATTAAATTCAATGGTTTAATGTCTCATTGATGTGCAATAATCACTTATTGTTTATGCCATTTTTTACTTGAACATTTTTAGGGACCAGGAACAAACCTTTGCACATGAGACAAGCTAATATATTTTTGTAGAGGGCAGGAAGTGTAAACCTGTCAGAGTATGCTGCGGTCAAAGCCACTGCAGTTGTTTGAGCTTTGTATAAAAGGGAAGGAAGAACAGACAGGCTATACTCAGAAGGAGAATTTGGAGAAAAATGCTGCTCTCACATTGATATGAACAGTAACTTCTCTCTTCTCTCTTTCTGCTGCATTATTATTAATGCGAAGTAGAACAATTTCTCAGAAGCAGAGCAGCAGAGCGACAGTGTCCGTGCTGGATGTGAAGATGGGGCACACTCTGCTCTGTGTGCTGGGCTTATTCTGTGAGTACATCAGTGACTTTCCAACTTTGTGACTTTCAGAGGCAGACTCATGTTTTTTATCAACAAGATCTTGGTTGCTGATTTGGGTTGGTTCAGAGTGGAGGACTGCTAAATACACTGCTGGACTAGTTATTTTTGCACTACTTTTTGCACACACACATTTGCACAATGCATGTATAGTATCAGAATCAGAAATCAGAAATAAGTTATTGATCCCAGAGGGGAAACTCTTTATATGTGCTAAGATATTGTTATTGTTACATATATATACTGTAGCTTTTAGAATATAATTTATTGCATATTTTATTTTACATGTTTCATTTTAAAGAGGTTTTTTATTTGTGTCCTACATCTTTACCAACTTACAGAATATCATCACAGAAATGTGTGAAACTGCTGATTGATAAGAAATAGTGATGAAGCTCCAGCTGGATGTTGAATGCCTTTGTTTATTGTCTGATGAAGTTTTAATCTTTATTTTAGTGCTGAATACACTCCTCTACGGACATGCTGAAGGTGACCAATTGTCTATTTTCTATTTTTTACATATTTACTCACTCTTACATTTTGCTCATATCCTCTTTTTGTGTTTGTGTTTTGCCGTGTCTGTATGTATCATTTTACTCCATGTAGCAATACAAATGATGAAATGACTAGATTAGTGTCCAAGAGTGTGAACTTGCATATTCCTCCAAACTCCCCTGCACCCCAGTATTTACCTTTTTTTTCTAACTGTGCAGTTTAGTATGCACATTTATGTAGGGAGATCTGATGCTGTGCTGACCCTGATGTCAAACTGTATATTTACAGAAGAGTTCGTTACCTTCATACAGATGCATTTCCTTTTCACACATTCATCTGATCATCTTAACAGGGCAGGATGATGAACAAGAGAGGAGCGCTGAGGACTCTGGTGTGGGGACAGGACCAACAGGTGATACAGTCAGTTACAACAGTCTGCCCAAAGATGTCAATAATAATGAGTTATATCGTTAATAATAATTACACTGGAGGCAATTAAGGGTCAGCATGCGGTTCACATCATCTCACTCATTTTGTGTAGTGACATGGTGTGCTGGCTGCCACAGTGTGTTTTTTGGTGTTACCTCTGGGAGCCGCTGTAGTCAGAAATTGTCAGATGCTTCACGTACAGATGGGTCACGAATTATAAACCAGCCTAAAGTGTCTTAGTTAGGTTTTGGGACAAACCCCAGAACAGCTTCAATGCTCCTTTGCATAGATTCTCCAAGTCTCTGAACTCTATTGGAGATGTTCAGTTGGAGTGAGATGTGGTTACTGTGAAGGCGATAACTAAAGATTCACATCATTTTCATACTCATCAAACCATTCAGTGAGCCTGTGTGCCCTGTCTGTCTGTATGTAGGAGTAATAAAGTCCCTCTGTGCATTTCTTGTCACTACCACCACGTTTAGCAGCAGCAATATTAATTATTTATGAGCCACGTTGATATGATCATCATGTTTGGCACTGTGTTTATATGTTGTATGAATATAAATATAAAGTCAATCTTATTTTTAGGTTCCAAAACCTTAAACCTCGACCGGCTTACGCTGTATTATTATTTTTTTGACAGTTTCTCTCTCAGAAAGCATGTGGTATGAAGCTCAGGACACATTATAATCTGCAGTGATTTATCTACTTTAAATGACCAACTGTCACAAACATCATCAGAGAAGGAGAAGAAGAAAAGAAGGGCAGCGTTTAGCTGTTCACATCAAGAGATTCATATAAATTATAGATGGCTTTCACAACAAATAATCTGATAATGCGACCCATCCTCTATTTATCCTGTAAAAACAATATTATTCTAACTGTTACAGTAATGTAGCAAACAGGGCAGGTGAGTATGTAGCTGTTTTACAGAAATAAGTAAAAGTACTTATTTAGTAAACATCATTAATAATTAAGTGTGACTTCTACAGCTTCAACTTAATGTTGAATGTCCATGAGACATCAGCCTTTTACTGACTGCCAGCGTGTCCCTGAGGAATTTGTTTTGCATTGAAACTTAGTTCTGTTGTTGTGTACGAGCTTTCTCTATTTTCTTGTATTTTCTGTATTTGCAGCCGTGCTTGTGTTGTCAAACTGTGTTCTGTCTCTTTGCATGTGCTTTCTTAAGCTGCAGTGTGTTGCTCTCTCTCTGCCACCACTCAAGGGGCTGCTGACATGCAGAAAGTGTCTGGAGTCAGGGTTAGTGGAAGAAATCCATTTTTAGTTAGAAGAAAAAGACGAACCCTAATGAATAAATGATGTTAGCCCAGTACCTCCTACTTCTCTGAGAAAAGAAGAAAAATATCTATTAATAATATAATTATATTATATCCTTCGTCATGGCAACAATGGGCTATTTGTTTGGCCTCCTTCGATTTGTGTACAGACACAAGAGGAGTTGAGGATGCTTCCTTAATGCTGCTCAGTTTTATTTATAAACATCTGGAATCGGGTAAAACACATGACAGCTGAATGCAGTATTTGTGGACTTGTTGTTGTACAGTAGCTGAAATGGCTTTGTCGTGTTTTATTCCACATGTTAAATAGGTGGGATGGCTTCTACATTGAGGTGAGTGTTCATAAGGAAAAATATACACAACACTACTACTACTAATAATAATGTAGTTGTGAACATAAGGAAGTTGAGGTGGAAAAATTGTTCTCCAGATTTACAGATTTATTGATGCCATATTGTGCTGGAAGGCAAAAATAAATGTTGTTAATGTCAAATTTTTATTTCATCAAGATTTGATGAAGTTGCATAAACTTTAAATCCTGTGATAAAGATGTGTGTTTGAGGGAGGTGGAGACACTGATTGGAAATATGAATGGACACCACCCAAATTAAACACACCTCCAACAAACAGTGAATACAGGATCAGCAGTGCTACTGAGTCCCACAGTGGAGACTACAGGTGTAAGGGCAGAAGGGACTCATATTCCTCAACAGAGTGGAGTGATATCATCACAGTGACAGTTTTGTGTAAGTTGGACCATCTTTCATCCATAATAGAAATGTTATCTCAATAAGGCGACAGAAAACACTGTTTTTTCAACAATTATGTAGCTCTCTTCAGGTCACACAGCAACACATTCTGCTTGTTTTTTGGTGCCTTTTACAGACTTAGTGCTGTTGTGAACGACTTTTCTCTATTTTCTTGTGTCCTCTGTATTTGCGGCCGTGTATGTGTTGTCAAACTGTTGAATATGTTTCTTAACTTGCATGTGTTTTCTTAAGCTGCAGTGTGTTGAGCCTCTCTGCCACCACTCAAGGGGCTGCAGACATGTAGAATTCCCTTTTGTCTGGAGTTTGATTGTGTAAATAAACATGTGCAAACAAATCCGTTCATTTAAACAATATGTTACACATAATGTTAAACAAGTGTTTCCATTGTGTTGTAACAATGTGAATACACTTTTGATGGCATGCCCATTGCAGTTATTTCCTTGTTTTATTGTTTTTCTAGGCAGGAAACACAATCATAGCAGTAGAACATCTTTCCTCTGTTAGCTCCCTTTTTGTATCTGATGCAAATCATCTTTTTTAAGCGAGTGTTCATAAAGAAAGATAATTGGGAACACACACAATCATTGGAAACAATGTTGAAAGTTCTTCAGATTTACAGGGTAATTGATGACAAATTCTGCTGGATGGCAAACATAAATGTTGTTAATGCCAACAACATGTTTTTATTTATCAAGATTTTAAGTTGCATAAACTTTAAATCCTAATGTTAAATAAAAAGGTGCTGACTTGTTCATAGACCTTTTTACTGAAACCATTTTTTACATTTTCAGAAACCAGCCTGCATGATAAACTACATGTTAGACACAAGACTTACAACAAAATGTTCTTCCATATTGCTGGGGTCAAAAGTACTAAATGTACTAAATGCATCCTGTGGAAGGCTACTAGTATTCTGGTATTCTGGGAGACTGTTGTGACCCTCTGTGAGCTCTTCTGTTCTTTGAGCAGCTGCTGGTATTAACACAGCTTGGCACTTTACTGGCCTTTGAGTCATTTCTTTTAAACAATTTGCAATTGTTGTGTATGGCTGTTGAGTTGTAATTGTATGAGGTTTTAAATTTTGCTGCAGAATAAAACAACATGCATTCACATAATTACCATAAGGGTTATAGCGGAGAACGATTACTTTTATTAGTTTTTAATCCTGTTTGTATCCTAACTGGGTATTTCTGATGTTAACAGTTCCCAACAGGGCCATTGTGACCCTTCAACCCAACTGGCCTCAGATATGGAATACAAAATGCTGAAAAAAATACATTGTGTATTTATGAATAATGATTAAGACTAACACTAAAAACATGTTTGATGTTTAACCTTTTTTCAATCATTTGGGTCCTCTTGATCATGAACAGTCACAAACAGAGCTGTTGTCACTCTGCAATCCAACTGGCCTGAGATATACTATGGAGAGACGATCACTCTGAGATGTGAGATCATGGACGGAGGAGACACTGAGTGGGAGTATGAATGGACGACATCCAGCTCAGACACACTTCCAAAGCACAGTGATCAGGTTATCAGTGCCACCATTTACAGTGGTGGAAACTACTGGTGTAAGGGTAAACACAAAAAGGAATTGTTTTCAACAGAATGGAGTGATCCGATCACACTGACACTGTCGGGTAAGTTTCACCGCATTTAATCAATTGAGAAAATGCTGTGATTTTGAACTTCCACCCCAAAGAGTCATAGTCCAGATCTAGTGATTAAATGAGTATTTTCTGAATGTATTTTAACTGGGTTAATTCACAGGAACAGTAATGACCTTTTTTTTGTCTTTGTTGTAAATTAAACAGCACACAGACCAAAGGCTGAACTGAGAACTGACAGGAGAGATTTTCCAGCAGGGGGCAGTGTGACCCTGACCTGCTCTGTGAAGCCATCATCATCTGGTTGGAAATACTTCTGGTACAGAGGAGAGAAAACCTCTGAACCCCTGACCACACAAGATGCTGTCTTCCTCTCAGACGGACAAATCAGAGTCTCACAGGGAGGACTCTACTGGTGCAGAGGAGGAAGAGGAGACCCAGTTTACTACACAGAGTACAGTTATTCAATCAGAATCAACAAAATGAGTGAGTTTGACATTTGTTTTTTTTAAATTTTGTATCCATAATTATTGATTGATAAAATGACTGAATGACATTATGTTTTAATGTAGATTTAACGTTTGTCATTTTTGTATCTCTAATGTGAATTCTTGAACACGAACAGTTCCCAACAGGGCCATTGTGACCCTTCAACCCAACTGGCCTCAGATCTTCAGTGGTGAGACGTTCACTGTCAGATGTGAGATCGAGGGAGGAGGATACACTAAATGGACGTATGAATGGACACCAGCCAAATTAAACATACCTCCAACATACAGTGAATACAGGATCAGCAGAGCTACTGAGTCCCACAGTGGAGACTACAGGTGTAAGGGCAGAAGGGACTCATATTCCTCAACAGAGTGGAGCGATGTCATCACAGTGACAGTTTTATGTAAGTTGGACCGTCTTTCATCATAATGGAAATGTTATCTAAATAAGGCAACAGAAAACACTTGTTTCTTCAACAATTATGTAGCTCTCTTCAGGTCAGACAGCAACAGATTCTGTTTTTCTTTTAGTGTGGGAACAAAATAACTGAAAAGGAGCCAGTAATCAGAGTCCTGCAGCTTCTAAAATATAATCATTCACAGGGAAATGTACAGGAATGAATGTTAACATGAGAAACTACAGTGAAACTACAAACAGCCGTACTAATAAACAAAGCTTTCACAGTGAGATTGAGGCACATTAGATACATGAACAGAAACTGTCAGTGTGGTAAAATGCTGCTGCTGACAGTTAGGCCCTACTGCTGATGGATGGCTAACGTTATAGCTTGAGTGGGAGGCTGCTGGACAGTCATGGCTGCAGCAGAGCAGCAGCAGTAAACATGACTGTTGTCTCCAACTACATCTCAGCCCACATCATACAGCTGGTTATTTACAGACAACACTTAGCCTAACGCTACCTGGTGATTCATCCATCCATCCATCCATCTTCTTCCGCTTATCCGGGGCCGGGTCGCGGGGGCAGCAGTCTAAGCAGGGACTCCCAGACTTCCTTCGCCCCAGACACTTCCTCCAGCTCCTCCGGGGGGATCCCGAGGCGTTCCCAGGCCAGCCGAGAGACATAGTCCCTCCAGCGTGTCCTGGGTCTTCCCCGGGGCCGCCTCCCGGTGGGACATGCCCAGAACACCTCCCGAGGGAGGCGTCCAGGATGCATCCGGATCAGATGCCCTAGCCACCTCAGCTGGCTCCTCTCGGCGTGGAGGAGCAGCGGCTCTACTCGAGCTCCCCGTGTGACTGAGCTCCTCACCCTATCTCTAAGGGAGCGCCCAGCCACTCGGCGGAGGAAGCCCATTTCGGCCGCTTGTATCCGCGATCTTGTCCTTTCGGTCACTACCCAAAGCTCATGACCATAGGTGAGGGCAGGAGCGTAGATTGACCGGTAAATCGAGAGCTTTGTCTTTCGACTCAGCTCCTTCTTTACCACAACGGTCCGGTACAGCGCCCGCATCACTGCAGACGCTGCACCGATCCGCCTGTCAATCTCACGCTCCATCCGTCCCTCACTCGTGAACAAGACCCCGAGATACTTGAACTCCTCCACTTGAGGCAAGGACTCCCCGCCCACCCGAAGAGGGCAAGCCACCTTTTTCCGGTCAAGAACCATGGCCTCAGATTTGGAAGAGCTGATTCTCATCCCAGCTGCTTCACACTCGGCTGCAAACCGTCCCAGTGCATGCTGCAGGTCCCGGTTTGAAGAAGCCATCAGAACGACATCATCTGCAAACAGCAGAGATGAGATCCTGTGGTTCCCAAACCGGACACCCTCCGGCCCCTGACTGCGCCTAGAAATTCTGTCCATATAAATTATGAACAGAACCGGTGACAAAGGGCAGCCCTGGCGGAGTCCAACATGCACCGGGAACAGGTCTGACTTACTGCCGGCAATGCGAACACAGCTCCTGCTCCGGTTATACAGGGACCGGACAGCCCTTAGCAAAGGGCCCCGGACCCCATACTCCCAGAGCACTCCCCACAAAGCGCCCGGGGCACACGGTCGAATGCCTTCTCCAGATCCACAAAGCACATGTGGACTGGTTGGGCAAACTCCCATGAACCCTCGAGCACCCGATGGAGAGTATAGAGCTGGTCCAGTGTTCCACGACCGGGACGAAAACCACTCTGCTCCTCCTGAATCCGAGGTTCGACTATCGGACGAATTCTCCTCTCCAGTACCCTGGAATAGACCTTACCGGGAGGCTGAGAAGTGTGATCCCTCTGTGATTGGAACACACCCTCCGGTCCCCTTCTTATACAGAGGGACCACCACCCCGGTCTGCCAGTCCAGAGGCACTGTCCCAGACCGCCACGCGATGTTGCAGAGACGTGTCAGCCAAGACAGTCCCACAACATCCAGAGACTTAAGATACTCAGGACGGATCTCATCCACCCCGAAGCCTTGCCACCAAGGAGCTTGCCAACAACCTCAGTGACTTCGGCCAGGGTGATGGATGAGTCCGCCTCCGAATCCCCAGCCTCCGCTTCTTCTTCGGAAGACGTGACAGCGGGATTGAGGAGATCCTCAAAGTATTCCTTCCACCGTCCGACAACATCCCCAGTCGAGGTCAACAGCTCTCCACCCGCACCGTACAAGGTGTTGGTGAAGCACTGCTTCCCCCTCCTGAGCCGTCGGACGGTTTGCCAGAATTTCTTTGAGGCCGACCGATAGTCCTCCTCCATGGCCTCTCCGAACCTCTCCCAGTCCTGAGTTTTTGCCTCTGTGACCGCACGGGCTGCAGCACGCTTAGCCTGCCGGTACCTGTCAGCTGCCTCGGGACTCCCACGAGCCAACAAGGCCCGATAGGACTCCTTCTTCAGCCTGACGGCATCCCTTACTTCCGGCGTCCACCACCGGGTTCGGGGATTGCCGCCGCGACAGGCACCAGAAACCTTGCGACCACAGCTACGAGCCGCCGCATCGACAATGGAGGTGGAAAACATGGTCCACTCGGACTCAATGTCCCCAACCTCCCCCGGGAACCTGGTGATTCAAATATGTGTAAATGTCCGGATAAGCAATGTCTGGCCGCTGTTTTGGGACGGGGGAAGACTGAAGGAGCGTGACGGCTGACCGATCCGATCAGCCTTCATTTATCATCACAGACGCTCAGGTTCAGGCAAGCTCACAACATCATTGTTAGACATGTCTGTAAAACATAGGCTTGTCTGTTACTAAAGGAATGTATAGGCCACAAACCTGTCAAAACTGCAACCCAAACACACGTCAAACTGCGGAGTACCCGTATGTGCCGGTCTGATGTATTACACGACAGCGATGCGGTCAGGACCGAGGCGCCTGCGGGAGTAGGCTACACTGAGTGGGAGTATGAATGGACAACAACCAGCTCACACTTCCAAAACACAGTGAATACGGGGTTATCACTTCAGTTCAGTTCAATTTGGGTTATCAGTGCTACCGTTTACAGTGGTGGGAACTACAGGTGTCAGGGCAAACACAACATGGAACTGTATTCAACAGAATGGAGTGATCCGATCACACTGACATGAAGTTGGACTGCATTTAATTCATCGAGAAAATATATTGATTTTGACTTCCAGCCAACACAGTGTGTTGTTTTGTTGTGTGTGTGTGTGTGTGTGTGTGTGTGTGTGTGTGTGTGTGCTTGTTGAATGATCATTCATTCAGTGAACATTTGAAATGTACTTAAATATTTATTTATTCACAGATTAAAATAAAAATTAAAAGAGTCATAGTGCAGATCTAGTGATTAAATTAGTATTTTCATGAAGGTATTTTAATTGGGTGAATTCACAGGAACAGTAATGACCTTTTTTATGTCTCTGTTCTAAATTAAACAGCACACAGACCAAAGGCTGAACTGAGAGCTGACAGGAGAGACATTCCAGCAGGGGGCAGTGTGACCCTGACCTGCTCTGTGAAGCCATCATCATCTGGTTGGAAATACTTCTGGTACAGAGGAGAGAAAACCTCTGAACCCCTGACCACACAAGATGCTGTCTTCCTCTCAGATGGACAAATCAGAGTCTCACAGGGAGGACTCTACTGGTGCAGAGGAGGAAGAGGAGACCCAGTTTACTACACAGAGTACAGTCATTCAATCACTATCAACACAATTAGTGAGTTTGACATTTGTTTTTGAAACATTTTAAAACAATTTTAAAAACAATTTTGTATTTGTAATTATTGATTGATAAAATGGCTAAATGACATTATGTTTTAATGTAGATTTAACGTTTGTCATTTTTGTATCTCTACTGTGAATTCTTGAACACGAACAGTTCCCAACAGGGCCATTGTGACCCTTCAACCCAACTGGCCTCAGATCTTCAGTGGTGAGACGTTCACTGTCAGATGTGAGATCGAGGGAGGAGGATACACTAAATGGGCGTATGAATGGACACCAGCTAAATTAAACACACCTCCAACAAACAGTGAATACAGGATCAGCAGAGCTACTGAGTCCCACAGTGGAGACTACAGGTGTAAGGGCAGAAGGGACTCATATTCCTCAACAGAGTGGAGTGATGTCATCACAGTGACAGTATCAGACAGTAAGTCACATTACATTTCTTTCAAAGTGAATATTATACAGCTCATTAAAAAGTTATTTTGGTTCATATATATTTTAAAAGTAAATCTTCCAGTTTGTATGTACTGATTGTGCAGGATGCATTTGATCCACTATCATGTTTTTACTCTGAAAAATCTCTTTTCAACAGAACCCCAGCCTGTCCTCACTGTGTCTCCATCATGGCTGAGTCCTGCAGACTCAGTGACTCTGAACTGCAGTGTTAAAGATCCCTCTGCAGGATGGAGGTTCTACTGGTATAAGGCTGTTCCCAAACTAGCAGACAACTCCTACAGCGATGAGCTGCTACCTGGCAACAGCAGTGGGACTGAACAGGATTCCTACATTGTTCATGGACAGACACACACAGCAGGATATAAGTGCAGAGCTGGAAGAGGAGCTCCAGTGTATTACACTCAGTACAGTGAACCAAAGTTCGTCTGGTCTGGAGGTCAGTTTGTTTCCGTCTGTCCTTCTGTCAAGAAGCAGATGTTATGTCATCATCTCGGTTCATCCACTTTCTGTCTGTGACCAACATACAGTATCTTTAAAACTAACGCTTATACTGACAAATAATTGGCTGTGTACATTCGTGCTCCCCCAATGGAAGAAATGTATTGATTGTGGTGACCTTATGATCTTTCCTCTCTCGCTAGCATCAAGCCAAACTTTCTGCTTTCCACCTTACTGTGTGATTTAAATACTGGACTGGGAGGAACTTCCTTGTTTCCTTCTGTCCTTTTACTCTTTTCCTTTTTCAGTTCATCTGACAGCATGAAAGACACCAAAAGAGAGAGATGAGATTTTCGCTGAAACTTTACGCTTCATTGCAATGAGTACTTTTACTTTGGAAACATAAGCTCATCTTACTGCTTATACTTATATTTTTACTTACACAACAGGCAGGACATGTATAATTAGAAGACACTTGCTTAGCGGTCAGGTAGGCGTACAGACAGACAAAACAGTCAAATTCAGGAAATGAAAAAAAACCAAAGACGTCAGCAGGTTAATGGACAAGAGAAACAAACGGCTAGAGAACTGAGACCAGTCCGACAAATAAGAGAAAAACACTGACTGTGTATAGAGAGACGATGCAGCACAGTTCAGTATGAAATACTCCCTCCTGTATCTTTGAAAGATGGCAGGTAAAAGTAGGTAGTTTCTCACTTTACAGACAGCAGCAGCTGTAGTCACTTGGTTGTCTGTCATTTAAAATATACTCAGATGGCAGCAAGTTTTCAAGGTAGAAACCATAGTTTCACCAAAACACTGCACCTTGTTGCAATGTTTGCACTAATCCTCAGCAATAAAAACAAAATTAAAGTAAATGAATATTTGCATTGTGGCATTTTTAATCGAAAGATCACTGTGCTTGGTTTGACCCCTTATTACATGTTGTTTTTCAGATTTTCATTCATCAGCGTCTCTCACAGTGAGTCCTGACAGAGTGCAACACTTCCTCTCTGACTCTGTCTCACTGAACTGTGAGGGAAACTCTGCTGAGTGGAGAGTGAGGAGGTTTACTGAGGACGGCTACCCGTCATACTGCTCCTACTGGGGGACAATGACTGGATCCACATGCAGCATAGGCCGTTACCGGCAGAGTGCTGCAGTGTACTGGTGTGAGTCTGGATCAGGAGAGTTCAGCAACGCAGTCAACATCACTAAACAGAGTATGGTTTCATTACATTTCCTTTATCTTTTATAAATTATTTTTAACATCCCATTATGTGTTTCAACTTATATTTTAGAATTATGTTTTGTACATCTACATTGAGGAGTACGGTACACTGACATTTACAGAGTTTGGCCTGTTACTCTGCTACATGGTATCTTAAGTAATTGTAGGTGACTAACATTAAAGAAAATACATTTTTCTATGTTCGTAGATTTAACTTAAGTAGGTTCAGCCTATTTTATGATAATTCAATGTTAGTCTTCATCATTAGTAAACACCATCAACATTTAGCAGCACCTTTGTACACAAAACAAGTTACACCAAAACTTATTTTACAGATCCAAGATGTTTTTGAAGTTGGTCCTTAGCTGAGTTTTCTGGCGTGTGACAAGCCCTTTCTTCATTTTTGATTAAAAAATCCCAAAACTTTTTTGTCATTTTTGTAGCAGTAGCCATCAGCTGTTTGTTTCATATGTAACCATTAGTAATGTTATGGACTGACTACTCATCTGTGGCTGCAGTCAAACCAGAAGTGTTTCCCTGAGGTAGTCCATTCTGTAAACCTCTCCCTAAAATGTATACTGGCCACCACCAAATATAATTGTTTTCAATTAATAAACATAGTTAAGTATTTAATAAAATTGTCTTTTAACCATGTACATCATCACAGCTCCAGCTTTAATCTCATTCTGTTTCCAAAGATCACATATCTCCCCTGCCTAGGCTGAAAACCATTCCTTCACCTTACTGTGATGAGGACTGGATGCAGTATACAGTAGATTTGTGTAGGTTTATGGGGGATCTGTACTTATGTTTTTATGTCAAAGGTCACCGTTTAAGGACTGTCCATGTCGGCACCAATGACACCGCCCGTCAGCAGTCTGAGCTGACGAAAGCAGACTTCATCGCCTCTTTGACCTGCTCAACAGCAGTGGAAAGCATGCTTTTATTTCGGGTCCAGTTCCTACACTGGGTCGTGGAGCTGTCCGTTTTAGCAGGATCCTCAGCCTTCATACCTGGCCCCAGTCTGTCTGCAGCACCCATGATGTTGGTTTTATTCACAATTTTAACTTATTCTGGGATCGTTCTTCCTTGTTTCAGAGACAGTCTTCAGCCAAACAAGTCAGGTAGTCGCATGCTGGCAGCCAACCTGCAGCCCGCTGTGCTGTCCTCCTCACGAAGCTGACGGTTTCTATCACCTGTCTCCCCTCGCTCCTCTTCTTTCTCTCCTCTGCCCTCCATAAACAGCCACGCACCCTCTGCTGTCACTACCTCCCCATTGTGGACTGATCATAGTGCTGCTGTTTGGAGCCCGGATCCCTCTAGAGCTAGTTTTAATATCCCTGTGGTCATTTTGCATAGGTCCTTAATATGAAACAGACCCAGCCGACACAGCAATAACAGTAACTTAATAAAGATCCGGGCCAGAACCCTACCTCCAGTCTCAACCTCAAATCTGAACCAGCACAGACTTTTAAAGATGGCTCTTCTCAATGTGAGATCCCTCTCTAACAAAACGTTCATTTGAAATTATTTTATCTCTTCTACTGATTTAGATTTTATGTTTTTAACAGAATCCTGGTTACATCCTGGTGCCCTCCAGATTATGACTGCTTTAGCCGCAATAGGGATTGTGGTCGTGGTGGTGGCCTTGTTACTGTCTATAGGAAGCATTTACAATGTGACCTCATAGCTTGCAATGATTTTTCCTCCTTTGAAGTACTCATGTTTAAACTTGGTGGCCCCCTCCCGGTCATATTTGCTATTATTTATCTAAGCTGGCTCCTTCCTGTTGGAGCTCCCTGAGTTTTTATCCAGTCTAGTTTTAAATTATGATAGAATTGTTCTTTGTGGTGATTTTAATATTCATGTTGATGACTCCTCTAATGCCCTTGCTGCTGATTTTTTAAATATCACTAACTCTTTTAACTTTCAACAACATGTGTCCGGCCAAACTCATTCCCGTGGCCACTCTTTAGACCTAGTCTTTAGTCTGGATCTGAGAATACCATCTGTGGAAGTCAGGGACATGTTTGTATCTGATCACCTATGCATTGTTTTTAACTGTGAATTACAGGCTGCTAGTACTGAATGCTCCCGCTCTGAGTACACACGTGCCCTTAATGAGCATAGTAACTCAAAATTCTGTACACTGTTCAGTTCTCCTGGCAGTGTGTTTCCTGACTCCTCCAACACCAATGATTTGGTTGATTCTTTTAACTACCTGTGTACTTCAACCTTAGATCTCATAGTGTCTCTGAAAAATAGACCAAACTCAAAGAGTAGAAAACAGCCACGGTTAAATGACAGTATTCGAAGCTGTAAAAGGAAATGCCTTAATCAAAAAACTTTGAAAGGACTGCAGACTGTACAGAACTCAGCTGCTAGGCTTTTAACCAGGACCAAGAGGTACGATCACATCACACCTGTTTTAGCCTCTTTACATTGGCTCCATGTTTGTTTTAGGATTGATTTTAAGATCTTACTGATTACTTTTAAGGCCCTTCATGACCTGGCTCCAGATTATATTTTAGACCTTTTAATCCCTTATGAACCTTTCCGTAGTTTGAGATCTTCAGGCAGGGGTCTTCTGTCTGTTCCTGAGTCCAGGATGAAAACTAAGGGGGGACAGAGCCATCAGGGCCCCGAGGCTCTGGAACAACTTGCCCGAAGAAATTAGGTTGTCTGAGTCAGTGTCTTCGTTTAAGTCTCTTTTCAAGAGCCATTTTTATCGGAAAGCATATCCTGATCTTACCTGAGCTGTCTCTTTATTTTATTGTTTTTTAAATGTTTTTTATCATTCACTGTGGTATTTTATTTCTCTCTCTGTGAAGCACTTTGTACTTTGTTTTGATAAGTGCTCTATAAATAAAGTATCATTATTACTTATACAGTAAGACACATAAGTTGTATGTACACAAGATAAAATGTCAGATTTCATGATAACTCTGTAAAGTAAATCATTTTTTAAAACAGCAATATGTGTGATCTATTCTCACCATTCTCCATCACTTATTCTGAAGTTCTGCACCAGCTGATCTCTGACTGAAACCTCATATTCTTTGACTGTTTTACAGACAAAGATATTATCCTGGTGAGCCCTGTCCGTCCTGTGACTGAGGGAGATTCTGTTAGTCTTAGCTGCAAGTTGGGGACAGAAAAATTAGTTTCAGATGTGTTTTTCTATCGAAATGGCGAACTCATTCAAAATGATACCAGAAGGGAGCTAAACATCTCTGCAGTGTCAAAGTCAGATGAGGGCTTCTACAAGTGTCAACACTCAGGAAAAACGTCACCACAGAGTTGGATGTCAGTTAAGGGTGAGTAGGATTAAAACACTTGCTGCATTTTCTTTTATGTAAACTGTGTTTCTTTCTGAGAAAGAAACATGGTCAAATACTGAACTGAATTTGAAGCATGTTTCCTTCTGAGCTGGAGAAAGTCTGCATCAGTGGTTATAGTCATGATTTACTGTGAATGGCTAATTTCACACTGTACTCTGACATGTGTATGTATATATTGTACTGTGTTTACTTGTGTATCAAGATATTTATGGCATTGAAACAGGACTCTTCGTTGTTTCTGTACGTGTGTGTGTTGTTTATACCTCTGGATTTGTAAATGTATGTGTTTATACGTTTGTATTTATGTGTGTGTTTTGTAGTGTGTGTGTGGAGTTGGCACATGACTCATCTTTATTAAATCACTTTGTGAATTCTGTTTAAGAGAAGTGCTATATAAGTTAATTATTTATTATTTTTTATAGCAGTGTCCAGGCCTGAAAGCTCTTCATTTCCTGTGCCGTTGATTGTTGGGCTGGTTTGTGGAACCGTTCTTATTCTTCTTCTGCTCCTTTTGTATCGCTGTAGACAGTCCAAAGGTGAGACCTTCTTCTTCTATGATTAGATGTTTTATGCTTTAATTATTCAAATACACTTACAATACAAAACCATATAACAACAAATGTCTTTTTCACAGATTCATGCTTCATCAGGTTGGTACAACACTCTCTTCTCTCATTTTGAACACAACAACACATTCCTTGTTCCTTGTTGTATGTATTGTATTTGCTTCTTGTTGTAGGCCAATCCAGTCTGACAGCACCAATCGGGGCTCCGCCACAAATCACGTGGTCAACCAGAATGAGGCTGAACGTAATGAATACTCCACTCCTCTCGATGGTAAGCATTTAAACTAATCTTGATTTTATGTTTATATATATATATGGTTAATTAGTATCATGAAAGACGGTGTAGTCCCTCATTCGTCCAGGAGTGTTCTATCGTAGAAAAGGTTTCAGTCGTAGTCATCTGGACACTGTTTTCTAGTATCATGAAATTAAATTTTTAAAAATGATTTAGGATGTCCAGCTACCAGAAGTCTCAAAACAAGATCAAATTACTTAAAATAAGATTAGTGCTATTCTTGTTTCTAGATGACAAAACTTCACACAGGCAATAACTAAACAACATGAATATTTCAGATGCAGATGAATCCCAGGATGTCACATATTCTTTGATTGAACTTAAAAACATTGGAAAGAAGGGTGAGTACTCCAAATACATAATAGAAAATAGCCTGAAGTGCCAAAAAAAGTACTGATTTATTTTTTTCTTATATGGATTCATGTGATTATCTTAACAGGGTATTATCACCTTGGTCACGCCAATCACATGCTAATCAGGTACTTAACAGTGATGAGGTAGGTGCAGCCAGAAAACAATAGGCCTGATTACTGATTACTGGGCCATCTTGGAAACAATTAGGTCAGTTTCAGGTGAAACTTGCTATTAACAGATACTCAGGCAGATTCCTTCCTGAGGGCAGGGCTTATGTAACACAGTAGCTTAAATTTCTAGTTCCCGTCCAATTTTTTCACAATTGAGAATGACTTCCGGATGGGAGCCGAAACGTCTTGATTCTGAAAACAGTGTCCAGATGACTAGGACTGAAACCTTTTCTACGATAGAACACTCCTGGACGAATGAGGGACTACACTGTCTTAGTTTATTTGTTAGCAGATTATATGAAAGAATGACATCATATGGATTTAATTACTCACAAAGCACAAGACTGCTGAGGCGTATTCCCAGTTAGTATTTATGACTGCATTAATATTATTTTGTCATTTATTTTTTAAGTTTTTGTTAGAAACTTTGAACGCAATCTGTTCCCAAAAGCAGCAACAGGTGACAGTTTGATACAGTATATTTGAGCTTTAGTAACCAGGTGATAGTGCAGCTTTAAAGTCAGCATCTTTTTCAGTGTAGCTGCTGTCGAACAACATATCCTATTACATGTACACGTTTAACTCCTTTAAAAATTTATTGATAGGTAGGCTACTGTATGTATTTTTTGTCATATTTTTTGCATTTTTAAAAATATTTTTGATAATTTTATGCATCAATAAAATTTTTGTTTTCTGTCAGATTTTAATTGTTTTTTTGTTTGTTTTTGACTGGACAGCCAAACTGGACAGTAGCTCTCTTCAGACACCATCTATCTTGACAAAAGCCATGAAGTGGACTTGCTATTGGTTTTCAGGGACTATTTCTTTTGCAAAAATGTTCCAATCAAAACTGTTCACTGCTCTGTGGATTATTCAAAGTAACTGAGACATTTGCTTTGGAAAGACACGTTGCTGTTGGATTCCATTGATTCAACTTCGATTAATCTCTAATGTATCAGGGTGAAGGCAGAACTCTCAGAGACAGACAGTTATCTTCATGATGAGATACCACTAGCTTTAAGTGTGATGCTGACATATTATATATATTATACATCATGGGGTGGACAGCAGAGAAGCAACGGGGGATTCCAGGCACAGAGCACAGTAGGAATTTTCATGTCCTTAAATTAGTATCAAAAGATTCAGGTTGAAAATCGGTTAAGTTTTTAAATACTTTTAAGTTTGTGACATGCGCTAATGAAAATCCCATTTATGTAATTCAGTCAATGTACTTGTTAGACCCTAGTCACTGTGCAGTTAGAATGGAAGCGTTTTCCATAAATGACCACAAGGGGGTGCCAAACTACCCTACTTGATACCAACACAACGCAGATACTCCTTTTCATGTCTGGGACTCAGGCTGCTGTAGTTATGCCATGTCAAGGTGACTCATGAGCCACATTCTCAGAGAGCTGTAGTACTCCCTAATACCTTTTTGACTTTTTCAATTTTCAACTCTTCATATTCTTTGACTTTTTCACAGCTAAAAATATAATCCTGGTCAGCCCTGTCCATCCTGTGACTGAGGGAGATTCTGGATCTTTCCTGCAAACTAACAGCAGACAGTTAGTTTCCAGCGTGGTTTTCTATGAAAATTACAAACTGATTCAAAATGATACCAGAGGGGAGCTGAATATCTCTGCAGTGTCAAAGTCAGACGAAGGCTTCTACAAGTGCAAATGTTCAGGAAAAGAGTCACTAGAGCTGGGTGGAAGTAAAATGTTGACAACAGCTTCTTGTGCACTTTCCTTTTGTAAGTTGTGGTACAATCTAAGGTGGAAGGAGTAGTCATTTTTTTTTCGTGGGTAAACTAGTGTTAGTTGCAGCTGATTTCATCTAGGCTGTATTTGGAGAATGTGTCTGATAAATTAGTTTTATTAAAATTACATATAAGTATGTAATAGAACTCAAAAGAATACAGCCATTTGCTGCACAGTTACTTTAAATAAAACTCATAAGAAGTGAAATCAATCAGAATATATATGATGAAAACTAAATTTGGACACTTTGGGGCTATACTATTCTGACCATAGATAAGAACAGAATTTCTCCAGAACAGCTTCATACTCATAATTCTTGCAATGTTACAAAACGCATTGATCATGAAAAAAACTTTCTGTTCCTATGCTAGTGACAACGTTATTTACTAGTGATAATAGTGAAGTAGTGGTGTATCATAAGAGTGTCTGCTTGCAGTGTCAAGTTTTGCAAACTCCTCGCTTCTCGTGTGCTTGATCATCGGAGTGGTTGCTGGAATTTTACTTATCATTCTTGTAGTTCTACTGTGTTGCTAGAAAGCCCAAGGGTGAGATGTTTCCTGTATATATTAGACGGATGACTCTTTGCTTGTTCAAAATCACAGATGAAGTCTCCCTCACATTATGTCAAGATACCAAATAGAAAAAGAGCAATTTATCACTTTGCATGTAACAACAAATGTCTTTTTCACAGATCCATGTTGTGACACGGATGCACATCACCTTCCTCTCATCTGGAACAAAAACACAGCAGATGTCACGTTTGCTACCATGACTAACTACATTAATGACATTTATTAGACATTTGCCAGAGCTCAGTGAGCCTGACTGACTCACTGGGGGCAAGAATGTGAGAAAAACTATCGAGATATAATGTAATATAATGTAATAAAATGGTTTGCTGCTGGCTCTGTAGAAATGACCACCTTGCGGCCTTATACTATATATACTACTATATATTTAACTTAATACGTTTTAAATACTCCTGTAGGCGAATTGTCAATTAAGCCCTTTAATCCCAATATTGATATTGTTAGATCTTTACCACTAGTAGTGTAAAAATGTAAAGTTTGAGTGTCGTACTAAAGGACAAATCATGTTTTCTAAATGAAAAGGGTTTTCCTTCTTTACGGTGGTCATTTTGGGACATCTCAGACTCAGCTTGCTCCGCTCAGATTCAGTTCCCGGGGTTCCTGGTAGCATTGTGTTCCAACAAACACAATTCACTGTTTAGGCTTCACATCCTCAGCACTGCACTAATGAGTGGAACCAGTTGGGCTTTGCACCTGCACTGTGGGGTGATGGCATTAATCAAAATGCTACAGCTTTCCATATTAATACCCACCTTTAAATATAATGCGATTTGAGCTGCACTGATTGCTAACAGATTACAAGACTATTGTTTGGACAGCTGATATTCAGTTTGTATCATTGAATTAATTATTGTTTTTTTTTTCTGACCTGTAGGTGATGCTCCTGTCGTGTGTGGTACAGTATATTTTTTGCTGAACATGGAGCAGTCGACAATGCTAGAATTACAAAAAATTTTTTATTAGTTATTAAATTAAATGATTGTGAATAATTTATTCACATTCCAGTAACTTGATCCCTGTTTCAGATGGACCTGCAGATGAATCCAATAATGTAACAAAGTTTCCCTCAATTCAGACCTTGACAAAGTCTACAAAATAAGAAACATGATAATCTGAAAATGAATGACCTCATTATTTTTACTTGGAGCTGTAGTAGTAAAACAGAGGCAAAACAGAGTGGGAACTTTTATGTCAGATTTTCACAAACTCAGCCTTCTGGCTTTGCCTGTTGTCTTCTTGTGATGTTTCGGATCGAGAAATATTGACCACCCACTTCCTCATGTCACCATCAGTCATTGTTGTATTCAAAACATTCTGTTACAGAAATTGTGTTTTAATTGCTATATCAGGAAGGCTGGGGCCTTTGGATATTTACCTGGTTTGGGTCGGCAGATGTGGATATGATTCCAGTCAAAGAATCAGGGCAGGAGAGAGGATCCTCAGGTCAATGAGTTCTATTGTAGGAAAGGCAGTGGACAGACATATACATGCCGATAACAAGAGGACTATGAGGGTGGGTATGGTTGTGTGGTCTACAAAGAAAATAACAATATATTATATATAATTACAAAATATGGGAATGAACATGCAAAAACTAACCTTACTGAATGACACAGAGTTGTGTTCATTTACATTCATTTACGCACTAACAGTTGGTAAAAGCTTGAAGAAAGTGCTCAGGCTCTTCTCTGCTTTGTCTCTGCTCTGCATGCAGTGAGTGCAGACACTGACAGTCATGACGGCACCGCTCGTTAACAGGGCGAGGCAGGCTTTCTCACATGCTATATCATCTGTTATTATCTATGCATTGCACTTGACTCAATTTCTGCCACTTAAAAAACTTATTGTACATCGTGTACAGTATAATGATCCCTGTTCTTTTCTGCGTATAAACACATGAGCTCTGGTGTGAATGTGGTCATGACGCTGTCTGATTCTTGCTATCACAGCAACACATCTTGATGTGTGAAGAGGAACTTTATACGCTTGTTTCTTGTCAGGCTCTAGTTGCAAAGTCATCTTTAGCACAATGGAACAAAACATGCATCGGTTTATTTCAGTGTTTTGTTCATTTGATTCGATATCTGAAGTTATTGTAGCAACATGAGGTCAAAAACAAAGGCATCTCAAATTACAGACATCTTTACTCCATCTTAAAAGGCTGCAGCCCAAAGGCCACGTAAAGTCTTAAAAATTCAAAGTTGGAAAACATTAGTAGGGGTTGGCAGAGCGGCTACAGCTCCTGCCTCCCAATAAGGAGATCGTGGGTTCGATTCCCGGACCAGACTAACATCACACAATCTCTCTGGGTGGAGTCTGCATGTCCTCCCCGTGTTACCGTGGGTTCTCTCCGGGTTCTCCGGCTTCCTCCCACCGTCCAAAGACATGCATGTGTAGGTTAATTGATAACTCTAAATTGCCCGTATTGAATGAATGTGTGAGTGAATGGTTGTCTGTCCTTGTCTGTGTCTGTGTTCGCCCTGCGACGAGTTGGCCACTGTCCAGGGTGTGCCCTGCCTAAGGCCCAAAGTCACTGGGATAGGCTCCAGTCACCCGCGACCCCCTAACAGGGACCAAGCGGTAGAAAATGGATGGATGGATGGAAAACATTAGTTATAGCTATTATAATCTCATCTAATAAACTAGCCATCTAGCCTCTGTTGCACTTACTCTGTTGTTATTCAGTTGGTTTCAGTGGCACAGAGTCTAGTGAGGAGGGAGGGCGGGTCCACTTTGGATCTGTAGCTGTACATGTAAATCTGTGCTTCAGTAATGAAGTTGTGATTTTGTTTTAGATCCATAATGAGTGGTGCATCAGGCAACAAATCAAGAGAGGCGTGGATGAAAACATTCGAAACTACACCACTACTGAGGGGTTTTGGTATTTATTCATATTGGTATTTTTGTTACATCAAGTCACCTAATTTTAGATAATGAAGGCAGACCTAGGCACAGATTAATGCACAGGCAGTGATAGGCTGTAGCCTAGGGGCCTCTCAGTGCTGATTGTTCATTTTGATAATGCTACATGAGGGACTGCCCTCAGTCAGTACCATGTGACCTTATCTGTGCAGAGGCTTTTGAATCACAACAAGGTTACTGTGAACCGAACATTTCACACAATATTTGTTCTCGTTATTTCATGTTCAGCTCCGGTGGATCTTTACTGTCGCTGTCCAAGGCGCTGATCCTGGGTCATGATGCCTGCTGTTAGTTACCATTAATGCTGTTTGCACGGCTGACACGATTTATGTTTTAAACACCAATGATATTTTAGAAGTTTAGCAATTTATTCTGCTGTTCTGTTTACGAGCACCACTCATTTTCTTTTAATCTGTGCACCTCAGGCCGAACCTTGGGCTGATAGATTTAAATGATAGTTTTTGTCCTAAATATTGCCTTGCTGAAGGCAAGACATTGCTGTGTTTATTCTGATTCCTACACAGTGGATGAGACAGTCCCCACACCCGCCCCCTGCTCTCACACTTTTGCTCTGAAAGTATTCAAGAAGGAAACATAACGAACAGTTCCCCAGTGGTCTGCGGTGGAGACAAAGTTTTTTTCATATCTCTGCTTGATATTTCAAGAATCTGGACGTTAATTCCCCTGTTTTTAGTGCAGAGCCACAAAAGTGTGTAACTATATGACACATATTATATCATCTGATGCGTGGAGAGGAGCGGACTTCTTAATGTGGCGTCCTTCAAGTTTAATGGACTGAAACTGGATGACAGGTTAGTAGAAATATGTCCAGAGCTGCAGAGACTAATGGGAGAGGTCAATTAATATTCTGAAGATTGTTTATGTTTATTATAAACTATGGTTCATAAGGGACCCCACAACTTTAAAAAAAAAAAAAGTATTATTCAATCTGGAATTCCAATCTTATTTCTGTATATGCAGACGATGTTTATATTCTAAATGTACTAATGTTAATATGTCAGTAAAGAAGAAGTTGGAGAAGAACTGTTCTTGTTCTGTTGCTGTTGTTGTTACCTGCAGTTGAAGAAGAAGATGAAGTTTTACCTTTAGTTATGTATATACACACACAACACACACCCTCATCAGAATACGGGCACTGCAAAAACAGTTGGCATATTCTGCATAACATGCACAAATTAACAAAAACATGTTGGTATTGTCAGCTGACAGACACAGGACACGGAGGTAAGTGCAGATACGATGGAGGTTTATTGCCACAGTAGGAGTTGTACACAGGAGGAGCAAAGTAGTAAACATCTTATGCAAGAACCAGAAATGTCTATGAGAGTCTTATCTGTCGTAGACGTCCGTTCTGTTCACGGATAGTGACGGGGAGCAGGAGAACCAGGAGACGAGGACACAAACAGGTTGAGGTGAAGCAAGAATACGCGCGCTCTTCTATAGAGAAGAGATGATAGAAACTCATGGTAGAGTTGCAACCAGACAGTGTGAGTTGCTTTATAGTGCAGTGGGGTGATTGGTGGCAGGTGTGTACAATCAGTATTCAGGTGATTGTGATCTGATGACTGAGGTGGGTGCAGCTGGTGGTGTCTGTGTCGGCTCCCTGAAAGGTATATGGTGTGGTATGATTGAATTCAGTGGTTTTATGTTTCATGGATGTGCAATAATCACTTCATGCCATTTTTTTATTTAACATTCTAGGGACCAGGAACAAACCTTTGCACAAGAGACAGACTAATATACAAAATTAACTAAAATATAGCTATAATGGTATAGCTATAATATGTTTCGAATATAATGCATTGCTCAAGAAAATTGATGAATAGTGTTGGGGAGGTGTGAGAATGACAGAGGTCACATGATTTGTGAGACTGCAGAGAGACATTTACATTTCCTTCTTGACAGATCATCCTGTAGATTACTGCTGTCTCGCCGAGGGTCAGTAACTCTTGATGCTTTTGTAAAAGCTGCTGCATAAAGGGTTTAAAGTCAAGGGTTTAAAATATATAAAATAAATACACTTCCTTCTATAATTAATAAAGTGCTTACCTGTCTACAGCACAGTTTTAAAGGGACAGATGAAACTACAGGTGTCACACTCATTCATTAATCCATGGCATTTCTCACCCAGCTGGGAACATTTTATTTGAAAATATGTTCATTCTTCAGCTTAAATCACAAAGTTGAACTGCAGTACTGTGGAGAAAAGTATCCCATCGCCCCAGCACAGAAACTTCACACGTCCACACCTTATAGTTAGATCCTGGTTTCAAGTTTGGTCACGACTTCACCCACAGGAAGTGACTGAGCTCGAGCAAAACAGAAATAGTCTCATGAACAGAAGTGAGCGTGAAGAGAGGCAAAGCCCTGTCCCCCTTCCAGCTAACCTCTGTTGCATTAGTAGTAGCTGAGACTCTATGGGTTTAGTCATAGACAATAAAATTATTGTTTTTTAGCGTCTGAGGTTTTTTATATACAAAAAAATTATCAGGAAGTGGATGATGAGATACCAGCAGGGTTGTTTGGATTTGTCAGGTTTCTACCCATCTGTCTCTGAGATTTCATCATCAGCTAGATGACCAAGAGAAATGGGAGGCTCTTGAACTCGCTTTGTCATTATGGGGTATTGAGTGTAGAATGATGAAGGAAAAAATTAATTTAAATGATGAAATGAACTTTATATATAAACACAACACACACCCTCATCACAATACAGGCACTGTGGATGCAAGAACAATGGACATATACTGCATAACATGCACAAAGAAACATACAATAAAATCTTAGCTAACATATGGAGGGATATGATGAAATTCAATGGTTTAATGTCTCATGGATGTGCAATGATCACTTATTGTTCATGCCATTTTTTACTTGAACATTTTTAGGGACCAGGAACAAACCTTTGCACATGAGACAAGCTAATATATTTTTGTAGTGGGCAGGAAGTGTAAACCTGTCAGAGTATGCTGCGGTCAAAGCCACTGCAGTTGTTTGAGCTTTGTGTAAAAGGGAAGGAAGAACAGACAGGCTATACTCAGAAGGAGAATTTGGAGAAAAATGCTGCTCTCATATTGATATGAAATGTAACTTCTCTCTTTTCTCTTTCTGCTGCATTATTATTAATGCGAAGTAGAACAATTTCTCAGAAGCAGAGCAGCAGAGCGACAGTGTCCGTGCTGGATGTGAAGATGGGGCACACTCTGCTCTGTGTGCTGGGCTTATTCTGTGAGTACATCAGTGACTTTCCAACTTTGTGACTTTCAGAGGCAGACTCATGTTTTTATCAACATGATCTTGGTTGCTGATTTGGGTTGGTTCAGAGGGGAGGACTGTTAAATACACTGCTGGACTAGTTATTTTTGCACTACTTTTTGCACACACACATTTGCACAATGCATGTACAGTATCAGAGTCAGAAATCAGAAATACTTTATTGATCCCCAGGGGAAACTCTTGATATGGTCTAAGATATTGTTATTGTTACATATATATATATATAGCTTTTTTATTATAATTTATTGCTTATTTTATTTTACATGTTTCATTTTAAAGAGGTTTTTTATTTGTGTCCTACATCTTTACCAACTTACAGAATATCATCACAGAAATGTGTGACACTGCTGATTGATAAGAAATAGTTGCCACTGATGAAGCTCCAGCTGGATGTTGAATGCCTTTGTTTATTGTCTGTTTTAATCTTTATTTTAGTGCTGAATACACTCCTCTACGGACATGCTGAAGGTGACCAATTGTCTTTTTTCTGTTTTTTACATATTTACTCACTCTTACATTTTACTCACATCCTCTTTTTGTGTTTGTGTTTTGCCATGTCTGTATGTATCATTTTACTCCATGTAGCAATACAAATTCTGAGTCTGTTACCTTCATACAGATGCATTTCCTTTTCACACATTCATCTGATCATCTTAACAGGGCAGGATGATGAACAAGAGAGGCGCAGCGCTGAGGACTCTGGTGTGGGGACAGGACCAACAGGTGATACAGTCAGTTACAACAGTCTGCCCAAAGATGTTAATAATAATGAGTTATATCGTTAATAATAATTACACTGGAGGCAATTAAGGGTCAGTATGCGGTTCACATCATCTCAATCATTTTGGGTAGTGACATGGTGTGCTGGCTGCCACAGTGTGTTTTTTGGTGTTACCTCTGGGAGCCGCTGTAGTCAGAAATTGTCAGATGCTTCACATACAGATGGGTCACGAATTATAAACCAGCCTAAAGTGTCTTAGTTTGGTTTTGGGACAAACCCCCAGAACAGCTTCAATGCTCCTTTGCATAGATTCTCCAAGTCTCTGAACTCTATTGTAGATGTTCAGTTGGAGTGAGATGTGGTTACTGTGAAGGCCATAACTAAAGATTCACATCATTTTCATACTCATCAAACCATTCAGTGAGCCTGTGTGCCCTGTCTGTCTGTATGTAGGAGTAATAAAGTCACTCTGTGCATTTCTTGTCACTACCACCACGTTTAGCAGCAACAATATTAATTATTTATGAGCCACGTTGATATGATCATCATGTTTGGCACTGTGTTTATATGTTGTATGAATGTAAATATAAAGTCAATCTTATTTTTAGGTTCCAAAACCTTAAACCTCGACAGGCTTAAGCTGTAATTTTTGTTTTTTTGACAGTTTCTCTCTCAGAAAGCATGTGGTATGAAGCTCAGGACACATTATAATCTGCAGTGATTTATCTACTTTAAATGACCAACTGTCACAAACATCATCAGAGAAGGAGAAGAAAAAAAGAAGGGCACAGTTTAGCTGTTCACATCAAGAGATTCTTATAAATTATAGATGGCTTTCACAACAAATAATCTGATAATGCTTCTTTGTGAAAGCCAAATACAGGACTACACTAAAATTTGACCCATCCTCTATTTATCCTGCAAAAACAATATTATTCTAACTGTTACAGTGATGTAGCAAACAGGGCAGGTGAGTATGGAGCTGTTTTACAGAAATAAGAAAAAGTACTTATTTAGTAAACATCATTAATAATTAAGTGTGACTTCTGCAGCTTCAACTTAATGTTGAATGTTCATGAGACATCAGCCTTTTACTGACTGCCAGCGTGTCCCTGAGACATTTGTTTTGCATTGAAACTTAGTTCTGTTTTTGTGTACGAGCTTTCTCTATTTTCTTGTATTTTCTGTATTTGCAGCCGTGCTTGTGTTGTCAAACTGTGTTCTGTCTCTTTGCATGTGCTTTCTTAAGCTGCAGTGTGTTGCTCTCTCTCTGCCACCACTCAAGGGGCTGCTGACATGCAGAAAGTGTCTGGAGTCAGGGTTAGTGGAAGAAATCCATTTTTAGTTAGAAGAAAAAGACAAACCCTTATGAATAAATGATGTTAGCCCAGTACCTCCTACTTCTCTGAGAAAAGAAGAAAAATATCTGTTAATAATAAAATTATATTATATCCTTCGTCATGGCAACAATGGGCTAATTGTTTGGCCTCCTTCGCTTTGTGTACAGACACAATAGAGGAGTTGAGGATGCTTCCTTAATGCTGCTCAGTTTTATTTCTAAACATCTGGAATCGGGTAAAACACATGACAGCTGAATGCAGTATTTGTGGACTTGTTGTTCTACAGTAGCTGAAATGGCTTTGTCTTTTTTATTCCACATGTTAAATAGGTGGGATGGCTTCTACATTGTTTTGTTAAATATGTTTCAAAATTTGGAAGTCAATGATGTCAGATGAACATATTTCCTCTATTTGATCCTTTTTGTATCTGATGCAAATCATCTTTTTTGAAGCGAGTGTTCATAAGGAAAAGATACACAACACTATTACTACATAAGGGAGCTGAGGAGGAAAAATTGTTGAAATTCTCCAGATTTACAGATTTATTGATGACAAATTGTGCTGGAAGGCAAAAATCAATGTTATTAATTCCAAATTGCAACAGGTTTTTATTTCATCAAGATTTTAAGATAAGTGTAAACTTTAAATCCTTTGATAAAGATGTGAGATTGAGGGAGGTGGAGACACTAAATGGACGTATGAATGGACACCAGCCAAATTAAACAGACCTCCAACATACAGTGAATTCAGGATCAGCAGAGCTACTGAGTCCCACAGTGGAGACTACAGGTGTAAGGGCAGAAGGGACTCATATTCCTCAACAGAGAGGAGTGATGTAAATTGGACCGTCTTTCATCCATAAAGAAAATATTTTCGAAATAATGCGACAGAAAACACTTCCTTCTTCATCAGTTATGTAGCTCTCTTCAGGTCAGACAATAAACAATTCTGTTTTTCTTTTCGTGTGGGAACAAACTAACTGAAAAGGAGCCATGGATCAGAGTCCTGCAGCTGTTAAAATATAATCATTCACAGGGAAATGTACAGGAATGAACAAAGAATATCAAGTAACCTATAGATTTTAAGTTGCATAAACTTTAAATCCTAATGTTAAATAAAAAGGTGCTGACTTGTTCATAGACCTTTTTACTGAAACCATTTTTTACAATTTCAGAAACCAGCCTGCATGATAAACTACATATTAGACACAAGACTTACAACAAAATGTTCTTCCATATTGCTGGGGTCAACAGTACTAAATGTACTAAATGCATCCTGTGAAGGCTACTAGTATTCTGGTATTCTGGGAGACTGTTGTGACCCTCTGTGAGCTCTTCTGTCCTTTGAGCAGCTGCTGGTATTAACACAGCTTGGCACTTTACTGGCCTTTGAGTCGTTTCTTTTAAACAATTTGCAACATTATAATTGTTGTGTTATGGCTGTCGAGCTGTAATCGTATGATGTTTTAAATTTTGCTGCAGAAGAAAACAACATGCATTCACATAATTACCATAAGGGTTATAGCGGAGAACGATTACTTTTATTAGTTTTTAATCCTGTTTGTATCCTAACTGGGTATTTCTGATGTTAACAGTTCCCAACAGGGTTGTTGTGACCCTTCAACCCAACTGGCCTCAGATCTTCAGTGGTGAGACGTTCACTCTCAAATGTGAGATCGAGGGAGGAGGAGACACTAAATGGACGTATGAATGGACACCAGCCAAATTAAACATACCTCCAACATACAGTGAATACAGGATCAGCAGAGCTACTGAGTCCCACAGTGGAGACTACAGGTGTAAGGGCAGAAGGGACTCATATTCCTCAACAGAGTGGAGTGATGTCATCACATTGACAGTTTTATGTAAGTTGGACCATCTTTCATCATGATGGACATGTTATCTAAATAAGGCAACAGAAAACACTTGTTTCTTCAACAATTATATAGCTCTCTTCAGGTCAGACAGTAAACAATTCTGTTTTTCTTTTAGTTTGGGAGCAAACTAACTAAAAAAGGAGCCAGTGATCAGAGTCCTGCAGCTGTTAAAATATAATCATTCACAGGGAAATGTACAGGAATGAACAAAGAATATCAAGTAACCTATAGGGAGGAACAATGCTGCAGTTTAACACTGTTCCCCACAGCAAGAAGGTTCTGGGTGTGAACCTCACCTTTGGACAACTGGTTGAGTTAACTCGCAGGTTAAGTTAGTTTAGATTAATCTCCTAATTGGCTAGTTTACATTGCCTGTAGGTGTTAGTGTGAACGGTTGTCTGTGTTATGTGTCAGCCTGGTGACAGACTGACAACCTGTCCTGGTGTCCCCTTGCTCCCCCCCAGTGTGAGCTGGGATAGGCTCCAGCTTCCCGTGACCCTGCAAAGGATAAGTGGGTACAGATAATGGATAAATAGATAGTATGTGTTATACAGTTATCTTCCAAAAAATGGCTTTTCAACACTTTAACACAAGTTTTTGCCAAAGGGTCTGCACAAATGTAGCATTCAGTAGTGCAGCAGCAAGTTATCATGCAACTGACATTTTATATACTGATTTTAAGAATTCATAGTTTTTAGGTTTGTGCAAAACAGGACGTGAGAAAGAGTCTGAAAGCATGAGCAACTCATGCGGCATCTTTAATCAAACAATCAAAATACAACACAATGCTTCATTATGTTATTCAGGCAGATCACAAATGGTGGCAGTGTCACATTTCACAAATGATTGTTGCTTGCAGATAAATTAGCAAGTTCCTACAGGGCTCTCCCAAGTATGGTGTTTGTTTTGATCGCTGTGTCAAAGTGAGGAAAGTATCTCATGCTGCAAATGTGGTGAATTGTGCTCCTGGATAGTTACAGTAGAGAAACAGACAAGAAACACAGGAAAAGAGAGAGAGGTATGACATGCAACAGAGGTCCTTTACAGGAACTAGTATGTGACCAGTATGAATAAATTAAACTCAGTGTTAACATTAATAATATCACTTAATGCAAGTTTAAGTCTCAACATTTTCTTGCCTGTGGGGGCTGTACTATTTAAATTGGACTAAATCACAGGAACAGTAATGACCTTTTTTATGTCTTTGTTCTAAATTAAACAGCACACAGACCAAAGGCTGAACTGAGAGCTGACAGGAGAGACATTCCAGCAGGGGGCAGTGTGACCCTGACCTGCTCTGTGAAGCCATCATCATCTGGTTGGAAATACTTCTGGTACAGAGGAGAGAAAACCTCTGAACCCCTGACCACACAAGATGCTGTCTTCCTCTCAGATGGACAAATCAGAGTCTCACAGGGAGGACTCTACTGGTGCAGAGGAGGAAGAGGAGACCCAGTTTACTACACAGAGTACAGTGATGCAGTCGGTAAAGAAAAAAATGGCTAATTGGCATTATTATATGGAATACAAAATGCTGAAAAAATACATTGTGTATTTATGAATAATGATTAAGACTAACACTAAAAACATGTTTGATGTTTAACCTTTTTAAAATGTCTGCATTTGGGGCCTCTTGATCATGAACAGTCACAAACAGAGCTGTTGTCACTCTGCAACCCAACTGGCCTGAGATATACTATGGAGAGACGATCACTCTGAGATGTGAGATCATGGACGGAGGAGACACTGAGTGGGAGTATGAATGGACGACATCCAGCTCAGACAGATTTCTAAAGCAAAGTGATCAGGTTATCAGTGCCACCATTTACAGTGGTGGGAACTACAGGTTATCAGTAAACACAATTTTTTCACAGTGGTGTGATCCGATCACTGACACTGTCGGGTAAGTTTCACCACATTTAATTCACAAAAATATCAGAATCAGAAATTTTATTGATCACCGAGAATGGCAGTTCATCCGATCACACTGACACTGTCAAAAAAAGTTATAATACACTATAATAAATTAATTCAAGTGGGTATAAGTATAAAATAAAATATATTACACAGCAGTATTAACACAGTATATTGCGCAATTATTTCAAGTACTGCAGTGATCTTAATGATCCAATGTCCAGTTTAGTTACTTAAGGTCATATAGACTAACACTTAGAGGGAGGAGTTAAAGAATGTGATTGCCACAGGCAGGAATGACTTCCTGTGGTGCTCTGTGGTGCTTTTTGGGGGAATGAGTCTTCCGCTGAAAGTACTCCTTTGTTTGACCAGCACGTCATGGAGTGGGCGGGAGACACTGTCCAAGATGGCATGTAGTTTGGCCAGCATCCTCCTCTCTGACACCACCGCCAGAGAGTCCAGCTCCACCCCCACAATGTCACTGGCCTTACGGATCAGTTTGTTGAGTCTGTTAGCGTCCGCTACCCTCAGCCTGCTGCCCCAGCATGCAACAGCATACAGGATAGCACTGGCCACCACAGACTCATAAAACATCTTCAGCATTGTCCGGCAGATGTTGAAGGACCTCAGCCTCCTCAGGAAATAGAGGCGGCTCTGGTCCTTCCTAAATATATTGATTTTGAACTTCCACCCAACACAGTGATTAATTGTGTGTTGTTTTGTGTGTGTGTGTGTGTGTGTGTGTGTGTGTGTGTGTGTAAAAACAGCTTGAGGAGTGATCATTCAGTGAACATTGGAAATGTACTTAAAAATCTATTTAATCACAGATTAAAATTAAAAAGAGAGTCATAGTGCATATCTAGTGATTAAATGAGTATTTTTCTGTGGCCATGGTACAGTTAGTTTTATGACCACCACCAGCAATGAATGACATTCATTATGTATTCATTTTCATGAAGGTATTTTAACTGGGTTAATTCACAGGAACAGTAATGACCTTTTTTATGTCTCTATGTTCTAAATTAAACAGCACACAGACCAAAGGCTGAACTGAGAGCTGACAGGAGAGCCATTCCAGCAGGGGGCAGTGTGACCCTGACCTGCTCTGTGAAGCCATCATCATCTGGTTGGAAATACTTCTGGTACAGAGGAGAGAAAACCTCTGAACCCCTGACCACACAAGATGCTGACTTCCTCTCAGATGGACAAATCAGAGTCTCACAGGGAGGACTCTACTGGTGCAGAGGAGGAAGAGGAGACCCAGTTTACTACACAGAGTACAGTGATGCAATCAGTATAAACAAAATGAGTGAGTTTGACATTTGTTTTCTAAACAGAATTAAAATGATTTTGTATTTGTAATTATTGATTGATAAAATGGCTAAATGACATTATGTTTTAATGTGGATTTAACTTTTGTCATTTTTGTATCCCTACTGTGAATTCTTGAACACGAACAGTTCCCAACAGGGCCATTGTGACCCTTCAACCCAATTGGCCTCAGATCTTCAGTGGCGAGACGTTCACTGTCAGATGTGAGATCAAGGACGGAGGAGACACTGAGTGGGAGTATGAATGGACGACACCCATCTCAGACAAACCTTTAACGCAAAATGAATACAGGATTAGATTTGCTTCTGGATCCCACAGTGGAGACTACAGGTGTAAGGGCAGAAGGGACTCATATTCCTCAACAGAGTGGAGTGATGTCATCACAGTGACAGTTTTATGTAAGTTGGGCCATCTTTCATCAATAATGGAAATGTTATCTAAATAAGGCAACAGAAAACACTTGTTTCTTCAACAATTATGTAGCTCTCTTCAGGTCAGACAGCAACAGATTCTGTTTTTCTTTTAGTGAGGGAACAAAATAACTGAAAAGGAGCCAGTAATCAGAGTCCTGCAGCTGTTAAAATATAATCATCCACAGGGAAATGTACAGGAATGAATGTTAACATGAGAAACTACAGTGAAACTACAAACAGCCGTACTAATAAACAAAGCTTTCACAGTGAGATTGAGGCACATAAGATACATGAACAGAAACTGTCAGTGTGGTAAAATGCTGCTGCTGACAGTTAGGCCCTACTGCTGATGGATGGCTAACGTTATAGCTTGAGTGGGAGGCTGCTGGACAGTCATGGCTGCAGCAGAGCAGCAGCAGTAAACATGACTGTTGTCTCCAACTACATCTCAGCCCACATCATACAGCTGGTTATTTACAGACAACACTTAGCCTAACGCTACCTGGTGATTCAAATATGTGTAAATGTCCGGATAAGCAATGTCTGGCCGCTGTTTTGGGACGGGGGAAGACTGAAGGAGCGTGACGGCTGACCGATCCGATCAGCCTTCATTTATCATCACAGACGCGCAGGTTCAGGCAAGCTCACAACATCATTGTTAGAAATGTCTGTAAAACATAGGCTTGTCTATTACTAAAGGAATGTATAGGCCACAAACCTGTCAAAACTGCAACCCAAACTGCGGAGTACCCGTATGTGCCGGTCTGATGTATTACACGACAGCGATGCGGTCAGGACCGAGGCGCCTGCGGGAGTAGGCTACACTGAGTGGGAGTATGAATGGACAACAACCAGCTCACACTTCCAAAACACAGTGAATACGGGGTTATCACTTCAGTTCAGTTCAATTTGGGTTATCAGTGCTACCGTTTACAGTGGTGGGAACTACAGGTGTCAGGGTAAACACAACATGGGACTGTATTCAACAGAATGGAGTGATCCGATCACACTGACACTGTCGGGTAAGTTGGACTGCTTTTAATTCACAGAGAAAATGTCGTGATTTTGAACTTCCACCCAACTCAGTGACGAATTGTGTTTTGTGGTTGTGTAAAAACAGCTTGAGGAGTGATCATTCAGTGTACATTTGAAATGTACTTAATGTACTTAAATATTTATTTATTCACAGATTAAAATAAATTAAGAGTCATAGTGCAGATCACAGTGATTAAATGAGTATTTTCTGAATGTATTTTAACTGGGTTAATTCACAGGAACAGTAATGACCTTTTTTATGTCTATGTTCTAAATTAAACAGCACACAGACCAAAGGCTGAACTGAGAGCTGATGTCAGAGATTTTCCAGCAGGGGGCAGTGTGACCCTGACCTGCTCTGTGAAGCCATCATCATCTGGTTGGAAATACTTCTGGTACAGAGGAGAGAAAACCTCTGAACCCCTGCCCACACAAGATGCTGTCTTCCTCTCAGACGGACAAATCAGAGTCTCACAGGGAGGACTCTACCGGTGCAGAGGAGGAAGAGGAGACCCAGTTTACTACACAGAGTACAGTTATTCAATCAGAATCAACAAAATGAGTGAGTTTGACATTTGTTTTTTTGAAATTTTGTATTTGTAATTATTGATTGATAAAATGGCTAAATGACATTATGTTTTAATGTAGATTTAACGTTTGTCATTTTTGTATCTCTAATGTGAATTCTTGAACACGAACAGTTCCCAACAGGGCCATTGTGACCCTTCAACCCATCTGGCCTCAGATCTTCAGTGGTGAGACCTTCACTGTCAGATGTGAGATCGAGGGAGGAAGAGACACTAAATGGACGTATGAATGGACACCAGCTAAATTAAACACACCTCCAACAAACAGTGAATACAGGATCAGCAGAGCTACTGAGTCCCACAGTGGAGACTACAGGTGTAAGGGCAGAAGGGACTCATATTCCTCAACCAGGTGGAGTGATGTCATCACAGTGACAGTATCAGACAGTAAGTCACATTACATTTCTTTCAAAGTGAATATTATACAGCTCATTAAAAAGTAGTTTTGGTTCATATATATTTTAAAAGTAAATCTTCCAGTTTGTATGTACTGATTGGGCAGGATGCATTTGATCCACTATCATTACATGTTTTTACTCTGAAAAATCTCTTTTCAACAGAACCCCAGCCTGTCCTCACTGTGTCTCCATCATGGCTGAGTCCTGCAGACTCAGTGACTCTGAACTGCAGTGTTAAAGATCCCTCTGCAGGATGGACGTTCTACTGGTATAAGGCTGTTCCCAAACTAGCAGACAACTCCTACAGCGATGAGCTGCTACCTGGCAACAGCAGTGGGACTGAACAGGATTCCTACATTGTTCATGGACAGACACACACAGCAGGATATAAGTGCAGAGCTGCAAGAGGAGCTCCAGTGTATTACACTCAGTACAGTGAACCAAAGTTCGTCTGGTCTGGAGGTCAGTTTGTTTCCGTCTGTCCTTCTGTCAAGAAGCAGATGTTATGTCATCACCTCGGTTCATCCACTTTCTGTCTGTGACCAACATACAGTATCTTTAAAACTAACGCTTATACTGACAAATAATTGGCTGTGTACATTCATGCTCCGCCAATGGAAGAAATGTATTGATTGTGGTGACCTTATGATCTTTCCTCTCTCGCTAGCATCAAGCCAAACTTTCTGCTTTCCACCTTACTGTGTGATTTAAATACTGGACTGGGGGGAACTTCCTTGTTTCCTTCTGTCCTTTTACTCTTTTCCTTTTTCAGTTCATCTGACAGCATGAAAGACACCAAAAGAGAGAGATGAGATTTTCGCTGAAACTTTACGCTTCATTGCAATGAGTACTTTTACTTTGGAAACTTAAGCTCATCTTACTGCTTATACTTATATTTTTACTTACACAACAGGCAGGACATGTATAGTTAGAAGACACTTGGTTAGCGGTCAGGTAGGCGTACAGACAGACAAAACAGTCAAATTCAGGAAATGACAAACCAAAGACGTCAGCAGGTTAATGGACAAGATAAACAAACATCTAGAGAGCTGAGACCACTCCGACAAATAAGAGGAAAACACTGACTGTGTATAGAGAGACAATGCAGCACAGATATGTAGCCATTAGTAATGTTACAGACTGGCTACTCATCTGTGACTGCAGTCAAACCAGAAGTGTTTCCCTGAGGTAGTCCATTCTGTAAACCTCTCCCTAAAATGTATACTTGCCACCACCACATATAGTTGTTTTTAATTAATAAACATAGTTAATTATTTAATAAAATTGTCTTTTAACCATGTACATCATCACAGCTCCAGCTTTAATCTCATTCTGTTTCCAAAGATCACATATCTCCCCTGCCTAGGCTGAAAACCATTCCTTCACCTTACTGTGATGAGGACTGGATGCAGTATACGGTAGATTTGTGTAGGTTTATGGGTGATCTGTACTTATGTTTTTATGTCAAAGGTCACCGTTTAAGTACTGTCCATGTCGGCCCCAATGACACTGCCCGTCAGCAGTCTGAGCTGACGAAAGCAGACTTCATCGCCTCTTTGACCTGCTCAACAGCAGTGGAAAGCATGCTTTTATTTCGGGTCCAGTTCCTACACTGGGTCGTGGAGCTGTCCGTTTTAGCAGGATCCTCAGCCTTCATACCTGTCTCCAGTCTGTCTGCAGCACCCATGATGTTGGTTTTATTCACAATTTCAACTTATTCTGGGATCGTTCTTCCTTGTTTGCACGAGACGGTCTTCAGCCAAACAAGTTAGGTAGTCGCATGCTGGCGGCTAACCTGCAGCCCGCTGTGCTGTCCTCCTCACGTAGCTGACGGTTTCCATACCTGTCTCCCCTCGCTCCTCTTCTTTCTCTCCTCTGCCCTCCATAAACAGCCTCGCACCCTCTGCTGTCACTACCTCTCCCTTGTGGACTGATCATAGTGCTGCTGTTTGGAGCCCGGATCCCTCTAGAGCTAGTTTTAAAATCCCTGTGGTCATTTTGCATAGGTCCTTAATATGAAACAGACACAGCCGACACAGCAATAATAGTAACTTAATAAAGAACCCGGCCAGAACCCTACCTCCAGTCTCAACCTCAAATCTGAAGCAGCACAGACTTTTTAAGATGGCTCTTCTCAATGTAAGATCCCTCTCTAACAAAACGTTTATTTGAAATGATTTGATCTCTTCTACTGATTTTAGATTTCATGTTTTTAACTGAATCCTGGTTACGTCCTGGTGATCACAGTCAGCTGGCTGAATTGTGCCCTCCAGATTATTACTGCTTTAGCCGCCCTAGGGATTGTGGTCGTGGTGGTGGCCTTGTTACTGTCTATAGGAAGCATTTACAATGTAACCTCATAGCTTGCAATGATTTTTCCTCCTTTGAAGTGCTCATGTTTAAACTTGGTGGCCCACTCCTGGTCATATTCGCTATTATTTATCTAAGCTGGCTCCTTCTTGTCGGAACTCCCTGAATTTTTTATCCAGTCTTGTTTTAAAATATAATAGATTTGTTCTTTGTGGTGATTTTAATATTCATGTTGATGACTCCTCTAATGCCCTTGCTGCTGATTTTTTTTAAATATCACTAACTCTTTTAACTTTCAACAATATGTGTCTGACCAAACTCATTCCCATAGCCACACTTTAGACCTAGTCTTTAGTCTGGGTCTGAGAATACCATCTGTGGAAGTCAGGGACATGTTTGTATCTGATCACCTATGCATTGTTTTTAACTGTGAATTACAGGCTGCTAGTACTGAATGCTCCCGCTCTGAGTACACACGTGCCCTTAATGAGCATAGTGCCTCAAAATTCTGTACACTGTTCAGTTCTCCTGGCAATGACTCCTCCAACACCAACGATTTGGTTAATTCTTTTAACTACCTGTGTTCTTCAACCTTAGATCTCAGTTTCTTTTCAAGACGCATTTTTATCGGAAAGAATATCCTGATCGTACCTGAGCTGTCTCTTTATTTTATAGTTTTTAAAATGTATTTTATCATTCACTGTGGTATTTTATTCCTCTCTCTCTGTGAAGCACTTTGTACTTTGTTTTGATAACTGCTCTATAAATAAAGTTTTATTATTATCATTATTACTTATACAGTAAGACACATAAGTTGTATGTACACAAGATAAAATGTCAGATTTCATGATCACTCTGTAAAGTAAATAAGCGTTAAAACAATATGTGTGATCTATTCTCACCATTCTCCATCCACTTATTCTGAAGTTCTGCACCAGCTGATCTCTGACTGAAACCTCATATTCTTTGACTGTTTTACAGATGGAGATATTATCCTGGTGAGCCCTGTCCGTCCTGTGACTGAGGGAGATTCTGTTAGTCTTAGCTGCAAGTTGAGGACGGAAGAATTAGTTTCAGATGTGTTTTTCTATCGAAATGGCGAACTCATTCAAAATGATACCAGAAGGGAGCTAAACATCTCTGCAGTGTCGAAGTCAGATGAGGGCTTCTACAAGTGTCAACACTCAGGAAAAACGTCACCACAGAGTTGGATGTCAGTTAAGGGTGAGTAGGATTAAAACGCTTGCTGCATTTTCTTTTATGTAAACTGTGTTTCTGTCTGAGAAAGAAACATGGTCAAATACTGAACTGAATTTGAAGCATGTTTCCTTCTGAGCTGGAGAAAGTCTGCATCAGTGGTTACAGTCATGATTTACTGTGAATGGCTAATTTCACACTGCACTCTGACATGTGTATGTATATATTGTACTGTGTTTACTTGTGTATCAAGATATTCATGGCATTGAAACAGGACTCTTCATTGTTTCTGTACGTGCATGTGTGTTGTTTATACCTCTGGATTTGTAAATGTATGTGTTTATACGTTTGTATTTATGTGTGTGTTTTGTAGTGTGTGTGTGGAATTGGCACATGACTCATCTTTATTAAAGCACTTAAATTCTGTTTAAGAGAAGTGCTATATAAGTTAATTAACAGTTATTATTTATTATTTTTTATAGCAGTGACCAGGCCTGAAAGCTCTTCATTTCCTGTGCCGTTTATTGTTGGGCTGGTTTGTGGAATCGTTCTTATTATTCTTCTGCTCCTTTTGTATCGCTGTAGACAGTCCAAAGGTGAGACCTTCTTCTTCTATGATTAGATGTTTTATGCTTTAATTATTCAAATACACAGATGTATTCTGATCTCATGGCATAGAATAACAGTATAACATCTTACAATACAAAACCATATAACAACAAACGTCATTTTCACAGATTCATGCTTCATCAGGTTGGTACAACACTCTCTTCTCTCATTTTGAACACAACAACACATTCCTTGTTCCTTGTTGTATGTATTGTATTTGCTTCATGTTGTAGGCCAATCCAGTCTGACAGCACCAATCGGGGCTCCGCCACAAATCACGTGGTCAACCAGAATGAGGCTGAACGTGCTGAATACTCCACTCTTCTTCATGGTAAGTATTTAAACTAATCTTGATACATACAAATATATACATATATATTCTTTACAACAAGGGATGTTTAATTAGTATCATGCAATTAAATTGATTAATCTAACCATGGCTTGATCTTCACTGCTCTGTAGGTGATACTTGTCTCTATGAAACAATCAAAGGCTCTGAAGACACTGAAAACGGTACAGTATACACCTTTTTATTAACATACACACGTGTGTGTATATACAGTATGTGTGTGTACATATGTCTGTATATACGTAGCCTATATGTATGTATGTGTGTATATATGTACAGTATTTACAGTATGTAGGCCTATACATATACAGTATACCTCTGAAGACACATTATCAACATCAGAGTATGTTTAATTATGTATCATAAATGAATTAATTTGTATGAAAGATGACGTGATTGCACTCAACTTTATGATCAGTATTTATACAGAGTAACATAATTTTGCTTAAACTTGCATTAAATGCACCTGGAGGGCACCATCACCCTTAGAAAAGGGAAACTATAGTCTGGTAATTAATTCAGTATCAGTCTGGAGGTTGTGTAAGTTCTTTGCTCGTAAACAGTGGCCGTAATACTTCATACACACAAACCACGTCACATCAAAGTCTTTATTAATGAAATGTTTATTAAACTACTAACTACACACACAACTATTAACTAATGAACATACAATTGATTGAATAAATGCTACGATAAATGAAGCAATGAATACAGCAATAGACAATTAATGAATGAATGAGGACCACTGTTTACCAGATGAAAGAGTGAACGATAGATAGATTAATTTGTGGGAACAATTGAGACCAGCGAATGTATGCCAGTTCAATTAATTTAGGCAACATTCAGCAGCTGAGAGAGATTGTGGGGCAGCAAAAGGGAAACACCTGAAACATTCCAAGATTTCTATATTGATGGGAGACCTTACTTCTAAGCCAACATCCCCTAATCACTCTTATGCTATGCATCAACCCCAATCACAGGAAAATGTCAAGTTGAAATTCTGGCCACCACATTACAATTAGTATCATGCAATTAAATTGATTAATCTAACCTTGGCTTGATCTTCACTGCTCTGTAGATGATACTTGTCTCTATGAAACAATCAAAGGCTCTGAAGACACTGAAAACGGTACAGTATACACCTTTTTATTCACATATCACAAATCATCAGTAAAACGTTTTAGATATGAGCTTTCTTTTGCTTAAAGTAAACACATTTGACTGCCAGTGCACTTCAAATTAGTCAGGATGTCCAGCTATTAAAGTCTTAAAACAAGATCACATTAGGCTACTTAAATAAGATTAGGGCTATCCTTGATTCTAGATAAAAAACTTCACACAGGGAATACCTGTATGTCTTCAAGTTGGGAGACGTGTGTGCTAATGATTGAGCCACCAAGCCAACTGACTGCTAGTGCTGTGACTGTATCCATGGCAATGTCGATTAGAGGGTCCACCACTTTGCTCCAGACTGAAATATCTCATCAAGTATTGGACTGCCATGAAATTTAGTATGTTCCAAAGAAGATGTCTCTGAAAACTTTGGTGATTCACTGGCTTTTCCTCTAGCGCCACCATGAGGTTGACATATTTGACCAATAAGGATGGATTTATTTTAAAGTTATTCCTTTTTCATGAAATATCTACATCATTTTGTCTGTGCCCGGTACGTGTAATCATTGCTGTAGATGTACGATATGTGCTATTCTGGTTTATATTATTTTCATCAGAGAAGGGTGTTAGGTCTAATGATTATTCTGAGACTATAGGTTTGTATTGTTTTAAATGGGATGTAAACCATCTGAAGCACTATTGTTGTCAATGGAATGTGACAGGTTGAAAAAAATGAACTCGAACAAAAGTCTAAAATTTGAAATAAGATGTTTTGTCCGAAGATAAAGTTGAGAATATACCGTCATACAAGCCAAAAGACTAAACCTTGAAATAAGATGTTTTGTCTTTAAACTTCAGACCTTAAAATAAGTGTCAAAGCATATTGGACGTCCTGTAACACATATGTCCCTTGTATCTAGCTAAACATAACACCAATTAACATACAATTATTAATTAAGATGAAGCAAGTGATATTTACTTGAATGAAGTCAAACAGCCTTTCATAGTCAGCACTAGATAATTCAATCCATATTCAAAACAAGTCAGACTAGATTTGAAATCTAAATATAAGATTTTCTCACTTAAATAGAAATAGAGTTTTTGCAGTGGTAGCTAGAAATGTAACAACAGCGTGGTTTAAGGGGACTGATTACAAGTGATATAAAATACTGTAACTAAAGAATATGTGTATTTAAGATGCAGATGAATCTCAGGATGTCACATATTCTTCGATTGAACCTAAGAACACTGGGAAGAGTACTCCAAATACATACAATAAATAGAAAATAGTTTATAGATATTTTGGCCTGAAGTGCCAAAAAGAAAAGTACTGATGAATTTTTTTCCTTTATGGATTCATGTGATTATCTTAACAGAGAAGCATCATGAACCAGAGGAGAGCTCTGTTTACTCTGATGTGAAGATGGGAACTGCAGCTACAGTCAGTTACAACAGTCATGCTCAAAGTTTGGATTGAAATGTGTCATGTCATTACACAGTTTAAGGTCTGTTTCTAAGTTTGTCAGTTTCATATGCAGCAGGCCTATGTGTTATTGTATGTTGTGTGTCATTTGTTTCCAATACGTTTCCATCTCACAGACATGGCTCAAAACTGAATGGTTTTACTCTCTGGTCATGCTGTTGCAGATTATGAAATAGACTGTATGTGGAAATTCCCTCTCCACCTTCTCCATTTTGTCTTACACGCTACTGTACAGTCAGAAAAAACACAAGGGCATCAGATTATTTTTTTTAAATTTTTTTTGTTTTCTTCTAGGTCCGTAAAAAGAGAGCTGTATCGACCAAGAAAATGATTGACATTTTGTACAGTTCATTTATTAGAAGATTATATAAAAGTCATATGGATTTAATTACTCTCTTTTAGCACAAAGCACAAGACTGCTGAGGTGTATTCCCATTTAGTCTTTATGCACTTCATTATTATTTTTCATTTTTTACAGTTATTTTTGTCATTTATTCTTCAATTTTTGGAGGAAACTTTGAACACAAGCTGTTCCAAAAAGCAGCAACAGGTGACATTTTGATACAGTAAATTTGAGCTTTAGTAACCAGGTGATAGTGCAGCTTTAAAGTCAGCATCTTTTTCAGTGTTACAAGAGAAATCCAGGATGGACATCAACAATATGTAATGTATTTATATGCTATCGAACAACATATCCTATTACATGTACACGTTTTCCTCTGTCTTTTTAAAACTGGTTTGATAGTTACTGTATATTTGTTATTTTCACCTGGATGGATTTAGTATGTTTTGTGTTTTTAAAAGTTTGGTTGACCATTTTATGCATCAATAATTAGCAGCAAGCTGTCAGCAGTGTTTCTAATTGCTTTTACGCTATTTTTTTCTTTTTTTTTACACATCCAGTTTAATTGGTTTTATAATTTTTCCTCTGACTTTGGTGATCCGGTAAAGTCATGCTTTCGAAGACAGAAAGAATGTAGAGGTGCAAGAGCTGAGATGTGACCAGTGAGCAGGGAGATGCTTTTATGGCAGAGGGACTTATGGCCCTTGTTTTATGAGTAGCAATGACTTGTGGTATGTCATGGGGTAGAGGTCAAAGAGAGGTAACAGTACGCAGTAGGAATGCATCACATTTCCACATGCCCGCCCTACATTACTGTCAAATAATAAGTTTCAGGTTGGAAATTATTAAAGTGGCCTTTTAAAATCATACTGTAGTACAATAACTGGCTTAGAGATGAATTCTGTAACCTTCCACATGTTTTCTGTCTTGAACTACATCCAAGAAACATCCACAGTATTATATGTTAATCCAGTCATATTAGGCTATGGAGCAACAGGTTACATGAATGTAAATATATTACTTGAATTTGAAAAGTCTCTACATATTTGTTATGTCACTACTTACATAATGTGTTTCAGCGTCAAACCCGTTAAAAACATATGATAAGACAACATGTCTTGTCTTATCATGATCTTACAGATTGTGAAATATATTTATTTATCTGTTTAATTTCCAAATTTTTTCCTCAACTGGCCCCAGAGGTAGTTGTATTCTAAATCACAGTCTATAATTAATGATACAGTAGTATTACTGTACTACAGTAGTAGCCATCTGAAGTCCAAAAGATTTTTGGAAATATGATGCTGCTTTGTGAAGAAATTAATCTCTTATTTAAGAATACTTGGTGCACCAAGAGAGGAAGCTCTCTCTCTCTTTCTCTCCCGCCCCTCCTGGAGCTGTCCATGGTTCTGACAGGTTTTTTATGGCAGATGTATCAAGACCATGAAATAAGCTTATATATATTTATATATAACTTATAAGAAGTGCATTCTAATGCTAATGATGTGTTTGGGCTCAGTAAGTAGCAGACTATGAGAGAGTACAAAAAAGGAAGCAGGGCCACAATCTAAAGTGTGTCTTACCTGCCAAGATAAGCAGCAGATGTCTGTTTCAACTGATTTCACCACTTACACAATGCAATTTTTAAAAGAAGACAAAATTTTATTGATGGTAACTATGTCAAATTTTCCAAATACAGTAAACAGTAACCACAATATTCTCCTATGTTGCCCAGAGAAAAAAAATCTCAAGATTCCCTTAAAAAATCATGCAGTTTTGTGAGTTGTTGAGTTAGGGGAAACTTTAAAAACGTGACACGCTGTCCACGACCAATTCTTAATTATGTATGCCTTCTTGTAAATACAGTATTAAATGTAATACATTAAGTTATTTCCCATAACATATACCCATTAATTATGAGATTACCAAGAATACAACCTAAGTTACAAACATTCAACTGCCAAGACAAGTTATCTATAAGTTTAACAAGACTGGAGATAACAAACCACCCTACCAAACTCTGACATGAAAGGACACATATATAGTCCTATGCCATCTAAACTAAAATATTACTACATTGCTACAAATTTAGCAGAAATCAACAGGGAAGTAAATCCAACATAACATAATTGTAATTATTTCATATGATCTGCTATCAAACTGCGCAAAATACTGTGTGTCTGATGTTTGGATGGCAGCAGTTGTATGAATGCTGTCAACACTGTTTAAACATGAATGTTGTTTTTCATGTAGTTGTCCACACTTCTCTTATTTTGTTGATGATGCACTTCTCTTTATGGACCTGGAAATCACAATAAATACAACTGAAAAATCACACCCGTGTGGGTGTGATATTCAGCTGTCCACACACTTTTGGCTATGTAATATTTGTAACATTTGGGGACTGCTGGTTGAATTAACAATAAATTAATTTAATTTTGATGTTTAATATTTTGTGTACTCACTCTTCTTTCCAAGACCTTGGAGCTGAATCTGAGATGTGACATTTATGTATGCATCTGCTTGTTCACCTGAAATTAGAAAGTTTTTACTGGCTTGAAATTTTATCACTCAGTTAAAATCATTTTAGGCTGCTCTGCATGAATCAGAGTTTATACAATACCACTTCCAGTGTTTCCAGAGCCACTGATTGTTTCATAGACACAAACATCACCTACAGGTCAGTAAAAATAAAATTAGTCACTTCATGTCAATGATATCGTAGTACTTGATTTAGTTTAACAGTGTTAAATCTGCAGCACAGGGAATGCTGTTATTGTTATAAATATAATAACTGGATATAAATATAGAAGATTGTTAGAAATAGCTGTGAAAGTAATCCAAGATTAGATGGAAGACTGACCATGGAGAAGAGAGGAGTATACTTGCTGCTGATTTTCATCTTGGTTGACAGTTTGGACTGTAGCAGAGCTCTGATTGGTTCTCTGAGACTGGATGAGCCTGAAACATGAAGTAGCAAAATGTACATAAGTAGTAATATGTAAAAAGTAGTAAAGGTAAAAAAATTTTAATAAGGTATGTTTAAGATGGGAAAAGAGTGTTGTACCAACCTGTGACAACATGTATCTGTGAAAAAGAAATAATAGTAATTTTTAATAGTAATTATTACGTTTCATGATTTTGTTTTGCAAACTGAAACACTGCTCCATGTCATGGCATCAGAATTCCTCAGTGATTTTTAATTAGCACAGAGTAATGTATCTAAAATAAACAGGAAAAGATCTCACCCTTTGACTTTTTGTACCAACACAGCAGCAGCAGTGGCAGGAGAACAATCAGTAAGATACCAATAACCAGCCCAACGATCTGAAATGGAGGATATGGAGAGCTGGATGCTGCAATAAGAAAGAATCAGTATTCATTAACTTTGTCTATGAGAGGATTATACAAGAGGGGACCCAAGTCCAGGGTCTAGTGGGCAGCATGACTGAAAGCAGATCAGTGATATGGAAAAATATAGAGCAAAAACATCATCGACAACATTGTGTGACTTTTGTGATCAATTCTAGTAAGGCTATAGTGAGGAAGGACCATTTTTTAACATGTGTACTGATGTTTTGTGGAATGTAGCTAACTATCACATAAGTGCACAGGTGTAAACCAGTAGTTTAAACAGACTTGAGGCTGTAATTGCTGCCAAAGGTGCTTTAACTACTGAGTTAAGGGTCTGAATACTTATGTCAATGTGAAATTTCAGTTTTTTCTTTTTAATAAATTTGCAAACATTTCTAAAATTCTGTTTTTGCTTTGTCATTATGGGTATTGAATGTAGATTGATGAGGGGAAAAATTAATTTAAATAATTTTAGCATAAGGCTGCAACATAACAAAATGTGAAAAAAGTGAAAGGGTCTGAGTACTTTCTGATTGCTCTGTAAAGTAATATATCTTTCACTGCTAATCATGTATTTACTTTTGTACTTCAGTACTTAAGTTTCATTAGTGCATACCCTAATGTAGAAAACAATTCTCTTACACAAACTAATAAGTTAAATCTGCTGAAACTATCCAACTTCTAATTCTCAGACTGTAACACAGCTTACAAAAAAATTCAGCAGAAACTGTTTTAATCACACTCACATTCTACTGACATCCAACTCTCTGGTGACGTCCGACTCCGCCATCCTTGTAGTGAATATTTTCCTTCACATTTATAAAAGCCTTCATCTGACTTTGACACTGCAGGGATAGTCAGCTCCCTTCTGGTATCATTTTGGATGAGTTTGCCATTTTTATAGAAATCCACATTAGAAAGAACATTTTCTGTCCTCAACTTGCAGCCAAGAGTAACATAATCTCTCTCAGCCACAGGATGGACAGGGCTCACCAGGATCGTATCATCGTCTGTAAAAAGATCAAAGAATAGGACGTTTTGGTCAGAGATCAGCTGGTGCAGGTTGAACAAGTTGACGATCAATGATGAGAATAACTTATTAAATATTTTGACATTTATTTTACGGATTAATACAGTAGCTGAACAAATACCTGACATTTGGCTTGTGTATGTAGAAACTTGAACGTGTCTTACTGTAAATGTAACTATCGTGTATAGCAGGTATCTAAAAATCAACAAAACAGCAAAAAGGTTGTAGTTCTTGTTTCAACTTCACTCGTGCAGATCCCCTTAAACCAGGCCTTTTATTTCAGCTGCTGGTGATTGGAGATGTGGAGTTTTATTGCACAAATATTGACCGTTTAATTACATACAGTAAATGCCAATTTACCTGAGCAGCCAACCTTCATCAAATGTTACTATGTTCTAATTTCAAACTGAATGATGGAAAATGTGGCACTTGGTGATGTACATGGTTAAAATTACGGCTATATTAAATGTTGAATATATTCACACATTAAGAACAATTATATTTGTTGGCAGCCAATGTGAACTTTGTGGCAGTGTGCTACAGAGGGTCTACTGAGGCAAGATCTGTTTATTTTTATTGCAGGTGTAGCTGAGGAGCCAAGCTAACGCCAAATAGCTCTACAGCTACCCCAAGTATAAAATAAATGGTGGGTGGCGATTGTCATAAAGATGTGAGTGAGCAATGAAATCATATGAGATTTATTGGATAATATTGACAAATAACACTTGAATGAACTAAAGCTGTTGAGTTTGTTTAATGCTTTGTTAAAAGAGACATCAAGTTTAACTCATTTTGAAAAGAAGATTTTTTTTTCTTGTAAAAGTTTTAGGGCAACTTGTTTTGTTTACAACGGAAGTGAATGAAGCCACTAATGCTAGACATGTCCTCATACTTAAATGACAGAATAGGTGGGACAGAAATGACTCCCAAAATGACAAATAACCGTTGTATCAGTTGTTGTTGAGTACCACCTTGGTCGTCATGGTAACAATAATAAACACACGGTTAACGTTGTGAAACGGTCGCAGTTTGGTTAGGTTTAGGCACCAAAACCGCTTGGTTAGGTTTAGGAAAGGATCATGGTTTGGGTTAAATAAGTATGCTAGTTACGTAAGTGAAGTTACGTTCGTAATTCACGTGACTTAACGTAAGTTAAAATACATGGACGCTCTTCATACTACCTCACCTGACTTCCATTATAGGTCACTGCCTAACAATAAACGTAAATAGGAGTCGGTCGTAATAAGCTGCTTGGCAGATGTCCTATACGGCCGTATTTTTGATCGGTCTGCACCATAGACAGTATATAAAGATAGACAACATGACAGCTCCCCGATAGTGAAACCAAAACATCTGGATCGCCCCCTGGTGGCTGGCTGCAGTATAGATCATAAACCCCGCCCACTCCATGTGAGCGGATTGGACATGAGCCAAACAAAAAACTAAAGTACATGTCAAATAAATGATTCCCAAAGATGGTTTCTGTCATTTTAGGTAGTTCTTATTATGTTGATGTATGTTCAAGTGTTAATTTAACACATAAGGGGGTTACACGTCATGATTGACAGCTGAGGCCGGCTCGCGATTGAGTCGGCCGGGTGTATGGGCGGGACCTCGATATCGCGGCTCCAACTCCGATCACTACTGCGCAGACTCTGGCTCTAAATGACATCAAAAGCGCAAGATGGCAGCTCCCGTATCCGGGATATTTTATCTTTATTTCTGTACAGTGGGAGTGAAAACGCGTTGTCCATCTATATGTACAGTCTATGGTCTGCACTAATACTAATAAAAACACTATTCACTATTCGATATTACTGATAAGGACTGGCGTTACATTTTCAAAACATAGACTGGACATTTAGGCTGAGTCTACAGGATGTAGAATAAATTTGTTTGGTTAATGTTAGTCATCTACAAATTCCCAAACTATATAATGGAGTAGGCCTACTGAAATAATTCCAATACAAAAAAATGTGATTAAAACTCACACTGTCCAGTGATGTTGACTGCATTGCTGAACTGTCCTGTTTCAGACTCACACCAGTACACGCCATCAATGTACTGTGACAAATGGGTGTTGCATGTGGATCCAGTCATTGTTCCCCAGGAAGAACAGTCTGTCAGGTTGCCGGATTTAGAAAACCTGCTAATTCTCCACTTAGTAGAGTTTCCCTCACAGCTCAGTGTCACAGAGTCATTGATGAAGTGCTGCACTCTGTCAGGACTCACTGTGAGAGACGGTGCTAAATGGAAATCTGAAAAACAACACATAATGAAACAAAGCATAAGAAAATTAAGATTAAGAAGACCACAATGGAAATAAACCTTAAGGTTTATTTTCATTGTTGAGGCTTCTGAATTGCACAACAGTCTAACACAGTGCACATTTATGCCATTAGCGCAGCAGTGATATGATACATGTATGCAAACTGCAGAGGAATCTGCAGCTCACAGAAGGCAGTAATGCAAAGGTGCATACATTGCATTACTGTTCGCTGGACATAACTTCCACTTGAATCCCAGAAAAGGAGACAGGAAGAAGAAAGCAATACCAAAATAGACAAATACCCCATTACAACTAAAAGTCCTGCATTTAAAGGTTTGGGGAAAAGAGAGAAGGAAACAAGAAAACATAGACAGAAGGAAGTAAGAAAGGGAAAGGAAAATTAAGGAAGGAATGAATGGAAGGAAAGAAGAAAAACAAAAACGATATACCAGTGCATATACCTTATATTAAAGTACATATTCAAATAAATGTATTTGTTTATTTTCCAGAAGCACATCTACTCTTTCTCCCTCATTGAGAAATTCTGGATCTGTGAATGCCCCGCCCACCAATGCTGCGTGTTAGGTTGACCGAGATTCAGTCATACATGTCTGAGCCTCAGTCAGACTCATATTAGGAGTCTGCTGTGCACCAAAATCGGCGACTTGCAGACGTATCAGAATGGTAAGTGTATTTAGCATCTTTTATTTGTTTATGTTGTTTGTTAGCTTGTTAGCTTGTATCTGGCCGTGGCTGACACAGCGTTATCTGCTGCGATGTTACAGTGTGTTCACATTGTTATTATGTAACATTGGTAGATAGTGGAATCAAGCTCCAGGGTCCGGTTTACATCCAAAAGCACACGCTAACTTAATGCCAACTCTCACTCTCTGTACTGACAAGTCCGCTGTGTGCTGGAGGTTTCAGGTTCCTTTGCTGGTGGCATTGGGATTGGCTTTTGAATTTGTGACATCCCAAATCAGTAAGTTTGAATCTCAGATTTTAGGGAAGTGTACAGACATCTCCCCCTTAAGTAGAAGAATGTGAAAACATCTCTAGTGACAAACTTTGCACAGATACAAGTCAGTAAAGTCAAGGGCCGATATTTTAGGGGACTTAAACATAAGAAAAACACGCTTTTGAGTGGAGGGGTACATTAACTAATAGAAATAAATTATTCATAAGATGAAATACAACCGTAAGACATCTTCCCAACTGAAAAAAAAAGTTAAAGCCGTTTTAAAAAGCATTTATGGCATCTAATTAAATGGATTTCCCAAGTCAAAGGTTTGAACAAATGTGCACAAGAAATTATGTGTCAGGATGAAAAGGGGGTCAGCAGACTCGCTCATGTTAATTCAATCCAGTCTAGCAGAAGAATCAAACAACACCGTTTTGCTTTAGAGAAAAGTTTGTTAAACGGAACATTTGATTTGATAAGGCCATAGGGTCACCACAATAAGTACATTTCTTTCATTGTGCGAGCATAGAAAAGTCAAAACAAACCTACCTCCAGACCAGACGATCTTAGGTTTGCTATATTGAGTGTAATACACTCGGTCTCCTCTTCCAGCTCTGCACTTATATCCTGCTGTGTGTGTCTGTCCATGAACAATGTAGGAATCCTGTTCAGTCCCACTGCTGCTGCCAGGTAGCAGCTCATCGCTGTAGGAGTTGTCTGCTAGTTTGGGAACAGCCTTATACCAGTAGAACGTCCATCCTGCAGAGGGATGTTTAACACTGCAGTTCAGAGTCACTGAGTCTGCAGGACTCAGCCATGACGGAGACACAGTGAGGACAGGCTGGGGTTCTGTTGAAAAGAGAGTTTCCCAGAATGAAAACATGTAATGATGTATCGTTGATGAATTAAATGCACTGCTTGTATCCTACAGATTTTCTCAATATCTCTCCAAATATACAATACAAATGTGAAGGTGCACTGTCTTAAAATATAGTAACCAAAATAACAATTAAAAAATGTGTTTTTTACATTTATCAAAATAAAATGATGACTGATGACATATGACTTACTGTAAGATAGCGTCAATGTGAAAGCATCACTCCACTCTGTTGAAGACTTTCCACTTTTCATTCTAACCTTACACCTGTAGTCTCCACTGTATGATGACCAAGCAAATCCAATCATGTATTCATTCTGTTTTTGAGGTGTGTATGAGCTGGGAGTCGTCCACTCAGTGTCTCCTCCATCCTCAATTTCACATCTCAGAGTGATCGTCTCCCCATAGTATATCTCAGGCCAGTTGGGTTGCAGAGTCACAACAGCTCTGTTTGTGACTGCTCAAGAAGCCATAAATATTAAAATAATAAATGGTGAAATAAACAATGTTTTTTATCCTTAATCTAAATCTGTAACCATCTAGAGAATCTAGAAACCAGTGAAATTAAACAAACTTTGAGCAAAAGGAAAATAATGTGTTGAAGAGTAATCCAGTAGGTGGAGATTCATCTCGAGTGAATATATAAAAAGAAAGAAACTTGTAAAATTACCTTGAGCATGTCCACGGTAGAGGAGTAGGCCTATGTTCAGCATTAAAATAAAGTTTGAAACTTCATCAGAAACATCAAACTAACAGAAACTATCAAATATATAACAACCTCAGATATTTAAAAACAACTGAAGTTTTTTCAATTCCAACTAGGAGTTAATCAGAGAAAGTCAGTGATGTACTCACAGAAAACCCCCAGCACACAGAGCAAAGTGTGTCCCATCGTCACATCCAGCACTGACACTCTGCTTCTGAAAAATCCTTCTACTTTGTGTTAAGAGAAAGTTTGAAGTTGTAGCATCAGATTGGAATTTTTCTCAAACTACTTCATCTTCTAAGTTTAGAGTCTGTGCTTCCTTCCCTTTTACACAAAGCTCACACAACTAGACGGTTTGACCGCAGCATATTTTTGGCACATATATGAGACATGAGACCACTGAAATGAATCATATCATCTCCTAAACATATTTTCCTGTAACACTTTATGTTGTGTTTAGTTGTGCATGTAATATTTTATATGCCCACTGCTCTTGCAGCCACAGTGCCTGTATTGTGATGTGTGTCATGTGATCTTTGTATGCATGCACAGAACATCCTGTATGTGTCTCTAACACTCTCCATAGTGAATGTGATATGAAATGTTGTCAAAACTTAGACATTTTATTTAGTGGTTGAATCGTATTGTCTGAATGAAAACACACACTTCCTCTAGTAAGGTGCTGCCCACAGGTAGATATCAAAGACGAGTGGAGAAAGCCGCACACTCAGAACTCTGATGCATCTTTTAGTTTTAAATTCTGTGGGTCAACCTTTGCCTTCTTCAGAATAAAAGCTGGCAATCATCCGACTACATAGTGTATAGAAAAGGTGTCTCAGATCACTGAGTTCACAGCACAATCAGCATGAACACAGAAACAGAAATCCATCAAGAAGTCATCCATAACCAAGAGAGGCCTCCTACATCAAAACATCCACATTCCAAGATCCAGGACATACAAATTAAACAATGAGTAAAATCACAAAGTAGAAAAACACTGGATGCCAACGATGCTGGTCCCTGGAATGTGGACATGGTGACTTTGAAGGTCCAGAGTCCTCCTTATGGACTCTGTTTGTGTCACTGTTGATTGACCTGTTAACTCAGGGATTTGAGACACCTGTCCTATGTGCTACATACAGTATGTCAGTCAAGTAATTTTTATTTATATTTATATATAATATCCCTAATTTGCCTCAAGGGGCTTTAAAATATGTACAGCATACGACAAGCTCTGTCCATAGACCCTCGCATTGGATAAGGGAAAACTCCCCAAAACCCTTTAACAGGGAATAAATGGTAGAAACCTCAGGAAGAGCAGCAGAGGAGGGATCCCTCTCCCAGGACGGACAGACATGCAATAGATGTCGATCAACACAGTAAAATTACAGTATGGACACTCAGGATTACAAAATTATAGATAGATTGTAAACATATAAGAAGAATCTGGATCCGGGACAACATCGAGCAAATTCCAGGTGCCGGCAGGCGATGACCTGAGCCACACAACCTCCTCTCCACCATGAAGACCTGGAAAGAGGACAGACTGCACAAATACACAAACACATCATTCACAGAGGTAGGAGAAAAGAAACAAACACATAGAGGGAGAGAGAGACAAGAGGAGAGGCTTAATAAAATGTTGGCATCCATAATACCTGTCATGTAGGTGTAAAAACAAGTAGTATGCAGAGACTTCCAGTCACTTACCATGATCCTGTCAGATTATATCATGAATGCCAACATACAGTACAGCGTACAGTAACTTTTAATCAGCTGAACACATGTGAAATTTACGTAAGTGAGTTACTTTGAGTATAATTTGTGATATTGAAAATAAATATTTCACTCAATAACTCATCTGTAACATAATGACCAAGATATTTTATCTCACTGCCTAACCCTTTAAAACGTATGCCCACCTAATTCAAAAGCAGAAAATACAAATGCTGTTTCTGCTTTGTATTTAATTATTACTTCACACTTATTGGCCTTAAATCTGATATTTTAATGGTTTGGATTGGTTTGGATAGACAGCATACTGTTTGACACACATCAGCTCTGGTGTCAGTGTGATGACTACACTGTCTAAATTCATGTTATAACAACAACACATCCTTATATGTGTGAAGAGGAACTGTGAAGTTGAGTTTCATTCACTCAGACTGACAAGTTGTGGCTTCTTCTGTGGTTGTGGCTGCAAAAAATAACCGTAACAACATGACGGGGATAAACACATAGATGGTTTCTTTAAGATTAGATTTTCCATCAATGCATTGATGGATCTAAGCTACTGCAGCACCATTAAGTAGAAACACAGGCACTACTTTCACTACTTTGAAATACTTTTTCTCCATCTAACATAGGATTAAAAATATTTCACTCCACAGATCATATAAAGTCCTGAAAGCATTAGTTAAGGCTATTATAATCTGTTATCAGAGGTTTATAACATGGCTGCAGTTGTAACGTGAAGCATTTTGATGTTGGAGTTAAACTTCTGTGTCTGTCCAACACAAATATGATGCTGCCATACATAAAATGCAGCTCTGTTTTCTCTTTGATATGATATGATAAGTGCAAAGTTACTATTTATCTACTCAATTGTCTGATGTGTCAGAAGTGACACTTGTCTGAAGTAAACATTTCAAAGTAATTGCAGTTGCGTGAGCTTTGTGAAAAAGGGAAGGAAGGAGAGATGGGTTATTCTTAGAAACCTTATTTGTAGAAAACCTGTGAGCTTATATTGATACGAGACGTCCCTTCTTTACTCTCACAGTTTTCTGTGAGTCTTGCTCATATGCTTTCAAGCCTTAAAGTGGAAATATTCGTCAGAAGCAGAGTGACAACACTGGATGTGAAGATGGGACACACTTTGCTCTGTGTGTTGTGGTTATTCTGTGAGTACATCACTGACTTTCTCTGTTTGTTCTTACTGCAAACACTTTCTGTAGCATTCAGAGTATCAGAGGTTTGTCCAGTTTCTCTGAAAGTTTGAACAGAGCAGACTTGTGGTTTTTCTGAAGGTTGTTTAGAGCCGAGGACTGTGTCAGTGTGTTACAGAAAGTTGTGAGACTGTTGTTTCATCAGCAATGATGATTTGATACTGTTTTATATACTATCTTACTATAGTATTTTTATGTAGTTTTTTTTCAAGGCTGGTAACTGACTTTAGAGTGGAAGACTGTGTTGTGATAATGTTGATTGAGATGCAATAATGATTTGATATTTAGACATTATCCAACCACAGTTGCCATTTGTGAAACTTCCTGTGTTTTTAAATGCCTGTTTATTCTCATTTTGACAGTTTCTGTCCTTTTGATAATGTCTGATGAAGTATCACTCTTTATTTTAGTGCTGAATACACTCCTCCACTGTGGACATGCTGAAGGTGATTGCACAAACTTCCTTGTTCTCTGTTGTTCTTTTTTTCACTCCAGATGAGTCCACGGTCACTGCATCACTCTTAATCACATCCTCTTTTTATTTTTTGTCAACATATGCATCATTTTAGTCCATGTATCAACACAAAATAGGATATGACTATAAAGTGCTTAAGAGCGTTAACTTTTATATTCCTCAAACTTTTATTTCCAGTTTGTACAAATTTTACAGTGGAGAGTAATCATGTCACTCTAAATGTATCAGGTAAATCAATTATGTTTTGACTACCCACTGTAGAAGTTAACCCATCCTTTATGTATTCTGCATAAGCAATACTGCAGTAACGTAGCAAACACAACAGGCTAGTGAGTATAGAGCTGCTTTCAAAAAATGTAGAAATGTATTTATTTAATAAACATATCATTAATTATGAATTGAGACTTCTTCTAAACTCACTGGTAATAGAGATGATGGTTTCATACTTTAACAACAATACATTTAGAAGTGTTTCGTCACCACCCAGTTTGCTCATAAGAACGATATAATCAAGTGATTGAGCTGGCTGAGTTAAACAAGCACCAACTCTATCGCACAGAAAATGGTGTCATCCAGGAGGGTATACGAACCTGAAGCATGTATTATATGTTTGGAGGTAGTGTTTGGAAAATAAATGTATTAAATGTGCAGGATCCAAACATTGTACTTAATCCACCAACAAGGCTAGACTTTTAATTCTGTGAAGTCACTTTTTAACAGATAAACTCAAACCTGTCCTCACTGTGTCTCAATCATGGCTGAGTCCTGGAGACTCAGTGACTCTGAACTGCAGTGTTAAAGATCCCTCTGCAGGATGGACGTTCTACTGGTATAAGGCTGTTCCCAAACCAGCAGGCAACTCCTACAGGAATGAGCTGCTACCTGGCAGCAGCAGTGGGACTGAACAGGATTCCTACATTGTTCATGGACAGACACACACAGCAGGATATAAGTGCAGAGCTGGAAGAGGAGCTCCAGTGAATTACACTCAATATAGCAAACCTAAGATCGTCTGGTTTGGAGGTCAGTATGCTTGTTTATTTCTTTCCTTTTTCTTTCTTCCTTTCTGCCGCCACCAGGCCAAATGTTTACCAGATTTGTAAATGTAACTATTTAATTCTATTTTAAATGTAATGAATTAATAAATGAATCTAATTAGCACTAGGTATTCCTTGTTGCCTAAATGGGGATATAAAGCAGCAAGAATTTGAACCCCTGCAGACGTAGAAGGCATGACAGGCTTTTTTCAAGGACACTTTATGTTGTGGTCAGACAGACGTTCAGACAACAAAAAACAGTTAAACAGACATGGTATGGAAACAACTAAAAGACTCAAATAACTCAAAACATATACCAAAAATAGGTACAAAAATCATGATTATACATAGAGACAATTGTCTCACTATCAAATACTGACCCAATTTAGACACGAAGGGTTGATGGTAAATGTTGGTGGTTTCCTCCTTCACAGAGAGCAGCCACTGTAGTGAGACTGAATTAATATAAATATCCTCCAGTGAAAAGTGTTTTCAGTGCAGACAGTCAAAGTTTCATTTCCACAGTGCTGCTGTTAATCTCATAACATCTCTGTGCTTGTTTTGACGCCTGTATTAAACGTTGTTTTTCAGATTTTCACCCAGCATCAGTCAAAGTGAGTCCCGACAGAGCGCAGCACTTTTCCTCTGAGTCTGTCTCACTGAGCTGTGAGGGAAACTCTACTAAGTGGAAAGTGATGAGGTTTACTGAAGCAGGCCACCTGTCAAACTGTTCTGAATGGGGGACAATGACTGGATCCACATGCAACATACACAAACCTGCAAACAAAACAGTGCAAGCAGTGTTCTGGTGTGAGTCTGGATCAGGTCAATTCAGCAATGCAGTCAACATCAGTGTACAAAGTAATGCCATTTTTGTTGTAATTCTTCTTATTTTCACCATCCCATTATGGGATTTAACATCATATATTCAAATTGCATACCCAAAGTAGTGAAATGTTAAGGAGAGACGTGGAACCTGCCCTGACGCCTAAATTAATGGCCTGTAGGTTCAACTAGTTTCTGAAAATGAAATGTGTTTTTCTGCCCGCCAGAGTGTTTATTATTATGCATTTTATTATTCAAGAAATAGCACATTGATATTAATCCACACTGGCATTTTGTGGCATTAGCCATCAACACTTAATACGGTAATTGCTGCTCATTTGTAAATAAAACAAGTCAATTAAAGTTGTAATAAATTGCCGCCACTGAGGCAACAAACCCCTCCATCACCTTAAGGATGTTTGGGTAGTGTAAGAGTAAGAATCTAAGTGTATGTGTGATGTAAAGGTCTGCAACTGCTGATCTCTGACTGAAACCTCATATTCTTTGACTGTTTTACAGACAAAGATATTATCCTGGTGAGCCCTGTCCGTCCTGTGACTGAGGGAGATTCTGTCAGTCTTGGCTGCAAATTGAAGAGAGGAAGATTAGATTCTAAAGTGTTTTTCTATCGAAATGACAAACTCATCCAAAATGCCACCAGAGGGGAGCTGAATATCTCTGCAGTGTCAAAGTCAGACGAAGGCTTCTACAAGTGTCAACACTCAGGAAAAGCCTCACCACAGAGTTGGATGTCAGTTAAGGGTGAGTATGATTAAGTGTTTTTCCTGCACTTCCTTTTTCATGAGCTGTGTGTCACAATATAAGATTAGAAAAAGTTGTCAAATAACCTAATTAGAAATAGTGAGGGTTAGCTTTTTTTATCAAAAACAGGAGGCAAAATTCATGATTTACTGTGACCGTCTAATCTCATACAGTCTAACAAAGTTTGTCTGTTTTTCTGTGTACTGTACTTGCATGCAATATACTGTACATGTTGGGTGAACATGAATTTATGTTATGTATGTACTGTTTATATGTGTATATGCTGTATATACAGTTGTATGCAAAAGTTTAGGAACCCCTGACAATTTCCATGATTTTCATTTATAAATATTTGGGTATTTGGATCAGCAATTTCATTTTGATCTATCAAATAACTGAAGGACACAGTAATATTTCAGTAGTGAAATGAGATTTATTGGATTAACAGAAAATGTGCAATATGCATCAAAACGAAATTAGACAGGTGCATAAATTTGGGCACCCCAACAGAAAAATCACATCAATATTTAGTAGAGCCTCCTTTAGCAGAAATAACAGCCTCTAGACGCTTCCTATAGCCTGTAATGAGTGTCTGGATTCTGGATGAATGTATTTTGGACCATTCCTCCTTACAAAACATCTCCAGTTCAGTTAGCTTTGATGGTTGCCGAGCATGGACAGCCCGCTTCAAATCACCCCACAGATGTTCAATGATATTCAGGTCTGGGGACTGGGATGGCCATTCCAGAACATTGTACTTGTTCCTCTGCATAAAGGCCAGAGTAGATTTTGAGCAGTGTTTTGGGTCGTTGTCTTGTTGAAATATCCAGCCCCGGCGTAACTTCAACTTTGTGACTGATTCCTCAACATTATTCTCAAGAATCTGCTGATATTGAGTGGAATCCATGCGACCCTCAACTTTAACCAGATTCCCAGTACCGGCACTGACCACACAACCCCACAGCATGATGGAACCTCCACCAAATTTTACTGTGGGTAGCAAGTGTTTTTCTTGGAACGTTGTGTTCTTTTGCCGCCATGCATAATGCCCCTTGTTATGACCAAATAACTCAATCTTTGTTTCATCAGTCCACAGCACCTTATTCCAAAATGAAGCTGGCTTGTCCAAATGTGTGTTTGCATACCTCAAGCGACTCCGTTTGTGGCGTGTGTGCAGAAAAGGCTTCTTTCGCATCACTCTCCCATACAGCTTCTCCTTGTGCAAAGTGCGCTGAATTGTTGAACGATGCACAGTGACACCATCTGCAGCAAGTTGATGTTGTAGGTCTTTGGAGGTGGTCTGTGGGCTGTTTTTGACCGTTCTCACCATCCTTCGCCTTTGCCTCTCAATATATTTTATGTGGCCTGCCACTTCTGGCCTTAACAAGAACTGTGCCTGTGGTCCTCCATTTCCTCACTATGTTCCTCACAGTGGACACTGACAGCTTATATTTCTGCGATAACTTTTTGTAGCCTCCCCCTAAACCATAATGTAGAACAATCTTTTTTTTCAGGTCATTTGAGTGTTGTTTTGAGGCCCCCATGTTGCCACTCTTCAGAGGAGAGTCAAAGAGAACAACAACTTTCAATTGGCCACCTTAAATACCTTTTCTCATGATTGGATGCTCCTGTCTATGAAGTTCAAGGCTTAATGAGCTCACCAAACCAATTGTGTGTTCCAATTAATCAGTGCTAAGTAGTTACAGGTATTCAAATCAACAAAATGACAAGGGTGCCCAAATTTCTGCACCTGTCTAATTTCGTTTTGATGCATATTGCACATTTTCTGTTAATCCAATAAATCTCATTTCACTACTGAAATATTACTGTGTCCTATAGTTATTTGATAGATCAAAATGAAATTGCTGATCCAAACACCCAAATATTTATAAATGAAAATCATGGAAATTGTCAGGGGTTCCTAAACTTTTGCATACAACTGTATGCAAATATATGTTTTATTAACCTGACCTGCCATATTACAAATAACATTTATTAATACTTATGTATTATTATACCAGTGTCCAGGCCTGAAGGCTCGTCACTTCTTCTGCCGTTGATTTTTGGGTTGGTTTGTGGAATTTTACTGATTATTCTCTTGCTGCTGTTGTGTTGCTACAGAAAATCAAAGGGTAAGACCTTTTCCTTCTGATATTTGATGGATTACAATCTGATTATTCAAAATCATCGATTCATTCTGATGTCATGATGTGAAATCAGTTTCCAATACAAAAACAATGTAACGACATTTAAAATTTTTTTTTTTTTTTACAGATTTATACTTTGCCAGGTTGGTACAACTCTCTCTTCGCTCTTGAACTTAAAAGCAGTACATGTTAAATTGACTACTAAATTTACTATATTTTAAACCATGTTTTTATAATATTTTTAGGACTACAAACTCTCAGAGAACCAATCAGGGCTCTCCTCCAGATCAAGTGGTTAACCAGAACGAAACTCAACCTGAAGTGCACTCCTCTCATCTCCATGGTCAGCCTTACAAATAAGATTCATTTCACGAGTTATTTTATATTCATGACCTTATCACTGACCTTTAAAAATCCCTTTAATGCAATTTGAGTTACATCTTTGACATTGCCCAATTCAAATAACTCAAATACTCTAAACATCAATGTCTTTTCCAAATGTTTATATCTTTAAGACAAACTTAAAATATATTTGAGGATATTATGGAAAAGATGCAGCTTGGTTGGTGTCATGAAATTAAAATGATCAATTTTACCTTGACTTGATTTTCACTGCTCTGCAGGTGAAACTCGTCTCTCTGAATCAATCAAAGGCCCTGGAAACACTGAAAATGGTACAGTAAAAACTTTTTTATCCACACAGAGCGAAATACTTGAAAATAGAAGGATGACTGATCATAACTGACATTCCCCAAAAGTTAAGAAAATTTATATTTTAGGTGCAGATGAATCCAGCAATGTCACATACTCTTTGATTCGGCTTAATAACATTAGAAAAAAGGGTGAGTACTCAAGTTATAAGCAATGAATACTATAGTCAAGAGATATTTTTCAGGCCAGCAATGCCTAAATAAAAGAAAGTATTCATTTATTGTTTCATGTATCTGATCATCTTAACAGGACAGCATAATGAACCAGAGGAGAGCTCCCTTTACTGGAATGTGAAGATAAGATCAGCTGCAGGTACAGTCACTTCAAAGTGTGAAATATCATTGAAAATGACTCTGGGGTAATTATGGGTCAGCGTGAAGTTCAAATCACCCTGGTCATCTCAGGTTGCTCCCACATACTACCACCAGGAGTCGACAGAGTCAGAAATTCTCAAATACTACACTGATGTAGGGGCTTTTAAACTCTATGTTTGTCTGTTTCATTTTTAGTATTTTGCTCTTATTGTGTGTACTGTAGTGTCATTTGAAAAGAAAAATACCTGTATTTATATAAAGATATATGAAATTAACTCATGTTGTAGCTTGAGCACTTTAGGCTTTACAATATTGTCATTTAGACAATCTGTCTGTCAGTTCAACATCTATTAAATGTAATCTGGGATGTTATTGGTAAATATTTCAAACTAATCATCTCTCCATTCATAGGAAAATCATCTCCTGCAGTATCGGATGAAACTATTTATTCGGAGGTCAAACTAGGAACAGCTCTTGGTAATAATGCTCCCATGTAATGTGCATGTTGTGATTTGTGTCTCCAATTATAAGCAACTACATCTTAAATAACCTTGTATCTCCTTTCTCTGGTTTTCTTCCAGGTTCATACAGAGAAGACTTGTCTTTTAAGCATGACTGCAAAAATGCCTTCTTGGATTTCCCTGATTGATAAAACATGATAACGTGCCCTCTAGGGTTCCCTTACAGTGTGAAAACGTGATGCACTGCCATACAGGTTGCCCTATAGAGGAAGGTTAGGAACTATTTTACCATAAATGGATTACAACTTTTTGCATGCTGGTGCCCTATTTTTTTTTTTTTTTGCCCCTGCCCCTAAGAAAGCCTGAGTCTGCCACTGATTGATACTGTATGTACTTTGTTTATACCTGGAGGTTATTTTGCACTTTTAAAAGCTTGGTCTTTGATAATTTTATGCAGCAATAAACCTACTTTCCAGCAGCATGCTGTCAGTTGTGTCTTTAATTGTTTGTTTTTTTTGTGGAATTTTTGTGTGAGTTTCTCCACACAGTTTTGTGACTCACAGTTACCAAACAGCAAAAACATCTGGAAAAGGATCAAACAAATGGACAGTGAAGACATAAAACCAGAAATGTCTTGGAAAAAACAAAACATTAATTATTAAAGCTTTGGAAGAATGTTTGCTTTCTTTTTGTGAACTTTTGCTAATGGTATGAATGCTAATGGTAAACAGTATGTCCTGTAGTATACAGGACATACTGTTTTTGCAGGAAATCAACCCACTTGCCAGTTTTAAACAAACAGGAAACTATGCAACAATACTTATACTGCCAGATGTTAATCAAACTGCAACTTTTAAATGACAATGCCAATTACACTTAATGAAGACACAGCAAAATATTTCTTCCAAATATTTAATAGTTGTTTGTGCTTGGTTTCTTCCTTTTTTCCTGTTAAGTTTTTTTTGGGGGGGAGTTTCCTAATTCAATTTGAGGGTCTAAGGTGCAGAGTTTTGTATGTTGTACAGATTGCAAAGCCCTTTGAGGCAACTTTGTGATTCTGGAGCTGGAGCTGTGAGCAGCTTCTCCATTTCCATCAACAGCACACTCAAACATCAAGAGTTTTTAGTATGCATGCTGAATATTTTGAGTTTATTTTACATGTTGACTTAAACTTGTTTTGTGAAAGAGGAAGGAAGAGGAGATTATCAAAGTTCTCCTTTAGACTGTAGCTGCAAATATTGCTCCAACATAGAGCGACAGTGTCCGTGCTGGATGTGAAGATGGGACACACTTTGCTCTGTGTGCTGGGGTTATTCTGTGAGTACATCAGAAAATGCCTTTGTTTGAATTGTACAGATTAAGGAAAATGTTGTAGTGAGGAAAAAGCATCAGTAGTCTGTCAAGTTGTTTTTATTAAGTTGTTTGTGTGTTTTGGATTGTTGTTACCTGCGTTGTTCATGGTTTATACTGTAGGTAGGATCTTGCCAATTGGCTTGGCTTGTATTTTATTTGACAATAAATTGTCAAAGAAAGTTGTAATAATGTTGGTTGGTCAGTAATTATGATTTGATTTTTATACAACATTCAAAAACATTTTTTTATTCCCTTGTCGTTGTTTTGAAAACTATTTGTCAATTTGATGTCTGATGAAGTATCAATTTTTATTTTAGTGATGAATACTCTCTTCAAGTATGGACATGCTGAAGGTGATTACACAATTTCTATTTTTCTAATTTGTTCACTAAAGATGTCTCAAACTACTGTCACTCTTCATCATTTCCTCTTTCTATGTATGTGTGGAAAATTGCACATTTGTTAAAACAGAACAAATGAGGGAAGGAAACTACAATGTGTGGTTTTAACAAATTTCTACATTTTCAGAAGTGTTGCTACTTATTCCTCTTACATTTTAACATCTGCATTGATAGTCAGAGGAACATTTATGTTAGAAAATATAGTGATAAAGTCACATCAATGATCTTATTACCATGCAATTCAGGATGTGTTTAATCCTATCCTGTTTTAGTTCCAGACATCTTAAACATTAATCAGATTCAGACACATTCTTCTGTCAACTTCTAAAAGAAAACATGTAGGTATGAAGATCAGGAGACAGTGAAAAAAAGGTCACGTGATAAACAATCTGTTTATGTTTTGATAATGCTGAGTGTCATCATGAGTCAATCAAGTGCGACTTCAGTGGTTTTCTTTAACCAACACAATGCTCCATTTATATTTTCATTGTTGCAGCTGTATCCTACAGAGATTAGCACGTAAGAAGCTTCATTCAAGAAATGGAGCAATTATCTTACTTAGTAGACCTATCAGTAATTATTGATTATGATTACAGCTTTTTCTAAATCCAACTTAAAGAATAATTTCTCACCTTGCTGCTGTGATGTGATGTGAAGTGTACTCCAGGGTGTGTCAGTACACCTTGACATCACTGTTGGATGTGGTCAAAGAGCTTTCAGAGAGGGCAGTAAAACACTGATTTTCAGCCTGGTGTTTAACATGGGAGTAACACAAACAAACATGCATGCAAAAGAGCTAAAATGGGTGAAATTACTGTTTTAAAACAATTAATTATACATATGTATAAAAACCTATTTCACTATAAAATTCAACAGCACAAAAGGTTAACGCCACCTTGAGAGCTGATAAAAGAACCATAGCAGTGGGAGGCAATGTGATGCTGACCTGCTCTGTGGATGCTGACGACTCCTCTGGCTGGAAATACCAGTGGTTCAGACGAACTACAAATTCTTTTGAAGAAATATTTATGGAAAATGGCAAACCTGACCAAAACAGCACTATCAGTGTCACAAAAGGAGGCGTCTACAGGTGCAGAGGAGGGAAAGGAGACTCATTGTCCTTTACAGAGGACAGCAATATCATCACCATTCACAAAATTGGTGAGTATACTAATTTGTTTTTTGAATAAAATAAGGTGCATTAATGATTACCACTAGTACCAAAAACAGACATTTATAATTCTATTTCTGTCCTAACTGGGTATTTTTGTTACAGTTTACAACAGGGCTGTTGTGACTCTGCAGCCCAACTGGCTTCAGATATTCAGCGGTGAGACGATCACTCTCAGATGTGAGATCCAGAGAGGAGAAGGCACAGAGTGGAAGTATGAATGGATGACACCCACCTCAAATCTATCATTGACAAATAATGAATACAAGATTAGCAAGGCTCTTGCTTCCAACAATGGAGATTACTCATGTAAAGGTAGTCACAGAGGAGACTTGTTTTCTTCAACAAACTGGAGTGAGACCGTCGCATTGACAGTATTTCGTAAGTTCGACCATCTTTCATTTATAGTGAAAATGTCATCTTTTCATTTATCTGTAAGACACATCTACCTCCAAGAATAACACAGCCGGGGTAAGTATTTAGACACATACACATGTGTAACTATGTAACCACATCTACAGGTTGATTCCAGCAGGAAACCTTTGTGTCACCCTTTCACCATCCCCATGTTTCTTTTCAGGCTCTGTCAACTATCTAAAACAGAAATACTTGCCAATACTAACAATGATAAAATGTATGAGTATTTATAGTGTTGTAGTGTCCCTCAGTAAGAAGAGGACAAAACCTACCTGGTTTTGCTGACACTTTATTAGTGAACAGTACCAGTGGTGGCTGGCGGAAAATTTTCTAGGTAGGGCTGTGCCACATTCAAACAATTATTAAGGTATCAAAAAGGAATTACTACTTTGCAGTTCAATATTTAACAATTCTAACAAATAACAAATCTTATTTTGATCACCCACACAGGCAAATTCAGTATAATATAAAACATGTAATAGAAAATGTTTATTTCTTGAGATGCCTCTATTGACCTTGTTTTGTTGGGGAAACCAATAGGGAGGTAAATATCAGGATAAGTAAACATGAAGTGCAATTAGTGGTGTTAAGTTGCTATTCAGACACTTGAATGGACATAAGCATGGGAGTCATGTGCTGTGGGATGTAGAGATAATAAACTCCAGCAAACTTCTGTTTCAAAACTTTCTCAAGTGAATAAAATTTAATTATGCTCAAAAATATATTGTGGGGTCCCTGATAACCAATACAAAACAGTTAACAGAAGGAAATACCCAAAATAACCTTGTAAATATTAGTTGACCTCTAATACATGGAAAAATTTGAGATTTGTTTTAAAATGTCAACTATGCACATAAACACACACTGGGGCTGAACATGAAGAAATGTACACTTCTAGTCAAAGTTGGAGTAGCCTACATCTTCTTGATACCTGGTTATTCATTGTCCATTTGAAGCGCTGTAGCGATGTTGTCGGTAGTTGCGTGCTGGATGGTAATGAACTCGAAAAAACGCTGTTGGATGTTACTGTTGGCGTCGATGTAGCTTAGCACAAGCACCAGCTGGCAGTGGGTGGAAATGTCAGTCGTCTCGTCTGCTTGAATGGCGATAAAATTAGCTTCCTCCAAAATGTAATCCTTTAGCACTGACAGCATGCAGTCCAACAGCTCGTTTTGTACTATCTTTTACGTGCCTTTAAAAACGGTGAGTTAGCTGTCAAGGTGCTCCTCCAGCACACTGTCCAGGGTGGCAACTAAATCCACCAATCCCCTGAAAATGCCGCCAGGGTTGTCCGAGGAGTCAGTCTTGTCATACCTTCACAAGGCCAACTCAAAAGCCCCACAAAACTTCACACAATCGATTATTTTGGATCAAATGGCCCTGTTTTTATCCACTTCCTCACTGTGTTTCCTCACCACTCACCTGTGGCCGCCGTCCAGTTTTGTAGTGATGTTCACTCTGACGAATATGGCTAACGTTAGATTGACAGAATTATCCATGTGTGCCCTGTTGTTCTCATGTTTCCTTACTTTCTCAGACAGGTGCTTCATATCCCTTACTCCAGTAACTGTCCATGCTGTATCTGTCCCGTTATTTTAAAAAGGAAGCACGGAATGCAAAATAATGCATTAGCATGACTGCACCCAGCTAGCCAGGCCATTCTGTGTACCAGAGAAGTCTTGCACACGCTGCTTCCCTTTCTCACTAGCCTGCTGTTTGATTGCAAGGTCAGGTTGATCTGGGCCCAGCTCTTTCACCTTTAGTTTCTCCGCCAAAGTCCTCTTCTCAAATGGATCTTGGAGGAGAAATTTTATTGAGTTAGGTGTAACCCTTTTGTTAACCCTAGGGGTTAATTTCAATGCTATGTTAAATAAGAAGAACCTGGGTTCCCGGCAGTTGAATGGGGAATTTGGCCGGTGCTTCTTTTCTTTAAATTAAAACAGTTGTAATTTAGCTTTTCTCCTGTACCAATAATCACACAATAAAATTTAAAGTAAGAAAAACCCTTATTTATAGTTTTCTTAGAAATTTGTAACTGTGTTAAATGAATTAACTATCTAAAAGAACAATGAAATGCCAGATAACAAATTTAGGGAAGAAAAAAAATAGCAATGATTTATTTTGTTTTACACTAATAAAATGACTTTGTTTTGTTTCCAAGAAAGCACTAAATGACGAAACAAATAAGTTGTATAGAGTTTTCCAGCAAATAAAAGATTTATACACTCTCTCAGAATTCTTTTTTTTCCAGATAATTAGTTTCTTAAACCTGTATTCTTAAATTTTAACCTCAAATTAAAATATGAGATAAAACATCAAACCCTTAATTAAGTTACACACTCCAAATATAATACAATACCAAAATCACGTTCTTTCAAGATCTTTCAAACACCTCCAAAAGAAAAGAAAAAAACAGAGATTATGTTTCTGTCCCGTATGAAAATTTTGGTATGAGTCAGTACCACAGTCAAAAATTGTACGCGTACTTTAACGTTGGGGCCCAGTCCGTTGGTGCACATATAAAGCTGAAGAGTTCTGTGTGATCTCTCTCACAGTCAACAAGTCTCAATAGATGACTCACCCACGTCCATCCAATGATAATGACGAGGCAATGTTGGAATCACTCACGACACAAACTCACTTTCTCCAGTCCCGTTCAATCCACACGAAACAAAGTCTAGTCGAGCTGCATCCAGTGATGAAATGCAAGAGGTGTCCGGTCCCAAACGAATTTAGGACGAGTTCACAACGAACTTCTTCACATCAGTCACTGTGTGCAAATGTAAATGTCTCTATCTGATGAGCAATCAGCACACACGGAGTTCTCAAGCAATCGCGAAGAGACTAACAGGAAAAATAAATCACTTTAAGCTGTAAAGCAAAATAAAGTGAATAAAATGTTTCCTATAAACGTTTTCCTTTGCACTTTGGGCCTTACATTACAGACAACATAACTGGTCTCCAAAATGACAACAAGTCTCACGCGACCGAGTCACATGCAGCTGCTTCTCTCCATGTGCGATGCTCCTCTTCTTCTTCTTCCGCACGTAACTCGCGTCATGATGCAACAACAACAATTCCAACATTCATTGGCCAGCAACAAAACACTTGTATTAAACACACTTTTTCACTGGTCATGAACAAAAAACAAAAAAAATACATAGTTGCATCATATTTTGAAATAAAAACAAAATACATTTTAATTTGTTGTGTTATTTTTACTACTAACTATATTCAACACAATACACATTTTAGGGGTCCCTACATAGGGTTGGGTCTTGGAGGAGTAAGTTAGTATCACACTCACCATTGTCATAGAATTAAAATGGCGCCTATAGAGGTCCTGACCATAGACTGTATAAAAGAAGGTCCTGACCTACTAGCAGTGGCTCGCTTGGGGCGATAAAATAATCGCCCTTTTCGAATTAGATTTGAGGACGCTGATTGGCTAAAACTGATGTCATACGTTCATATCTTTGGCTAAACTGCTACTCAAACCTCCTCCTGTCGACAATTTCTCCATTGCCCCAGAGCTGCTGAGACATGCAGACATGTACGAAAAGCATACATGTTGCACAGATGATTTTCTATGATATATTTCCCATAATACTGGGTACATTCCATATTTCAAACACAAGTGACTTGTGATTTGTTTAATTTATTAATATTATTATTAATGGGTTTTTTGTGGCTCAAGGGCTTAAAGAGGGCGACTCCCTAGCGCCCTCTATTGGCCAGCTGCCACTGAACAGTACTGAACAGTGTTGGCCATAGCCAGTGCTGCAAAACAAGAGACAAACAAAACAAACCCGTTCCCCCTTGCTTAGACTACAGTGACACATGGGGCCTGTACTACGAAGCAAGTTCAACATATCCCGGATCTCTTTTCGTTATCTGGCTTCACTAACCCAAACAACTGCAATCACCTTAAGCGGTCACATGACACTGTCATGGTTTGAGGGTGTGTTTTGGTCTGGTTTATTTTGAAATATTCTCCTTCCCTCATGTGTCTTGTGGTTTTGCTTCCTGTCTTTGTTTGCCTTTCCCGCCAGTTTTGATTGTTTGCTCAGCCCTGATCGTTTTCACCTGTGTCTCATTGTCTCCCCTCACCTAAATGCATTTAAGTCTGGGTGCTTCCTTTGTTCTGTGTCAGATCATCGTTGTCTTTTGTCAAGAATACTGGTCCTTGTTCCTGTGTTTCCCACTGAGTTTTTGGATTTTTTCTCAGTTTGGTTTGTACCATTCCCTGGATGAGGTGGACTTTTATTTCAGTTTTCTCTTTTGGACTTTTTGCTTCTAGTGGACTGCTTACCTGTTTTGTGGATCTACTGCCTTCCTGTAATCAACGTAAGCTTTTTATTTCATTAAATCATTTGAACTGTACCTGCTCGCCTCAGTGTCTGCCTCTGGGCCCGATCCCTTGTTTCTCCTGATACCCTGCTTGACGCTAACCACAACAATTCAATTCAATTTTATTTATATAGCGCCAATTCATAACAGAAGTTATCTCATTGCGCTTTTCCTATAGAGCAGGTCTAGACCGTACTCATTATAATATTAATTACAGAGACCCAACAAATCCCACCATGAGAAAGCATTTGGCGACAGTGGCAAGAAAAAACTTCCTTTTAACAGGCAGAAACCTTGGACAGAACCAGACTGAATGGTGGGCGGAGAGAGAGGGGAGGGGTTTGGGGGAAGGGGATAGGGTTAGGGAGTCACAATGCAAAGACCACGTAGAATCTTTTTTTTTTAATATGGTAGAATAGTAATTATAGTGTTAATATTAATAAATTAGTAATAATAGGAATGACAGCTAACAGCCATCAGACACTGGTTATCAACTTGGTATGTCAACCCAGGTTTTCCCAATCCAGGCATGAGTGCGTTTACATAAAAGGGGCGGTGTTTGCAGCATATGACCAGTTGCAAAGATCTGACTATAATTACATTTGTAATAATAATAATAAAGTTTATTTGTATAGCAAATATATTAAATATATATCAAAACCAGTGTTACAAAGTGCTTTGATGGTATTTCTCTTTCATGTGTAGTACAGTGAAGTTTTACAGCAATGAGGCATAGGTAATAACATCATTTTAACTAGAAGAGACTATACTTGTTGGAGGATAAGTTAATTGTTTGTTTCAATCTTTTTAGTGGAACAAGTGATAATAATAAAACTTAAATCAGACTTAAGTTTCACTACACGTCAAATTCAGGATACATACCTGCATGCCATTGGTCTGATTTTAATGAGGATTTCTAGATACATTTCTGTGGTTTAATTAGTTTAGAGAATGAAAAAAATATACAGTACATATTGGAAAGTATGTATACAACAATGTAAACATATGTTGTGTGGAATTGTGCACAAAGCTATGGACACATCCACAGGGAGTTATTACTCTTTATGTCTACACAGAACGAAAACCAAAAGCCAAAATAAGTGCTGACAAAACAGCAGTTCCAGTAGGTGGCAATGTTACCCTGACCTGTACTGTGAAACCATCATCTGACTGGAAATACTACTGGTACAGAGGCAAGAAAAACTCTAAATCTGTTTTCCACTCAAGTGGACAAATGAGTATCTCACAGGGAGGACTCTACTGGTGCAGAGGAGGGAGAGGAAATCCAGTTTATTACGCAGAGTACAGTGATTCAATCAATCGCAACAAACTTGGTGAGTTTGGCAACATGATTTGTAATACAAAATGCAGACAAAAAAAATCAATTATGCAATTCATGATCGCTTTTGTTGTGGGTTTATTCTTTACTAGTCACAAACAGGGCTGTTGTGACCCTGCAACCCAACTGGCCCAAAATATATACAGAAGAGACAGTCGCCCTCAAGTGTGACATCAACGATGGAGAAGACATTGAGTGGGAGTATGAATGGCAAACAAGTAGCTCATCCAAACCTCCAAAACAACGTGAGAGCTTACTTATTGCCTATACATCCCACAGTGGAGACTACAGGTGTAAGGGCAGAAAGAAAAGTGAACAAACGACAGTGACAGAGTGGAGTGATGCCTTCAATTTGATGGTGTATGACAGTAAGTGACACTCACAATAGACTAGACTATGCATCATAACATTCATTCTGAGCAAATAATTTTCCAACAGAAAAACCCCAGGCTGTCCTCACTGTGTCTCCATTATGGCTGAGTCCTGAAGCCACAGTAAATCTGAGCTGTGAGGTTGAAAATCCATCTGCAGGATGGAGGTTCTACTGGTATAAGGCTGTTCCCAAACTAGCAGACAACTCCTACAGCGATGAGCTGCTACCTGGCAACAGCAGTGGGACTGAACAGGATTCCTACATTGTTTATGGACAGCCACACACAGCAGGATATAAGTGCAGAGCTGGAAGAGGAGACCGAGTGTATTACACTCAGTACAGTGAACCAAAGTTCGTCTGGTCTGGAGGTCAGTTTGTATCTTTATTTGTTTGTTTCTGACTTCCTAAGTTCTGTTCATTCTTTATGTTCGGTTGTAACCTCCATCTGTCCAGCTGTTTTGATAGAGACCACAGCCTGTATACCTAGGAGTTCCATTCCTATTTGATAAATCTGCAATGTATGACCTCCCTCAGTTCCATTTATCATTAGGCAGCGACCTCTAGTGGCCTCAGTAATTATGACGGGATCAAAGGAGGAAGTCAGATGAGGAAATATAAAGAGCGTCAAAGTCCATGTTTCCCCCCCCTCCTTTAATATTTATTTCAAAACTATACAGGCTTATTAAACATTCAATATTTCAAGTAGAGCAGGTCGAACAATTGAACAAAAGTGAAGCCAAGAACAAAGAAAGCCATAGTTACAGGGTTCAAAGAAAAAGCATCCAAATTATTACATAGCCAAAGTGCATTCTTAGATTTACAAAAATTCAAAGACTCTTTTAAAGATGACATATCATGAATAAAAACATTAAATAAAGGTTTGGTGTTGCCAAATTTACATTTGTGAATGAAAAAAATTGCCATAACAATCATACTATTAATTGTTAAATCTTTTGATTTGTCCTCCAGTACAACGCCAAATTTAACATCATTGTAATCGAAAGATCGGACCCAAGTTATTTTGATAAGCCCAAATACAGAAACTATCCCAAAATATCTTTGAATAAACACATGAGAAAAAGAGATGCTCATCTGTTTCAATGTTAGCTAAACAAAAAGTACAAACATTGTCCTCAATATTAAATTTTGAATGTAAAAATTCTTTGCCTGGATAAATATTATTTAACAATTTGAAACGTACCTCTTTAGCTTTGGGTGGGACAGGAAGTTTTAAAAAGTTACATCTAAACTTTATATTTTGACTGGTGAAACGCTCCATAATATTTTGTCTTCTTAAAGGCATAGGAAAACCTTCATTGGACAATACGGATCTTAAGAACTTGTTGTTACATTTTTTGTCTAAAAAGGAAATGTTTTGAATAGTTAAGGGAAACAGTTGGGGAACAGAGTGTGTATACATCAAGAAACCTTTAACAGAACCAATGTCAAAGTCCATGTAGGGAGGTGGAAAGGTTCAACGTTGAGTTAATTTAAGTTATGCTTACTTATTATAAATTACGTAACCTACGTAAATTAAGTCACGTAATTTACTGCGAGTTACTAATGTAACTTATTTTAACCGTAACGGTGAGCTTTTCCTAAACCTAACCAACCAGGACCGTTTCACAACGTTAACCACGTGTTTATTGTTACCATGACGATGAAGGGAAGGTACGCCTGTTGCTGGTTGCTGTACATTCGTAGGATTATGCCGAATAATGGTGCATTACTCTTCGTAAGATCTCTACGAACCGTTGAATGAAGATACGTTGAACTGCCTCTTGGCTCCCTATTACGTGGGTTATCTGCGAATTATAGTGCATTGCTTTTCGTAGGTATAACTACGAAAAGTAAATGAGAACATCCACATGATTTACATCCAGTGCCAATGTGCAGTGTCGATGCACAAAGTACTGTTCCCTTTATGTAGCGAAGCAGAAATGTGGAGGTTAGGGTGGTCGATGGCCATATAATGCATCCGACTTTAATGCAGGAGACAGGAGTTTGTGTCCCATAACAGGCCTTCATTGTTAAGACTGATTAATGGTTGGCTCTGAAGCTACGTCGTAGCTGATATGTACCTCCTCAAAAATGTAACTACACGTCAGGGTGACGTGGGTACCGCAAGAACTACTATTGGTCAGCACGAGCTGCTTGTGTTTCCTACAAGTTTCCAGAGCCGGTAGAGATTGTTGAACGCAATGTGAAGCAAGTTGAAAAAGACTCATTAATCTTCTCTCTGCTCACCCCAATCGCATCGATATCACAGTGAAAGATACAGTAGATCTCATAATCTCTGTGTTTGGTTTGACTCCTCATTACATGTTTTTCAGATTTTCATTCATCAGCGTCTCTCACAGTGAGTCCTGACAGAGTGCAGCACTTCCCCTCTGACTCTGTCTCACTGAACTGTGAGGGAAACTCTGCTGAGTGGAGAGTGAGGAGGTTTACCGAGAAGGACTCCTTGTTAGACTATTCTGACTGGGGGACAATGACTGGAGCCACATGCAACATTCACAGATTACAGGAGGGTAACACTGTGTACTGGTGTGAGTCTGGATCAGGACAGTACAGCAACGCAGTCAACATCACTGCACAGAGTATGTTTTAGAGTTGTACTGTATAAATATACAGAAATATGTTGACTTTTTTAGATTGTGGCCCATTAGTCAGTCACTTGGTATGTTAAGTAAATGTAAATGACTAATATTAACCAAACTCATTTATTTCATGGCCTGCAGATTCAACCCAAATTTTGTCTCAGGTTTAGGCTATAGTGGTAGTGTTATTCCTCAAATCATATAGAACATACCATAATGATATTGATCTTATTGGCATATTTGTCAATTGACATCTACCATTTATTTTATATGTACCTGTTAGCTCTGTGATTGAAACTTGTATGTATACTTTTCACTGTTTTACAGAAAAAGATATTATCCTGGTGAGCCCTGTCCATCCTGTGACTGAGGGAGATTCTGTCAGTCTTTGCTGCAAATTGAAGACATGAAGATTAGATTCTGATGTGTTTTTCTATCGAAATGACAAACTCATCCAAAATGATACTAGAGGGGAGCTGAATATCTCTGCAGTGTCAAAGTCAGACGAAGGCTTCTACAAGTGTCAATACTCGGGGAAAGAGTCACTACAGAGTTGGTTGGCAGTAAAATGTAAGTATGATTAAAACTGTTCCTGCATTTTCTTTTCTGAGATGGAGTCATGATGTTTTTTGTGGGATATTTAGTTTTCAGCTCAATAAAGTCTGAATCAGAATTGAGGAATTGCATTCAGAATAGCCATATTTTAATGTAGCTGATTGCAAACCATAACCCATTTGTAAAAAATAAAACTTTAAAATTTTGAATATAGGGTAGTATTTAGCATCGTATTGTTTACTTGACAATCACACACTGGCCATGTGCATGACAAATAGTTGTAATGTTTGAATAATAGAGAAGCTAAGGGAAACTGGAGCCTCAGGGTTCTGTTCCAGTAGTAAGAAAACATCATTCAAAATCCCATTGACATTTCCAACAACGCTAATAACTAAAAATCCAGCTATGGAACAGAGTCTTGTCTTGTCTTAGAATATAGATATTAAACCCCAGAAACACACTTCATTTTCTCAGAAATCCTATGAAAGAAATGCTGAATGAGAGTTATACAGTTAGTCCGGACCTGACATCATGACTTCAGCTCTCTAAAACTTTCTTCCTGCAGCGTCAAGGTCTTCGTCTCTTGTATCAGTTTTTACCGGACTGCTTGCGGGAATTGTAATGATTATTCTCCTGCTTCTGCTGTGTCACTACAAAAAAGCCAAAGGTGAGACAATGTAAATTAAATGCTCCCTTATTCATGTTTTCTGTCTAACATTACAAAGGAATTCTGATGTCATGACACTGAAGAGAAGATGAAAAATGTGCTAATATCTAATGAAACTGTCTTTTTCACAGATCTATGCTGTGACGGGTTGGTACAACTCCCTTTTCTCTCATCTTGAATGTAACAGCAAGTTTCTTGTTACATTTACTATATTTTACTATGTATTCAAGGCCGATCCAGTCTCTGAGCACCAATCAGGGCTCTGCTACAGACCAAACAGTCAACCAGGATGAAACTCAACAGCATGTATACTCCTCTTTTCCATGGTCAGCCTTTCATTTAATACTGAAGATCAGCCTTTCATATAATACTGTTCAGATCAGAAGTGAACTTGGCTTTTTGTGCTTTCTGAGTTCTCCAAGACTTATAGCCTACCATTATAACCAGTGTTGTGCATGAAAAGAGAATTCATTGAACGTGCTCATGTTTTTAGTGAATGGTGAACTGAACGTATCCATTTGCAACTAATGAACGTGAAAGTGAACCCGCTCAAACACTGTGTTTTACGGCACATGGCATGCCGGCGTTTTGAGTCACAGAATCTGATGGCTCACAGATTTTTGAAATAACACATCGAGCTAAATAATCCAACCAGTCTTGGGAAATATCTGCGAGTGAATGATGATCACAAGAAATCATTTAAGGGTAAGACCACGAGCCAACAGCCACAAAGTTCCTCCACCCAAGTCAAACTCATAACATTTTGTAAAGGAAATGAACGTGAACCAGTTCATTTTTTGGTACTGTGAACTTAGTTCAAAATTTATATTGTGAACTATGAACGTGAACTAGTTAATTTTAATCTGTGTGAACTGAACTTTGAGCTAGCTGTTCTGAAGTGTGAACTTGCGCAACACTGATTATAACAGCATTCGCTCTGCTGCAGGTTAAACACTGTTGAACTAAACTGAACCAGTATCTTAAAATGTTGCATGAAGATTTTCTTTGACCTAAAGTTTAAATTGATATCATGTTGACGAACTTGACTGTGCCTTGATTTTTTTCACTGACCTGTAGGTGATGTTTCTATCTATGAATCAGTCAAAGGCTCTGAAAACACAAGAAACGGTACAGTATAAACCTTTTTAACGTGCAGCTCTCCGAAATAATGAAATCAGCTATGTTTTTATGATTATAACCAATTAAGTAAAATTTAGGAAGTAAAAGCATTCTTATTTCAGGTGGGACAGAGAAGGAATACAGTAATGTCACATTTCAGCTAAAAGGTCTCGACAAAAACAGTGAGTACACAAAATATGAAACATGAAATAAAGACAAAATAATTAATCATTTTTTATTGTAAAACATTTTCATATTATGATCATTTTAACAGGTAAACATGATGATCCAGTGGAGAGCTCCGACTATTATAATCTGAATCTAAAATCTGCCACAGGTACAAACATTAATGTATGACCCTAGATATAAAACCACCGGTTTATTTGTATAAAATTACATTTTTATAAAAGAGTATAATGTCATCAATAAGAATTACATAGAGGAAGTCAAAAGTGGCACACATTCCATCAAGATGTATGTGTTGCTATTTTCCCAGATTCCTACAATGAAGTTGGGGTGTAAAATTGTATCCTAACCAATAGTAATAAAGGCCAAAACTACTTAAATAAAACCCAGGTTCATGAGTGTCATCCTAATTCAAATATTTTCATACCATTAATTTAAATGTAAAAAAGCATCTTGTTTACCTATATATCTAGTTATGCAGATTGTGAAATAATGTTGTAAACATGCTTTTGTGAATTTCTGCCACCTCAACGACACACAGCAGTCACAGCATTCTTCTGAACCTTAATGTGTAAACATGTTCGCTGCGGTGTCAGCACTGTCTAAATCCATCACAGCAACACATCTCTGTATGTGTAAAGAGGAAGTGACAGGTTGAGTTGTGCCCACCCGTGCTGACCAGTAGTGTTTTGGCCTGTTGCTTCACTAACTTTACACACCAGAGCAAAACTCACACAATAGTTTGTTTCAAAGGTTTTTATGATCAGCATCTGATCTTGCCTTGTTGCATTCTGTTGCTACTGTAAAACATGTAACATCTCAAATTCTGACCGTGTTTTAAAACAACTAGAGGAAACTAAAGATAACTGTTCATTTAGAGGTCTAACTGGGAATGACCTTATTATATGCTCAATGCTGCTTTATCGAGTACATTGTATGAAATATTGTAAAATGTCAAATTACACCTTTTATATATTTTTAAATATTTGTTTTTTTTTTCAAGGTCCATGAAGAGAAGTGCATCATCAACAAACAAAAGGAGGCACAGACAACATTAAAAAACTAAATTCATGTTTAAGCAGTCTTGGCAGCAACAAGAAAACAGGATTGCATAACTCTGCTATTCAAATATCAGACTTACACTATCTGGTTCAGTTTTATCATAAATCAAAGCAGATAGTAAAATATGTTGGATGTAATTCTGTCTTGATCTCAAACTGTGTGTTTTTTGTATTTATAGATGTATATGTTTTGTTGTAATTATTTCAGTATTCCTGTCAATTAACGCAGGTTATAGCGTAGGCCTGTCTGTGAAATAAGGATCAGCCACAGATGTAGCCATTTATACAGAAACCTAACTGTCCATTCAGCTACCGGCTTATTTATACCTTTGCTGAAAATGAATGATCTCATCATTTCTTTTTTGGGTCTGCTGTGATAAAATTGAGGAAATATCATCAGAGTTTCACAAACACTTCCTAAATAACAATAATAGGAGTCAGGTTGGAAATCAGTAAAGTGTAAAGTATTTAAAATATCTATCCACATGTCACACACATGGCTTAAAGCTGAATTCTGTAACTTTGTAGCTGTTACAGCTTAGATCTATCTATTATGTTGTGTTTATGTATCTAACCTCTTTGTATTCAGCTGTTAACCATTCAACATTTAGCATTAAAATTATTTTTGACCATGAAATGTGACGAGTTTGTTCATCTTGTTGTCTTGATTGAATTGAATTGAAAATCATAATAGGTTTGATCTTTAAAAGTTTTGGAATATAATTAAAGATTATGAAAAACATAGGTTGAGCTTTTAAATCATTTTACATCTGTCTCAGCTTATATGTTAAGTTGCAGGCTTCAAGGTCAAGCTTATTCAAATGAAATGTTGCTATACAACATATACATCTTGCAGACAGGAAATAATAATAATAATAATTTTTTCACAGTGTTTGAAAGATAAGATCTGGTGTCAGTGTGATGATTACACTGTGAGAACATCTATCCAGCAACACCTTTTGTAGGTGTGAAGAGGAAGTGAAGTTGTGTTTAATTATTTCTCTAATAGATAGATATATATATAAATCTGCCTCCCTTTAATTACCTAAGATCTGTATATTGTAGCTAATGTTGTGCTTGTCTTGCATCTAACCTTGTCATTTTCAGTTATAACTAGCAGAGTGAAATCTAATCAAATGAGCATGACTGATCACTTAACAACAAACTAACTGATGATCCAGTATCGCCAATGTGGCGATGACACTGTTTTTCCTAAAACATCAAAACACTGGGTGTAACTATGAAGTTGAATTTAATTATCTCAAACTTACAAGCAGTGCCTTGGCTTGTTTTTTTCTCAGGCTCTAGTTGCAGCAAGATATAGCATTTAAAAAAAGTTACATTTGGTACCCAAGTGGTTGCTGTATGTTTTATGATGTTTATGACAAAGTTAAGAGGGAAAGATATCTAATGTTGTCTGGACAGAGCACTCACTCACTTCTGTTTAGGAGGCAATTTATATTTAGCTTGAAATTCAGTTGGTCACTTCCTGTGCGTGTAGTTGTGACCAAAGCAGAAGAATCTCACCTTAACATGGGAACTTCTATAGAAGTTCTTATATATGTTTTCTGCTCTCTGCTAATCCACTTTTCCATGCATCACAAACACCACAGATTTTGTAAACTGCCATTCCTACACTGTTTTCACATTTAATGTAGTTTTCTTTCTATTTGGGGTAAAATACATCTTACAACAAATTACAACTTGCATGTGGTCTTCCTTTTTTGTGTTAGATTTTGTTACAGTTCACATAGTTCACAGTTGTCACAGTACACTTCAAATATAAAGGTAATTTTGCACCAAATTAAATTTGTTGTGTTTTGTCTAATATGCAAGGACCATGACATTGTCTTCCCTGCATGCTATCTACAGTGGCTGGGCAGGAAGTGTAAATATGTCCGACTATGTGGTCAAAACCAGCGTAGAGGTGTGAGTTTTGTGTCAGGGTGAGAGAAGGAAGCAGAGATGGGCTAAACTTCCTCTGATCTCATATATGTATGAAATGTAACTTCTTTTCCCCACAGTTCTCTGTTTGTCGTCCTGCTCTAGTTTCAGTCTTTCTGTTCATCAGAAGCAGAGGGATAGAGTTTCAGTGCTGGATGTGAGGATGGGGCAAACTTTCTTCTGTGTGCTGTCATTATTCTGTGAGTACATCAGTAACTTTTTTTGTTTTAACGGTACAGATTAAGGAAAGTGTAGTGAGAAGAACAGAGTATCAGATGTTTGTCCAACCATAGATGCTGGTTGGTGAAACTCCAGCTGTTTTTAAATGAAGTACATTGAAGTACTCAATACATCTTCTCTGCATCACGTGACTAAATCGATCACAATACTGGTGCCGGCTACCGTTGAATGAAGATTGTTTATCAAAAATGTAAATCACTGTAACCTCTTCCACTAAATTTCATATTGTCCAGTATAATTTTAAGGCAAATTAAAATGATTAAATATTTTAGTGTTAAATATTTGTTCTACTGTAGATTATAACCGACAGGTGACAAATTAAGGAAAAACCAATACAAATTGTCTTAGTAAGGTGTTGGGCCATCATGTGCCGCCAGAACAGATTTAATGCACCTTGGTATTGATTCAGTAAGTCTCTGGAACTCTGCTGGAGGGATGGAGGGTCATTCTTCCAAAAGATATTCCCTCATTTGGTGTTTTGATGATGGTGGTGGAGAGTGCTGTCTAATATGTCAGTCCAAAATCTCCAATTGGGTTGAGATCTGGTGACTACGAAAACCATAGCATATGATTCACATCATTTTCATACTCTTCATTCAGTGACCCCTCGTGCCCTACGGATGGGGGTATTGTCATCCTGGAAGGGACCACTCCCATCAGGATAGAACTTAACTTTTGATTGTGCGGGCAAGATGCATGTTTGGGTGGGCTGAGTCCTGCCCATAGATACAGCTTTCCTTAGTGCGTGTGTGTGTTTGTGTGTGTGGGTGTGTGTGTGTGAAGGGGGCAACTCCATGAACACACACAATCTTAATCAGTTTGAAAAACATAACGGTTTTGTAACAGGTAATGCAAAGCAGACTGGCTTCGTCTCCATAGCAACGGTGGCTGAGGATCATGGGTAATGTAGCCTAGCCTTCCGCTATCCAAAACTGACAAAAAAAACCTTTATTTCTCAGAATTGAAGGAGAAATAATTAAAACTGATGGCTGTAACATGATCCTATCATATTGTTGAATTATCCACAATTTTTGTGTTGAGAAATGTTGAGGATATTTTTAAAAGAAAACCTTAACATGGGAATTGACAGTGAGGAAAATAGTTTCGGGCGGCGGGTCCTCAATTCTCCAATGGGACTGATGCTCACAGCGTCTTAATACGCCGCGGTCAGGTTAATATTGGAGTGAATGGATGGCCGGAGCAGTTGCTCAGAGAGTCTAATGTTGCTGCAGATGGGTTTAGATTGGAGTTAGCCTGGTGCGTCTCATATAGACACAGAGGGGCGTGACAAAGTTCAGGGGGAGTTTTCCCATATTTCTGCTTGATATTTGCAAGAATCTGGATGTTAACGACCCTGGTTTTAGTAAGCAACCACACTTGAAACCAGAATTCAACCGCAAGGCGAGAACATCTACAGATTCTATGCTGAAGTTATGGGATGCTTTTCACTATAATACTGCAAATTTTGGACATGGACATTTTAAGTTAAAATGTCTTTTCAAGTACAGCTTGAAGGCAGCATTTCAGTCACTGTGAGACTGTGTAATAAATTGATTTCAGTGAGAGCTGATCATGACACCTGTGGTTTAATGTCCTTTTAAAACTGCAAACTGTAGATAGCCACTTTACTGATTCTGGAAGGAAAATTATTCTGCATAACATGCACAAATAAACACACAGTAAAATGTTAGTAAATGATGTGAGGTGATTAAATTCAATCGTTTTATGTTTCATGGATGTGCAATAATTACTAATTGTTCATGCCATTTTTAAATTAAACATTTTTTAGGGACCAGGAATAAACCTTTTCACATGAGACAAGTTAATATATTTTGTAACACGTCAAAGTATGCTGGTCAAAGCCCCTGCAGTTGTCTTGAGCTTTGTGTAAAAGTGAAGGAAGAACAGAAGGAGAAGTTGGAGAAAAATGCTGCTCTCATATTGATATGAACTGTAACTTCTCTCTTCTCTCTTTCTGCTGCATTATTATTAATGCGAAGTAGAACAATTTCTCAGAAGCAGAGCAGCAGAGCGACAGTGTCCGTGCTGGATGTGAAGATGGGGCACACTCTGCTCTGTGTGCTGGGCTTATTCTGTGAGTACATCAGTGACTTTCAGAGGCAGACTCATGTTTTTTATCAATAAGATCTTGGTTGCTGATTTGGGTTGGTTCAGAGTGGAGGACTGTTAAATACACTGCTGGACTAGTTATTTTTGCACTACTTTTTGCACACACACATTTGCACAATGCATGTACAGTATATGGGCTAAGATATTGTTATTGTTATATATATATATATATATATATATATATATATATATATGTATATATATACTGTAGCTTTTTGAATATAATTTATTGCTTATTTTATTTTACATGTTTCATTTTAAAGAGGTTTTTTATTTGTGTCCTACATCTTTACCAATAACAGAATATCATCACAGAAATGTGTGAAACTGCTGATTGATAAGAAATAGTGATGAAGCTCCAGCTGAATGTTGAATGCCTTTGTTTATTGTCTGATGAAGTTTTAATCTTTATTTTAGTGCTGAATACACTCCTCTACGGACACGCTGAAGGTGACCAATTGTCTTTTTTTCTGTTTTTTACATATTTACTCACTCTTACATTTTGCTCATATCCTCTTTTTGTGTTTGTGTTTTGCCGTGTCTGTATGTAACATTTTACTCCATGTAGCAATACAAATGATAAAATGACTAGATTAGTGCCCAAGAGTGTGAACTTGCATATTCCTCCAAACTGCGGTTCACATCATCTCACTCATTTTGGGTAGTGACATGGTGTGCTGGCTGCCACAGTGTGTTTTTTGGTGTTACCTCTGGGAGCCGCTGTAGTCAGAAATTGTCAGATGCTTCACAAACAGATGGGTCACGAATTATAAACCAGCCTAAAGTGTCTTAGTTAGGTTTTGGGACAAACCCCCAGAACAGCTTCAAAGCTCCTTTGCATAGATTCTCCAAGTCTCTGAACTGTATTGGAGATGTTCAGTTGGAGTGAGATGTGGTTACTGTGAAGGCGATATCATAATATTCAGTGGGAGGTAGGTTCACTTTGATGAAAAAAACATTATTATTGTTTGAAATGCTACACCAAGAATCCAAAAAGTACGTCACAAAATAGTCTAAGCTCAAACGTCTATTTAATAGCTTTTCTGAGCTTTCAGTTGCAGTTCACTGTCTTCATTCAGCAAAGATTTTTATTTTTTGTCTTACAGTAAATGCTACGTAAAGTATTCATACTTTACTTGAAAAACTACTAAGCAAGTGCTGAACAACAAGTGAATCTTTTCTGTGCCTTCACCTAACTAGTCATTAAACAGACAGTCTTCAATTTCAAGCAGATTTTGTCACAAGGGTGCAGGTGGACGTGAGAGCTTAATGCACTGCAACTTAAGAAAATGTTGCAAATGCAGAAAACACAAGCAAACAGAGAAATGCTGCAAGTTGTACACAACACAGTGGAAGTTTCCAGAGGGAACTGAATGATGAATCGATGAATACTTTAACCACTTGTCAGTGATATTGGAAAATGAGCTTATTTTAGATTTCTCTTTTATTACTGAAGATAATGGGTACACCTAGCATCAGTCTTTTACTGACTTAGTTCTGTTGTTATGTACGACTTTTCTCTATTTTCTTTTGTTCTCTGTATTTGCGGCCGTGTATGTGTTGTCAAACTGTTGAATATGTTTCTTAACTTGCATGTGTTTTCTTAAGCTGCAGTGTGTTGAGCCTCTCTGCCACCACTCAAGGGGCTGCTGACATGTAGAATTCCCTTTTGTTTGGAGTTTGATTGTGTAAATAAACATGTGCAAACAAATCCGTTCCTTTAAACAATAAGTTACACATAATGTTAAACAAAAGTGTTTCCATTGTGTTGTAACAATGTGAATACACTTTTGATGGCATGCCCATTGCAGTTATTTCCTTGTTTTATTGTTTTTCTAAACTAAACAGCACCAAGACGTGAGGTTACACTGACAGCAGGGAACACAGTCATACCAGTAGGGGGCAGTGTGATACTGAGCTGCTCTGTGGAGAACCCTGCAAGCTTCAAATATCTATGGTTCAGTCGTACCTCAGACTCTCCTGAAAAACCTTCTCCTCAGATTGTAGAAGACAGACGTATCTCACATGGAGGCAAATACACCTGCAGAGGATTGAGAAGTGAACCAGATGTCCTCACACCTGAAAGTAATGTAGTCACCATTCAGGAAACTGGTGAGTTTAGTCTTTTGCTCTGGAAAAAACAACCTACATTCTTAGTGTTTTTAAACAGTGCCTAAGGTGTGGAAGAAATCCATTTTAGTTGAATGAATAAATTACGTTAGCTTATTAACCCTTCAGTGAGAAAAGTTAAATCCTTCGTCATGGCAACAATGGGCTATTTGTTTGGCCTCCTTCGATTTGTGTACAGACACAATAGAGAAGTTGAGGATGCTTCCTTAATGCTGCTCAGTTTTATTTATAAACATCTGGAATCGGGTAAAACACATGACAGCTGAATGCAGTATTTGTGGACTTGTTGCTGTACAGTAGCTGAAATGGTTTTGTCTTGTTTTATTCCACATGTTAAATAGGTGGGATAGCCTCTACATTGTTTTGTTGAAACAATTTGGAGAGTCGATGATGTCAGATGAACATCTTTCCTCTGTTAGCTCCCTTTTTGTATCTGATGCAAATCATCTTTTTTAAGCGAGTGTTCATAAAGAAAGATAATTGTGAACACACACAATCATTGGAAACAATGTTGAAAGTTCTCCAGATTTACAGGGTTATTGATGACAAATTCTGCTGGACAGCAAACATAAATGTTGTCAATGCCAAAAACATGTTTTTATTTATCAAGATTTTAAGTTGCATAAACTTTAAATCCTAATGTTAAATAAAAAGGTGCTGACTTGTTCATAGACCTTTTTACTGAAACCATTTTTACATTTTCAGAAACCAGCCTGCATGATAAACTACATGTTAGACACGAGACTTACAACAAAATGTTCTTCCATATTGCTGGGGTCAACAGTACTAAATGTACTAAATGCATCCTGTGGAAGGCTACTAGTATTCTGGTATTCTGGGAGACTGTTGTGACCCTCTGTGAGCTCTTCTGTCCTTTGAGCAGCTGCTGGTATTAACACAGCTTGGCACTTTACTGGCCTTTGAGTCGTTTCTTTTAAACAATTTGCAACATTATAATTGTTGTGTTATGGCTGTTGAGTTGTAATCGTATGATGTTTTAAATTTTGCTGCAGAAAAAACAACATGCATTCACATAATTACCATAAGGGTTATAGCGGAGAACGATTACTTTTATTAGTTTTTAATCCTGTTTGTATCCTAACTGGGTATTTCTGATGTTAACAGTTCCCAACAGGGTTGTTGTGACCCTTCAACCCAACTGGCCTCAGATCTTCAGTGGTGAGGCGTTCACTCTCAAATGTGAGATCGAGGGAGGAGGAAGCACTAAATGGACGTATGAATGGACACCAGCTAAATTAAACATACCTCCAACATACAGTGAATACAGGATCAGCAGAGCTACTGAGTCCCACAGTGGAGACTACAGGTGTAAGGGCAGAAGGGACTTTTTCTTAACACAGTGGAGTGACGCCATCAGATTGACAGTATCATGTAAGTTGGACCGTCTGTGATTCATACTGAAAATGTCATGTTTTTAATGTTTTCATTTATCTAAATAAAACAACAGGAAACATTTCTCCCTCCAACAATAATGAAGTCTCTTACAGACAGCTCAGTGACGAATTCTGTTTTTCTTTTAGTGTGGAACCAAAATAACTGAAAAGGAGCCAGTGATCAGAGTCCTGCAGCTGTTAAAATATAATCATTCACAGGGAAATGTACAGGAATGAACAAAGAATATCAAGTAACCTATAGGGAGGAACAATGCTGCAGTTTAACACTGTTCCCCACAGCAAGAAGGTTCTGGGTGTGAACCTCACCTTTGAGCAACTGGTTGAGTTAACTCGCAGGTTAGGTTAGTTTAGATTAATCTCCTAATTGGCTAGTTTACATTGCCTGTAGGTGTTAGTGTGAACGGTTGTCTGTGTTATGTGTTAGCCCGGTGACAGACTGACAACCTGTCCTGGTGTCCCCTTGCTCTCGCCCAGTGTGAGCTGGGATAGGCTCCAGCTCCGTGTGACCCTGCAAAGGATAAGTGGGTACAGATAATGCATAAATAGATAGTATGTGTTATACAGTTATCTTCCAAAAAATGAAAAACCACAGTGAAAGTGTTCAACTTGGCTTTTCAACACTTGAACACAAGTTTTTGCCAAAGGGTCTGCACAAATGTAGCATTCATTACTGCAGCAGCAAATTATCATGCGACTGACATTTTATATACTGATTTTAAGAATTCATAGTTTTTAGGTTTGTGCAAAACAGGACGTGAGAAAGAGTCTGAAAGCATGAACAACACATGCTGCATCTTTAATCAAACAATCAAAACAAAACACAATGCTTCATTATGTTATTCAGGCATATCACAAATGGTGGCAGCGTCACATTTCACAAATGATTGTTGCTTGCAAATAAATTTGCAAGTTCCTACAGGGCTCTCCCAAGTATGGTGTTTGTTTTGAGGTAAAAGTGAGGAAAGTATCTCATGCTGCAAAATGCAGCTTGCATGTTGCAAAGGTGGTGAATTGTGCTCCTGGATAGTTACAGTAGAGAAACAGACAAGAAACACAGGAAAAGAGAGAGAGGTATAACATGCAACAGAGGTCCTTTACAGGAATGAAACTAGCATGTGACCAGTATGTATAAATTAAATTCAGTGTTAACATTAACAATATCACTTAATGCAAGTTTAAGTCTCAACATTTTCTTGCCTGTGGGGGCTGCACTATTTAAATTGCACTAAATCACAGGGACAGTAATTTCCTTTTTTATGTCTTTGTTGTAAATTAAACAGCACACAGACCAAAGGCTGAACTGAGAGCTGACAGGAGAGTCATTCCAGCAGGGGGCAGTGTGACCCTGACCTGCTCTGTGAAGCCATCATCATCATCTGGTTGGAAATACTTCTGGTACAGAGGAGAGAAAACCTCTGAACCCCTGACCGCACAAGATGCTGTCTTCCTCTCAGATGGACAAATCAGAGTCTCACAGGGAGGACTCTACTGGTGCAGAGGAGGAAGAGGAGACCCAGTTTACTACACAGAGTACAGTGATGCAGTCGGTAAAGAAAAAAATGGCTAATTGGCATTATTATATGGAATACAAAATGCTGAAAAAATACATTGTGTATTTATGAATAATGATTAAGAGTAACACTAAAAACATGTTTGATTTTTAACCTTTTTTTCAATTTTTGTATTTGGGGCCTCTTGATCATGAACAGTCACAAACAGAGCTGTTGTCACTCTGCAACCCAACTGGCCTGAGATATACTATGGAGAGACGATCACTCTGAGATGTGAGATCATGGACGGAGGAGACACTGAGTGGGAGTATGAATGGACGACATCCAGCTCAGACAGACTTCCAAAGCACAGTGATCAGGTTATCAGTGCCACCATTTACAGTGGTGGGAACTACTGGTGTAAGGGTAAACACAAAAAGGAATTGTTTTCAACAGAATGGAGTGATCCGATCACACTGACACTGTTGGGTAAGTTGCACTGCATTTAATTCATTGAGAAAATGTCGTGATTTTGAACTTCCACCCAACTCAGTGACGAATTGTGTTGTTTTGCGTTGTGTGTGTGTGTAAAAACAGGTTGAGGAGTGATCATTTAGTGCACATTCAAAATGTACTTAATTATTTTAGTCACAGATTAAGAAAATAAATAAAAAAGAGTCATAGTGCAGATCGCAGTGATTAAATGAGTATTTTCTGTGGCCATGGTACAGTTAGTTTTATGACCACCACCAAGAATGGAGGAAATTAATTTTGTATTCATTTTCATGAAGGTATTTTAATTGGATTAATTCACACGAACAGTAATGACCTTTTTTCATCTTTGTTCTAAACTGAACAGCACGCAGACCAAAGGCTGAACTGAGAGCTGACAGGAGAGACATTCCAGCAGGGGGCAGTGTGACCCTGACCTGCTCTGTGAAGCCATCATCATCTGGTTGGAAATACTTCTGGTACAGAGGAGAGAAAACCTCTGAACCCCTGACCGCACAAGATGCTGTCTTCCTCTCATATCTACAAGTCTCACAGGGAGGACTCTACTGGTGCAGAGGAGGAAGAGGAGACCCAGTTTACTACACAGAGTCGAGTGATACTATCAGTATGAACAAAATTAGTGAGTTTGTCATTTGTTTTTGAAACAGAATATAAAAACAATTTTGTATTTGTAATTATTGATTGATAAAATGGCTAAATGACATTATGTTTTAATGTAGATTTAACGTTTGTCATTTTTTGTATCTCTACTGTGAATTCCTGAACAGGAACAGTTCCCAACAGGGCCATTGTGACCCTTCAACCCAACTGGCCTCAGATCTTCAGTGGTGAGACGTTCACTGTCAGATGTGAGATTGAGGGAGGAGGAGACACTAAATGGACGTATGAATGGACACCAGCCAAATTAAACACACCTCCAACAAACAGTGAATACAGGATCAGCAGAGCTACTGAGTCCCACAGTGGAGACTACAGGTGTAAGGGCAGAAGGGACTCATATTCCTCAACAGAGTGGAGTGATGTCATCACAGTGATAGTATCAGACAGTAAGACACATTACATTTCTTTCTAAATGAATATTATACAGCTCATTAAAAAGTTCTTTTGGTTCATATATATTTTTAAAAGTAAATCTTCCAGTTTGTATGTACTGATTGTGCAGGATGCATTTGATCCACTATCATGTTTTTACTCTGAAAAATCTCTTTTCAACAGAACCCCAGCCTGTCCTCACTGTGTCTCCATCATGGCTGAGTCCTGCAGACTCAGTGACTCTGAACTGCAGTGTTAAAGATCCCTCTGCAGGATGGACGTTCTACTGGTATAAGGCTGTTCCCAAACTAGCAGACATCTCCTACAGCGATGAGCTGCTACCTGGCAGCAGCAGTGGGACTGAACAGGATTCCTACATTGTTCATGGACAGACACACACAGCAGGATATAAGTGCAGAGCTGGAAGAGGAGCTCCAGTGTATTACACTCAGTACAGTGAACCAAAGTTCGTCTGGTCTGGAGGTCAGTTTGTTTCCGTCTGTCCTTCTGTCAAGAAGCAGATGTTATGTCATCACCTCGGTTCATCCACTTTCTGTCTGTGACCAACATACAGTATCTTTAAAACTAACGCTTATACTGACAAATAATTGGCTGTGTACATTCGTGCTCCCCCAATGGAAGAAATGTATTGATTGTGGTGACCTTATGATCTTTCCTCTCTCGCTAGCATCAAGCCAAGCTTTCTGCTTTCCACCTTACTGTGTGATATAAATACTGGACTGGGAGGAACTTCCTTGTTTCCTTCTGTCCTTTTACTCTCTCTACTTCCTTTTTCAGTTCATCTGACAGCATGAAAGACACCAAAAGAGAGAGATGAGATTTTCGCTGAAACTTTACGCTTCATTGCAATGAGTAACTTTTCTTATCTTACTTACTTAAGTAACTTTGGAAACTTAAGCTCATCTTACTGCCTATACTTATATTTATACTTACACAACAGGCAGGACATGTATAGTTAGAAGACACTTGGTTAGCGGTCAGGTAGGCGTACAGACAGACAAAACAGTCAAATTCAGGAAATAACAAACCAAAGAAGTCAACAGGTTAATGGACAAGATAAACAAACAGCTAGAGAGCTGAGACCACTCCGACAAATAAGAGGAAAACACTGACTGTGTATAGAGAGACAATGTAGCACAGTTCAGTATGAAATACTCCCCCCTGTATCTTTGAAAGATGGCAGGGAAAAGTATGCAATGTTTGCACTAATCCTCAGCAATAAAAACAAAATGAAAGGAAAGGAATATTTGCATTGTGGCATTTTTAATCGTAAGATCACTGTGCTCCCCCCTTATTACATGTTGTTTTTCAGATTTTCATTCATCAGCGTCTCTCACAGTGAGTCCTGACAGAGTGCAGCACTTCCCCTCTGACTCTGTCTCACTGAACTGTGAAGGAAACTCTGCTGAGTGGAGAGTGAGGAGGTTTACTGAGGACGGCTACCCGTCATACTGCTCCTACTGGGGGACAATGACTGGATCCACATGCAGCATAGGCCGTAACCGGCAGAGTGCTGCAGTGTACTGGTGTGAGTCTGGATCAGGAGAGTTCAGCAACGCAGTCAACATCACTAAACAGAGTATGGTTTCATTACATTTCCTTTATCTTTTATAAATGATTTTAAACATCCCATTATGTGTTTCAACTTATAATTTAGAATTATGTTTTGTACATCTACATTGAGGAGTACGGTACACTGACATTTAGAGAGTTTGGCCTGTTACTCTGCTACATGGTATCTTAAGTAATTGTAGGTGACTAACAGTAACCAAAATATTTTTTTCTGGTCTATAGATTTAACTTAAGTAAGTTCAACCTATTTTATAATAATTCAATATTTAGCAGCACCTTTTTACACAAAACAGGTTACACCAAAACGAAGAAAATACTGTGCAGTCAGAAGTCCTCTGCAGAGCAGTATAATTCAGTCAGGTGCTGGTCAAACACAGGTAATGCCAAAGAATCAAAATTGAAGAAAAGGTTAGCTGCACACCAGAAAACTCAGCTCGGGACCAACTTAAAACTTCTTGGACACAACAAGTAGGAAACAACAAAAATTGGAAATTAAAATCTGTTGACAATTTAATTATTTTACAGATCCAAGATGTTTTTGAAGTTGGTCCTTAGCTGAGTTTTCTGGCATGTGGCAAGCCCTTTCTTCATTTTTGATGAAACAAAAAATTACTATTTTGATAATTCTCACTGTCATTTTTGTAGCAGTAGCCATCAGCTGTTTGTTTCATATGTAGCCATTAGTAATGTTATCGACTGACTACTCATCTGTGACTGCAGTCAAACCAGAAGTGTTTCCCTGAGGTAGTCCATTCTGTAAACTTCTCCCTAAAATGTATACTGGCCACCACCACCAAATATAATTGTTTTCAATTAATAAACATAGTTAAGTATTTTCTAAAATTGTCTTTTAACCATGTACATCATCACAGCTCCAGCTTTAATCTCATTCTGTTTCCAAAGAGCACATATCTCCCCTGCCTAGGCTGAAAACCATTCCTTCACCTTACTGTGATGAGGACTGGATGCAGTATACAGTAGATTTGTGTAGGTTTATGGGGGATCTGTACTTATGTTTTTATGTCAAAGGTCACCGTTTAAGTACTGTGTAGTTTGTAGGACTTTGTAAACACCTGCTGTTTATTAGGCAAAAGGTTACTTATACAGTAAGACACATAAGTTGTATGTACACAAGATAAAATGTCAGATTTCATGATCACTCTGTAAAGTAAGTAAGTGTTAAAAAACAACAATATGTGTGATCTATTCTCACCATTCTCCATCACTTATTCTGAAGTTCTGCACCAGGTGATCTCTGACTGAAACCTCATATTCTTTGACTGTTTTACAGATGGAGATATTATCCTGGTGAGCCCTGTCCGTCCTGTGACTGAGGGAGATTCTGTTAGTCTTAGCTGCAAGTTGAGGACAGAAGAATTTGTTTCAGATGTGTTTTTCTATCGAAATGGCGAACTAGTTCAAAATGATACCAGAAGGGAGCTAAACATCTCTGCAGTGTCGAAGTCAGATGAGGGATTCTACAAGTGTCAACACTCAGGAAAAGCGTCACCACAGAGTTGGATGTCAGTAAAATGTGAGTATTATTGATTTAAAGTCTTCTTTGTTTATGTTTGCTACAATAGCTTTCACCCAGTGGTTTGTGTAAAAACAACCAGTGCAGTTATGTGGTAGTTAGCTACATGTTCAAAAAATTCAAATGTTTTGCAGTAAATAGTCTGCATCAATAACAGCACAAAAAATTCAGACTCATCATTTAGTGACCTTACACAATACAATGTTACATAAGGGTCATTGTTTTTCCTTTTTAATGGTTTTCACCAAAACATACAAAGATTTTTTTTAAAGCAGCAAAATTAAAAACTTAATGTTTCGTCCCCACGCTTATAAAAGTAAAATGTATTCCTGCTTCAAGCAGATATTGTTTGCCACAGTTTACAGAAAACCAGTTCCTGGTGATAGAAGTTAAAAATAAAAATGGGAAGAAAACACAAATTAGCTGCTGCTGATGTAAATGGGAGAGACTACCACTTATAAATACACAAACACCTTCCTCAGTATAGCCTTACTAGAATTAATCAGAAAAGACCACAAAAGTCACACAATGTTGTCGATGATTTTTTTGCTCTATATTTTTCCATGTCTCTGATCTGCTTTCAGTCATGCTGCCCACTAGACCCTGGACTTGGGCCCCCTCTTGTGTAATCCTCTCATAGACAAAGTTAATGAATACTGATTCTTTCTTATTGCAGCGTCCAGCTCTCCATATGCTCCATTTCAGATCGTTGGGCTGGTTATTGGTATCTTACTGATTGTTCCCCTGCCACTGCTGCTGCTGTGTTGGTACAAAAAGTCAAAGGGTGAGATCTTTTCCTGTTTATTTTAGATACATTACTCTGTGCTAATTAAAAATCACTGAGGAATTTTGATGCCATGACATGGAGCAGTGTTTCAGTTTGCAAAACAAAATCATGAAACGTAATAATTACTATTAAATATTACTATTATTTCTGTTTCACAGATACATGTTGTCACAGGTTGGTACAACACTCTTTTTCCATCTTAAACATACCTTATTAATTTTATTTTACTTTTACTAGTTTTTACATATTACTACTTATGTACATTTTGCTACTTCATGTTTCAGGCTCATCCAGTCTCAGAGAACCAATCAGAGCTCTGCTACAGTCCAAACTGTCAACCAAGATGAAAATCAGCAGCAAGTATACTCCTCTCTTCTCCATGGTCAGTCTTCCATCTAATCTTGGATTAATTTCACAGCTATTTCTAACAATCTTCTATATTAATATCCAGTTATTATATTTATAATAATAACAGCATTCCCTGTGCTGCAGATTTAACACTGTTAAACTAAATCAAGTACTACGATATCATTGACATGAAGTGACTAATTTTATTTTTGCTGACCTGTAGGTGATGTTTGTGCCTATGAAACAATCAGTGGCTCTGGAAACACCGGAAGTGGTATTGTATAAACTCTGATTCATGCAGAGCAGCCTAAAATGATTTTAGCTGAGTGATTAAAATTCAAGCCAGTAAAACTTTCTAATTTCAGGCAGACTAGCAGATGAATACAGAAATGTGATATCTCAGATTCAGCTCCAAGTTCTTGCAAAGAGTAGTGAGTACACACATTCTGAAACATCAAAAATTAATTCATTTATAGTTCCTTTAACCAGCAGTCCCCAAATGTACATGTATTACATAACCAAAAGTGTGTGGACAGCCGAATATCACACCCATACAAAAGTACACATTGTTATCCACATACTTTGTGTGTAGGTTCAGAGAGAGCTTGAATTGTTTTATCATATTGTTTTAACAGGTTTTCATGATGATCCAGCAGAGAGCTCTGACTACTGTAATGTGAATCCAGATTCAACTGCAGGTACAAATATTAACACTAGCTATTTAGCTACTGGGTCATTTGCATTTTAATTACATTTTTACTAAATTGTTTCATATCATAATTATTTAATACACTTGATGTTCATATAACTGTAGGTCAGTATGCAGGTCAAATTAAAGTTAATATATGCATTTATAACTGGGAACAGCCTCTATGACATTACAGGGTTAATGTATCAAGTATATATTTTTCAGTTGTATTTATTGTGAGTTCCAGGTCCATAAAGAGAAGTGCATCATCAGCAAAATAAGAGCAGCGTGGACAACGACATGAAAAACAACATTCATGTTTAAACAGTGTTGACAGCATTCATACAACTGCTGACATCTGAACATCAGACACACAGTATTTTGTGCAGTTTGATAGCAGATCATATAAAAGAATTGCAAGTCTGTTATGTTGGATTTAATTCCCTGTTGATTTCTGCTGAATTTGCTTTTGTACTTTGTAGGTTACATGGCATAGGCCTATGTGTCTTTGCATGTCAGTAATGGAGTTTGGTTGGGTGGCTTGTTATCTCCAGTCTTGTTAAACTTATATATAACTTGTCTAGGTAGTTAAATGTTTGTAACTTAAGTTATATTTTTGGTAATCTCATTATTAATCATTTTATATATGAAGGCAGTTAGGTTTTACTTTCTCCCTGCAGTTCTGGTCTTCATCAGTTGTTGAGTGTGTTCACCATAGTGCTGACTTTAACATCAGATTTAAGGCCAATAAGAGTAAAGTAATAATTAAATGCAAAGCAGAAAGAAAAATTGTATTTCCTGATAATTAATTCTACATATAAATGTATATGCCAGTTGGACAAGGTGGAGATTATTATTTATTATTATTGATGGATGCAGTTGTTATCCTACAGAAATATGTACGAGCTAAACATTTGAGTTGTGACAACTTTGCAGACATTTATATTTACAAATTGAGGGACTTGTGGTCTCCACCAACATCTAGTTTTAAATCTTATATATCTTTTTTATAGTATATTGTATCTTTCTTTCTGCTATGTGTCTGTAATAAAGGGAATTCAATTGACACAGGTGTGTTTTCTTGTACAAATGTTGGCTAGTGCACCCTCTCTACACTTCTTTTTCCCTCTTCAGGCCACTCTAACTTATTCAGTTTGTTTTTTTAGTGTGAAATCGAAATAACTGAAAAGGAGCCACTATTTAATGTAGTGTAGCTCTTGAAATATAATCATCACTATGATAATCCTCTTCACCCCCCCCACTAAGAAAAATTATTTTTGGTTCAAGGTATTTGCAGATGCCATCTGATATCACTTACCACAAGGCGCTGCACACATGTAGCATTGTAGTACATGTATGTATGTAATGTAATGTATTATCATGGCATGTATTATTATGGTTCAGTATTTTTAGCAAATACTCCAACTGACATATAACTCAATGTTTATTTTATCTTATTTCTGATGTTTTCTTAATTTGCTTCTATTTTCACTATTTGCATGTGTTTTCTTGTGTTGCAATGCGTTGAGCTCTCAAGCCACTGTAGCAAAGCAACCTTGCAGCATCCAAAATTACTGACCCTTTCAGATGCAGCAGATGCCGAGAGGATGATCATATCTATCTCGGGAAGGAAATTGAAATGACTCTGTATCTGCTGCCTGGCAAATCATGTGACCTCCCCTACACATTTCATCTTATCTCAGCATTATGTTCTATGCCATACCTTAAATTCAGTGAATGCCTATTACTTACACACCACATCTGCTCAGTACCTGCAGGAGGACTAACAGTGAATTCACAGGTTAGAGGTTTTTACCTGTACAAATGCAAACCATTTAAGAATTAGTTAAATTGGAATATAGTTCAACATATTGCAGCTTTGTTGCCTGATGGATTTAAAGAAGCTCAAACGTGAATTTTATAGTTGTTGCTTTTAATCATAAATCCCTTCAGTCAGTTATTTATGTATGAAACAGACTTCCAGTGTAGTTATGTGAACTTTGCATAAAACAGAAGTAATCACAGAGAAACTTGGTGGTTGCACAAAAACATCTGATGTTATTGATATATAACGTGTCACTTCTTTCCCCAACAGTTCTGTTTCCCTTCATTTGAAGCAGGTTTAATGTTTTGGTGCTGGATGTGAGGATGAGGCACACTTTGTTCTGTGTGCTGGGGTTATTCTGTGAGTATCATTAACTTTCTGTCTTAGAGTTGCTCAGATTAAGGAAAATGATTGCAGTGAGAATAACAACAATAATTTGATACCTATACACTATCCAGCTATAATTGCCAATGCCTGTGTTTATCTCTTTAATAGTTCGCACAGTTTGATAATGAAGTATCAATCTTTATTTTAGTGCTGAAGACACGCCTCTATGGACATGCTAAAGGTATATTTCCTTTCTTTATTGTATTTGTTTGTTTATTTACTTGAGATGAAACTCTGCCTACCAAATTACTCTACTTACTCTACTGAATATATTGATCGTATATTGTAAAAAATATGCTTTACTATAGCTGAAAAACTTTCTACCACCTTTCTTCCAGAAGAACATGGTTAGCAGTTATAAAGCTTAGCAGACTGTACAATCCAGAGGGCTTTGTTCTAAATGACCAGCTTTCATATTAAAAATAAGACATGAAGGACAGGGATTTGCTTAACACATCAAGGATTCATATAATTATAGGTGGCATTCACAACAAACCTCTGATAACATAATATAAAGAGTTTGGCACTGCGTTTTTGGTAAACATTGCCTAAACAACATCACAAACAACCCTGTCAAAGGTTTTATGCTGATTAAACCTTTTGTCATTTATATATCCTTATTGGTACTTCTTCAACATGAACAGTGACAAACAGGGCTGTTGTGACCCTACAACCCAAATGGCCGAAGATACACGCAGGAGAGACGATCACCCTTAGATGTGAGATTAAGAACGGAGGAGACACTGAGTGGGAGTATGAATGGAGAACAACCAGCTCAGTAAAACCTCTAAATGGAAATGAATTTAGGATTACGCCTGCTTCTACATTCCACAGTGGAGACTACAGGTGTAAGGGCAGGAACAAAACCGAACAACAGTCTTCAACAAAGTGGAGCGATGCCTTCAAATTGACAGTATGTGGCTGTAAGTCACATTAAATTTAATTTCCACTCAAAATATGAATGATTAATTCAAAGGTTATTTTTGTGTTGTCATAAGTACATATTTATACAGTTTATTTATATACCTTAAGAGAGAGTTTAAAGAAAAAAAATATTGAGTACATGTTTCATTCTGAAGAAAATCACTTCCCAACAGGTAAACCCAAACCTGTCCTCACTGTGTCTCCATCATGGCTGAGTCCTGCAGACTCAGTGACTCTGAACTGCAGTGTTAAAGATCCCTCTGCAGGATGGACGTTCTACTGGTATAAGGCTGTTCCCAAACTAGCAGACAACTCCTACAGGAATGAGCTGCTACCTGGCAGCAGCAGTGGGACTGAACAGGATTCCTACATTGTTCATGTACAGACACACACAGCAGGATATAAGTGCAGAGCTGGAAGAGGGGCTCCAGTGTATTACACTCAGTACAGTGAACGTCACTTTGTCTGGTCTGGAGGTCAGTTTGTTTGTTTCTTGCTTTGTTTCTTTCACAAAATATATTTATTCAGAATGAATTTTACTGAACACATCATTTCAAGTATTGACTTTGGTAACCCCATGACCTCTCTACTCATGCCAGCATCAGACCAATTTTTGTTTCAGATCGACTCCCAAGACAGAATAATGGTGATCAAGTTACATGATAAAATGTTTTATCTGAAAATTTTGATACACTAAATTACTATTTTTTGCACCATAAAAAATATTGTTGGCATATATTGTTAATACAGGCGACAACAAAAGTGTTTAAAAACTACTTTTTCTGCTCAAAATGAGCTTGTATGTGTCTGCATGGATTTTTTAAAGTTTGGTCCAGCTGAATTTTCTCCGCCCCTCCATAACTGTGACGAAGTAGGCAAATCTCCAAGATCTATTACGTATGTTGACCCCCCCAGACAGTGGCAGCAGCTTCCAAAAAGCACACTGGTTGACTGTAGCCCCACTTTGTGCCTTCAACACATACTGTAGCTGCTGGTTACATTAGCATTAGCAAGCCTGATAAGCGACGGCAGAAAAACAATGTCATATGAATGAGATTTATTCCTCTTCATTGGCAGTAAACACAACACATGGGCCCACCGATGTGCTGTATTCAGAGCTTAACTAGTTATGTAGGGCTGACGAACAGTAACATTAAGTAACGCAATAAACAGCATGGCTATGGCTATGTACTGACACTTCCCTACAAACCCACACACCAGGGAGCCACTTGTAGTGGAGCTGCTAGCTCTCAAAGGGCCATAAATGTGCTTCTAGTGACTGTCAATGCTCCACCAGACTCCCAGTCTTTTCAGGGGCGAAACAGAGAGTCTGACAGGGGCTGCTCATGGCTACGTTGCTGTTTCATGAGCGATGGTCAGTCAGTCTCCCTCGTGTCACCTGACCCTCCATGTCAAACACTACATAGCAACGAGGCAAGTCATTGAACTCAAGTTGCATCATGCTGGGAGTGAGGGTGTCTAGCAGAATTTGTGGGTGCAGTTACCCTTTTAAAAATCTGCTGTACAGTTTTAAGTTTCACCAAAAACTGAGGAGAATTTTTGAAATTCTACACTCACGTGAGAATAATCTTGTTTTGTTTTTAAATTGTAAAATTAAAAGGAATTCCTGTCTTCTACAGTAAAATTCAACAAAATTACTGTTAAGCATTATTTAGTGTTTTTTGGTGTGAAAGCATAAAACACTGAGCATGTAACATCTGTAAATGTTTTTGTAAACATTTACTTTCATATCTACAGGAACATTTCAATTAACAATTAAAATGATTCAACACAAGCTAAAAGCTCATTTCCAGTGTGGTGTCCTTAATTGTAAAATAACCTTTTCCTTGGTTTGACTCAACACTATGTGTTATTTTTCAGATTTTAACTCGGCAGCGTCTCTCACAGTGAATCCTGACAGAGTGCAACACTTCTCCTCTGAGTCTGTCTCACTGAGCTGTGAGGGAAACTCCACAGAATGGAGAGTGATGAGGTTGACTGAAAAAGGCGACCTGTCTCACTGTAATGGAAAAATGATTGGATCCACATGCCATATCCACAATTTACCATACACTGATGCAGTGTATTGGTGTGAGTCTGGATCAGGAGAGTTCAGCAACGCTGTTAACATCACTGTACACTGTACGTTTAATTATACAGTTCTGCAAGGTTTCATATTTCTTGGCATTTCATGGCCTTAATGTGGACATCAAAGTTTCCAGAATGCCACAGACATACTGTACATATTCATACTAGTGACGAATGGTGAAATTCTTCACTTAAGGGTTGTAGGATATTTCCTTTTCAGATGCACCAAAAACAACACTCAGAATTACAGTGTTTTTATGTAAATGACTCAAACCGTTGTCTCTATGTCAACAATAAAACTTTACCAAAAACTAAGAAGTACAGGATTTCAAATCATTCAGCACATTTGCATTAAGTAAATTCTCCTTCTTTTGCTGCAGTCAGTGATATGCATGATTTTATTTAAACTGTAAAATCAGTAATTAATGTGTTACAGTCACATACTGTTTTAATAATACACTTTCTTTCTACAGTGTCCAGAGCTGAAAGCCATTCATTTCTTATGCCGCTGTTCACTGGGGTCCTTACTGGAGTTTTATTGATTATTCTCCTGCTCTTGCTGCATCACTTCACAAAGTCCAAGGGTGAGAATATGCAAATGTAAAAATAATGGGGAGTTCTTCACGACACTGAAGAGAAGATGAACATTTTGCAATAAAAAAACTAATAATAAACGTCTTTTTTTTTTACAGATCCATGCAGTGGCAGGTTGGTACAACACTCTCTTCTCTCACTTTGAACACAACGGCAATACTTTTAATGCTTCCGTTAAATTTACTGCAATTCCCACGTTTTAGACCCATCCAGTCTCAGAGCACCAATCAGGATGAACGGGTCAACCCGGATGAAACTCAGGAGCACATATACTCCTCTCTTCGTGAAGGTCAGCCCACTTGAATGCTTTCACAACTGTTTCTGATATCACTGCTGGTTTTTAATGCCTCAAATGCTACAAAACTGGGCCATATTTTTCATGGATATCCCTCCAAGAATCCAACAGCACTTCCTGTGTTGCAGGTTTAATACTGTTGAACCAGTGGTTGAAATGTTGCCCAAAGTCATTCTTTGGTATGAAAGTTGTATCTCGTATCACAGAGATGAAGTGACTAATTTGATTTTGTCTTGATTTTCACTGACCTGTAGGAGTTGTTTGTATCTACGACTCGATCAGCGGTTCTGAAGAAACTGGAAATGTACGGTATAAACTTTTTCAATGTGGAAACAATTGAACCATTTTTGTAATGGACTGAATGATATTGAAAACATTCATGCTTTTAGATGGACAAGCTAAAGAATACAGTGATGCCACATTTCATTCAATTTAGCTCAAAGGTCTTGTCAAGAGGAGTGAACATGATGATCCAGAGGAGAGCTCAGACCACTACATGTGAATCCACGTTTAACCACAGGTACAAACATTAACAAAAGCTGTTCATCTGCTGGGTCTAAAGTTACATTTTCATTTACAATCTATCATGCCTTCTTTGATAATTACCCTAGAGGTAACTGTAGATCAGTTAGTATGCAGTTCAATTCACTGGTTATTTGCGCCACCTCAAAAATAAATGCACTGCATTTGTCCAATTTGTAGCATGTAAACATATTAGCTGTGGTTTCAACACTGTCAGAATTTTTCTATCACAGCAATGCATCTCTGTAAGAGGAACTGTAATGCTGACTGCCAGTGTTTTGGCTTGTTTCCTCTCTTGTTCTAGTTATTATTGATTAAAATCACACCTTATCAAAACTCACACAAGATTTTTCAGGGTTTCATTTGATTAACAAGCTGAATTAGAACTGATCTTCAAAGTCCGGATTCTATAGCTACTCTATTTCCTTAAGCATAACATGGGCTTCACACATTTCAAACATATTTAAAAACAACCTGAAGAAAGATTATTGATCATTCCAAAGTCTGACGGTTTGATAACATCGTAGGATTGATGTTGCTTTATCAAGTATATTTTTGAAATGATGGTAATAAAATTAAAATGTCCGATAATGCCATCCTATGTTCGGTACCATGTTATCTCTGTTTTTCAGCTTTTTATTGTAATTTAGTTCCAGGTCCATAAAGAGAAGCATCAACAAAACAAGCGAAGCACAGATGACAACAAGAAAATCTGGATTCATGTTTAGGGCAGTTTTTGCAAGTATTACAACTGCTCTTCGGATTTCTTAGTACTTTGCACAGTTCAATTGCAGATTATATGATTATATGATTAGCCATAGCCATACTGTTTATTATATACTGTATTATATTATAATTACATGATGTGGATTTAACCTCCTGCTGGTCTCAGCACAGATTGCAGAACTGTTGAGGCGTTTGTTTTGCTTTTGGATTCATTGATATATTTGTTTCTTCATTTTGTTGCCACTCAAGCTGTAAAGCTTCATTAGCCTGCTCACAGCGTAGGTGCTTCAGGATGTAACGGTACCAAATCACCCGGTGATTGCTTTATGATTTGTGATGCTACATGCAACAGAGCGAAAGTGAGATAAAAGATGTAATGTTGGCCCAGCCAAGAGTTTGTGTTTTGCTGTTGAGGTTCAGTTTGTCACTTGCCGTGGGTGAAGTGATCATATCTGAAAATCAAATTTTTACCAAAAGTGGGAAATTTTACAGTCTGTAAATTGGATTGTACACATCACGGGTGTATTTTATAACAGCTCATCTAGTGCAGCTTCACTAGTCAAAATCAGGGATGGACAACAACAACTATTTTCTCTTCATATTGTTGCTAAAAAGAACATTTTATAATACATATATGTAAATTCATATGTCCTTTTATAACTGTACTTTTCTTTTGTACATTTTTAAGTTTGGTCTTTCACAGTGTAATATGTAGCAAGAATAAGTAAACTTTTAACCAAGCTGTGAGTATTATTTCTACACTGATATAATTTGCTCATGCCTGCAGGTTCACATTATCAGCCACTTGGTGGGGCCCTGCAGTTTTGCTTTCAGTTACTTCATTAGTTCCTAATAGTACTTACATACCCATGAGTATCATAATTACATTGAGATTCATTTTCATCTTAACAAATCCTTTAAGTTGTACTAATAGCTCTCACTTTGTATAAATATTATTGTTAAATAAATGAATTTGAATTCATCTGGGGTGTGTTTCAGAGTTTTACATATGAAGAGTCGGACGTGTCATTTCACATGTGTGTTCTAGAGTTATTTTTACTGGATCTCTTTTCGTTTCAAAAGAAATTTCAGCAAACTTGGTAATGTCTGCTTTCTTGGCTTCATCAAGTATTTCCTGTCAGCTGATCAGTTGATCCTGCTCAATGCCCAAGTGGACGACTTTAAAGTCAACATGAACCAATCAAAGAATAACGTTTTAAATAAAACAATAATGAAGACAGAGCAAAGACCACTGTACTAACATGTGCTAACAAAAACACCATTAAAGTAACTTGGAACTAAGTGACTTGCATCTGACGACAGGATGTGGTAAAGTTATTCTTGCACAATGGTTAACAAATACGGACCCTGACCTTGACACTTCACACATCTAGATTACATATGTTTCTTTACAGCAGTGTATAGATATAGTTTCTTAGGTAAAATTAATTCAGTGTATAGTTGAGTTTCTAGTTAATACTGCAGTCAGGGTTACATTTACCAGGGTTTACGGTGATGAAGCAAATCTTGGACATTTACTTTTTGCCACCTGCCAATGGGAAATAGTGTGATGGTAAAATGGTACAATTTAATTTAGCTGGCTATAATTTTGCAAAAGGTCAAATTAATGATCTCTTATTCAACTAAATTGTTCAACTTTTTTATCAGGCCCAACTAGACTGCATGTTCTGTTGCTGTTCCACCCTCCGCCCTAGTTTTTTTGTTCTCTTAACTCGTCACAGCACAGTTTGACAGACCGGAAGGGGAAACAGACATTGCTCCTCTCCCCACAGAGATGATTGGTGGTTGTTCTCGATGCTTGAGCTGCTTCTTTACGTGCAGTGCTCTGCTGCTGTTTGGGGTCTCCCTCCATGGTATGTATACCTCTGCTCAGTAAGGAAGTGCAGTTTTACAGTTGTAAGAGGTATTTGTTTGGCTGATGAACTCTTACATGAGCTTAGAATTGCACTGCTGAAGTGTGTAGGTCAAGCTGACAGTATTTCCTGGACTTCTGCATGTCATGTGAATCTTGTGTGTTTATAATTACATACAAATAAATGGCACTGCTTAAAAATGCAGCTCAAACTATTTTTTCCCCCAAAATTTTATTTTAGTTGTCAGCTTGAAAATAAAATCTTGGCAAATGTTTTGTTTTTTCCAGCAAATCCTCATTTTTAAGTACAAAATAGGTTGTTTGTCAGCACATTCCCAACCACCCATTTGAGGGTTCCAAAATGGTTCAAATGAGCATTTTCTGATAGTTACGATATGATGAAAGAGTAACTTGTTGCCCTACTGAAAAGCGTTGTTTCACAACCGTATTTGGTTTAAAGTTTCAATTCTGTTTCCCCTGTGACCAAATTCATCAGCAATGTCTTTGTGTACTGACACGCTGGAGCAGAGGCCCCCAACCACCAGGCTGCTGGTGGAACGTTTGCTACGAGGCTGCAAGGAAAAATGATTTAGCAAAAAAGATCAAAAACATTTCTACAACTTTAAAGGCTATTATAAGCTGTTAACAAGTTTTCCTCATAACTTCCTGTCACCCACCTCAAAAAACAATGTATTATTTTTTTTTCTGTCTCTCTGTAAACAGCGGTGACCATCAGCCATGATATCAAGATCAGTTCGACAATTACAAAAAGATTATACTCACTCTGCTGTTTGCTTATGTGTTTCAGAAGTGGAGGCTTCCAGTTGTCAGCGTGTCATCCATAAAATAGTTGGAGACACGGTGGAGTTTTCATCATGTTTACCAACTGGAAAGGTCAACTTGGCAAGATGGAAATATGGAACGTCAATAATTGCAGACAAAGATAATGTTGTTCCTGAAAGACAGTTCACGGACAGATTAAACCTAAACCCCACAAACTTTAGTTTAACAGTGAGAGGGCTGACTCTCCGAGATTCTGGAGATTTCAGTTTTATCTCAGAGGTGAATGACAAACAAAGGGACACAGTCACCATCACCCTGCAAGTTCATGGTAAGACGTCTCTGTTATTGTTAACCAATTAACCTAATTATTGTTAATAAATGATAATCAATTATCAATTAATTAGTTGGTTGATTCAATCATTCATATAGAACAGATGCCACAATAATGGTAGCAGAGAGAACTCAACACATGAAGAGGTTTTCTTTATTAGCTTGTGTTTTCTGTGCTCTCTCGAACAACATGGCCTATTAATGTTAAAAGTTGGTGGTGTGATATAATGGGATGCATAGTTGTACCTATAAAATGTAATATTCATACCCTGAGCTCTGTATACTATTCCCAAACTATGAATCTGAAATGTTTCATTATTATACACAGCTGTTTACCTTCATCATGTTTATCTCCAAGGAAAACTGTCACTTCACCATTATTGACCTCTTTTATTTCTCTGTCTCTCTCTGTCTTTCAGTTACCTTTATTTACTTGAAAGTTGATATCATTGCCAAAGCCTCTAGATAAAATTACACTTGTACATGTATTCAAATATCAAATATTGTAGCCTGTCCATAGTCAGATGTCCTATTTGCTTATCTAATAACATTAATGGGAATTCACTGATTTATTCCAAACCAAGAATCTGTCCAAACTAAACTCACACTGTCCTATTGTTTATTGTTACACACAACATTTTACTCCAACAAGCATGAATCCAAGGACTCCAAACATTTTCAGAAGGTTTGTCACCTTGTTACTTCACCGCTATTACTGCCACTCTCTCTCTCTCTCTCTCTCTCTCTCTCTCTCTCTCTCCCCAACTGCCTCATTAGAGCCCATAACTGAACCTCCTGTCCTGTCTGGCAATTCTACCTGGCGCACCTCGACCAACTCATGCACAGTTTTGCTGGAGTGCAGTGCAACCTCTGACAGCAGTGTCACCTACAACTGGACTGTGAGGAACCAAACCATAAGTGGCTCCAGTCTGCAATACAGCATCAGGCCACAGGATGGAGACACCAAAATCACCTGCACAATTTACAATTTTGTCAGTGAGAAGTCAGCATCCAAAATAGTGAAGTGCAGCAACAATAAACAAGAAATAAGTATGTGCAGAGAAAAGAAAATATGAATTGCTTTACTTTTGTACCTGTATCTTTTAAGGGTTTTACAATATTCAGCATTGTGTCATAACTACACAGTCAAGGTACTTTCAGATAGTGAAGCTGATGTTGCTCCGATGCTGTTTCTCTTCATTGGTCTGTCTGCTCTCTGCTGGTGAAGAGGTGTTTCATTCGGGGAACCGCCGCAGCAGCAAGTTGAAAGAGTTGAACCATCAAAAACTCTGAATGCAGCGACAAAAAGCTGTACGCGTTCACGAGAGCGTTTGACAAATCACTCTCTATTTACTATACAGTGCACTATATTTACAGCCATTTTATTTGAGTGTCCAAATTCAGAGTGTGAAATTAATGCTTGATATAGTGCCCTAAATAAATTCCAACAATGAAGCGAAAAATGTAGTATACATAACATGTACACAACTTTCTGTGAACAATCCCACAATATAATGCTTTGCAAATTAGTAGATCCAAATTTACAACCGTGCAACTCCACACCTGTCAGTGGTAATGCAAAAATAATGATTCATAAGTGTCTCAAATATTAATTTACTGATCACTATAGAGTAAACTACAGTGTGTATATAGACTATTGAATGAAAGTCAGAGAATGAAGAATGTAATTGAATATGCTGAATGGACAAACCTCAAATTGCATCGTTCAGATATTATTGCAGATATCTGATATACACCTAGTGCCTAGCAATTGCATATAATGTACAGGTTAACATAGCCTGTATCACACTAAGTCATGGCGTAAGTAACTCTGTGAGGCACAACCATGGCAACATCTCGTGTGCCGTCTCCTGGAAACGTTGCGTTTTGTTTTTTCTCTGTACGTGTTTTCTCTACTTGCCTGTGTTGTTTGTGTTTGGTTGTGTTGTCTGTATTTAGAGTCTGTTTCTCATTGCAGTTGTGTTTTTATGTTGTATTGTATTGTGTTACACTGAGAGCTGTTTTTAATATTTAGTCTACAGTCAGTGATATAAATGGGATGCTGTCCTTAAACTGACATTGTCGCCTTTGCTTTGTAACTCTTAACAAATTCCCAGTGAAAATGGAGGTACTATGGTGACTGCATGTCAGCTAAAGGGTTAGCTCTTTGCGCTAAGCTAGGCTAATCACCGATCAACACAGAGGGTTGTGTTGATCACACATAGATGAAACTGATATGGTCTTCTCATCTAACTCTCGACAAGACAGCAAATAAGTTAATTTTCTAAAATGTTGGAATTGGAATTTTTTAAAAGTCTTTAAATGTGAACTGTTGCTCAGTAGTGGGACATTATGTTCAGTTTAGTGGACTCTTGTACCTCCTTATCCGTCACTGATTTGTCTGCTCATGCTACTCCCTGAAAATGGACTTTCTTTTTGGTAAATGCTTTATACAGTATCTTTAAGGAAAGTGTTAAATAATTAAAGTTTATTGATATACTTATTATTTATTATTGCAGTGTCCATGTCCTTGAATATTGTACAGTTGATTATTGGGCCAGTTATTGGACTTTTACTGATGATTCTACTGCTGCTCTCACTGCTTTGCTACACGAAGTCAAAGGGTGAGACCTCCTCTTGCTGGTGTTAGATGAGTAACACTGATTATTCAAAATCTGAGAAGTGGTTTAACTTGCAACAAAAAACATGGAACATTTTTCTTTTTCACAGATCAATGTTGTAACAGGTTTGGGCACTCTTCTTCTCTCATCTCCAACTTAACAGCAGCAATACACTGTACATGTTCTTTATTCATTTTTCACTTTTACTTGTTTTTACACATTACTGCTAATATACATTTTTAAATACATGTTTCAGGCCCACCCAGTCTCAAACGGTCAACCAAGATGAAACTCAACAGCATGTGTACTCCTCTCTTCTCCATGGTCAGTCTTCCATCCAATTCTGTTTGCTTTCACAACTATTTTTAACTCTTTAACAACCTTTCTAGTCAGCTGGTTTTTGAAACAAAATAGCCAAAAAAGACTAACTAAGAACTGTAAATATATTAGTACACTCACAAGCATTCATTAATATCATGATACCATGATAATCTTTGACCTGTAGGTGATGGTTCTGTCTATGAAACAATGAGGGGCTCTGGAGATGCTAGAACAGGTAGAGTATAAACTTTGATTAACATGGTGCTTTTTAATGACTCAGTGGTTAAAATTCAAGTAATTAAAACATTCTTATTTCAGGTGGACCAGCAAATCAGTACAGTAATGTAACAAGTAAGTACACAAAATATGGCTCAGAATACATTTACATACAATCTCTCAGAAGCGTGAAAATAGGGCTATTGCGGGTTCAAATGTTTGCCACTTAAAAGATATGGTTGCACAGCTTTCCTCCAAGCTCTTACATTTAAACATATTTTATACGCTGTGGTGTTAACGCTGTCTAAATGTGGCTATCACGGCAACACTTCTCGGTAAGAGGAACTGTGAAGATGAGTTACACCCACTCATGCTGACAAACACTGTCTTGGCTTATTTCATCTCTGGCTGCCAATATCTAGAGGTGCTTTAACACTGGAGCAACACACACACAAGATAATTTCACTCATAGTTTCATTTGATTAAAAAAAACTGCATTTAGATTCATAAGTAAGACATGAGCATCTCAAATCAACATTTTTAAAGAGTAACTTACCAGAATGAACAGCAGTGTTTTGCTGCCCTCTGGTTAAATGTTTCAAGACTGTTTAAACCTCCCTTCAGTGAAGCTGGGTGTGCTCTGTTGTAACTGTAACCATACCCAACAGTGATGTCACAGGGTCCTGAAGATATCTGTTCATTTTAAAGTCTAATTTAAAATTTGTTGTCTTAAAGTTTTTTAATGGTATTGCAGTTTTTAATATGATGATTGACCTGCAGGTGAAGGTTGTGTCTATGAATAAATGAGAGGCTATTAGGAAGGTGGAAATGGTAAAGTATAAACCCCTTTATTGTCTCTTTTTCCACTACACCTATATTTTCTATATCGCTCATTCTTCTTTCTTATGTTGTTGTTGTTTCCTCTGATTTGGTTCCAGGTCCATAAAGAGAAGTGCATCATCAACAAAACAAGAGAAGCACAGATGAAATGACATGAAACCCGACCTTCATGTTTAGGTAGTTTTTGCAGCATTTAAATAACGGCTTTATGATTTTCTATGCTATATTCCAAAGGGGATGAATGAACATCTAATTCAGAGGTCAGTGAGAAAGCTCTTGGAAAGACACCAACAACTGTTTTTTCAAATGTGATTTGCTGTTGTTGAAGAAAACAGATTACGATGCATGCCTGTGCATTCATCTGTCCTTTCAACTCAACTGTATAGATAGTTGGCTCATGGAGGAAACAGAGGACTCCTTTTATGTTTTATCTTTTAAAGCTTGATATTTTACATTGTTATAAACAGCAAGAGGTACATTTTGCTGTCAGTATTTTTTTTCTTACACTGCTAAAATGTTCTCAAGTTGCAGGTTTACATTTTTAGCCACTGGGTGGTGCCATGTGGTTTTTCTTTCAGCAACTCAATGCTTAGTGGTTCCTGTGGTCAAATACCATTGCTGATGCATCTGTGACTGCATGCATGACGTATAACTTAATGCATTAGCTCATTTGTAATATCATTGAATGAGAATTTTTTGTAGTTTTCAACAATTTAAAATGTTTCATTCAAAATTGTTTTTCCTCCATTCGGGCAAACAATGGTACATGTTGCTCCCTGTTTATTCTTAAATACTATCTATGTACGTTGTATGTATGTTGCATGTAACTATATTTGTTATCTTTTAAGTAATGGTCAATACCTGTGAGTATTGTAATTCCACTGAGATTCATTTTTATGTCAACTAGTTTTATGTCAAAAATGAATGAGCAGCTCTAACTTGATAGAAATAGTATTGTGACATAAATAAAAATACACTTTTGAACTCATCTGGTTTGTATTTCAGAGTTTCTCCAAAGGATGTGAAGAGTCAGGGTGTGTAAACATGATAAACATGTCTGTTATATCTTGGTTCTGTTTCTTTAATGACTCACTGGCCAGCTTCACTTTGCTGTCATTGTATCACTTCTCCTTTGGAAAGAAATGTCAGCAAACAAACTTCATGGTTTCACCAAGTAACTGGTTAGCCTGTCAGTTAATTCTTCTGAATGTCCAAATGGACAAGATGAAAATGAATATAATCTTAATGTAAAAGGATGTTTTAAATTGAAAATATTGTGACGAGAGGAGAATGGGAGTGTATGAAAAGTTCCTAAAAAAGAAGGTGACACATTTAATCCACTCGATGATCATGACTCATTTGTCTCATCATGGTCATTTGTCTGCAAAGAGAGACCTCCCTAAATCTTTTCAGCAACCGTGCTCGATATGTAATGCTCTGTTCTATTGTCAAAGAATTTGTTGTAGCCTATTTTTTTTATTGTCTAGAATAATAACTTAATATGTATAGGGGACCATCCATTTTAGATTTATTGTATTTAAATTCAACCTTAAGTTGTGAGGCTGCACAGCAGTGCTTTGAGCTAAATGCTAACGTCAGCATGCTAACATGATCACAATGACAATGCTAACAGTCCGGTAAAATGTTTAGCATGCTAACACTTGCTAATTAGCACTAAACACAAAGTACAGCTTAGGCTGATAGGAAATAAGGTTAAAAATCCAGCTTCATTATCATTATAAAATACAGGTTTACGCAGTGTAATTTGTTTTTTGGTCATAAACAATATTCAGATTCAATAGGTTGTATCCTCTGAGTAGGTTACCATGGATATTTGCACCAAATTTCAGGGCACCATGAGACAATTTGCTAAAAATGAAAAATGTCTACCTCATGCAATTGGTTTTTAAAGTGGGTACTAAGGGGAGATTTCAGTTTCATAGCATACGAGAAAATAAACACTGTTCAACAGCCATAAAAAAGTGTGAATTTATTTAGAAATAACAGAAGTGTGACTGTGTCTAATATGGTTGTGTGAGGTATCAAACACTGTTTAATTGGCTGCACTTAATGCGGGCAGCATCTTTACTGTTAGTGTTTCACATTGTGGATTTCACATCAGGGTTTAACTGTAAACAGACCATTTCCTTAAAGCTCGCAGGAAATCAAGTGAGGTTTCAGGCCGTGCACAGACCACCTCTGCAGAAACACTGCGCTTTGAGGTGGAGTTTATGACTGACACAGTTTAGACATTGGCTACCAGTAATCTCTCACTTTTTGGTTCTTTTTTTTTGTTGACACTAGTGAAGCCACAGTCTTTCACTGCCAGCTGCTGAGATACTCTGCAGTATGAACAGGTTATAGCTCTTGCTGAAAAGTCCCCTCATGATATCCTCATCTCCCTTGCCCGCTCATATTATCCCAACCAATCCATGGATTTGAGCTTTTGACAATCTGTCTTTTATTTTTGCTACTTCTCCTCCTGAATGATGCTGCATTTTAGTAGTATGCTTTTGCCAAATAAAATGAGATAGGACAAGAGTCACTTCTATGCACTGTGCAGGATTACTTATTAGATTTTAGCAACATTTTTAAGTAAATCTCAAGTTGTGTCCAGGAATTATCCAGTAAGCTTCAAGTTGTATAGTTAAAAGTAAAGTCTGAAATCTAATTTGGGGTCAAAAATAAATAAATATTAAATACAGCATCTTGCAATATCAGCTTCTCAGGGGGCAAAAAGCTGCCATCCTCCACTGACAGGGTTTAGAGTCTCAGCAGTGCTACTGATTCCAGTGTTCTGTGAATGACAATGTTCTTCCTGCAGGACTTTGAGCCCTACTGGTTTTCTTTTTTGACATTAGACTTATTTACTCTCCAGCACTCAGATCAGAATTGATGCATAATAAGTAATCACTTTAGCATCTCATCTAGGAATATCTGACAACAGGATGTGGCTAAGTTCTTCCTGCTTAAATGGTGTGGAACTTCGAATCTTCACACATCCAGCTCAGATACGGTTACTTGCAGTAGTCTGTAAATACATTATTTGTTAGCTTGAGTTAATTACAGGGAAGGACTGAGTTTATATAAAATGGGTTCAGAACTACCAGAGTTTATAGGCAATCTTGGACATGTGGTTGTTGTTACCTAATAGTATTGCCACCTAGAAATAGAAACCAATAGTTAAATGGTAATACGATACAATCTAATGCATAACAGCAGGCTGTGATTTAGCAAAAGGTAATATTTTATTAAACTCAATTTGTTTTATATTTTCCAGTTACGTTCTTTCTGATGTGGCTATCTTTTATATCACAGTATATCAGGCCAGGCCGCTTCTTCTGCTTCTTCTTCACTGACAGGAACCTTCCCCCACTCTCCACCCCCAGTATTTGGTTTTTTTTTAGCGTTGCCTTGTCAAGACACAGTTTGATAGACCAGAAGAGGAAACAGACGTTGTTCCTCTCCGCGAAGACATGGTTGATGGTCGCCTTTGTTGCCTGACCTGCTTCTTTACATGCAGTGCTGTGCTGCTTCTTGGGGTCTGCCTCCATGGTACGTACACCTCTGCTCATAAGTTTAGGAATTTTTACTGTTACGAGTACTATTTTTTTGCCTCATGCAATCTGTCAAATGCTCAGTATAGAGCATGTAGTACTGCAGAATTTACTGGATGTGCACATGCCATCTCGGGAAATGACGTGTATTCCTTGGAAGAAGCCTACAGTTGTTATGTCTTGTGTGTTTGCAAGAAGACTACGTTTACATAGCACCTGTGAGAAATGCAGCTGCGACTTCAAAGCTATAGTAGCAATATACTGATTTGAGAACTGGGACATCCAAAATGAAGAAATGAATTCAAAAAGCTTTAGTTTATCTCTCCTCATAAAAAAAGTCATAATATGCTCATGGTGCTCATTATTGATTGATTTAAGTGTTTATAATTTAATTAACAAAATATTGTATCTTGTAGTTCTATATTTGCGGATATGCTTTGCAATTTTTGGTACACTGTGTCAGCAGATTTCCTTCTGCATCTGCTTGGCTACAAACTTAAAAATTGGGATGGGTCATCCTTTTTGTTTCTGTTGCTTCCTCTTTTTTTTTTAAGAGAACTGGTTATATTGTTATACCTTAAAACATCCTTACGTAGTATATTCTGATAAATCAAAGTTGGTCACACAATACAGTAATTGTATATACCATACAGGAACAAGGGGGTATTTGCCGAAATAGAGGAGTGCATGTAAGTGTTAAAAAAAAACTTTGCTACTGCTCTATTTACAGATCACAGATACAAGCCATCAGTGTTTCAATACTGTGTCAATATGTAGTCACTAGCAAGCACATAGTGGCTGCTGTTGCATTGGAAAAGCTTGTGAGGCCTACCACCCATTCATCCGAAGATTAGATTCACACACAACATGACAGCAGAAACAGGTGAACATTTCCTGAGTACTTTCCACCAGCAGCACTGACTGAAAGTGTTGAACAGCACAGACTAAAGGCAGCGTTCGTGTTACCTTTGTCACTAAGGTCAGAGTCTGTGGTTATACTGATATTTCTTTGGAAATGATGCAGTGGTAACCAGGCTAGACTATTGTTGTAATGTTTTTTCTTAGCACATCCTTTTTCTAAAGGACAAAATAAGTTGCTTGTCAGTACAGTCCCAACAACCCACATGACAATTGAAAACATAACTCATATTAGCGTTTTCTGATCCTCCCACCTGATATATCAGAATCAGAATCAGAAATACTTTATTGATCCCTGAGGGGAAGTCAGGTAGCTAAAATGATTAGGTTTATTAGGTTATGGGAAAGGTCAATATCATGGTTAAAGGAAACCAGTGGTGACTGTTGATAGGAAACAGGATACAAACAAATGCAACATTTTGTTTGCTAGTGGCATGCCACATCATGATGTCATTTTGTGTTATGTCATATTATATTTTATTCCATGTCATGTCTTCATTTCATTCACGTAATGTTATGATGCTGTGTAATTATTTTATGCCATGTCATGTCATGTATGTTGGTATTAGACATGTTATGTTTTGTGTCATTCTATGCTCTGATTTTTTTATGCTACTTTTTGTTAAGTACATTAACATGCACTATTACACTCTGCACACTATGCCTAGAGGCTATGGTTACAGGGAATTTCGTTTTTTTTTTTTTTGCTCTCGCTCTATGAAGACTGAAGACAGTTTCCCCTAAAGTTAAGAAACTAATTTGACAGTGAGCTTTTCAAAAATATAATACGCAGAGTCTACTAGTCTGCTGTTTGCTTATGTGTTTCAGAAGTGGAGGCTTCCAGTTGTCAGCATGTCATCCATAAAAAAGTTGGAGACACCGTGGAGTTTTCATCATGCTTACCAACTGAAAAGGTCAACTTGGCAAGATGGAAATATGGAACATCAATAATTGCAGACAAAGATAATGTTGTTCCTGAAAAACAGTTCAGTGGCAGATTAAACCTAAACCCTACAAACTTTAGTTTAACAGTGAGAGGGCTGACTCTCCGAGATTCTGGTGATTTCACTTTTATCTCAGAGGTGAATGACAAACAAAGGGACACAGTCACCATCACCCTGCAAGTTCATGGTAAGATGCTTCTGTTTTTGTGAACCAAGTAACCAAATAATTGTTAATAAATGATAATGAATTATCAATTAATTAGTTGGACAATTGATTCATTCATTAAGAACATTTGACTGTGTCTTTTTTTATCTAAAAGTTAATAATAATAATATTGCCAAGCCTCGAGACAAAATTATATTTTTACATTTATTCAAATAGTGTGTCCACCTATAATATAATTTCTTGGTGGCTATATTTTTTATTTTGTTATGCTCATGGATTGTCAGTGTGTAGTCATTGAGCCTGTCCATAGTCAGGAAGTGCCTTTGCTTCTTTTCTGAATATCAAAAGATAACCTGTTGATTTATTATCTCTTTTTGGGGCAGATATTCTGATTGTCGTTGATTTATAGCATCTTTGATCCAATGTTTCAAATACGTCCTTTAGCAACCCTTTTTAGAATAGAGGTTAACAAAAGAGTTTGTCCAGGGAAACTGGGTTTAAGGATTTTCACTGCTATACATGCATTTGTTGGTGGGTTTTTTTGGTACATTTATAATGAATTTACCAAATTCAGTCATATCTTTAGCTGCAATGTCTAAGTAGAACTGTCACCCTCTCTCTCTCCCAACTGCCTCATTAGAGCCCATAACTGAAGAGCCTGTCCTGTCTGGCAATTCTACCTGGCGCACCTCGACCAACTCATGCACAGTTTTGCTGGAGTGCAGTGCAACCTCTGACAGCAGTGTCACCTACAACTGGACTGTGAGGAATCAAACCATAAGTGGCTCCAGTCTGCAATACAGCATCAGGCCACAGGATGGAGACACCAAATTCACCTGCACAATTTACAATTTTGTCAGTGAGGAGTCAGCATCCAAAATAGTGAAGTGCAGCAACAATACTCAAGAAATAAGCACAGAAACAGGCATGTGCAGAGAACTGATTATAATTTATTAGTGTTGAATTCCCAGGGGTGTTTTTATTAATGTTTTTTATGAATCATAACTGGGGATGATGCAGAAAAAAGAGGTACAGGAGGTACAGCAGGCAGGTTTGACATATAAATGGTTTCACTTAACTATCTGTACTTATATTAAAAGTATCCACAAATGCATTTGGATGAGTCATATTACAGTGTGACCAGTCAGAGTGATAATTTCTGCAATTACAATCTGACGAGTGAGAAAGACAATTCAATATATCTCCAAACACATTTTCACAAGTTAGAAACCCTTTTATATCTATATAATAATATCATCATGTTGTAGTTCACAGGTTAAAATGTTATGATAGCTACGATCAAAAAGCAATCATTTTAAATATCTCTGATCATATTCTGTGTAGTTCGACTAAAGTTACGTTTGCCATTAAATTGTGTGAAGCTCTGAATTAAAGATATTTACAATTCAGTTTTGAATATCTCAAATGATAATTCCAGATGTTTCCATTCAAATTATGACTAGTCGAGACTCAAATTGAAAATATCTCTAATGTAGTTTTGACTAGTAAAGCCAAAATACAAATAAAGATGCATTTACTTCCTCACAATTAAAGATATTTAAATTTTGTTTTGGGGTTTCTAAAACTAAGATAATACAAGTAAAATACAGTAGAGTTATGAAATGTAATTACTAGAGCCTGAACACTGAGGAAGGCCAAAACGCTGTACTTCTGATGCACTGTAAATAAATAAGTTGACAACGAATGAGAATTCTAAAACTCTAAATTTTGAGTATGATCCAGTTGTCTTCTTTTTAGTTTATACTAAATAAGCCATATCCTGCATTTGGGTTGTTATTAGAAATCTTAATATCTGTCATCTGAATCTTGTCAAGCTGATAAATGATATAATGGTTATGCCATACAGGATGAGGAGAACATAGATCATAGTGATGATGTTGACTATAAGTATGATGATTGCTACTTGCTGCCATTTCAATTTGCTCTATTTTCTCATCAACTACTAGTGAAAAATGAAATTTCTGTATTTTACCACTGATTTGTTTTTGCACTCATCGTTGCAGTAGTATTCCTGCTTTATTAATTTTATTTGACCTTGAACAAATGTGATCACTATTACTGTTAATCATAATAATAACAGTAATAATATTATCATTTGCAGGGCCAGTAAACTTTGCCGTTGTCCTGATTTTGGCAGGAGGAGGTTGTTTATTGATTGTCATCATAGTTGGCATAGCGGTGGGTGTTTGCCACTGCAAACAAAGTCGAGCAGGTAAGAACATTACAGTGAATAGCAGTGTGTCCCCTTTTAGCTGTATGCTGTTAATATTTGGGTTTTTTTTTTAAATGTATGATTGACGTATCACTGTTTTTCTTTTGCCTGGTTTCTTCATTAAAATCTACCACCAGGCAGTGACTCTACTGACCTCACCGTGTACGCTGATATCTCTGAAATTACAAATGAAGATGTAAGTATGCTCATGTATTTACTGTGCACACACGACTTTGCACAAATTATCAGCATCCGTTTTAATTCAAATCAGTGTTTTAATACCTATCTCTGTGATGCATGCACATTTAAACTTCCAGGGGACTTCATCTACCATGAAGCCATGCTCAGTGTATGAAACCATTGACAACAGAGTCAACTCAGTCACACCTGGGGTAAGAACAAAACTTTTATCTTTGAAGTTCTTGTCATGAGTGATACTGAATTAATCCCTGTAATTTGACTTTGCAATATACTACATAACAGCTAAAGCATGTGGCTACAGTGTACGTTTAGCTCCCTTATATCAATTATATTACATTTTTATGATTTTATGGTTGCTTTTATTTAAGGGTTCAAAATACCATGAACATTATTTCTGAAGAAATTTGATTTAAACTAACATATCCACCTCTGGAAAAAAGTAACTCTTATACTAATGGAATGACTGCTGACACAAAGATCATTGGACTGTGGCCATAAGCAGTAGATACAAGATGGTGGTCAATGCTAAAACGTTGTATACCAGCAGTACAAGTAGAGGAGAGTCAGTAAACTGTCTGTAATGTCAGTTACACAGTGAGATATATCTCAAGTTTCCTAAACTTTGCTAACATTAGCCACCATTGGCTGCTGGTCATACCAGACCAAGTACATAGCCTCACTTTAACATATATTTTGGTAGCTGGGTAACTTGAAGGTTTGGTAGATAATCTGACATTGCTGCTTACAGACTAGATCCTCTAATATCGAAAGATCCTGAATGATGAAATTATGCTTGAGACATTTCTTTCTCATTTAGAAATGAATTCGTATTAAAATGAGTCTTGCTTCTGATTGTGACACTGATGGGTTGTTTTTTTTATCTCCTTTTGTCACTCATCTAGCCCCAGACTGTGTATGACAAGATCCAGTTTAATCGCGTGAGGCAGGCCTCGGTGTCGCCCTACCAAGACATTTCCTAGAGGGTCAAAGCTTGATGTATATCGTGAATTTCCTTGAGTAAAAACAAAGCATCACTTGCAAAAGATGCAGCCCAAAAAAAATGTAAGGCTAATATTATGATAGAAAGGTGCAACACTTGGCATAAAACAGCATACAAGACTGCAACGTCATGGTTGTAAATAACGCCATTTTTGACCTTGAAAGACTTTTGCATCTTCACTTTATCATATAAAAACAATCATTATAAACAATATTATATATTGCCATTATATGTTGAGGGCCTAAGCTATATGCTCCAATTGTAATAACAGTGTTGTAAATTCTGTAAATACAGAGATTATATTTTAAAAATGTTTTGTGTGTTTTGTATGTCCTCTAATGCAAGTACTGTACTGCAAATCTTTTGTGGATGTCAGTGGTGGAAAAAGTATCCAGATCCTTTACTTATGTAAAACTACTAATACCACACTGTGAAAATGCTCCACTACAAGTAAAAGTCCTGCATTCAAAACCTTCCTTAATTAAAAGTATGTAAGTGTGTCAGCAAAATGTACTTAAAGTATCAAAAGTAAAAGTACTCATTCTGCAGTAAAATGTTCCCTGTCAGTGTTTTACTATTATATCTGATGTTTCTGGATTAATATTACTGCTGCACGAATGTGTATGTTGCAGTTCAGAACAAACAAGAAGGGGCTCAGAGCCGATCCTTGATGCAGACCCACCTCCACCTTGAACTCCTCTGTCACACCTACAGCACACCTCACCACGGTCTTACAGCTCTCATACATGTCCTGCACCACTCTAACATACTTCTCTGCCACTCCAGACGTCGTCATACAATACCACAGCTCCTCTCTCGGCACCCTGTCATACGCTTTCTTTAAATCTACGAAGACACAATGCAACACCCTATGACCTTCTCTGTACTTCTCCATCAGCATCCTCAAAGCAAATACTGCATCTGTTGTACTCTTTCTAGGCATGAAACTATATTGCTGCTCACAAATGCTCACCTCTGCCCTTAGCCTAGCTTCCACTACTCTTTCCCACAACTTCATTGTATGGCTCATCAGCTTTATTCCTCTGTAGTTGCCACAGCTCTGCACATCTCCCTTGTTCTTAAAAATTGGCACCAGTACACTTCTCCTCCATTCTTCGGGCATCCTCTCACTCTCCAAGATCTTGTTAAACAAAGTAGTCAGAAACTCTACTGCCACCTCTCCTAGACACTTCCATACCTCCACAGGTATGTCATCAGGACCAACTGCCTTTCCACTCTTAATCCTCTTCAACGTCCTCCTCTCTTCACTCTTGCTAATCTTTGCTACTTCCTACTCCACACCAGTCACCTCTTCTACTCTTCGTTCCCTTTCATTTTCCTCATTCATCAACTCTTCAAAGTACTCCTTCCATCTTCCCATCACACTCCTGGCACCTGTCAATACATTTCCATCCTTATCTTTAATCACCCTAACCTGCTGCACATCCTTCCCATCTCTATCTCTTTGTCTGGCCAACCTGTACAAATCCACCTCTCCCTCTTTAGTGTCCAACCTAGCATACAAGCTTTACGCTGCATCTCCCTGTACTCCTGTCTACTCTCTTCTGTCCTCTCAGTGTCCCACTTCTTCTTAGCTAACCTCTTTCTCTGTATACACTCCTGAACTTCCTTGTTCCACCACCAAGTCTCCTTGTCCGCTTTCCTCTTTCCAGATGACACACCGAGTACCCTCCTACCTGTCTCCCTGATCACATTAGCTGTAGTGGTCCAGTCATCTGGGAGCACTTCCTGACCACCCAGAGTCTGTCTCAGCTCCTCCCTGAAAACTACACGACATTCTTCCTTTTTCAACTTCCACCACTTCGTCCTCTGCTCTGCCTTTGTCCTCTTCATCTTCCTCACCACTAGAGACATTTTACACACTACCATCCTGTGTTGTCTGGCTACACTCTCCCCTACCACTACTTTACAGTCACTGGTCTCTTTCAGATTACAACGTCTACACAAGATGTAGTCCACCTGAGTGCTTCTACCTCCGCTCTTATATGTCACCCTATGTTCCTGCCTCTTCTGGAAGAAAGTGTTCACTACAGCCATTTCCATCCTCTTTGCAAAGTCTATCTACCACTATCTGTCCTTCTGTGTTCCTGTCCTGAAGACCAAACCTGCCCATCACATTCTCATCACCTCTGTTCCCTTCACCTACATGCCCATTGAAATCTGCACCAATCACCACTCTCTCACCTCTGGGGATGCTCTGCATCACTTCATCTAACTCACTCCAGAATTTCTCCTTCTCTTCTAACTCACATCCTATCTGTGGGGCATAACCACTCACAACATTGAACATCACCCCTTCAATTTCCAGCTTCAGACTCATCAACCTGTCTGATACTCTTTTCACCTCTAGAACATACCTCACAAACTCCTCTTTCAGGATAACAGCAATGCATCATATTCTATAATATTCTATATCCTATAATTATTCTATAATTCTATCTATCATATGTTTGTAGCGTTGTTGTCCTGTGAGAACCACCATATCTCTAAAAAGTCAGCTTTTCATGAGCTCACAAACAGCCCTGTTTTCAGCTTGGTGACATGCATTTTCCAGCTAATCCAAGAGGGTTTTTAAATAGTTTATTTATCTTAAGAAGTAGGAGAATTTTCTCAACCCATAAAGAAACACTTTAGTTTATCAGAAACATTAAAATTCAAAATCACCAAATTTAGAGATACAATGAAATATTGTAATCTGAAAAGTAACGAGTAACTAAAGCTGTCAGACAAATGTAGTGGAGTAAAAATTAAAATATTTGGCTCTAAGATGTAGCGGAGTAAAAGTATAAAGTTGCATAAAATGGAAATACTCAAGTAAAGTACAAGTACCTTGAATTCATACTTAAAGGAGCTGTATACAACATTCACTGCCACTAAATGTCACACTAGAGCGCCAGCATCTCAGACCAAAACAAATGGGCGCTATGGCCCACCAGAATCCATTGAGAAAAACAATAATTTTACCACGCAGATCAGCGTAAAACACACTTCATTCAAATTGGACAGAAACAATAGGGACATGTCCCTACCAATATCCAGCAACTACTGAATTGTCCCTAGCAATAATTTTCATGAAAACATTTAAATATAACCACTGTTGTCCATCAGTATCTAGTCAATGTACAAAAACAGTTAACAGATCTTGTTCTCTACTACAAGTCCAATTGGTTTTTAAGATTTGAAAGATTACATCCTCCCCCTCTCATGCCTCACAGTGGTTTGGTCCACTGCCTACCTATAGCCACGGGTCTTTTTTTACTGCCAAAATATTTCATATGAATACCACTGAATCTTTTGTGGCAAACATAGCTATCCCTGCCCCCTCACACACGCAGGTACCTGACACACACACACATATACACACACAGTTTTCATTGCAGTCTCTACGACTTTCTTGCTAGATTTAGCAACTTTTCAGACCCTTAGTGACTTTATTTCTAAAATGTGACTAGCGAAAAATCTAGAGAGTTATTCAGACCATCAGAGGGAAAGTGAGAAATAAACACAAATCTATAATTTATTCCCCTGCATGCTGCTCAGAGTAATCTCAGTCAGCGGCTCTGGCAGCAGCACATCGTCTCTCCCTCTCCTCTGCACCAAGCACACACAGGCAGGAGTGAATGAGTTATTATTTAGTAGGTGGTGTTTTGTCACAGGTGAAAGGTTAAATATTATAGTTGCCATATATAATTGTCATATCAAATGAAAAGTGCTACTTAGGTGAAAATATTTATTTAATCAAATTCATATTCTTTTAATGTGCCTTTAACTACTGTAACAGTAACATTTATATTTAACATGTATATTTACACTACTTCAGTGAAAATACAAGATACAAAACATTTAACGGCCATAAAATTTACAATTGTTACAACAAATACTGATACAACATAATATATCTGTCTATATATACGTCTATCTAGTACAAGAAGTAAAACTACATAACATAATCATCATAATAGAAAGTTAGAAAGTGTTTTACAGATAAAAGAAATAAATGGGTTACATGTGACAGAATAATAAAATAGAAAACACTAAGGCAGACAATAACCACAAGACATGAGAAACAGAAAATAAAAAAATTAGATATGACGGTTTTGCATCAGAGATGTATAAAATGCACTTGAAAATATACATGAGGTAGACTCAGTATTATTAACTGCAATAAAATGTAATTACTATCACTTAGACTTTTGGTGGGTCTGTGTTGGTTCCCCTGATTTTTTTAGTAGTAGTTTGGAGAGTTGTTTCATTACATTGTGCCCAAACTCTGCAGATTTTCTCAAAATAAATTCATTTTGTTCATTCATGTGGTCCTGCTTTCACTTTATAAAAAAAATATACAGAATGCTATTTTTCAAATACTGATTTATGAGCTTTACACGCTAATCCTAATACTACACGAATGCTGTAAGCATTGAGAAATTGTTGATGTTTCAGTGGTGTAGTCATCCTGGCTTCTTGAAATGTTTATGTCTTTTATAGTTGTCAAGCTAAATGTGAGAGAGAAACAAAATCATGACGTTGCGTTACCACTCATTGCTACAAACCTTGGGACAGTCAAAACGGAAGTGATTATTTTTTGAATGGAAGGTTTTCTGGAAAATAAAGGAGAATACAATTAGTTAATGTAATAGTGACCATTTCAATCTGAACATGGCTATAATTACATAGCCTACCTTTAAAGCATTGCCATGCATCTTTGATTTTTTCTGTAATAAAAAATGTAGTAGACAGTTGTTATGCTCATGTTCTCAAAACAGCGTAAAACTCAACATTATGAACTATAATTACTTTATAGATAGCTGTAATTTCAAGACAAATGTTGTGTATTGTGTCTTGGTTTGATGTGTGGGTTGGAGCTGTGTGTGAAAAGAGGAGGGGTTGTAGGAGTAAGTATGGGTGACAAAAGAAAGTGTTGCACAGAAAGTAAAAGCAACCACAACCCAGAGTTTCACCTGTTCCACTGAAATGTGTCATACCGAATAGAGTATCCTATGCATGTATACATAAATCATTTATATTCTATTTTCAATACAATAGAGCTTGGCTGTCACAAGCCTTGTTGGGGACCTATGCAGGATTGCCAAAAATGTGCTATAGCTCCCCCAGATCCCTTTTCATTCTAATCCCCAAATTTGTTACAGCACCCACAAATCCCAACATTTGGTATAAACCCCCCTCATTTCTTTGTACTGAGAAAATGAGGTTAGGGTCCACCTGCAGTTGTTCAAGGAAAAGATTGCTGAAATTCAGAGGAGATGTTCTTGACTATGGATCCTCCAGCAAATCTTTCAGGAAGTTTCAGGAAGGCCAGAGAGGAGATATATGTGATGCCCACACTACATTCCAGGATGTTTCCAGTTGCACTGGTAGAGTTGTGCATGATGCTGATGGTAATGAAGTATCCATAATGGTCTCCATCGCATAAGAAAGTTATCCAGAAGTAGGTGGAGTACATGCTCCAAATTGGAATTATTGCAGTTTACCTGTTGTGTTAGCAGCTCAGGAAGGGAGGGAACCCTTTTGTTGAGACAACTGTGACAGATAATGAATAATAACCTTCATCCTTGAAGTATTTTGGTTTAGGTTAAGTCTGTGTTTCTATGTTAACCTAAATGAACTGACGCAAACACCGAGCTGTGAGCAGTCAATGGTGGGAGGTAATGCACCAGAGGATGCCAGGCCTGGCTCCCACCACCCAGCTCAAGTTGGTCTGCCCATATTTTGCCTCCCTGTTAGTGTCCATCTGAGGGTGACTTCGGGGATTCGTTCTGTTGATATCCTCAGTACGTGACCAAGCCAACGGAATCTCTGTGCCTTAATTTCTTTGGCTATGTTGTTGCAGCCTGTAACCTTATACAGGTTCTCGTTTGAGATCGTGTTAGGCCAGTAGATATTAAGGATTCTGTGGAGGCAGGTGTTGTGGAATGCATCAACCTTGTTTTGCTCATTTTTGAGCAAGGCTTATTGTTAATTAATTCCTCTAGACGTAACAACAGATCTTTTCTCCAGTACTAACTATGCCATGACATCAGGAAACTCTGCCACAAACTCTCACCAAAGAAACACCATTAGTTCTACTTTTGGAAGATAACCAGTTGGCTAAACATAAGCCTAAATTGTAATATTCTGGTCTGTATTGCAGTTGTTTTAAGCTGCTGTTGCTTGATGTCAACATAGTTGAAGTAATTTAATGTAGTAGTTAAGCAGGGTTTGATGCAGATAAAATAAATAATATAATAAAAAATAAAAATAAGAAAATGCTTCCACTTCTTTGCTTCTTTAAGCAAGCTCAGCTGAAACTGTGACCTGCCTTTGGAGGAAGGAGGACAAACAAGAATTTTTCTACAAGGATAATGTTCTCCTCTCACCTCCGAACAAGTATGTTATAGTTGCTGTCAGCAAAACTCCCAGGATGCATCCTATGAAAAAAACAACTCCATCTCTAGACCTTGGCTGAGGAAGTGGCTGGGGCTGAGGCAGAAGCTTCTCATCTGAAAAAACATGGATGAGACCAAAATCATAATTAAGAGGAAATGTTGTATCATATCTCATGGTATTATATTTTCTAATTTAAGTCCATTGTGACCTTACCATCACAGTTACCAGTGACAACACTTGAGGTGCTCTCCGTATGCCTGCTGGAGGTGCAGGTGAATTCGACAAGGTTCTGCGTGGTGTTGACAAATGCTAAAAGACCTGCAGAGCTGCCATTGGGATGACTCATGGTGAAGACAGTCATACTGGGAGGTTTAACCTCCCAGGAGAAGGTCACATCTTTATCCTTTGAAGAACAATACAGCCCGATCCAACTGCCTCCTTCTATAGATCTACAGGTGACAGTCTGTATGGTCGGTTCCTGGAGGCGTTCTACAGAGGTTTAAATTTGAATTGTTAATTAGACGTGAGGATATGTTCTCGACAAAAGTTCTAAACCTGACTGCTTAGCACCATTTGACTTGAGAGACTAACCAGTAGCAACATATTTATTAGCATTATGCTAAACTTGGTGAGGAAAGTCTGTATGTAAACATCTGCGTAAGAAAAACATTAAAGATAAGGGGGAAAAAATAAAGTTAGGCTCATTTTATTAATTCTCTTTTGAGTGTTTTAAAAGATGACTCAGAGTCATCTCATAAGTCAAGCTGACTAACTGTGAAAATCCAATGTGTGATAATAATTGTTTTCCCATCAACATATTTACCTTGCTGACAAAAAAAAGCAAGTGACACTTACTTCTCACTGTCAGCTTGATCTTGTTTACGCTGTCCTGTACCTCAGTATTGATGAGGTCTACAGTGTATTCCATGGCATCCTCTGTGGTCAAATTATAGATCTTCAAGTCACCTAAAGAATAAAAAAAAACATTGAAGAGACACTCTCTCTCTCTCTCTCTCTCTTTTTGTCTTTTTGTCTTTTACCTGAGGAGATGTTGAGACTGAGTCTCCCTTTATACCGATCTAACCGTTCAAGGTTTTCCTTCCCATTGCGATAGGTGGCAATCCAAGTGTTGTTTGAGAATATCGACCAGTCGACAGTGGAAAGATTCCATGATGGGTCGGCTCCTGACAGCAAGGTAACGGTATCCCCAAGGTACCCAGAGACTTCCCTGAGGGAGTCGACTAGTGCCACTAGTGCCACTGCAAACACACGCACAAAAAAAGATTCAGCATCATCATACTCAGTCTCTCAGGTTTCATACAATAATAAACAGAAGAAAAGCAGAACTTTGGTGACATTTTAAATAAATATGACAAATCCAACACTAACCTGGAGTTTCATCTCCATTTGGTGGATATCTTTACATGTTTGTAACAGGAGGGAAGGGAAGTCTGGTTTGTTTTAATTGTAATTCTAAATACGGTTGGGCAACAGAGGGGAAATGTAGCCTTCCCTATTTATAGATAGAAACCATTAATTTTTAAGTTCCAGATCACACACATCTATGCAAATAAGACTAAGCGTCTTCAGCCATGCTAGCAGCTCTGTGAATGCTGCTAACATGCTCACATTGATATGATAAGGCAAGCATGTTGATGTTTAGCAGGTATAATGTTGACCATGTTCACCTTCTTAATTTCAGCGAGACTGAAGGGAATGTCATTAGTTTTGCAGGTCATAAATTATTTGATAAACAGAAATTTAGACATGATGAAAATGTGCTAGATGAAAGATCAGGGGATCATAAATGTCTGTGCCAATTTTCATAGCAAATGATACAATAGTTGTTGAGATATGTTAATAAAAAACAAAAATGTGAACTTCATGGTGGTGCTAGAGGAAAAGTCAGCAGATCACCAAAGTCATTAAAATACATATTCTAGGAACCATGAATATCTGTACAAAATTTTCTCACAATCCATAAAGTAGGTGAGATATTTCACTGAATAACTGAAAACTTTGACCTGCTGGTGACGCTGAAGGAAATGTCTGAGGATCAGACATTAGAATTCATCCTATAGTTGTCAAGATATTTCATTCTGAACCACAAATGTCAACCTCATGTTGTCTGTACAAAATGTAATGGCAACCCATTTAATAGTTGTTAAGACATTTCAGTCTGGACCACAGTGGTGGACTGACTGACTAATATTGCCATGCCTCGAGCCACGCTGCTAGCATGGCGGCAAACTATCATTAAGACATTTTGTGAATACAAGAAATATAATAATGTATTTGTTAACACTCAGACTTCTAGGGGTGCAAGTTCATTTTTGAGATGACTAATATACTTGTTGTGAGGTTCATCAAGGGATTATAGACATGACATTAATCACGTTTTCTAAACCGTTTACTGCATCTTACTTCCTGCTGTTGTTTTGTTGGTGCGTAAAATAATGAATATGCTATACTTCCCATGCTTTTGACATTTAAGTGAAGCTGAGAAAGATGGCTGAGTCCCCCAGTCGTAGTATTTCAGCCTCAGGAAGTCAGGAAGTTACTTATTCTGGTCTGAATTGTTATTTTAAACATATAAATGTTTTTGAAAGTTTGGCATATCAGTTACTGCTCAATGATATTTTCAGCAAATGAAAACAGGACCTACCTTGGAGGAATGGGATAACAAGGATTTGAAGTCTCATCGTTACAGAGTTACAACGACAGAGGAAAAGTGCATAGAGGAACTACACACAGACTGAAGTGAGCTTCCTTTTTCTACAGTGACGTCAACCACGTGCTGCATGGAAACCCATATATTTTAAAATATGACAAACTTATTACAAACCTAAATTTGGGCTAGAAACACTAAAGCATTAGATTATTGATCATGCATTGTCTTACAGGAATGATTAAATATTTTTAGTTGCGTGATCAATTCTACACTCACATTTTAACAAATATATATTTTTGTTGCACTCTTGATTGATCTAAATAAAGGTCATCATATTTATCGGCATCTAAAAGGTACTTTTTGGGTTAATTCCCAAAACATCACTGTAAATTCTTTCAAGAATAATTGAACAGATTGAATAGTTTATTTTGTATTCTCTAGTGTCCATACTTTGTATTATTTCATGGGATTTTTTCTTTAGTTTGGTGGATTCCAATTGCTGTAGGTACAAGATGTTGTGTAATACATATCTATAAAACAATGGACATTTTTACAGTTTGTGCTTCACGCGTCACATACGCCCACACTTAAGTGTCACTTCCTGTCTTTACTCCAAAATAAAAAAGAAGACAAACTCGAGACAACTTGTGACTCACATACAGTTGAAACCAGATATTTACATACACTTCAGAAAAAAAACACAAAAACTTTTTTTTATTCTTCTTTATTGTCATACATTAAATCAGAGTAAACTTTTTCTGTTTTAGATCAATAAATATTAAATTTTTTTTGCATTTGTTAAATGTCAGAATCAAGCGAGGGAGAATTTTTATGTATTTTTCTTATCACTTTCATCAAAGTCAGAAGTACATACATTAAGTTTATTGTGTCTTTAAACAAAAGAAAACTCCAGATGATTCCATTCTGAGCTTCTGATAGATTAATTGATTCCATTTGAGTTAATTGGTGGCACACCTGTGGATGCATATAAAGGCACACCTCAAACACAGAGCCTCTTTCTTTGACATCATGGGAAAATCAAGAGAACTCAACCAAGACATCAGGAAAAGAATTGTGTACCTCCACACTTGTGGAGGTACACAATTCCAGATGCCTGAAGGTCCCACGTTCATCCGTTCAGACAATAATACACAATAATAAGTATAAAAAACATGGGAATGTAAAACCATCATACAGCTCAGGAAGGAGACGGATTCTGAGTCCCAGAGAGGAACATTTTTTGGTGCAAAATGTGCGAATCAACCCCAGGACAACAGCAAAAGACCTTGTGAAGATGCTGGCTGAAACTGGTAAGACAGTGTCATTAACCACAGTAAAACGAGTACCACCATGAGTTGAAAGGTTACTCTGGGAACCACCATAAAAAAGCCAGACTACAGTTTGCAACTGCACATGGGGACAAAAATCTTAATTTCTGGAGACATGTCCTGTGGTCTGACGAAACAAAAATTGAACTGTTCGGCCATAATGATAAATGGTATATTTGGAGGAAAAAGGGTGAAGCTTTGAAGCCTCAGAACACCATCCCAACTGTGAAGTATGGGGGTTGTAGTATAATGTTGTGGGGCTGCTTTGCTGCAGAAGGGACTGGTGCACTTCACAAAATAGATGGCATCATGAGAAAATAAAATTACGTGGATATATTGAAGCACCATCTGAAGACATCAGCCAGGAAGTTGGGCGCAAGTGGGTCTTCCAAATGGACAATGATCCCAAGCATGCCTTCAAATTAATTACAAAGTGGCTTAAGGACAACAAAGTCAAGGTATTGGAGTGGCCATCACAAAGCCCTGATCTCAAACCCATAGAAAATTTGTGGGCAGCACTGAAAAGGCGAGTGCGAGCAAGAAGGCCTACAAACCTGACCCAGTTACACCAATTCTGTCAAGAGGAGTGGGCCAAAATTCCAGCAAACTATTGTAGAAAGCTTGTGGAAGGATACCCAAAACGTTTGGCCCAAGTGAAACAGTTTCGGGGCAATTCTACCAAATACTAAGGACGTGTATGTATACTTCTGACTTTGATGAAAGTGATAAGAAAAATACATAAACATTCACATAAAAGTGATCCATCACTTTCTCCAACAAGAAAAATACAACCTTTGAAAACTACATCGAAATGTACACTTAAACTGCTTGTGAGTGGCACGACAATCTCTATCTATAGTGTAAAAAGGACATCTTTGAGTGACAAAAGACACGCAAATGTGCACATGTATCAACCCATGGCCAGATTAACCTGCTGGGGGGGCCCTGGTGACTGCCAATATTTATGGCAGCTTCATTATTTCTTCAGACACCAACTAGAACTCTAGAAGTGGAACAATTAGTCTATTAATGAGTTAGTTCATCAACAGAAAATTAATCTGGAACTATTTTGATGATTGATGAATTGTTGTGAGTAGTCAGTGCCGGGTCGTGATGCACCAGAGTACATGGACTGGACCACCTCCAGTGATGTGACCCTGTGTGAAACAAGAAATGAGTCTGACTCACCAGGGTTCAGGTAAGGCTCACAGGCTTATTGTTAATTAACTCCCATAGACATTAAAACAGATCTTTTTTTGACATTGTTTAACTCTGCCACACACACTCACCAAAGAAGATAATATAGATAAGATAGAACTTTATTTATCCTGAGAGAAATTGTTCTGCAGCCGTTGCAGTAAACAGTAGGAGTGGGAATATATGGAGTGCAAATATAAAATATAAAATATGAATAAGGTGGAAATCCAAAATATACACAATGCCAAAAAACATAAACAAGTTAACACTAAGATGCAAATCCAAACACCATTAGTTCTACTTTTGGAAGATAACCAGTTGGCTAAGCCTAAGTTTAAAATGTTGTCTTATCCTCCAAGCACACCAAGGTTAGTCAGGGAGTTCCGCAAGGTTCTGTGCTTGGACCAATTTTATTCACCTTATATATGCTTCCTTTAGGCAATATTATGAAACACTCCATAAACCTTCATTGTTATGTGGATGATTACCAATTATATCTATCGATCAAGCCAGATGAAACTAATCAGTTAGCTAAACTTTAAGTATGCCTTAAGGACATAAAACCTTGGATGACCTGCAATTTTCTGATGTTAAACTCTGACAAAACTGAAGTTATTGTACTAGGCCCCAAACACCTCTGAGACAAGTTATCTAAAGATAAAATTACTCTAAATGGCATTTTCCTGGCCTCCAGCACCACTGTAAGGAACCTTGGAGTTAATCTTTCATCAGGATTTATCCTTTCACTCCCACATGAAACAAACTTCAAGGACTGCCTTTTTTCAGCTTCGTAACATTGCAATAATCAGGCACATCCTGGCTCAGAATGATGCAGGAAAAACTAGCCCATGCATTTGTTACTTCTACGCTGGATTATTGCAATTCCTTATTATCAAGCTGCCCAAATAAGCTTTGATAAAGCTTATAGTTAGGGCTGGTTCAGGTGAGTCCTGAACCATCCCTTAGTTATGCTGCTATAGGCCTAGACTGCCGGGAGACTTCCCATGATGCCCTGAGCTCCTCTCTCCTCCTCTCCCTGTCCATCTGTATGCATTTTTCTCTCTCTCTCTCTCTCTCTCTCTCTCTCTCTCTCTCTCTCTCTCTCTCTCTCTCTCTCAACCCAACCGGCAGCGGCAGATGAATTGGCAGATTATACGGTCTAGACCTGCTCTATAGAAAAAGTACAATGAGATAACTTCTGTTATGAATTGGCACTATATAAATAAAATTTAATTGAATTGCCTGTATTGCAGTTGTTTTAATGCTGTTGTTTCTTGATGTCAACATTGAAGTAATTAAATGTAGCAGTTAAGCAGGGTTTGATGCTTTAGCAAAATATATGATATAATAAAAAAATAAAAGTAAGAAAATGCTAATGCTCTGCCACTTCTTTGCTTCTTTGAGGAAGCTCAACTGAGATTATGACTTGCCCTTTGGAGGAAGGAGGACAAACAAGAATTTTCCTACAAGGATGATGTTCTCCTCTCACCTCTGAAAAAGTATATTAAAATTACTGTCAGTGAACTTCCCAGGATGTTTCCCGGGATGCCTCCCTTGGAAAAAAACAAGACAATATCTACTCCTGGGCTGAGGAAGTGGCTGGGGTTGAGGCTGAGGCTTGTCATCTGAAACAACATGGAAGAGATAGCAACATAATTAAGACGAACATCTAAAATTAGTTTTTCAGATTGACATGAAGTTTACTGGTTCAGTCTTTTCCCATTCAAAACTGACATGGCAAAGGGATTCTGGGAAACACAATTCCCTAATAGCACAAATGAGGTAATTCTTTGAACTAGTACTGTGGGGCAGCATGTGAGATTTTATGATGTAGCGATACCTTGCTGAAAAAATCTAATAGATTAAATTGTTGACTTCAGCTAAATATTTATTAGCAAAATGCTGAACATGGTGAGGAAAGTCTGTATGTGTCTTTAGTGCCACTGCAAACACAATTTAAAAAAAAGATTCAGCATCATCATACCCAGTCTCTCAGGTTTCATACAGTAATAAACAGAAGAAAAGCAGAACTTTGGTGACATTTTAAAGAAATATGACAAATCCAACACTAACCTGGCGTTTCAACTCCATTTGGTGGATATCTTTACATGCTTGTAACTGCTCATTTGGGGTATTTTAAAGAACAGAAAGGAAGGGAAGTCTGGTTTGTTTTAATTGTAATTCCAAATACGGGTGGGTAACAGAGGGGAAACGTAGCCTTCCCTATTTATAGATAGAAACCATTAATTTTTAAGTTCCAGATCACACACATCTATGCAAATAAGACTAAGCGTCTTCAGCCATGCTAGTGGCTCAGTGAATGCTGCTAATATGCTCACATTGATAATACTAATGATGGGTCGGCTCCTGAGGGCAAGTTAACATTATCCCCGAGGTACCCAGAGACTTCCCTGAGGGAGTCAACGAGTGCAAACACAATTGAAGTCTCTCAGGTTTTATACAGTAATAAATAGAAGAAAATCAGCACTTCCCTAAAAACAGCTGATCTTTGGTGACATTTTAAAGTAGGGAAAAGACAACTTCAAATCTAAGTGACTGGTTTGTCAACTATTTCAGTTATTTGAGCATTTTTCTGTTCTGAATAACTTGAAGTTTAAAAGCTTCTATTCTGAAAAAAAAAGGCATCAAAAAGAAATAAGACTTGCAAAAGTGCCATCTCAAAGTTGGAGTTAGCGTTAGCTTTGAGAGATGCCATTGTCGACTATATGGACAACAGGAAGCGAGCAGAGTGTGATATTATGGATGACGTAGAAAGAAAGAAAAACACAAAAGCTCTGAAGACACAATATAGATTTTTTTTACTCAAGATGCATTATTCTATTATATAATTTTAATGTATTTATTTAGCCAAATCTGTTTACTCCTTGCCGTAATGTATTTATTTTATGTTTCCATATGTCTCTACCTTTGGCAGTGTTCAAGTTTCTGTTGTAATGTACTGTATGGCTGCGTGCTGACTTCCCCTCTGCACTTCCCCTTGGGAGAATCCCCGCAGCCTTCATACGTGTCCTTCCATTTGTCTGTAAACTGAAGTGAACTTGGTGAGATCGACCTTCGGAGGGCTGAGGGAGCGAGTCAACAACCACTCAGAGGTGTATATCAAACACAATACATTTAGTGCAAGAAAATACATCCATGGTTAGGTGGCAGAAGTAGCAGATTAGCAGAAAATCTCACTGACAGCTTTTTATTTTTCACTTTATTCCCAATATTATTTGTAAACGCATAGAAAAATTGCTGTTTTGTAAGAGATCATAAACCCGTAGCAATAATAGTTATGATAATCATGATAGAGATCACAAACAGACATTTCTAAATCATTGCCTGTTATTGCAATTATCCGCAGACGGCGCCTTCGCCTCATTGAAATGAGTCGGCAGGTATTTCTGATGATTTGTAAAAAGCAGTATAGGCTGAGCCTGCAATTGACTGTCGATCCATGATAGTTTGGGCTGAAAGGGCCATTTAAATCCCCCGCCCACTCTCCCTCTGCTCTCATATGTCCTCCGTGCGACGTTATGCTGTTACGTAATAACGCAGCCTTTGTTCACTGTGCGTTTCCTTTTTTTTGTTTTTTTAAAGTATCTTTTATCATGGACTGTTGATCAATAAAGCACAGTGGAAAACATGTCAAACGAGCTCTGATTGGGTTATTTACCTCAGGGTCAAAGGAAATCCATGTTCTGATTGGCTGGGAGGCCTTGCGTGATTTCGTTGTTGATGATTACTGTTACGCTGAAAACAGATCTGATTAACAACCAAACATAGCGCACGTAGTATGGGAATGCAGTGAGTGATGCACCACAGACAGAAACAACGTGTTGCTCACTGTGCAGAGGGAAATTACGGTTTGTTCTCAATCGTCATTTTAAACATGTAATAGTTTTTTTTTGTAAATTCGGCACATCAGTTCCTGCCCAATGATGTTTTCAGCAAATGAAAACAGGACCTACCTTGGACGAATGGGATGAGGAGGATTTGAAGTTTCATCGTTGCTGAGTTACAACGCACTGAGGAAACAGAGCAAGGACTCTTGAGCCTTCCTTTGTTCTTCATAGTGACGCCAACCACGTGCTTTATAAACCGCCAATATTTCAATATATGACAAACTTATTATGAACCTAAATTTGGGCTACAAATACTAAAACAAGCATTAGATTATTGATCATGCATTGTCTTTCAGGAATTTAGTTGGGTGATAAATTATATGCTCACATATAAATGAATATATATTTAATGTTACTCTCTTTGATTTTTTCCCCCTTACATTCTATATAAAGTTGGTCATCACATTTTTCAGCCTCTAAAAACAAAAAATCCAAAGTACTTTTTGGGTAAATTCCCAATACATCATTGTAAATCCTTTCAAGCATGTCTGAACATACTGAATAGTTTATTTTCTATTCTGCATACTTTGTATTATTTCATGTTATCTTCTCCTTAGTTTGGTGGATTCCAGTTGCAGTAGGTACATTGACATTTTTACACGCCTACACTCAAGTGTCACTTCCTGCCTTTACTCTAAATAGAAAAACTTGTGACAATTTGTGACTCACATGGGGCAAAAAACTTTGAATGAAATCATTTATTAAAAACTTTTTACATAAACTTAGTCCTAGAAATCACAGTGTAACAGTAAATAACAATCTTGCTTTTGAAGATAAGTTCTTCATGGACAAGTGTTAGGAGCTTAGATTGAATACAAGAAAGTGATCCATCGAAAAACAGGAAAAATACAACCTTAGAAAACCTGTTTGTGAGTGACATGACAATCTCTATCTGTAGTGTAAAAAGGACATCTTTGAGTGACAAAAGACACACAAATGTGCACATATAATCAACCCATGGACGGATTAACCTGCTGGGGGGCCGTGGTGACCCCTGGAAGCTTCATTATTTCTTCAGACACCAACTAGAACTCTAGAAATGGAACGATTAGTCTATTAATAGTTCATTAACAAAAAATTCATCTAGTTTTATGATTGATGAATTGTTTGAGTCATTTTTTTAAGCAAAAACACCAAAAGATTCATTGGTTCTGGCTTCACAAATGTGAATAAATGCATATTTTCTATGTTTGATAATAAACTGAACATCTACGGGGTTTGGATTGTTTCTGTGTGTCAATTACTTTGAAGTAATTTGATAAAACAACTTAATTTAGGAATACATATGATCACAATATAACCTAAACTAATTAAAGAGCAAGTGTCCTGATTTTACACATCAAAGTCTGTTTACAGGTCTTGGGGAGTACTACTGCATATGTGAAAAAACAAAACAAAAACTGTACTGTATAAAGCCTTTTGTGACTCCAGAGGGAGCTGCGCAAAGTCTGATAAATTGCCTCAAGTGATGTCACTTGAATCGGTTGGTGCTGAAGACTATAAGTTTGAAAATGAAATAAATCTGGGGGTGTGGCATTAGAAAGAAGTGTTTACCAGACCTCTGTAGCCTGCTCCTCATCTCTGTTTGAGGCTAGCAGCTCCTAGCACTAGCTGCTACTAGCATAACACACTTGAATTGCTGATCGAACTTTTGGCAGTCGAGTTGCCTTGTGGGTATTGTAGGTGCCAGGTTTTAACCAGGAAGAATAAAAAAAAGATGATATCTCTGGTACCGCTGCATCAATTTGGACTTTTAGAGCTTTTGGGCCCCGTGGGGGATTCAGGCCCCGTGGGGGATTCAGGCCCTGAGGCAGTTGCCCACTATGTGTGGTTGGTGATCCGGCCATGCTCCACCACACACACAGTCATACACTTTGCAAAATATCAAAGACAGAGAAGCACATTGGCGGTACTTGGCTGTATTGTGCTGGAGCTCATCAAGTCAATTCAAACCTCATGAGGCGAAAACATCCACTACCAGTGTTACCGGACATAAACAGGTCCTATACTATGCCTACATTGTGCTTAGAAAGTTATATTTTTTGTCAGTGCAGTGAGTGTTAGCCATAAAAAAGATTCTCTGTAGGTTCTCCAGAATGAGTGATTCAACAAAACCTGAACAGGAAAAAATACAATGTCTTTATGAAATGCTCAGTGCATCAAGTCCACCCAGTGTTTCCCACTTCATACTTTCAGTGGAAAGTATGTGTGTCTGTTTTCAGTAAACTATTCAGTGGGATCACAAAAGAGGAAGTTGAAAAGCAGTTTCATCTGCTTTTTATTCAGTCAGTGAATCCAGTCAATGTCCAGAAAGTGAGAGAAGGCCAGGGGATCATTTAGTTGATTCTGCCCATTTATAGCCTGTAAAGGCCAAATTCAACAGCAAACAAGAAGTTCAAGTAAAAGGCAAAAGAGAAGTAAGATTAGCTCTGACAAAGAGTGAGCTAAAGCATCTCAAGTCTGATGCATAAAAAAAAAAAAAAAAAAAAAAAAAAAAAAACTGCACAGTGTTCCTGCACACTCAGACGACTTGAATATTTACCACAGACAGTCCACATCCTACATGGGTATAACCTCTTGGATAAATGTTGCATGAATCACAAATGTGGCTAAAATCCAATGTATAGACACAAGTGGTCATTTTTTACCAAAGGATCAAACTTTTACCAAAAGAACATATTTTATTAAATGTTTTGATAAATACTTTTCTCAGAACTGGAAGCGGTCTGCATTGAATTTTCAGAAGTCAGTCAGCACTTCGAGGCAGCTGTCTGAATTTATGTCTGTTCACAAGAAACAAAAAGAGGAACAAAATGCCTTGCATTGTCTTTTCTATAGGTTCATGATATTTTAGCCATATCATTTGGGTGTCATGCTTATCAACAAATAAAAATCATGAAAAATAACTACGTAATACCAAAAGGTATAAAAAGATACCCATAAAGCACTAAGATTAGTATCTTTGAATTATCATCCTCCTCCTTTCTTCTGTCCTTTATTCCTCTCCCTCCTCCTACACGGACGTCTCTGACTGGAGCTTCATGACAAACTTGTGACTTTTGGGGTCGATGAACTCCTCGCCCAGACGCAGGAAGGGGAGGGGCGTCACCGTGATGACCAAGGAAAAGTCAAGGCGTCTCAGGGAGAAGACCTGGCCTTGACGCAGAGCAGCAGTCACCGGCTCCTCACTCACTAGTGTCCACTGGCGCCCTCTGCTGGTGTCCAGGTACTGGAGGGTGGGACCTGGGCTGAGGTAACGCTCAAGGAAAGCCTGAGACACACACACAGAAAAGATATGTGCAAATTAGATTATATATAGTTGCACTAATACACTGTCAGTAAAGGTTTAATGTGGTTGAGACATAATATGAAGATAACGTGGATGTAATTTCAAAGTTTCAAAAGCTTTATAATATGCAGACAAACCAGTTTTTGTTGAAATAACTAATAAATAAAAATAAATAAAAACAAACGAACAAATAAAACAAACTACAAGCTAAAGTAAATATAAAAAAAAGGTGATAATAAGATCAAAGAATGAAATGAAAAAAATACAATAAATTAAACACATAGAATTACTGTTAAATGATGACAATTTAAAATATAAATAAATACAATTTAAAAAAATAACTACTCTCCTTACCTTGGGGGTCATGTTGTGCGTGATGCAGAACTGCAGGTGGTTGATGATGCTCTCCATGCTATGGTAGGACTGCTGCCTGGTGGCGCGGAGGTACTTCTGCATGGCCCGCGCCATGGGGGCAAAGATGGCTTGGGCCGCCTCCCTGGGGTCCATTACCTCCCGCGGGTGTTTAGGGGAGGACGCGGTCGCCTCTTCGTCCTGGTGGCGCTTGATGTGGGTGAAGGCTTCTTCTACTGCCACCACCAGTCTGGGAGGAGAAACAGGATAGTGAGTGAGACACTAACTTAAATATAAAGCTACTCTAATCAATATTTTTATATCAGCAATGGGTCAAATGAATACACAAAATGTGAAAACGGTTGCTCATAGTGATGAACCCACAGACAATTATCACCCAACTCTACCAGCACTACCTTAGCATGCCCAGCACCAAAAGTTAGCAACTAGCTGGTGAACATTTAGTGGCTAAAGAGCCAGATAAGTCCCTCAGGAGTTGCTAGAGACTAAAACAGCAAAAAGGAGAGCGAATATTGGACAAGAAACAAGACTCCAAATGAATGCTAATGTTGCTCCATGTCTCCTGGATGTGTAAACAGGCAACCTTTGGCTATCAAGTTCACCATATCAACTTTAAGGTTTAGTGTTGGCCAAAAATTAAAAGGACCAGTGTGTAAGATTTAGTGGTATCTATTGGCAGAAATGGAATATAATTAGTAAGTATGTTTTCATTAGTGTATAATCACCTGAAAATAAGAATTGTTGAGTTTTCATTACCTTAGAATGAGCTTTTTTTATCTACAGAAGGAGCAGGTCCTCTTCCACAGAGGTTGATGACTTTGACATGACTTACTGGCAAGATGAAAACTATATCATTACAGTTTATTACTTGGTTGTCATTTTATTAGGTCTACCCTTTACTCAACTGACTCATGGGGATCATTTACACTCCATCTTGTCCTTCAAATTCAGTCTTTATCTTTATATGTGCATGTATTTGTGTCGGTATGTCGAATGTCCTCACCTGGCCTTGCGTTTGCGGACCCTCCGCTCCACCTCTGCCTCCTCGTAGTAGTACTCGTTGTGGGAGTTGTCTCTTCTCCGAGCAGCGGCTGCGATCATGGTTCTGGACTGCCCTGTAGAGTTATTGGTGCTGTTCTCTGTAGACAGAGACACTGAAATTAAAGACGACCTATCCATCTAATTGGCAGGCAGAGCAATCCAGAACATCCTGGGCATGTCTGCCAAGTATAGCCATTTTTATTCAATGTATGATTTTGGGAATTTACATACTAATTTGCTCATTTTTATGGGGTCATTTTTCTATTTCCTGCAGTTTATCCTTTTGCTAAGTTTTGGCTGTTTTACATCTGAATTGTATACAATTGTACAATTGATTTGAAAGTATTGCCGTCAGTTACATAGATATTAAAGTGATGAATTCTAAACGACTTGTTCTACCCTGAGTGAGCTAAATGTAAAAAAGTTAAAGATGAAATACTGTACACAAGATCATTTTACCTTCCCCCAGGTTGTAGACCTTGAAGGCAGATATCTTCTTGGAGAGGATGGACTTGGGCAGGTTGAGCAGGGCGGGGTTATAGACTGGGAAGTCACTGTAGTACTGGTCCAGAACCCACACTGCTGCCCGCTGAATACTGTGTTGCACAAGACACGGGTAGAAAAAAGAAGTTCTTCCCATAAAGTGGCATTTCATAACAAAAAGCTGGTATCAGTGTTGTCAGCCTTGACAACCTGACAGCTTCATGGCCACTCTTATCGTGCAAATGAAGGAAGTGGTGAACCACCAGAGACAGAAACAGCCACTCCAACTGGGTTGCACACATTAGAAACCTACAATTACCACACTGCGGTTGTATGCCTTTGCCAACCAGTCAAGTTACAGTTTACATCCATTTCTGTCAGGACTCATAATATATGTAGTCAATACTCGGAAGGAGTTGAATAAAAAGGTAGTTTTTGGCTAAATGGAAGTCATCACTATATTGACGATATATATGTATGATTCCAGTGAATATACATTGTTGTACTGATTAATGAAGGATTATCATAGATGTACTGAGTAAACAGGTACACATGTACTTGATTAATGGACGTGGCTCAAATTCATCTTGAACCAAAGAATCCAGAAAAAAAAAAAATATAGCCTTTAGACCTTATGGTTCAGGAGTAGTGAGGGAGAAAGTTTGTTGCTTTATAAATGGCCATATGGCGGTGCTATCCACAAGAAAAAGTAATCGGTTCTTCCTAGGCCCGTGGCTGAACTTCACATCAAGTTTAGCTAAAATCCGTTACGTAGTTTTTGAGAGATCCTGCAAATAAACAGGCAATCAAACATGACTGCAAAGGTAACCTTCTTGATGGTGACAATGGTGGATATGTCATTTAGAAAAAACAAGAAAATATTTAAAATAAAATAAAACCCCAACTACATTTAAAAATCTAAAATGAAAACAAAGTTAAAAAAAAATCTAAATATACAAAAAACAAAACCATTTAAAAAATAAAAAAAACCCCAGACAAATATTCCTGAAATTCAACACACTAACCTGAGATAACCCACGTTGTAGAAGCGACTGGCTCCATCTGTGGTCCTCACAACCTTCAGACAGAAAGCAGGCTGCAGATGTCTGACCTCCAGCAGCACCAGGGCCAGGTACTGAATGAACAGCAGCGCGTCCACCAGAGATGCTGCATATCCCACAATCCCCCTGTAGTCCGTCTCCCTGGGCTCCAGCACCCGCACCCCGTAGAAGAGCCAATAAGACGCCACGAAGAGGAAGACCAACGCTAGAAGCAGACAGCGGAATATGAAGAAGCGTGGCAGAGTGGCTCTGGGCGGGCGGAGAAACAGCGCCCAGGTGGAGATGAGGAGGATCAGGAGCTTGAAGGCCAGAGAAATGTAAAGGCCCTCACATGGTGTGCCGCAAGGTTCTAGCGTATCTCGCCACAGGAGCTGTGGGAGGGCCAAGAAGGCCAGAGGAGTAACCAGAGCAAAGAACCCCAGGACAGCGCCCAACGCTGGGCCGAAGTAACGGCGGCACTCCAGTGGCGAAGACTCCTCAAGGTCCTTAGAGATCCGTGTCAGGTCCTCGTTGGAGATGCTGTCCACAGAGGTGCCAGTGACCACGGTGGTGGTCTCGCCCCAGTTGTCATCCTGAAGAGAGAGGAGAGCAGAGTGAAGAGTTTTGATGATACATGGCAGAGCGCAGCTTAAGAGGAATTACTAAAAATTTAACTCTGACCCTGTCGTCTCCTCTGGTGGACTCTGCGTCCAGCAGTGGCTCTCCAGGCGCCTGGATGGTCACTGATTTGTCTCCACGGTTGCTGATGTCGCGACTCTTCGAGCGATGCCTGTCCCTCCTCTCCCTGGAGAAAAGGAAAATGTGTACAAGTTTATGATTATATATATGGATCGGCCATAATCATCTAAAACTTCCTGTTCCGGCAGGATATATATAATCCTCTTTATATTTATTTGATTACTGCGTACCTTTCAAATTTTTGATACTACAATTACTTTCATAACCAACTACTCTGCCAATGATTTTCTTAATCAATCATTCATCATCAGAAAATAGTGAAATGTTCCCATTATAATTTCTCAGAGACCAAAGTGACGTCTTTAAATTTCTTTTGTAGGGCCAACAGTCTAAAACCCAAGATATTCAGTTATAACAAAGAAAATCAGCAAAACCTCACAGTTGAGAAACTAGAACCAGAAAAATTATAGTGACGTTTAAAAACTAAACAATTAATCGATAAAATAATCGGCAGATTAACCAATAATGAAAATAAACAACCTGTGGTCCTCTACCTGTGTTTACGGGAGCTTCGTGAGTGGGACGACTTGTAGGAGTAGCCCGAGTACGTCGACTCGTTGTCCATGTCAAAGGCTGGCGGTGGGCGGGGTTTCCGGGTCCCACCTACCCCCGAGCCGCCGCCTTTCTCCCAGACCACGCCCAGCTGGCTCTTATGATTGCTGATGGACTTGGAGGAGAGGGCCAGAGGGAGGCGCAGCAAGTCCACTTTACTCCTGAGGGAATCTATCTTGGAGGCCTGGGAAAAGAGGGGAGGACGGGGGAGGAAGATGGGGCAAGAGAGAAGAAGATAAATGATAGAAATGGGGAGTTTGGAATAGGTAAAGACAGTATGAGAGAGATAAAGTGGACAGGAGGGAGGCAGAAAGAGAAATGAAGACAGAGAGGGAAAGACGGAAGATGAGTTGTCATATCAGACAGGAATAAAAGAGTCTCGGAGAGAAACACACCAAGTAACAGCAACAAGAGAGACAGCATTGTTAAATTGTTGGCACTCGGAGGTGTGTGAAGGCGTCCGTGTGTGTGTGCTTTCAGTCACACAGGACAAGGCTGGGCCCATTCTTCCGCTTTGAAGGAGTTTTTATGAGCAAACTGGCCCTGAGTGTGTTCTCAGCCAATAAAGGGCAATTACGCTACCTTCTATTCCGGGCTACACATCCCCAGTGTGCACGACATGCATGAGTGGAGGCAGAACATCAGGGCAGCTCTAAAATGTTCCACTTTCATACGTGAACGATTCAAGCAAAGCTGAAACATTTGTATGACCTTGGAGACCACGCGCAGTGTCTCATTTAAAAACACAAATAAAGAAAGCTGGTTTATCTATATTTTTTGCAGTGTTTTGTTTTGGGTCCATGTCTGACACATACTACCCCAGACGCTACATTCCCCAACTGTCCCCTGCGGTCTCCAAGGGCAACAGAGCTTAACTACTACAATGGGGATGAATGGGAGGCTAGGGGTGAGAAAAGACAGGAGGGGGGTAGTTGCCACAGCAACCAGATCATCAACGCTACACCCCCTACTCTCCCTCAAATACACACCTCAGAAGACAGAAACAGACACTAATCATACCAGGCTACGATTCTGACTAAGAATCTGCTTCTGTCCTCCATTTTGAGTTTGAGTTTTCAACTAGGCAGTACGCAGTGCTTTTTTTCAAGTAGGTACTTTCCGACTTGGATGTAGAACAAGCAGACTCATGATCTAATAACAAATCTCCTCGCGCTTTCAATTTGGGCCATGACCACCCGTGTCCAGAGTTCCCATTAGACACTACAGTTTTAAGTGATGGCTTTCATGTGATTCATACATGGACTTCTCAGCTGGGACATTTGCAAGTAGATACATTAGTAGGCATACAAGGCTATACTCATAAAAATGCACTGAAAATGCATTTCAATTCCAAGGATCTACAACACTTCACACAGAGTTTCTCGATCCTGGTGTAAAGATCCCACGTAGTGTCGTTTGACATAGTCGTGGAGACTGATGTATCGATATTTGTTTGACATATGTGAAATAAAAGATTAGAGAGACAACAGTTAGCTGGGTGCTTCACTGGTTGCAGCTTTATGGGAGAGTGACAAAGAAAAAAAGCCACCACGACATCCAAGCTACAGTTGCCAGAAAGTATGTGGGAGTCTCAGAAATCAGCTGGAACAAGATTCTACGACCTGATGAAACCAAAACTGAGCTTTTTGGCCATCAGATTAAATACCCTTTTTGGTATGAGCCAAACACTGCACATCATCCTAAACATGCCAATGTTTCTCTGCAAATCCTGGGCCAGACTCAACACAGAGCATGAGAAAAAGAAGATAGAGCTTTAACTCTCAATGCTGGCCAGTAATACAATTCACCCCACCTATAACTAACTGTTTTGGGGTAGATTTTTTTCATCAAATTCTTACTTACAGAAACAGCTACCACATTGTTAACAAAAGTAGTCTCTCCTGGGTTCTTCTTTGGATGTCCAGGACTATTAAAACTTAAATCTAACATATACAAATGAAAGCATAAAGCTTAATGCAGACATCCGTCCATCCACTGCTGCTCAGTGGGAGAAAATGTTAAGTACTGACTCACTTGCTTAAAAGCAGACATCTTTTTCTCTGCCTGAACACATAAAAGGTTCACACAGCGAGTGCAGTGACCCATGCAACAGGCAGATTTGCAGGGGTTGGTGCAGCTATGGGTGTATGTTAAATTTCCTACATTACTGTACAACATAAACAAAACCAGCCCCCCGTCTGAGGTAGTCAATCCCATCGATCGCACTGACGAGCCTCTCCCACTGTAATCAACCCACCGCTGATTGATTTACACCGGATTCCCTGTTCAGCATCATCTGGCATGCGAGAGGTTCCACGTGCAGTGTGGAAACAGGATGGCCAACTATATAACCAAATAACTTTGGCCAGAAGATGCCAGTTTTAAAGTCTGTTTATCTTGGCACTAGTGTGAATCTCTGCTGATGCTGCGAGAGAAGGATTCAAGTGCAGTAGCACTCGTTTTGTGAGATGTATCATGCTTAAACAAGCCAGATCACGCCACTCTTATTGTTACATTTCACGAAAACCGACTAAAAGTGTATTAACCTTGTTAACACGTGAAATGTTTTTTTTCCTTTGCCTCTCCGTTTTGGATGAAACATCTCGTTCAAATGGTCGCAGTGCAGCCTCAGTGGTGCTGCGGGCTGACCAGCTTGCCTGTGTGGCTCCCTGGGGCCTCCAGGCCTCAGGGTGGCAGTGGGCCAGCGAGGCGTGTCTGATGCCTCAATACAGACCCCTGTAAGCAATCCAAGCCCAGGCTTCGAGGCCTTTACATGACAAACCCACACTGGGGCGTGAATTAAAGCTCATGATGAGCAGCGAGTAAAGTGTTAAACGCAGCAGTCGCGCTGAGGACGCTTTGATTCAATCCCGTGTGGAAACACAGCGAGCCAGTGTTTGAGACAAAGCAGAACACACCCAGGATGAAGTGATGCCGCTGTGAACAACACACTGGTGACTACACAGCGAACTCAACTCACATGCGCGAGATCACAGTGAAGTAGGTCTACCGGACGCGCTGTTCCGTTTGGCACCCAGCGCGTAAGTGCAAAATGGATAACAGTGCGCGGATAAAAAAACAAAAAAACAAAACACGATCAAGACTCGGCGAATGAGCTCCAACTGGCTGTGGTAACCCGGAGTACGCGTTCACACCGGTAGTGAAATTCAGCTTTAGTGCATCTGTGATCGATACTGTTATCTGCCAACTCATCAGTCCTGACAGAGAGTGAAGGTGGACAAATAAAGAAACAAAAATACATTTGGGGGGGTGGGGGGGTATCAAAAGTTATATGTATTTTTTTACATTAAAGCCATAATCAGCCGGTGTTATCATATCTACAGCTCATAGACTAAGAGCACATTTTACTCATGATGCCCGCAGGAATGTCTTACCTTTCTACCCAAAAAGGGAAAAGCTGCAACCCGCAGCACAAAGAGCCGACCAGCAGCAGCAAATCAGAGCCGAGCGATTCCAACAAAAGTGCCTCCCGATGCTCTGAATTCACTTTCTCCCGACTCTCATCTGTCCGCAGTTTGCGCGCTCATTCACAGCCGGAGTGTAACTTGATTCCTCTTTGTGAACGCAGTTTGTTTTGTTTTGGGTTTTTCGGCTGGAAATTGCATCTCAACTCGAAGCACCGAAGCCGCACAAAAGGCAGCGACACGCAGCACCTCATCCCGGCTCCGCATCTGCTGTGTGGCGGAGCCCCGCTGAGCTGAGCGGCTCTGTGAGGACACCCACTACCGGCAGAGAGCCACGCACCGTCAAGTTAGATACGATACATTCACAGCTTCCGGTAGTGATTTTCAAAATAAAAACAATATTTTACAATGGAGAAAAACATGCCTCAAAAGCCTTTAAAATACTTTTATCTGCTCTCAATGAACGCACAGGCCAACCACTATAGATGCCATCCCTTATAGCCTAATGGTAAACGCATTGCCGCAAATTTGTATCATACTGGTTTTTGTCAGCTAAAGAACTGTGCTTAAATATGAAGTGGTTAAACCTATTAACAATTACCATAACAGCAGACTGAGGAGCAAGCAATATGTGAATGCTTTTTTTTCTCTATAAATTCAGTTGTTTAAAAACATTTGCAAGATTTTCTCCTTATCTTAATATGAGAATGGATTTTAAGGTTTAACACAAAGGATTTGTTCTCTAGTAGCCTTGCTGTGTAGATGGAAGTATATGAAGACAGTTACATCATTGATCAATGTTAGATAGCTACAAACTCGAAAAGTTAGGTGGAATTGATTGTAAGTAAAATAAAATTGTTCTAACTATACAATTTTACCACATAAACAGAAAACCCTTTTTTGACTAACTGAACATCAGCCTTTTTTTGTATATCTCGAATCCAAAGATGCTGCTTTAGTTTTCTCGCTTATGCCTGTTACAAAAATACTTTTATTTTCAAGCCAAGAATGCTTAACTTCCGGTCACTTCTTGCTGTAAGTGTGCTTGACACATTTAGGCTTCACAGCATAAAACTAAATTAAACCCTAATTCTCCCTTTCCTTTGACTATCAGAGGTAACCAATACTCAGTCTTAGCTATTGCAAACAGAGGATGTTATTTTCTTACACACAAATAGTAACTACACTAATGAGTAAGTGGCTCTTCTTCTGCACTGACGAAAAAGATTATATATTGTAGCAACAAGTATGAAATTTAGACAATATGACATATCCAAATGTTTAATTCTAAAACTCACTTGAAATAAGACCAACATTAAATGGTGACACTTATATTCAAAGAGACTCACAATCCACATTAGTCATTTTCTTTATCCAGTTTCTTTTTAATCTCACAAAACACATGAATCTGAGATGAGACATGAGCTCTTTTTTCCTTCTGTGCAGCTAAACAATCTCACCAATTTTAAAAACAAGGGAGAAGAAAATAATTTATACATCCTTTTTTATCATATCTACAAAAATAAAATCAAATACGTGGACTAAGGCTTTACAGAAAAAAATTAACATATATAAAACAAGTGGGTCTGATCTCTCTATAGTACGAGTGAACAAGATTTTTATTTATTTATTTTTTTTTTAAAGACACAAAATAAAAAGACAATGAGATGATAGTTAAAGATGTGTGTATGCATACAGTAGTTTGCACCGTGCAGGGAAGTTTATCTGTGCAACATTTAAAAAAAAAAAGGAAGGTATAGCCTTTTTATTTATTTTACAGCCGGTTAGGGCAACAACGCTGATGTCAATGTACAAGATAAATGTAGGGGAAAAAAGAAATCATGGAAGATACAAAGAAACTGAAGTGTAGAGGTAGAAATTGGAGATGAAAAATGCTGTAGTTAGTTAGAGGTGGGAGGAAAGAAGAGGAGATGCGTGGAAAGAGATTTGTCGAGGAGAAGAAGAGATCCTGATTCAACCAGCTCAGACCATCTGGAATTTTGTGTCAAATTATGGACAACACACACATTATGTATGTGATGACTGTGTGTCCATAGTGTTAAAAGTAAGGAATCTATTTTTCTTTTCATTGATAAAACTTCTGGTCTGAGATGCTTGATAATCAGCAGCCAAAATGTCAAGAAAACAAATAAACTTTGTTCCCTAAACTTTGTTGCCAAGCTACACTTTGATTTGACTCATTGACAACTCCTTCAGTGTGTTTTGGCTAAAGAGTGAAAACCTTCCACCTGGCAGTGAAATATCGTTTTAATAGTAGAATCATTGGCTGGTAGTGTGTAAATATACTTGGCTCCTGGTTTGGTTCAGTTTGGTAGTGTACTGTCAGTTTTGAAGCTAGTAAAGAGGCTGGGTAACTCACTAAAGCACTCCTCATTTAGTATTTGAAACCAGCTCAAATAAAATTCAGTCCAGTGCGATTCTGCCCAGCTTGATAAGAGACAGAGGCTAAAACACATTTAAAAAAAAAAACATTTAAACTGGTACACAAAAGAACTTCTTTCATTGTAACAGTTTAAATACATATTTTCTGTTAGAATTAATTCTAACTGATGGAGTTTGAGAGAGAAAAAAAAAAGGGAAAAGCACTTAGCTTTAGTGTCAGTCTTTGCTGGTTACACATGCCTCAGTCAAGGCGTACAAAAATTTTCCTGAACGTCAAAGACAATTATTGACTCCTACATATGTTCCAAAAATAGTTAAAGGAAATGTTTGACATTTTGGGAAATACGCTTTTTCGCTTTCTTCTCAGAGTGTTAGATGAGATCGATACCACTCCATGCGTTAAGTACAGAGCTAGAGCCAGCAGCCGCTTAGCTAAGCTTAGCGTAAAGACTAGAAACAGGGGGAAACAGCTAGCTTGGCTCTGTCTACAGATAACAAAATCCGTCTAGCTGTTTTCCCCCTGTTTCCAGTCTTTATGCTAAGCTAAGCTTACCAGCTGCTGGCGTTAGCTTTACATTAACTGTACAGATATGAAAGCGGTATCGATCTTTGCAAATAAGAGTATTTTTAAAAATGTCAAACTATTCCTTAAAATAAATTTTTGCTTCATCTAACTGTGCTGCGATCACATAACAGCTGCATATAGCAGTACTTTTTTGACTTGGACCATGTGCGTATACTCAAGTTTGTAAAATTTTATTTTACAAAGCTTTTAATTTCTCCTAGTAAATATAAGTTCTGTGTGTGTGTGTGTGTGTGTGTGTGGTGGTGTGGGGGGGAGGCTACTTAGTAAAGAGCAAGTAGTCCTTTCATGGCTTTGGATGTGGGCTAGATGGATATAAACACTATGTATGGTAAGACCATTGGATGGGAGAAGGGATAAGTTGCTGTTTCACAGTCTTTACCGTGGTATTTACACACACAATACACTGAGACACACAATGAGAGAGGGCTAAAGGATGCACAGTCAAATCTTATAGTGTAGACAGGCAACGTCAACAGTGATATTTGGCAGCAATTTGATTGAGTGACAAACAGGTTTTCAGTGAAAATTCAAGTTTCATAGTTTGAATCTGTATTTGTCCTCTTTCCTCACACTCTTCATCAACATTGCCTGTCCCAAACTTAACTCCTTAACAACTTTACATGATCACTGAACAGCTGTGTGAATCCACTGAGCTTGTTATTTTAATCGCTGAGATCCCTGTACACCTCTGAAGCAGCGCTGAAAATAAAACCTGCCAGCATTTCAGTAGTAAACAGCGCAGTAGTGTTTCCAGAACTTAAAAATGAACAATCGACATGAACATGAATCAATATGCTGCACTAATGCTTCCAAACAACCATCTTGTAGCTTAAAAGAAGGCTTAAGGATATGTCAGTGTGGCTGCAACTGTTTCCAATGACAATAACTCTAGTGTTTCTCCCAGTGTGGGGATACGATGGTCTGAGATGAATGAAACCGTTAAATGATCTGTGTGTGTGTGTGTGATGGTGGTTTCCTTACCCAGTGCAAATAACCTGAATTATATAGACACAGTCCTTCGGCCGTGGTAGCAGGTGAACTCAGTGTAAAGCAACCAGTGGAGGGGGATAGGGGACCCCTGGAGGCCATCTTGGCTCAAATGTCGGCCCCTAAATAAAGCCAATGGCATCTCCAGTCCCTGATCCGTCCACTGTAGAGGACGTACATGACAGAGGGATGCATTGTGGGTAAAGTGCAGGGGTGATGGGTCCCTCGGGTTTTTCCTTAAATTAACATTTCAAAACTTTTCTGCTCCGTTCCTTCAAACCAGCTCTTTAAAGCGAGACATACAACTCATGTTCCTTCACAAATATCCAACTTAGTCATTTTTCCACTTTCAATTCTTCAAACTTTTCCTTTCTCTTCACCAGTCAACTTGTCTTCTGCCTTTTTGTTCCTTCATACTGTTTCCTCACTCTGCCCTGGACTCCCTCATGCTCTGGTAGAAGCCAGAACTTGTGCTGACCTCAGAAATCCTGGTGAATCTGGCCAGCTTCCTGGTATCCCAGGGCAACAGAAAACCAAAAAAAAAAAACCAACCACGGTCCTTCCTGGGCTCTGTAAAACTGGCCAGTGCATGCAGGGACGAGGGGAGGTGCGGCTGAGGTGCCCGAGTCTGACAGTGGGTACACATGGGTGCGTCCTTATGCCAACAATCAGGATTGAGTGACTGCAAGAAAATCCACTCTGCAGCGACTTCAGAATCCAGTCGACTGAATCCTGGGCTCTGCTGGACTGCCCTCTTTGCCTGGTTGGGTTCAAGGAAAAAAAGATATTTAGTATAGAAAAGAGTCAAAACTGCATCGTTAGCCATTGTTTTGTAAAGGTTTAAGATGCAAATTCAGCACCCCCTCACCGTCTCCTGAACCGCGATCCAGAGATGGTGTTCTGGAGACAGTTGCCGATAGACACTGTTGTTCCTCTGACTCCTGATTGACAGATGGCTCTCTGAGGGTTTTCAAAAGCTTGTGATGGGCCTTCTCTATTTCCTGTAAAGGGGTGAAGATGCAGAAAAGCCAAAATGATATTTTAGGTTCAACTTTATTGTCATTACACATGTGCAAGTACAAGGCAAAGAAATGCAGTTTAGGTCTAACTCGAAGTGCAATAAGCAAGGATATAAAGTATGTGCATAAATGCAGGATAGAGCAGTATAATGAAAATATTTACAAGTGGTACTATGGATATTATATACAGATGGCATTACTATAACTCATAGCATTACTATAACTCATATGAGTAAAACATCAACATAATTATGCTAGCTGGTGAGAGGTGAAAAGTTAAGCAAGTCGCAAGCAACAAACTATTGTAAACTTTGTGGGTTAAATCACAAGAATATCCTGCTGCTTAGAAATGTTTGGCCTAGTGGATCACTTCATTACCCCTTTCAAAAAATTGACCAAACTTTTGACGGAGAAATTCATGTATGCCATGAAGGCATCAGCAGTGCCACGGAAGAAAAACAAAGTAAAGGACAGCCCCTAGTATAAATAAGATTAACAATCTAGTTGGAAAAATCTACATTCTCTCAATTTTTTCTACCAGATGATGTATGCTGCATTCATTACAATCCTCTCCAGGGCTGCAGTGTTAACTCCCCTTCCCCGAAAGCTGATCTCTGATGTTGGCTACATTGAATTTTTTTTTAGAAATAATTTAGTGGTTGGTGAATAGAGGCCATGGTGGCAAACTCTGAAGACAGACTGCAGGGAAATTTTCATGTCTCAAGAGAAAAAATCCCATCAGTTCGCACCCTATAAAGGCTATGTATCTCTCTCTATCTCTATTTATCCTCCCAAGACACAAATAAGCCTGTATAACTAGTTAATTAAAACCAAACTTGTCAGAAAAATGAACACTTGAACATACATCAGCGTGATAAGAACTACCTAAAATGACAGAAGCCATCTTTGGGATTTTTTTTTTTTGGATTTGTACTTTGACTTTTTAGTTTGGCCCATGTCCCATCCGCTAACATGGAGGGGACGGGGTTTATGACCTATACTGCAACCAGTCACCACGGGGCAATCGAGATGTTTTGGCTTCACTTTTGGGGCGCTGTCATGTCGTCCATCTTTATATACAGTCAATGTTCTTGACTAAAAAAATACACATAAAACCTTCAGCCACACATAGATAGTGTACTGCTGAAAACGGATACAACCACAGTGGCAGGATCTGAGATGCATCACAAATATCAGACATGTTTGATCCGGGGTGCTACTTTCACAAGGCAGTTGCATGTCTTGGGAACAGCAGAATGTCGACACTAACAGAATGTGATAACGAGGCACGGCCAGATGTATATTCTGGCTAGCCCCCCCTGGAATTCGCACAAAACAACCACATTGGCTGGTGGGGGCCTGCTTTAACTGTCTAAACGCTTTATGATCACTTTCCAGAAAACGTTCAAACTGGTTTGAGCTTTCTGTGTTAAAATAGGTGGAAAGTTGATGGACGCAGACGGATCATTAGCCACCTTGTCACCACCTGAACACAAACTCACCTTCAGCTGGCGCAACTTGCTCATCAGCCCCTCAATCGTGTGGAAAATCTCATCCACATTTTTGATCACGTGACTCTGGTGCCCAGCCTGCGATTGGCCCGTTTCTTCTTCCTGTTCTATTTGCATAGCCTCTGATTGGTTGGGCTCTGAACCGCAGGTGGGTGTTTCGTGCTCTGGCTGCATCTGTGGTGATGTCATTTCCTCCAGAGGCTGGGGGAAGTGGCTGGCTGTGGGGGTAGGAGGGTCGTTGGGGTCATCAGTGGCACTCTCTCCCTGCTCTGTAGGCATCACCAAGTAGAAAGTGTTCCCTAGAGCACAGCCATGATAAACACAAAGTGTGCTGGTGAGTAATTTCAGGGGTAAAATTAACACCAACTCGAAGGTTATAGATTATATTCTATTATCTTGATGGATATTACATATGTAAAATTACACACGTAAATAAAAGAATGTGCTTGTCTGATAAAAACTACAGCACTTGACCAATTTAGTTATCATTACCCTGCGTAGTGGCCTCGCCTCTTGGCTTAGATGATTGGTCAGAGGGGAGGGTGACATCATCAGTGATGTCATCGGGGACAGAAGAATAAGAAGAAGGACCCGCAACCACAGCTATGCACAGAGGATAGATGTGTGACAAAGAAAAGTGTGTGTGGAGGTGTTTGTATGTGAATGAAAGAAGAGTGAAAAAGAAGTGAGGCAAGAAGTTGATATAAGAGCAGGTGTAGGATCAGTGTGTCATTATGTTGTGAAAAGCAAGCAGACAGAAGAAAAAGAGAAGATAAAGTACGTAAGAAACAAAATAATGAATCACAGAGTGCAGAGAAAACATGCAAAGGAAGACAGCCATCAAAAACAGATTTTATCAAAAAACAGACAGAAAGCACAGTCAGCTGATCTCTTTCAGTTCAATCAACACCAAATCACCATCTCAAGGGAAACGATAAGTTTATGCTTGATAATTATTTATCTTGAAATAAAGGTTTCAAATTTGTAACTATCTGAGAACTGAATGAACCTCAGAGTGATCAACCAACCCTTCTGAAGAATTAAAGATATTTATTTGAAAGCTTTTCTCAATCTGATCCGCTACCTTTCCTTACGACCTGAACGCTGGGCTGCTCTGCGTCTGGGGGCGGATCCTCTTCAGGCTCAGCCTCCCATTCGTTGGTGCTGAAGTTGAGGACAGTCTCCAGAGACTCTGGCCGCTGACTTTCGGTGAACGAGCTCCTTTCATTGGCCGTCTCGTTGGTGGGCGTGTCATCTGAATCGTGGCTCCAACCGTCCTCTTCGAAATCTCGTAATATAAGGTGCCGTAGTGTTTCAACTGTAGAGTCATGAAAAAAAAGAAAAAAAGAAAGACAAGACTGATTGATTTTGAAATTCCTCAAGGTTGATCACTGGCTGATTAATAAAAAGCTATTTAAAATTGATTTGTTGATTTGTTTTTTGTGTAATGACAAGCTTACACTAAATACAGTCAAATGAAAAACACACTCACTTTGGAAAATTATACATGGATTAAATTACACCTGTTACATTACAGGTTATAAACTAATCAAAATGAATAAGATGATTACATGTTAAATCTCAAATTCAAAGACAAAGTAAGTCTAACACCCAACAGTTTGTAGAAGTGATGCAGTTGTTTTTGATTCCTTCTCACCGTCTTGTAAAGCGGAATCTGCCACACCAACTGCTTTTCTTTCACCACAGATGAAAGCTCCTGATTGGTCCGAAGGTGTGTTGGCTGAGAGCGCAATGTCGTCGTTGGAGGAGTGAGTCTCCATGGAATCTGACTGCTCTGTCATGGAGTTGTCTGGAAGATTTCAAACAGTTGTGGGGAAAAATTTATTAAAGCCTTTATTTGTGAGTAAGCCAGAAAGATCAAACTCTGTTTTATTTCACAAATATTGGCAGACAGTTTACGTATTTGGGGTTGATGATTATAATGTGTTACCTGCATAGACGTTGCTGCCAGTTGAGACTGGGGATGCACTGCGTAGACTGGGGGAACTATAGAAAATATAAACACAACACACTAAGCATACACAAGTTGATGAAAATAAATGTTTTAAAAGAAGAAAAGCGCACAAGAAAATGAAAACGCATCTATAGAATAGAATAAAACACAACACAAGTGACCTTCCTGCAAAGGAGCCCTTACACATTCCTTTATTTATTATTCATAGACATAAGATTTACTCACGATATAGGTATAGATCCATGATTAATCAGGGGTGATGAACCGCCAGCCGATGACATGGTCTTTTCAAGTAAATCTTTCCAGCTGTAAAGCAAAAATCAAAAGTCAACACGTCCTGCAAACGTACAGTGCAGCAAAACATACGTTTCTGGAGGCTGAAGAAGAACGAGGATGCTCGGTAAGCCTTCATGAAGTAAATACCGAAAAACAGAAAAAAGCTTACGTGTTTTTCTCTGATGACGTCCCAGCCACCAGCTCATAGATCTGCCTCTCTGTGGTGCTGATGACGTAGAGGGCTTTGTTGTCTGGAGAGACATCACAAGATTTACATATTTGATCCGGACCACAGAAAAAGCAGGAGGGCACTAATTCTCCATAATTTAAAAATTTGCGTTCCTAGATGTGACCACAATCTAACCTGTAGCTACCGAGCGGACCAGCAGCGAGTCCAGCTTCACCAGAGGGCTGAAGGAGGTCTTGCTGTCTCCGCTGCCTCCTCCGCCTCCACCCAGCCAGCGGGATGGATATCTCAGCTGCAGACGGTCGTCTGGGCCCCTCTGTAGAAGGACCAGGCAGTCGGAGAGCAGCAGTGCTTGAATCTCTGATGGAAGAAGACGGACATGTGATTAAAGGGTATGAAACCAAACTGATGAGACTGTATGCATCAATACAGAATGTATCCATACAGAGGTACTGACCTATCTGCTTATCTTTGCTGACTTTCCACGTGAGAGGACCTTCATGAATCATTCTCTTAGTGGTGAGGTCCAGACTCTGTGAGACAGAAGAGTAAAGCAAAACACATTTAGGTAGAAAAGGAGGAAAAGCTTCTATGAGACATGGTTGGTAGCCTTCATTACAATATGAACAATGTGAACAAGGAAGTAAGGGACAAGGAAAAATCAAAAACCGGTTTTGACTACCTTGAATAAAGGGGCAGCGTCCAGCCTGCGTTGGTATTGGCTGAGGCGCTGCCGGTGTTCTGTTTCCCTGACAACCTCGTTGACAGCCTGCAGTATCCCTCTGCAACATGCTTGGGCATGCTGAAGTGAGGGGAGGTCTGACGAGCCGGCTAAATGAAGACAAGAATATCTGTCTTAAAAATCACATACTTTCTTGGCAGGTTTTTCCTGTGTTAATGGTTTTTATATAACATGTCTCTTGATTCCTCACCCTCTGTGTGTTTCATGATGTTGTCCAGCAACAGGGGGTACTTGGTGAGTCTCTGCATCTCTGACACCAGCAGGTCTTTGAGCTGCAGCCTCCGACAGTGAGGACTCGCTTCACACTCCTGAACAAATGTCAAACACATAAGCACATGAAGCACAAGGCTGCTCAGCTATGGAGGCTAGGAATGGGGCGTAGAAGAAGGATCCACGGAGAAACAGATGTGCTATTTCTAAATAGATATGGTGACATACAAACCAATACCAACTAGAAACTATCTCTCAGACATGGACGTGCATGTGTGTGTGAGTACCTGGATAATGTGAGCGAAGCGAGGGTCTTTACGTTGTTTGTTCTTGATGAGCTCCAGAGCCTGAGATTGCTGGCTGCACAGCTGGGACGCTTGTTCCTGAAACTCGTCTCCAGCTGCACCTTCAAACTAGAAACACACACCACTGTTAACACACTAAATATACAGTATGTCTGCACATAAACACCTTTTACATTACAGGAGAAATGAGAAGATGAAAATGGAGATAAAATGATGGTGGATGGAACTGATGGCGGTGATTATTTCACTCACCCTGGCCAGCATAACGTCCCCAATGTCTTGAACGATGGGAGTTTCTCTTCGCTTCTTCATCGCCTCGCACAGACTGGCTGCAAAGAAGCGATACAGAAGAAACATAAAGAGGACTTCAACTTGGGCTAAGTGACTAAATGTTTAATTTGTATTCCAAAGGTTTCACTGGTCACTCGAAAATGATTGCTTGAAAAATACAATCCAATTACAATTTAAGAGTGGCTGACAAAACTGATTGCTCATCAGTAAAATTATTGCAAATACTACCAATAAAATAATCCATAAATCTACATAAAAGCAGAGCCCAATTGATAGATATTATCAGCCAATAATATGTACATGTTATATGATATGAGCCGATATAAATTTGTTTTCTTCTCAGTATATTGGGCAGAAAGAAAGGCTTGGGTTAATATATTGGTGTCATTACAAAGTTCATCCAGCAGAGTTCACTGTCACTCCAGTGGCAACCAGGGTAACTTGAAAGAAAAGAAGCAGCTCTCAAGAACTCACATCATACCAGTAACGTTAGCTATTTATTTTATTTTTATTCATTCTTTATTTTCTTAGTGTTCATTTCTAGAATTGATTAACAATGTATATGTTAAATTATTTAACATGTTAAAGAATATTTAACTTAAACAAATAACTTTTATTAAAGAATATTTAAGAAAGCAGCCTTCTGAGCACCTTTGCACAATCCACATAGAAAAGGTCTATTTTCATTCCAGCTCAAAAATTCACTATATCGGCCTCCATATCAGTAATCGGTTAATGTTTCCCCTCTAAAATCGGTATCAGTCTCAAAAATCCCATATCGGTCGAGCTCTACATAAAAGACAAAAACTTTATCATATGGCACAAAACAAAACAATTTGCTAGTCTAGTATGGCGATTATATCATACCATATACTTCCATGTTGGCTCTAAATTAAAGCCCAGAATACATATTGACTCAGTAAAGCTGCAGGCTGAGATTACACTTACACACAGTTATGACCTTTGCTTAATATTTGCTTCACTTATTATTATTTACCTAGCAACATACAGCCCTGAATACATGTTGACTCAAAGTACAACTCACTTTATTGAGCAAACAGAAAAAGCGGCAGAAGAAGCAAAAAGCAGTGATAAAATTGTGTTAACTATATGACCGTAAACAAGATCATCATAATCCACAGCCAAAAAAAGATTCTTCACATGAGAAAATATGCAGCTATACCTGTAATTACGGTAAATACTGACCGTGGAGTTCGTAGACCTGGGGCAGGTTGGGGAAGATGCAGGCCAGCTCATCAGAGTTCAGCACAGACCTCATCTTCTGGAAAAAGACCTGGTCCAGGACCCTCAAGGTCCGCAGGTGGGACGCCTCGGTGGTGAACAGTTCTAAAGATGAAGACAAGAGAGGAGCAAACGGAGATAATTAACATCAGTGCACTACCATCTTACTATTAGACATTTTAAAATAGAATGTTTTCGTATCATGATTATGGAGTATCAAGTATTTCTGATTCTGAAATGATAATTACAACCATAGTAAAATGTTTGCAGTTAACATGTGTGTTGAATTTGACTCGTACCGTATATGACGGCCTGCCTGTCCACCTCCCTCGGACTGAGCGTTGAGAGGAGCTGAGGAGGAACTGTGTCCTGCCAGTTCTGACTGTCACACACCTCCTCCTCCAGCGCCGCGGCGTCCGGCAGCAGGGCCAATGCTGAGTCCACACTCCTGCAGAGTCACACACACACACACACACATAAACACAGGTAGGCATGAGATGGAGGGAAGGACAGAAAACACATGTATGTGTATGGATGGAGAGACAAACAGAAATACAAACATTTTTTTACAAAAACATAGCTATAACAAAACAAAAAAAAATCTCTTGTGTTCACCTAACATTACGGGGGGACTTGAAATTCAAAGATGCTGAAAGCTGACATTTTTTCTTGTGAACCAAAGCATTTGATCTTCAAGAGTTTTGCATGTGAGAAAGAAGCCATTACTTAATCACTGAGCATCTATCATCAATCATCTATGGGGATGACATAGAAACTCACCTGCGTCTAGACCGAGGGGTGTATGGGGGTGTAGGGTTCTCTAGAGACCTGAGTTTGAGAGAGTGGAAAGAGAGATGGCATGAGGTGAACATCTACACTTCCAGGGGTAACATCCGGGGTGTTTGAGTTATTTTGGATGTAAAGCTTTCATTAAAGGGGAGAGTTTTGACTCCTTGAAGCTTATTTATTATTTTAATCTTAATGTATCCCTGCCTGAAGGATGCAAAAAAAGAAGAGTGTATCTAAGTATCATCTCTATGACATTTCAGATGATTTTGTTTCCAAAAGTTAATAAAAAAAAAAACCAAGGAGTCCTGCTTAGTGTATCTTTACCGTGCAGAGCTGCTGGATGCAGACGACGAGGTGCTGTGCTGCAGCGGCCTGAGACCTGGCCCCTCCCTTTCCTCCCCGCAGTCCTCCATGTCCACGTCACTACGAGAGCGAGGGACAGACTCCGTTCCTGAGACAACGCCCCGCCGACGCCCTTCTCCCTGAGCCTTCAACGACTCGCTACGTGCCAGACGCACTGAGACCGTAGGGCTGCAAGAGAGCATAACATACAGCATTTTACTAAATGAGTAAGTATACTATATATTGAATACATACTACAGGTGATGATGTAGTTTAAGAGGTTAAGCAGAGCTACCTGGCCATGCCGTCTTCTCCCAGGCTGCTGGAGGAGAGCCTCTGGGGGTCGGTGGCATCGCCTCCCTCCTCTCCTGTCGTTTCTGTGTGATTCTCAAACTGCTGAATGATGTTCCTCACACTGCCAGGACGGACTGCACACACACATATATTACTTAACTGTACAGTATGATAAAATAGCACACATGCACTATCATCAGAAAGGGTTGATGTGTATACAATGAGGTGGAACACAAGCAATGTTCAAACTACATACATTCCATGAAGAATAACTTAGTTGGGTATGTTTGATGAAAAGCAAAATTTAACTGAAGAGTAAAAACAAAAGTGAAATGACAAAAAATATATATACCTTCGGTCGGTGACAACGGGACATTGAATGCTATAAAACCAAAATGAAACAATGAAATCAGAATAACAAGACACAATGGAAAGTCCATAAATCAATAAATAAACCTGCATAAACAATAAAAGGACAAACAGAGGACAGAAACAAATCAATATTGTCTGACAAATACAATGAATGAGAGCATCACGTTTGCATTAGCGTGCCTCTAATGTGGTTTGCCAGTGTACCAATGCTGTCAGCTGATAATGACCTTTGACAGGTAGACTCATATTTGCATTTTAAATACTGATAATGTACTCATGAGACCAGCGTGATGATTAGAACTGTTATACGCATGAATGTGTGTGTGTGTGTGTGTGTGTGTGTTTGTATTTACTGGACTGGGATGTGGTCCGGGGTTTGCCGATGTACTTCAGGATGGGATTTCTCTTTTTGTCCTCTCCATCTTTGTCTTTCTTGATACCACTCAGCTGTGGAGAGAGGAACCAAAAATCATTCTTATTTATCGACTTCTATTACTTTCTTTTCATCTTATATGAGCTATACAAGTGGATGTTTGTTTACCCAAACTTTCTGCTCAAGATTTCCATTTAAATGGCATAAAGAAAAAGGTTTTAGAGGTTTTGTTACCATTTGAACATAGAAACTTTGAATGTGGAAATGCAGTTCCAGCATTTCAGAAAAACGGCCAAGCTTTTGTGGGGTGGCAAGACTTCTACAGGTGAGCTCTAGGTTTGCAAATAATACTTCAGTACAACAGGGATGAGCAAAGTGGCACCACAGAGCGCATACCTCATCCAACCCAGAAGGAGAGGGTATAGCAGGAGAGGACCAGACCACACAGATGAGCAAATAGATTTTTACAACGCTGATAAAAAAATTATACTGTTTACTTTGCTGATACTGTAATTGCAATAAGAGTTGCAAAACAGATCATACTGCAGAATGTTTTCTGTTCTTGCATATTTTAAAAAAGAAAAACTATTTGAAAAAGAAAACAGATGCCTGTGTTTACAGTTGCATGTCCATTTACAATCTGCCTTGTGCAGTTGCCGCTCTTACCTTTTTTGTCTTTAAGAAAGCGAGCCACTTCTCCTTTTCTGTGCTCAGACCAGGGAAGACCTTGGAGTCTCTTAGCTTGATACCAGAATGACGCAGGTATAGGAGCACAGCCGACGCCAGAGGAGAACTAAGAGAGAGGAGCGAGGGGGTGGAGAGAGAGAGAGCGAGAGAGAGGACCAACACGATGGAGGGAAATGTAAGGAGAACAGACCACAAGCAAACAAAGAAAAGGTGTTGAGAAAGAATTAAGCAAATCGCTCAGACAGATGTTGCTGTTGAAATTTCACTCCAACAGACAAGACACTTGTTTTACCTTCTGTCCTCTTCGTGCTTTGATCTGAAGCGGGAACAGAAAGAGAGAGATAAAAAGGCGGTTAACTCCGTCCACAAGAAATAACAGGCTTTCAAAGAGATATCCAGTTTATTTCCTCATGTTAAATTCACTTCATTCAGGTGCAAACAACGAAACAGACTGTAGTGCAGCAGTCATGTGATGGGAATTGGTGTGTGTGTGTATGTGTGTATAAAGTCAAAGAAGTAAATGTCATGTGGTTTCTAGGTTTTGTGGTTATGACCTTTGTTATGATAGCGTCTGTCGCTTTGTAATAACATTTTTATTGGGCCCCAGACATCTGACCCTGCTGCTAGGCAAACCTGGTTCAATAGTCTTTGTGTGTGTGTGTGTGTGTGTGTGTGTGTGTGTTAATAGTCACTTCATGATGAGTCACATGTTGAAGCAAACCAATCTATAATTAGGGTTAGGTGGATTTGAACCCAAAAAAAACGGTTTCAAGTCAAATCTTGAAAATGACGGTTTGGTCTGTCTTTTGGCAAAAGAGTTAAATATGTTAATAAATTCCTAAAGGAAAAAAATGCATCTTGTTTAGTTTGACATCATTTAGATAAAGATGAGTCAACTTCCAGAAATGAAACCGTGCCCTCGCCATGAACCTAAAGTTGTTGCAATTTTACAGTTTTTGGTACCAGGAAAAACATGATGTAACAGCAGTATGTGAGTAAGTCACAGACTCACAGTATTTCCCAGAGGGCAGTGACCTGTCTGTCCACCACCTGTCTCTCTTTCACCGGGTCTCCATCCAGCTGCTGCAGGTCTCCTTCTCCAAACAGAGAGCCAAGACCCATCATCTGCTTGTTCCTATGAAACACAAGCTCAACAGATTAATATGAATTTGTCAAAACTGACCTTTACAGTCATTATTCTGCCTAAGCAGACATCTTCTATCTGATGGGAAAACCTAAATGGGACACAAGCCCTAACTTTCGCTGAAAAACTCCCAGTATTAATGTTTAGCAATATTAATAAAATATCTGAAGTAATGCACCTATAGTCCTGTATCTGGTCCTGGATGTCTGGAAGCACTTGTTGCTGCAACTCAGACAAAGGTCCTCTGATGTCCTCCTGGGCATGAAGTCGATTTGCTGAAGGGACGATGGACACAACATTATGTCAGCGGGTACAGTTCCTCACAAGCTAACATAATCATTACAGTCCCATAGCTCAACCTTTGAATTAATCAGTCACAAATCAAAATTCCAGTAGATATTCTTTAGTTTCAGATGAGACAAATCTTTGATTGAAGGTATAAATATCAGTATAAAAATTCTAAACAAATTGAACAAGCCCACAATTCAACTAGCTTTTAATTGTCTTACCTATATCTGTGAGATACTCCTCTCGTACTTTGATTTTCAGAGGCTAAAAGAAAAAAAAGAAGCATTTTTTCATGTTTCCGACACTGATACTGTAATTTTATGGCAATAAGAGCAGATGCATGGCACATAAACATTTCCATTTTCAAGTATATAACATAATATATGATAAAAGTGGTTATTTGCTGTATCTGAAAAAAAATCCATATCACTTTTTAACAGAAGATTAGAAGAAGGTTTATCATTTAAGTTCTGTGATGCCAAATGCACTTGCTTTTATTTTTTTTGAAGAAACAGCATCGACACATTGCACATTAGCAGCCAATACTGAGCTATAACAGATAAAGGAATATAAGTATAGAATCATGAAGACAAGTTGTTACATACAGCATCTGGGTCCAGGAAATGGGAGCAGATCTGAGGTGCAAGTGCGCGGGCGTCTTTAGGACTGGAGCCCAGGTAGGCCTCCACCGACAGGTAAAACAGCTATTGTAGACACACACAAGCACGAATGTAAGCCAGCTAACCCAGATATACACATGGAATGTGTATATCATGGAAGGTTTTTGTTTAGTTAAGTATCAAGATACTACAATAACATGGTTATAGATAAGATTTTTTACATATACTCCAGATGACAATGACATCCAAAAACATCAAAATTACAAGTCATCAGTCCCAAAGAACACATTAAGGAAAAAAAGAGACATAAAGGATGATAGAAAATGTAGGATGCAAAACTCAACACTTAGTTTCATTACATTTGTTCAAATCTAACATAAAATATAATGTAGACTGACCAGAGGGTTGGGGTCCAGGAGCTGGGTGAAAACGTATCTCATGAACACCGCCATGTGTGCTGGTCGTGACTTCAACAACTCGATGTCCTGAAATGGACCATCCATCTGAGAGAAGGAAAAAGAAAAAGAGAAAAAATATGAATAACTGTGTAGATGCAGGGAACAGCAAGGAAAAGGAGGAAAATATAGAGGCGGCAAAAGAAAGACAGCTGGAAATCACATCAATGCGGATCGATTACAGTCTGCTGGATACACACCAAATTTCCTTCTCACCTCATTAAATGTATAGCAGTCATCTTCTTCATCCTCTTCCTCTGGGCCGATGATCTGGGCCTTTCCGCCCTTTGAACACAGGTTTCAAGAAATGGAAAGCACTCGATCACACACTTGAGGACACTTGACAGCAGGTCCAAGCACATCTGCTGCTTTCATTCATATACTGTACATGCGGTGCTCAGCGCAAAAGAGTTGGGCGACGTGAAATGCGAACTGAAGGTTGTGTGGTGATCAATTATCTTCTCAGTCTCACTGCTTGTCTCATACATTTTAAACAGCTTTGCAAGTCACAGTGGCGCATGACAAAGATGAAGAGGAACAGATGAAGAGGAGAGAACAGAATGTAGGAAAATTATTTTTGTCCTGGAGGTTCAGAATGGCACAGTGAATGATACAACAACACGTATGCAGCTGGTGATGCAGGCCTCGACTTTGCATAAACTACAAATGGACTTAAAGTTTAGTCATCATGTTGACAGTTATCATATCAGGACATTTAATACAAGTATTTTCTTTCTACTTCACTTAAGTGATTAATAGGGTAGTATACAATTATAATCTCTCTCTAGTGTATACTGCACATAGATGTATTTGTACCAGTGTGAATGGATGCAGTGACTCATAACCTGTTTTATTTCAGTGGTTGGAAACTTGATAGTATAGTAGTTGCGCTGACTGGTGAAACAAAGTCACTGTCAAACTCTGATTACCTCCTATGACTTTTAGTCGACTCAGGGTTTCTCTAGTTCAGTATGACCCCAACAGAAGGGAGCATGTGACTATATACGTTTTCACACTGCATGTGAGGATCTTATTGCCAGGGACATCCATCTTAAAGTGAATGCAAGTGCGTGTGTCCATCTCACCGAATCAAACAGGGTGTGTGTGTCGGAGTTCTGCCGTCGGTGTTGGGGGATCCTGAAGGAGGATGAGGGGGAGGAGTGGGGACTCTCAAAGGCCTGGGGAGGAGGAGGGAGGAGGGAGGGAGGACGAGGGGGACGGGATGAGTGGGACCATGACATACACAAACGCACACATACAATCTCACCAGTTTATGAAAAGACAAGACTGTGCAGCCTACCTCCATGTCTCCTTCGCTTGAGTCCATAGAGAGTCGACCTGCCAAAGCACAGTGCAGTTTAAGAATGATACTGAAGTATCGCTTTCAAATCACAGTATCACTATTTCTGTGTATTTTGATATTTGATATGTAGATTAATTAAACCAGCAACTGTGCATGCTAGACATTAGAACCAGTGTGAATCTTTGTAGCCCTGAGAGATTTAATTAAATCAATAAAAATTGAATTAAACTATAAAGAGATACAAACCTTCTCCTGCTATGACGTAGCTTATGACAGATTCTGATCGCGTTCCGTCCTAGAGAAGTAGAATAAAACAACAGTTAATTTTCAGCACTGGCTGTAAAGGTAAATTATGCATGTCATCGTTAAAGCTGGATTAATTTATTTTTTGGGCCAATCGGGGGCAGCAGAGCAGTCCGCAGATGTTTTAAACTGCATTGTGTTGTTTTGTCTACCTAATGCAAGCAGAGACCACTGCTTCACAGACCACTTTGCATGACTTGAACAGTGAATTTGAATATGCGCTTTTATTTTAGTTTTTCATTTTCATTTTTTCATGGTGTGGCCTGGTGTGCCATGCTCTTAAACCATTTTCGCAGATCAAAATCCATTTCCCAAGTTCTATGCTGGAAAAAACTAAAAGTTAAATATATAGAGGGGTTTTCAATGAATATAGAAAGCCTGTAAAATAAAAAAATAAAAAATCAAACAGTCATGTCTCCTCACCAGATCTTGCTGAATCTTGACCCTGACTTGGTGAGCTCTCCTCTTGGCACTTTCAATCCGCTCTTCCAGTGACGGCGACGGGTTCCTCAACTGCTCCTCCAGCAAGTCCTGTAAATTAGTCATCTCTGGTTATCAACAGCAGATTTGGCTGCAAAACTTCCTTGTAACTAAATATGCAGATACGTTTTCAAATATTGGGACAGCTTATTTGTTTGTGTGTGAGTGTGTGTACCTGCAGTTCCGCCTCTTCCTGCTCCAGCATTTTCCTGAGTATCTGAGTGGCATGTTTTTGTACTTCTGGGTCCTAAGAAACACATTTACAACATAAATTGTAAATCATTTTGATGATGTACACCAAAGCAGGTATATATATTTCTGTATCTAAAACAAGCCTGCATATTGTCAATTATAAAGCTTAACATTTGTTTCACTCAGTACTGATGCAACATGATACTCTGGGAAATGAGTTTCCACTAGGTAATATAAATTCTTAATATAATTTCACTCACCTGTAGTGGTTTGGGTCCAGTGATTCTTTGGGTAGGGGTGCTGCTCAGTCCAGAGGGCAAGGGTGGAGGTGGAGGGGGTGGAGCCTCCCCACCCACAGACGTTCTTTGATTGGGTATGAGGTCAGTGGCGAGGGGCTCTAAAGACAAGGAGGCAGCTGAAGGGGGCGGCCCTTGTAGTGTCAGAGCTACGTACGGTCCAGCTATGGGACGATTTTAAAAAAAAGTGACGGAATCAGATAAACACTGGAAAAAGAACAGAAACGTAACAAACACATAAAACAAAAACAGGCAAACACACACACAACAATCTTACACTTATTTCAAACTCACATTTGATGAGCTTTACCACCTCCTGATGGGACATGGAGGACACCAGCGAGCCGTTCACCTGAGAGAGGGAGGCCGAAAAGAGGAAAATCAACAACAAAACGAGAAGAAACCAGTAACTCTCAGATTCAGTGTCTGTGATGGAAAGTAGTAAAAACCTTTATGATTCGGTCACCCTCCTGGACCCCGGCCTTGACTGCTGCACCACCTGTAAAGATGAGTACAGTCAAACAGTGACGCTCATGTAGAGAAAGAAAACACAGTTTTAACTCAAATGTCATGTATGCCCCTACAAACAACTTATTCATCACCGCCCATGTCATCTAAGTCATATTTGAAAAATAATCTCCAAAACTTTTTCAAATACCTGGGAATTTACTTTAATTTTCTAAACTTTATATGAAAACTGTATGACAAGTTTTAGTCAGTTTAATCACAAAATCTGTCAGTTATATACAGAATAAGCATTATCATAACATCAGCGCATCAGCCGTGCACGTGTCTCACCTGGTCGGACATTCTGTACTAGCTTGACTCTCTCTCCACACACTGTGAAGCCGAAACCGAGCTGGTCCTTCTGCACGACCACACATCTCTGGACAAGACCAGGGACTGGGAGAGGAGGACGGAAGGATGCAAAGGGTGTTTGGAGTACATTAAATTATATTAAATATAGTGAAATTCTAAAATGATCCTGAAACAAAAACATAAACCAGCATAGGAAGTCGCAATTACCCGTACACTCAGCAGGGACGTCAACAGCTGGCTCCCTCTGCTGGGTGGCAGAGGATTTGCGGTCAGAGTCCCCGATGGTCAGACTGCTGAGCCTGGGTTTGAGAAATGAGGGAAAGAGGGGCTTAGCATGAAACAATACTAAACAGGGTGACTTAGAAAACGCTCTGGGGAGACAGGTTGGACTGGGAGAGGGGAGATCTGAAGGGAATAAATGAAGACAGGGAGAACCATTGAAGGTGAGATGCATAAAAAGTGATGGAACAGGCAAAAGAGAAAGAGGAGAAGTTTTCAATTAAACGCACAGCAACGTGAGAGGAGAGAGAGAGAGAGGCAGAAGATTCAAGGGAGGCACATGGTAAGATATGTGGAGTAGAGAGAGTGAGAATATGAATAGCATGAGAAGCAACAAGAAAGCAGTCGACGGGAAAACTCACCAAGCAGCAAAAGGGCTGAAAGCGAAGCATGACAGAAAAGAAGGAAAAAGCAGATAAAGGGGAAAAGGGACAGAGAAAAGAGAGAAGAATGAAGACCAATCTTGAAGTAAAAAGGACACAGAGAAACTGACCAAGAGTTCAAGTCATTCCCACGCCTTTTATACTCTTACAGATTGTAAACACTGAGAGCAGCCTTGACTTCCAAGAATATTTTTTTAAGGGTGTATGACGCAAGGACACACAGTGTAAACACTGATGTGATTTGGTATTACTCCAGAGGTCCAATAACTGGTTGGCTTAAAGGGACAACTCACCCCAAAACGAAGTGAAACTTATTAATCCATCCAGAAAAATGTATTGTGATTTACTAAAGCTGCTTTTCTACCAAGCAGTCCAGTTCAGTTCAGTTCGTTACACATTATAACGGTTATTATAACACGTTTTCATTGGCAAAACTTGTGGATGGTACCAATAGAACCACTCAGTTCTGTCCCGTTTCTTGTTAGCCCTCTGTTGAGGTACCTAGCACACCGACCCGGGACTTAAAAATGGAGTTAGAAACACTGCAGTGCAGTCCGTTGATTGGTCAACATAATCGTCACGTCTTGCATGACAAATGCTCAATGCACAAACCCGCCATTTTTAAATATCCCATCAATTGCGACGGAGCTTGCTGCCTGCAGCCTTTTCTCAAACAAAGCTTGTCTCCTTGTTGCAATAAAACAGCCATATACCCAGAAGAAAGAACACGAAACATTCGATGTCCTCCGTTGAGTTCTTGTGTTCCTTTGTTTACTATGTCACGCTAGATATGTCACGCAGCTTATGTGGTTGACGTGGCTCTTACCATCCGGTAACAACCCCGCCTACATTTTAGAGTACTATCTGCGGTGGAAACGCAAAACAGATCTAGGGTTTAGGTACATGTAGGTAGGGGTTACGTACGGGTTTCAAGGGTACAATACCAAAAGTGTTTAGTGGAAATGCAGCTTTAGACCTGGAGATATTGAGCTAGTGTATCTGTGGAGCCAATTATTAATGTCTAATTATATTGTAAGAAAACTAATTAGATACTTGAGTAATATCTTATGTTGCCATAACTTGCGCTGCTTCTAGCTTCTTGAATATGAGGATTTGCTCCTCATATTCAATACTTTTTGGTCAGACAAAACAAGTAATACGAAGAATTCACCTCAGATTCTGGGACACTAAGATTAATTTAAAATCTAAAAGATTAACCTGAAATTTGCTGCCACAGCTGTACAATTTGTAGGTGTCAATAACCCCAAACCCTGACATAAGCTCTCACTGGACAGCTGTCCTACCTGAACAGGTGGGCGTTTTTCTTATTGGCTGCCCTGCTGTCACGTGACACACACACAGACACAGTAGTAGGCATGTGCACAAGAACACACACACACACACACACACACACACACAAAACAAACACAGGAAAAAAAAGGTGACAGCAGTAGAAACAGGAAAGACACATGATCAAGACAAAGACGCATCTAACAGATGATCATAGAAACACAGTGTAGGGCTACATGGGAAATGTGGTGATGACTGACTGTAACAAACAGGATGAACTACAGTACATCAAGTTTTAGCAGCGCAAAGCTAGACAGGTGATGAGTCACAACACAAGATTCAAGCAACAAATAGGCACTGAAACAATATAAACAACAGGGTGGGAATCTTTGGGAATCCTAATTCGATTTTGATTCTGATTCTTGGTGTCACGATTCAATTCAGAATCGATTCTCGATTGAATAAATAGAAAGGGGTGCACTATTTTCAGGCCCCTACTCTACTGAAATGCAATATGAAACACAACTGGCAGTTAAGCTAAATGGCCCTGATGAAGGTCACTTTCTGACCGAACAGGAAAATACAAAGAGTGAGCATGCTGCATGTTCCATTTAAAAAAGTGAACTGCATTAATTTGGAAGCATGTTACAGTTTACATTTACATTTACTGACTAACACCACAGGTTAAAAAACAAAAACAGAAGTTGATGTGTGTGTTCTGGGAGTTTTGTAAAGTGCTGCAGTGTGAGTTGGTCAGCTGGTCTCGTTTGTTAGTGCTGGAGTTAGCTAACGTTAGCGAGTGATGGGGTACAAAGTATCCACAAAACTTATTAAGTTATTAAATCTAAAATGTGCCAAAACGCTTGCCTTTTTTTGAAGATGAACTACTATAACTCTAGCGTGTGCGCGCTGTACATGGTCCGGGTGCTGCACTCTGCTCATACTGTTTAGTTCCGCTTTTTTCGTTCCGTCAACAAACTTTATCAACAACGTACAAAAATGTATAATAAAACCACCTAAATATTATTGCAGAATCGCTTGAGTAAGTATTCTCAGGCTGCTACTATTGTCATGCATCATGTATGTTTCCCTCTCTCTCTCCTTGCGCTAGAGAGCAGTTTTATCACCTCCCAGTAAACAGCCAGTCTGACAAGTTTTTCCAGTGGCCAGGCTGGACCTCAGTCAGATAAAGACATGTCGATTGGCTGATCTCGGAGTACTACATTTCCGAGAAAGGCGTTGAGATGTATTTTAACCACAGAAACAGCCTGGGTGTAGTGGATGTGAGGCTCATACCTGTCCAGTGTAGAGGTGGGTTGGCGGACACTCATGTCTGCAGCCTTGTGACACTCCTCTGCTTCCTGGTGAGGGATCAACACTGTCGCTGGACCTCTTTTATCATCACCATCGTCTCTTTCCTCTTCAGTTTTCAGTCCACACAATGGGGCTCTCTGTTGTGCTTTGATCAGATCTTCAAGCAACTTGGAAGCTGGTTCAGATCAGACAAAGTGCTCCTCATGTTCCCATCCACACCAGTGGTTCCAGTTTGGTGTCAGTGGGACTTTAAATGAAAGTGCTGCTAAAACTAACACTCAAATCATCCCAGTATCCCTCTTCACTAGGTTACATTAGTGGTTAAAAATACATACTATAACAAAGACTGTAAGTGGCTTGATGCAGTGGTTAAGCTGTAGTGGAAAATGGATAAAGGACAGTGCTTCCTGAAAGGTCATCAATCATGAATGAATGGCTGATATGTCTCGCTCTGCTCCAGGAGGTCAACAGCTCCCATGCCTTACAGTGTCTGTGTAAAGCTAATTCAGGGAAGATAAAGTAACTGCTTCAACACGCATAACTGACGTCCAGATAACAGCACGGCATTATGTTTAATACTATTTAACGACCTTCAATGAAATAACGTTAACTAACCAAAACATTACACGCAGACAGACTTGCTTACATGTGAGGCTTTCAACAGCTGTGCCAACCTAAATAATCCCAAACAAGTTAGGCACTAACCTTAATGTCGCTCATTTCTCAGTCATATGCTTGCATAGATTATGTTAAAATCTAACATGAATGCCCAAAGTGATTTTGATATGCGCTATCTGTAACTGTACTGATGTGTATGTTGTTAGCTAATGCAAATTGCTCCAGACATAAAATAACGTACCTCAGTTTGATCAGTAAAAAGTCAATTACCACATCAGTCCAACCCGCTTCCAAGGTAACTGTAACTGGCAGAAATGTACATGCTAGCACACTGTAAACAACAATCAACCCAGACGTTAACTGTTACCGTTGGCTTTACTCGCTAGATAGCTAACTAGCAGATTACCCGGCATTAGCTAGGTCTGCCGTTGGGCTTATGAAAATGAAACCACCGTGCAAAATGAAAGTTAAAGGTGATTCTCAACTTTGAGTTGTGACTTATCTAATTAGCTGACTAGGGAATGATAACGACCATCTGAAGCGGCCTGCTATCCAGCTAGCGTTAGCTTCCTGAAGTTAGCTCTACAGAAGGGCCAATTTCAACCCGCGGCATGGCGTTGGTCCTCAGACCAAGCGAAAGCGCCGTGAGTTCGGCTTTCAGCTGCGCCAACGAGTCGGTCCTTTGGAGGTAGCTAGCTAACCAGCTATGTCTGCAAAATGAAAGGCCAGCATGACTTTAATTGCATGCGAATAGGTGGATTTTAAAGTGGTCGAGATAGTGGCAGGCCATGCAAATTCCAGCTCGATATATCCCAGAGTCCCGTTTTCGTGCAAATTCAAACACTAAAGCTGCATGTTAGCCAGCTAGCTAAAAAGCAATACGATTCCAGTAAAGCTCCACCTCAGGTTTTTTTCCCCCAAAACAAGTCACAGTGGTAAAATCCGGATTTGCTTCTCTCTCTCTCGTGGTCTGCCAAAAGCCTTAGAAATTCATCACAATCGTTGCATATAGTTTAGCCTTTTTAATCCCAGTTCTTAAAATAATGATCTCTGCTGTGTTGTTATCCTGCTGTCTTGACTGGCTGCTGATCTACCACCATGTTCTCAAAGACCATACGTACAACAGCGCCCTCGCCTTGATGGACTGCGGAACTGTTAGGGTAGTTTGCCCCACCGCAACCTTGATGCTATCATGGATGCTACTGACTGGATCCATGGAGGCTACAGCAAACTGGCATGGACAACAGATTTATCCTAAAACTACATAAAAGTGTTTCTAAAAGAGAGTTTTTTTTATTGAGAGGAAAGCTTTCAACCTTCTTTCAGTCTTCGATTTAAAAATTTACAAATGTGGCAGAAACTACTAGGCCACATAAAAACTTAGTAGCCAACCCCAGTATAAAAAAGGTGTTTGTTTTGCATCACACACTGCTAAAAGATAATATTGTTTATGTACTTTTCATTTTCTGTATAAGTCTTATTCCCGTTAGACAGTAAATTATCACCGTGAATGATTTTTGTAATCAGTTGCTTTGTTAGGGGCAATTGCCCTCCCTGGTGGATGCTCTCTTGGATTCCCCTATGGTAGATAGAACACAATGAAGTGCCCTATATGGTGGCCCAATGTTCAAGAAAATATGATAAAGTGGCCTTCCAGTGGAGAAAATGTGATGCAGTGCCATATAGGCTGCCCTGCATGCTAGAAAAGGGTTTAGGAACTGTTTCACCATAAATGCATCACCACTTTCTGCACGCTGCTTCCCCACCACATGCAGCTGGTTCCCTTTTTCTATTATTTCCCCCTGCCCCTCAGACAGCCTGAGTCCGCCACTGGTTAGGGGCCAGTACCCCAATATCTTCTTTCTGGACTCACTATTTTTTAACAATAATATCGTCGTCTTCAAAGAGCTGAATGTAATGCAACCACAAGGCAACTGTTGTAATCAGTTGCTTTGTGGTTGTTTAGCAGTACATTTATTTTTTACTGCTTTTGATGTATTTTTTAAATCCGATTTTATGACGTTTTGAAGTCTATTTGGACTGAAAAAGTTCTACACTCTGGGTAAATTCCAATTAACATATTTTCATAGAGCTGTAACAATGAATTATTATCACTACTAGATCATTATTATTACAACAGTGCATTATTTGATATATATATATATATATATATATATATATACACATATATATATAAGTTTATGTACGTTTTATACAACTGCTGTTTGCTGCAAACTTGCATGCATAAGGAAAAGATGTCAGATTTTTTACTGCAATGAATTCACGGCTACACCTAAGAAAGAAAAAAAAAATACAGTCTGCTAACCCTTTTACTCTTCCTGTTCTTGTGAACTGCTTTTCTAACCGAGGCATAAGTAGCTACAAGCGGATGTGGGGAAAGTGGGCACACCAATTACAAATCTTTACCAAAGACATAATTCCTATTTGCATTCAGTATGCCAGAGTGATGCGAATTTAGACTCACGGCTATTTATTTATTTTTTTACTGACGCAATATGAAAAAGAGGAACTGCGATGACCTTACTGAGACTTGGAGAGGGTTTCAACAGTTTACCAAATATGGCCAGTGCGGGGCGTGGGATACAATGTGCTGTGAGCTATTGATGGATGAGAGCAGGAGATGCGCCTTCAAGTGGCCTACGCACGGTGTTCCAGGAACTTTAAGCTTATAACAAAACAGCTCCCAACCTAGAAATTGGTAAGATCAATCTTCAGACTTGTATTTCTTTCGCACAGAGTTTATGTAGAAGTCAGCAGCTAGCGTTTATCTTGGTCTATTTTTGGAACATGGGGAAAGAGCTGGTATTATGGCACAGCCCTCTGGGCGCGGTATGTCCGCTATTTGGGACGGAAAACCTCTTCTTCACTCACTTAATATGCCAGTTTTAATGTGTGGCTTCATTATAATGCTGCCGCGTCTGCTTGCAGCCTTGTTTCTCTTAAAAGAAGAATGTAAAAGAGGTTCAGGTGTGTAGTTAGTTTTAAGAAGCTTTCTCTGTTCATGTGCACTCATTTCACGCCAGTGTAAACGATCATCTATAACATTTAAGATATATACAGTGATACACAGTAACACCCAGGTATGTTTATGTTAAGAACCAACTAGGCATCCATGGTGTTCATACTATCAAACCAAAAAAGCAAACCGAGGTCTGGTTTCCGCTAAGCAGCAACGGCATGAGGCCACGTACACCACACAACCACATCTTTCTCAGTATGCTTCAGCAGGTTTGGTTTTTATCATTGAGCATGACCTGTCACCCAGTTTAAACCCACAGATTTCACCAGAAATAATATAAATATGGAGCTCGTGTTAAAGAGGAGTTTTTTTTTTTTTTTTGTATTATCAACTGATATCTCAGATGAAAAGAGCTGCATTTCTAACTCAAACTCCATGCTTGATTTCCATTATGTCTGACAATGTGCTCATTTGGTTTGTGTTGCTGGTGCGGGTTTCCTGCGGGCGTGCCATTAGCTCGTCAGAGCTGCTTCCTGTGGATGAGTGTCATACACAGGACAGGAAGTGTGGCATCGCGTTAATGGCTCAAAGACTAATGAAGTTAGCGATTCAGAGGCTTTGCATTGGAGGAATGAGGGAGCATGTTTTTCTCCGTGAGAGATGCACCGTCCCCAGGCCTTTCTAGGTTAAGTTAAAAGTTTGACCTGTAACCACAGCATCTGCATCTGCAGCACACTAGACTATTACCAGTTTGTCAAACACCAGAACTGCAATTTAAAATGCTCAAATTCTGCATGTTTTGATAAAATTTGGCAAGGGCACACAGCCACTGTGACAAAAGGTACATTGCCTCACTTGAATATATTCTGTGAAAGCAAACATAATTGGTACCATGTTTCCCATGTACAGTTTTTTTTTTGGTGGAGGTTTCCCTTATCTCTCTTTATCTTGTAAATACCTGGGAATTTGGCTTTTAAACAGCATGTGGAGCAACTGGCCCAGAAAGATAAGAATGGGTCTCTTATATCGGAATAAAGCATGTTTCTGTCGTGACGACAGGAAAATGACTGTACAGTCAACCATCATGTCTGTGCTTGACGATCTTTTAGACGTTCTTTACTCTCATGCTGCTCGCTCTACCTTAAAACAACTGGATGCAGTTTTATCATTGTGCTTTTATTACAGGAGATACATATCATACTCATCACTGTGTAGCCTATTATATGAAAAAGCAGGCTGGTCCTCACTATCAACAAGAAGAGAACTACATTCTATCTTTTATAGTTATATAGGTCTCCTGCAAAAGCTGCCTCAGTATATCACTTCTCAAATTTATAACCACTGCTTACTGCACTGCAAACCAGATCTCAGGCCTGTTTAACTAGTTACCCATCTGAGCTTGGGAAGACTGCCTTCCACTACTTTGCACCTTATAAATGGAATTAATTATAGAGGATGTTAAAACTTGAATGTTTCACCCCACTGGCCAATTTTAAACTTTAAACTTTGAATCTAATTAATGGTGTATGTGACTGTCTCTGATGCTGTATGTGCTCTTGTTATGCCTAGCTATGTTTAGATCTGGATCTCAATGAGATTACCTGATTAAATAAAGGTTATATCTGTTTCAAGGGATGTATGAATAAAATTGACTTGACTGGAACTAAAAACCATCACAGAGTTATAAATGTACTTCCGTTTTGGACTGAGGGACTTTCCCCACCAGCTTTCCGCCAAGTCCCGGCCCTACTCTCCCTAACCCCACCCTATCCATAACCTTAACCAACCTAACCAACAGAAGCAACGAGCACTAGCCAATCAGAGGGAGTGCTGGCGGAAAGTTTACGGAAAAAAATAATGCCTTTCCAACTCCTTCAGGATGAAGCAGGCAAACTTCCTCTTCTGTTTACCTACCCTGCACAGGTCACAGCTTGAACAGCCAACCAAGGTTCCTCACACATTCCAGTCTTTGCACAACTTTAGTTTGAGCCTAGAGATGTCAGTCAGGGATGAACAACTCATTAATAATCAAATGAGCAGCTTTGATGTTGCAGTTTCTCACCATTTGACATTAGTTTTGTTTGTAATCTACCCAATACATTAGGCTTCAATTAGCCTATAGACAAACATGCCTGTTGATAACTTTTAGCAAAACATGTGGCACCAATATAGCATGTTTTTGACAGTAAATAGGACTGCAGTTAAGACTGGACAACTGAGCATTGCTTTATTATGGGCTGTTCATCATTAAGTGGCATCATTAAGTTAGGGCTACAGCATTTATAAGAAAGCAGAATAAGTTCAAATCTCTACTTAAGAAGTTAAGCCTAGGATGTTTGTATTTCACCGATCTACTGTACAGTAATACCTTGCTTGCATTTTGCATCTACATATTCTAAAATCACATCATCTTTTCACCAAACCATTTCTTTTATTGTCTTCTGCAGGATATGTGACAAACATTGACAGAGTGTGTGACAAGCAGCCAACACAAGGTCTCACATTCAGTATTAAAGACTCATCTTAATCCTCGCTGGACTACAGAAGCCACTTTCATCTCCTGACTGATTGTGATATCCCATCATGCCACTGATCGTGTTTCCCACCTCCCAGCTGCTATGGGTGCGTGTAGCTGCCCTGCTGTTCACCTGCGTGGCGTTCAGTGTCGCAGCACATGGAGCCTCACTGCCCCACGGAGGCATGGCTGACTGGTGCATCTTCTGCTGGGCGTTCAGCTTCGCCTGCACCCTGCTGGTCCTGCTGGTGGAGCAGTGCGGCCTCCAGGCCCGAGCCCCAGTGTCTTGGTCCAATTTCCCCATCACTATCGCCTGCTATGCTGCCCTCCTCTGCCTCTCTGCCTCTGTCATCTTCCCACTTTTTTTCCTTAAGGACCAGCGGTTCTATGGCGAGGTTCGCGACTATCGCATTGCCTCCACCATTTTCTCCTGCCTGGCAGCGGTAGCCTACATGGGGGAGGTGACCCTGACAAAAGCGAGGCCAGGAGAGGTGGCAGGTTACATGGCTACGGCACCAGGCCTGTTGAAGGTGTGCCAGACCTTTGTGGCCTGTGTTATCTTCATCCTGGTCAGCGACCCTGTGTCGTATGACCACCACGCAGCGCTCAAGTGGTGCATGGCCGTGTATTGCATCTGCTTCATCCTCTCCATGGCTGTGGTGGTGCTGTGTGTGGGCGAGTGCACCGGCTGTCTCCCCATCCCCTTCTCCAAGTTCCTGTCAGCTTACGGGCTCCTGGCGGTTATCATGTACTTGACCGCTACCATCATCTGGCCCGTGTTCCAGTTTGACAAACAGTACCAGCGTAGAACCCAGGCATCGTCAAAACTGATCACTGTGGCGGTGCTCACTGCCCTCAACTTCCTGCTTTACCTCGCTGACCTGGCCTATTCTGCCAGACTAGTGTTTGTCAGTGCCTGAGAAGAAAAGAGATGAAGGAGGAAGACACATTGAGTGATGAAGAACAGAAATAAAGAGGATAAGAGCTTGAGTGGCTGAATTTCTGACAAAAAATACTGACTCTTTCCTTTTGGCGTCTATCTGTAAAATGCTGAAAAGAGATGTCCTGTTATCCTGTTGTGTATGCCCAGATATCTGCAATGCCATTATTTAACCTCTAATGTGAATTGACCTGTGCTTAATGTGCAACACAAGTATAACATGAACAATTTAAATGTGGGATTTTACATTATGGTGTGACAAAGTCAGCTTGCAGTGCTGTTAAAATCAAAATGAAGTCAACACACTGGAACAGCAGAAGAGAAGTTTTTAATTGGGAAGAAATGTATTTACTGTATCTGAGACACACAGCCACTCTGGTTGGTGATGGGGAAGCCTCTCGTGGGCATTCTCATCACAACCTCAGAAAGATTTGTTCAATATCCCTATTTTTTTTTTGTTAATAAGGTTTTGGAAAAAAATACTTCAGCTGTCATTTTGTCTTGATAACAAAGTATCAGTATTGAAACGTTGGAAAGAATGTAATTTGAGTAAATAAAGTTTCTTTTTTTTAGCAAAACCAATAATAATTTCATTTTAAAGCATGTGATGGAATGCGGTATGTGCGGTGATTGTGGTTACACTATGTGTTGAAGCTTTCGTACTGCAATTAAAAAGACAATTGCAACTTCACTCCCTCTGTCACCGTGTATTCAGTAAGGAAATGAAATGGGTGACAAAAATGCACTTTTTTCTATACTGACATTGTGGACTGTGAGTTAAAGTTTTCCTTATCCTTATCCTATGTTATCCTTTAAAAGGATCAGCATACATGCTGATAAGAGAGTAGACATTCTGAATGACAAGTTTTAATGAATAGTGATATTTCTTTAACTCAAAACTCATATCTAAGTTATCCAGAGAAAGTACAGATAAAACAACCTATTATTGTTAACTTGTGAATGTTACGTGGAGAATGTTATAAAGTGGGGAAGCTGCTTGGTTTGACAGAGAGATGTGTATTTATTCAGACTTTCTGAAATCAAGAGAAGTCACTGCAATAGCAGCAGCAGCAGTACGGCATGTCTGCTGCAGTCACTGCTGTGTGGTTTGATCACATTTGATTGTCAGCAGCAACATGAGTAAACAGTCCCACAACTGTCATCAGACTTTGTATTGAAATATCGCTAAACTCTGATTGGTGCATTCATACATGACATCACCCTTTTCCAATGAAGCCCTGCTCAGATTTGTGCTCATGTAGGACTCCATCACCCAGAGTAACAAGCTGCTTGAGAAAATGTTTTCAGGACCTTAAAGTACCCTTTACTTTACAGTCAATGTATATTTCAGCAGGTAACCAGACCTGTGCTCTGATGGGACACTTTATTTGTGTCCAAAAGTCACTAAAGTGCTCCTAACATTCCCTTCTCGTCAACCCAACTGCCCCCCAGGTCTGAGTACGGTTGGAATGAGTTCATCTAGACTTACAGCTGAACTATTTGTGTTTGACAGCGTGAAATGTTTGTTTATATTTACTGTCTAAACTGACAGTTTCTGCTGTAGCTGAGTCTTCTATAGGAAACATCTTGAGTATTTAGTCAAGGTAAAAAACAATCAAACAAAAAAACTGGCATCCAAACTAAGATACAGGAAACATATTCACATAAACTCTGGCAGTCTTGTCACTCCACAGTTTTGACAGCATGGACGGTAAGTAAACACTGCACATTAAGTTGCAAGATGCAGAAATCTAAATAATAGCTGTTGTTATTATTATGTTAGTATGTTATTATAACACCTGCACACTGTAAAAAATGATTGATCATTTGACAATCATTTTAAATCATTTTTTACAGTGTGCAGGTGTTACACTTAGATAGCTGCCATCGATCTTCTTTGTGAACTGTGATTGGTACTTAGAAGAAATTAGATACATACATACATCTTGATCATTAATATGCTTGTGGGCCTCTTTTTATTTATGCAGCTATTTTATAAGTACGAACTGCTTTCCCTTTTCATTGTGCGTTTTGACCAATGAGTATTTTTTATTGTAATTGAGCTCATGTGTATCTTCTTACATATAAAAACAGCCAAAAGACAAATGCACAGTATTACTGATGGACATTATTCTCTTTCAGTGTCAAACAGAAGAATTGTCATTATAGGAAAAACTGAAGCTGGGAAAAGCAGGAAATATCTCAGAGAGCAGGCTAAAGGCAGCGTACTTATAAAGCTTTTGATCAAACTGGCATGTATTGGAACAGGTGCATTGTTAGGAGCTTTTTATGGTGTAGTAGTGTGAAGACACACCACAGGAAGCAGCAAAGGGAGAGGCTGTCAAGAACGGAGCCCTATTTGTCAATGATGCAGCAAATGATGTTACGAACAGTAACATCAGCCAAAATTAAAACAGTCAAAGCCTATAATGAGCTGTGACTCTTGAAGAAGGGAGAGATAATATATAATTAAAAAGTCATATCTCCCTGTAGATTAAATGAAAATCTTGGTCTAAAAGATATTTGACCATCGATTATGTTTATTCATATATATGTAATAGGTTGTACTTCTTGTCTGAGCTTATTGTCACATATTCCTGTTTCACGAGCTAACCACAGAGTGTTGGTTTGATGTGCTGTTTCTGTATTCCTGTCATTGCTCACCGTTTCCTGTTGCAAAAGCTAACCAGAAAATATCGCTTCTGATGCTCCTGCTAAAGTAGTTGTGGTTCTTTGTGGATTACAACGTATCAGCGAGGCAAATATGAGCACTCAATACATTGAAACCTATGAAAAAGTTTATTTTAGCAAATTTAGTTTTTAGGGTAATCAGTTTATGAATGGTACATTGGGATAATTAAAACAATTTCATAACAGAGGAGGCCAAATATGTTTATCAAAGATTACTGCAAAGAGTGAAACAAGACTAAGAGTCTACGGCCATGCTAGCAGCTCTGTGAGGCTGTACGGAGGCACAGCATGATAACATCCTCATAATGGCAATGCTAACATGATGATGTTCAGTAGGTGTGATGCTAATCATGTCATCATTTTAGTTTAGTGTGTTAGGTTTTTGATAATTAGCACAAAACATATAGTACAGTTGAGGCTTTTGTCATTGATCGGGTGTTATTAGTTCTGCAGGTTTTTTGTCTTAAACCAAACTACTGCTCAAATTTGGACCTGCTGGTGGTGCGAGATGAAAAGTCTGAAAGATGAAATATTTCAGTCTGAACCAAAGTGGTGGACCGACCAACAGACCAACTCTGCCATCCTTACAGTCTTGCTGCTAGCATGGCTAAAAAGCATCCCTCCATCATTACAGGAAACGAGAGCAAAGCCACCATCACTAAACTGTGGCCAACCCAAACACTATAAGAACGTAGGCCACTAAATCTATTAATCAGCTATGCAACAGGCTACTCTTATATATAATTGTTCCTGTGTAATATTTGTTTTATTCCAACATTTATTAACATGTAATATTACTATACCCCATAATTAATTTATAGTTTATTCATGTTTTGTTGGCGTAGTGTGTAGCTGTCCAAACTTCTCCTTCATTAATAGTTAATTGTGCATTTTACACCTTTTGTCGTCCCTTTTCTATCTATAATTTGCAGCATGCAATGCTGTGTAATGCTCCCAGAAAATGCCTTGTAATAGTCAATATCATGTTTGGACACCTGATGGCAGTCTCATGTTAATTCTTGTTGGACAACAAGAGAGGGAATGAACTCACCAAATGGCCCCACACTTCAAACAGCAAGTGAAAGTGAAACTAGAATAAAACCTGCGTCAGAGCACAGGAGAAAAGACACACAGGGCTGTCGTCTGGTAGATCCAAATTAATTTTAATCTTTGCTGATTTCTCTTTTAACAGCATGGACGGTGAGTTAAGGTCACTTCTTTCAGTTATTATTATTTGTTCACACTGCTCATTATATATGAATCTAACATAACTATGACGTATATTCCAGAAACTCATATTTTGGCTAAATTATCCTTTGAATGATCACATTTGAAAGGGCTAAGTATTGCAATCAAATCAGTACTGGATCATGTAAAATGAAGGAGCCAAGCATGCAGCCTCCTGTGTGAAAGAAGACTGCAAAGAAGGCTGGGTCACTTCTCTCTTGTGTATACATGCCTACTTCCTTTCACATTCTTGGATTAGTAGAGCAGCTGTTATTACAGTGTGTCAGATACATATTTAATCGACATTTAGGTAAATATAGGTCTTGTATCGGACTCAGTATCAAATACCCAATGTTAATAGACTCAGATTGGGATCAGGGCCAAAAAACCTGATCATCCCGATTAAAAGTTGTTTACAACATGATCCTCAGTGTTCTTTACCACAATAGATTAACTTATATTGTTGAACAGTGATTGGTACTGTTAGAAGACTTTAAATACATATGATGTTTATGATCATTAATATGCTCGTAGGTGTCTTTTTATGTATTGACACCATTCTTCGTTCCCTTATTATGCTAATGTGATTTTTGACCAATGAAGATTTTTATTGTAATTGAGTTTATATGTATCTTTTTGTATATGAAAACAGCCAAAAGACAAATGTACAGCATAAATGATGGACATTATTCTCTTTCAGTGTCAAACACAATGAGAATTGTCATCTTAGGAAAAACTGAAGCTGGGAAAAGCAGCCTGGCTAACACCATATTTGGAGAGAAACTGTTCAAGATCGACCATTCTCTCAACTCTGGAACAATAAAATGTCAATCAAAAACCAAATCTGTCAATGGAAGAAGCATCACTTTGATTGACACTCCTGGTTACTTTGGCACAGATAGATCTGAGGAGGAGCTGGAGTCTGAGATAGTGAGGTGTATCACAGAGTGCTCTCCTGGGCCTCATGCTTTTCTCATCGTGCTTAAAGTGGAGAGATTCACAGAGCAGGAGCAGGCTGTCATCACTAAAATACATCAATACTTTTCTGAAGAAGTCTTCAAATACGCAACAGTAGTCTTTACTCATGGAGACCAGCTCCCTGAAGGACAGACAATTGAGGATTTTGTCTGTCTGAATAAGTTGATGAGTGATCTGGTGAAGACATGTGGCAGCCGGTGCCACGTCATTGATAATAAATACTGGAACGAAGACCCAAAGGATAAATACAGAAGCAACCAGTTCCAGGTGGAGGAGCTTCTTAAATCAATAGACAAAATGGTGCTGGCAAACAATGAAAGCTGCTACACCTGTAAGATGCTACAAGTAGTGGAGGAAGAAATACAACAAGAGGAGGAGCAGATTAGAAACAAGTCAGAGATCAGAGAGCAGGCTAAGGTCAGTGTTTTTAAGAGGCTTTTGATCCAAGTGGCAGGTATTGCAAAAGGTGCATTGTTCGGAACTTTCTTGGGTGTAGCATTGAGTGGAGTATCTTCAGTGTCATTAAGCACACTTACACTGGCATTTGCTGTAGTGGGAGCAGTGATAAGAGGTGTTACAGAATATGTTAAAGCTGAGGGAGCAGACACACCACAGGAAGCAGCAGAGAGGGCAGCAGAGGCTGTCAAGAATGAAGCCCAATCTGTCTTAGATGAAGCAAATGATGTTTTGGACTGACCATTACAGCCAAAGTTAAAACAGAGTCATGAGAAAAAATGAGCCGTGACTCTTGAAGATGTGGGAGAGAATGTATCATTAAAAAGTCATATCTCCTTTTATATTGCATGAAAATCTTGTTCTAAATGATCTGCAATCATTGAGCTGACTATGTTCATTCATATGTAATATGTAATAAGTTGTACTTCTTGTCTGAGCTTCAAACTTCAGACACTTATTCCTGTTTCATGAGCTAACTACAGAGTGTTGGTTTGATGTGTTGTCCAGTGCATGTACTGTAAACTGTAACCACAAAAATGAAGATAAAACATTTTTTACAGCATTCAAAAGATCTTAAAAATTGTTTAAATAAAACCAGTGTACACTGTTGGCTGTATTTCTGTCTGCTCTTAAAATATTTGTCACTTTTTCCTGTTGCAAAAGCTAACCAGAAAATCTCACTTAATGCATGTACAACATGATTAAGTCATTCTGATGCTCCTGCAAAAATAGTTGTGGTTCTTTATGGATTATAATATATCACCAAGGCAAATATGAACAATTAATACATTGAAACCTATGGAAAAAATGTATTTGAGTAAATAAAGTTTTTACTTGGTAAGGTAATCAATTTATGAATGGTACATTGGGATAATTAAATTGATTTCATAAAAGAGGAGGTAAAATATATTTATCAAAGATTACTGCAAAGAGTGAAACAAGACTAAGAGTCTACGGCCATGCTAGCAGCTCTGTGAGGCTGTACGGAGGCACAGCTAATGTCAGCATAACATCCTCATAATGGCAATGCTAACATGATGATGTTCAGTAGGTGTAATGTTAATCATGTCATCATCTTAGTTTAGTGTGTTAGGTTTTGATAATTAGCACAAAACATATAGTACAGTTGAGGCTTATGTCATTGATCGGGTGTTATTAGTTTTGCAGGTATTTGGTCTTAAACCAAACTACTGCTCAAATTTGGACCTGCTGGTGGTGCGAGATGAAAAGTCTGAAAGATGAAATATTTCAGTCTGAACCAAAGTGGTGGACCGACCAACAGACCAACTCTGCCATCCTTACAGTCTTGCTGCTAGCATGGCTAAAAAGCATCCCTCCATCATTACAGGAAACGAGAGCAAAGCCACCATCACTAAACTGTGGCCAACCCAAACACTATAAGAACGTAGGCCACTAAATCTATTAATCAGCTATGCAACAGGCTACTCTTATATATAATTGTTCCTGTGTAATATTTGTTTTATTCCAACATTTATTAACATGTAATATTACTATACCCCATAATTAATTTATAGTTTATTCATGTTTTGTTGGCGTAGTGTGTAGCTGTCCAAACTTCTCCTTCATTAATAGTTAATTGTGCATTTTACACCTTTTGTCGTCCCTTTTCTATCTATAATTTGCAGCATGCAATGCTGTGTAATGCTCCCAGAAAATGCCTTGTAATAGTCAATATCATGTTTGGACACCTGATGGCAGTCTCATGTTAATTCTTGTTGGACAACAAGAGAGGGAATGAACTCACCAAATGGCCCCACACTTCAAACAGCAAGTGAAAGTGAAACTAGAATAAAACCTGCGTCAGAGCACAGGAGAAAAGACACACAGGGCTGTCGTCTGGTAGATCCAAATTAATTTTAATCTTTGCTGATTTCTCTTTTAACAGCATGGACGGTGAGTTAAGGTCACTTCTTTCAGTTATTATTATTTGTTCACACTGCTCATTATATATGAATCTAACATAACTATGACGTATATTCCAGAAACTCATATTTTGGCTAAATTATCCTTTGAATGATCACATTTGAAAGGGCTAAGTATTGCAATCAAATCAGTACTGGATCATGTAAAATGAAGGAGCCAAGCATGCAGCCTCCTGTGTGAAAGAAGACTGCAAAGAAGGCTGGGTCACTTCTCTCTTGTGTATACATGCCTACTTCCTTTCACATTCTTGGATTAGTAGAGCAGCTGTTATTACAGTGTGTCAGATACATATTTAATCGACATTTAGGTAAATATAGGTCTTGTATCGGACTCAGTATCAAATACCCAATGTTAATAGACTCAGATTGGGATCAGGGCCAAAAAACCTGATCATCCCGATTAAAAGTTGTTTACAACATGATCCTCAGTGTTCTTTACCACAATAGATTAACTTATATTGTTGAACAGTGATTGGTACTGTTAGAAGACTTTAAATACATATGATGTTTATGATCATTAATATGCTCGTAGGTGTCTTTTTATGTATTGACACCATTCTTCGTTCCCTTATTATGCTAATGTGATTTTTGACCAATGAAGATTTTTATTGTAATTGAGTTTATATGTATCTTTTTGTATATGAAAACAGCCAAAAGACAAATGTACAGCATAAATGATGGACATTATTCTCTTTCAGTGTCAAACACAATGAGAATTGTCATCTTAGGAAAAACTGAAGCTGGGAAAAGCAGCCTGGCTAACACCATATTTGGAGAGAAACTGTTCAAGATCGACCATTCTCTCAACTCTGGAACAATAAAATGTCAATCAAAACCAAATCTGTCAATGGAAGAAGCATCACTTTGATTGACACTCCTGGTTACTTTGGCACAGATAGATCTGAGGAGGAGCTGGAGTCTGAGATAGTGAGGTGTATCACAGAGTGCTCTCCTGGGCCTCATGCTTTTCTCATCGTGCTTAAAGTGGAGAGATTCACAGAGCAGGAGCAGGCTGTCATCACTAAAATACATCAATACTTTTCTGAAGAAGTCTTCAAATACGCAACAGTAGTCTTTACTCATGGAGACCAGCTCCCTGAAGGACAGACAATTGAGGATTTTGTCTGTCTGAATAAGTTGATGAGTGATCTGGTGAAGACATGTGGCAGCCGGTGCCACGTCATTGATAATAAATACTGGAACGAAGACCCAAAGGATAAATACAGAAGCAACCAGTTCCAGGTGGAGGAGCTTCTTAAATCAATAGACAAAATGGTGCTGGCAAACAATGAAAGCTGCTACACCTGTAAGATGCTACAAGTAGTGGAGGAAGAAATACAACAAGAGGAGGAGCAGATTAGAAACAAGTCAGAGATCAGAGAGCAGGCTAAGGTCAGTGTTTTTAAGAGGCTTTTGATCCAAGTGGCAGGTATTGCAAAAGGTGCATTGTTCGGAACTTTCTTGGGTGTAGCATTGAGTGGAGTATCTTCAGTGTCATTAAGCACACTTACACTGGCATTTGCTGTAGTGGGAGCAGTGATAAGAGGTGTTACAGAATATGTTAAAGCTGAGGGAGCAGACACACCACAGGAAGCAGCAGAGAGGGCAGCAGAGGCTGTCAAGAATGAAGCCCAATCTGTCTTAGATGAAGCAAATGATGTTTTGGACTGACCATTACAGCCAAAGTTAAAACAGAGTCATGAGAAAAAATGAGCCGTGACTCTTGAAGATGTGGGAGAGAATGTATCATTAAAAAGTCATATCTCCTTTTATATTGCATGAAAATCTTGTTCTAAATGATCTGCAATCATTGAGCTGACTATGTTCATTCATATGTAATATGTAATAAGTTGTACTTCTTGTCTGAGCTTCAAACTTCAGACACTTATTCCTGTTTCATGAGCTAACTACAGAGTGTTGGTTTGATGTGTTGTCCAGTGCATGTACTGTAAACTGTAACCACAAAAAATGAAGATAAAACATTTTTTTACAGCATTCAAAAGATCTTAAAAATTGTTTAAATAAAACCAGTGTACACTGTTGGCTGTATTTCTGTCTGCTCTTAAAATATTTGTCACTTTTTCCTGTTGCAAAAGCTAACCAGAAAATCTCACTTAATGCATGTACAACATGATTAAGTCATTCTGATGCTCCTGCAAAAATAGTTGTGGTTCTTTATGGATTATAATATATCACCAAGGCAAATATGAACAATTAATACATTGAAACCTATGGAAAAAATGTATTTGAGTAAATAAAGTTTTTACTTGGTAAGGTAATCAATTTATGAATGGTACATTGGGATAATTAAATTGATTTCATAAAAGAGGAGGTAAAATATATTTATCAAAGATTACTGCAAAGAGTGAAACAAGACTAAGAGTCTACGGCCATGCTAGCAGCTCTGTGAGGCTGTACGGAGGCACAGCTAATGTCAGCATGATAACATCCTCATAATGGCAATGCTAACATGATGATGTTCAGTAGGTGTAATGTTAATCATGTCATCATCTTAGTTTAGTGTGTTAGGTTTTGATAATTAGCACAAATAGTACAGTTGAGGCTTATGTCATTGATCGGGTGTTATTAGTTTTGCAGGTATTTGGTCTTAAACCAAACTACTGCTCAAATTTGGACCTGCTGGTGGTGCGAGATGAAAAGTCTGAAAGATGAAATATTTCAGTCTGAACCAAAGTGGTGGACCAACCAACAGACCAACTCTGCCATCCTTACAGTCTTGCTGCTAGCATGGCTAAAAAGCATCCCTCCATCATTACAGGAAACAAGAGCAAAGCCACCATCACTAAACTGTGGCCAACCCAAACACTATAAGAACGTAGGCCACTAAATCTATTAATCAGCTATGCAACAGGCTACTCTTATATATAATTGTTCCTGTGTAATATTTGTTTTATTCCAACATTTATTAACATGTAATATTACTATACTCCATAATTAATTTATAGTTTATTCATGTTTTGTTGGCGTAGTGTGTAGCTGTCCAAACTTCTCCTTCAATAATAGTTAATTGTGCATTTTACACCTTTTGTCGTCCCTTTTCTATCTATAATTTGCAGCATGCAATGCTGTGTAATGCTCCCAGAAAATGCCTTGTAATAGCCAATATCATGTTTGGACACCTGATGGCAGTCTCATGTTAATTCTTGTTGGACAACAAGAGAGGGAATGAACTCACCAAATGGCCCCACACTTCAAACATAAAGTGAAATTGAAACTAGAATAAAACCTGCGTCAGAGCACAGGAGAAAAGACACACAGGGCTGTCGTCTGGTAGATCCAAATTAATTTTAATCTTTGCTGATTTTTCTTTTAACAGCATGGACGGTGAGTTAAGGTCACTTTTTTCAGTTATTATTATTTGTTCACACTGCTCATTATATATGAATCTAACATAACTATGACGTATATTCCAGAAACTCATATTTTGGCTAAATTATCCTTTGAATGATCACATTTGAAAGAGCTAAGTATTGCAATCAAATCAGTACTGGATCATTTAAAATGAAGGAGCCAAGCATGCAGCCTCCTGTGTGAAAGAAGACTGCAAAGAAGGCTGGGTCACTTCTCTCTTGTCTGTACATGCCTACTTTCTTTCACTTTGTCTTTTTAAAAAATGTATTTCTCATTCCTAGTATCAACTACTTTAGGTGGCAAAATGGGAAAATGTGTTGGTTTGGGGGTAGAAATAAATCACCCCAGAAACAAAACATGCAGGAAGTTAGTGTTAGTGAATGTTCATCTTTGAGGGTAGAGCCATTTTAACATTCTGTTAAATAAAATGTATTCAAATCTGGGCTGTGTCTGACACATTTAGACTATATTTAAGCACTGCCCCAGATTAATAAATCAGATAATCACAAATACATACCATTTTGTTCAAGCATGACCTCTATTTGTCCCTTCACCAAACACAAATAAAGCACCTCTGGTTAATGTTCAACCTAAAGGGATGAGAAAATCCATCCATATCATATCAATAATTTAAGTTTATCAACTTAATAGTTTTGAACCAGGACCTCCAAGTATTTGGATTAGTAGTGCAGCTGTTATTACAGTGTGTCAGATACATATTTAATCGACATTTAGGTAAATATAGGTCTTGTATCGGACTCCGTATCAAATACGGAGCCAAAAAACCTGATCATCCCGATTAAAAGCTGTTTACAACATGATTCTCAGTGTTCTTTACCACAGTAGATTAACTTATATTGTTGAACAGTGATTGGTACTGTTAGAAGACTTTAGATACATGTGATATTTTTGATTATTAATATGCTCTTTTTATGCACTGTCACCATTCTGCGTTTTTTGTAATTGAGCTCATGTGTCTCTTTTTATATACGAAAACAACCAAAACACACACATGTACAGTTTAATTAATTGATTATCGTCTTTCAGTGTCAAACAGGAGAATTGTCCTGCTGGGAAAAACTGGATATGGGAAAAGCAGCCTGGCTAACACCATATTTGGAGAGAAACTGTTCACGATCAGCCATAATCTCAACTCTGAAACAATAAAATGTCAATCAAAAACCAAATCTGTCAATGGAAGAAGCATCACTTTGATCGACACTCCTGGTTTCTTTGACACAGTTATGTCTGAGGAGGAGCTGAAGCCTGAGATAGTGAGGTGTATCACAGAGTGCTCTCCTGGGCCTCATGCTTTTCTCATTGTGCTTAAAGTGGAGAGATTCACAGAGCAGGAGCAGGCTGTCATCAACAAAATACATCAATACTTTTCTGAAGAAGTCTTCAAATATGCAACAGTTATTTTTACTCATGGTGACCAGCTCCCTGAAGGACAGACAATTGAGGATTTTGTCTGTCTGAATAAGATGATGAGTGATTTGGTGAAGAAATGTGGCAGCCGGTGCCACGTCATTGATAATAAATACTGGAACGAAGATCCAAAGGATAAATACAGAAGCAACCAGTTCCAGGTGGAGGAGCTTCTTAAGTCAATAGACAAGATGGTGATGAAAAACAAAGGAAGCTGCTACACTAATGAGATGCTACAAGCAGTGGAGGAAGAAATACAACAAGAGGAGGAGCACATAAGACTGTTATCAGGAAACATGTCAGAGGAAGAGGTCAGAGAGCAGGCCAAGGGCAGAGTACACACGGCGCTTTCGGTCAGATTAGCAGGTATTGGAACAGGTGCATTGTTAGGAGCTTTGTTTGGTGTAGTAGTGCTGGGTGGATTAGTTGTCACAGTTTTAAAGAAGATAGCCCCATTGAAAGATTTAGCCAAAGCAGCAACAACTGCTGCAGAAGCATTTGGAGTAATAGGAGAAGCAACAGCAGGAGGAGCAGCAGCAGGAGGAGCAGCAGCAGGAGGAACAGCAGCAGCTGCAGGAGGAGCAGCTGCAGGAGGAACAGCAGCAGCTGCAGGAGGAGCAGCAGCAGGAGGAGAAACAGCAGCAGCTGCAGGAGCAACAGGAGGAGCAGTTGGAGTGTCAGTAGGTGCAGTTATAGGGACATCTGCTGCAGTGGGAGCACTAATAGGAGGTGTTACAGGATATTATACAGCTGAGGGAGCAGACACACCACTGGATGCAGCAAAGAGGACAGCAGAGGCTGTCAAGAATGGAGCCCTATCTGTCTTAGATCAAGCAAATGATGTTTTGGACAAAATGTTCCTGTAAAACTCAAAACAGAGTTAAAACCTATAATCAGCCATGATTCTTGAGATAATATAGCATTAAATTGTCATATCTCCATGTAGATCAAATGAAAATCTTGCTCTAAATAAATCCTTCACCATTTAGCTGATTATGTTTATTCATATTTAATATGTGTAGTGTGATCAACATGTATTTATTGATAAAGAATTAACATTTTCTGCCCATATGGCCCCAACATCTTAAAATAAATTCTGTGAGGACTCGGAGAGGAACTTTCCCCAAACATCCTGTCCTCACTTTCTTCAGATCTGTAAACAGACTCCCTGTGAGAGCTGTTATGTTACAACCAAAGTCTGTCCAGTGACTGACTTTAAAGAAGATGAGACACAACAGCACCTCTTGATGGACTGTTACAGAGCTCAAGAGGTCTGGATCATCTAGAAAGGACTCTGTCTCTCATTTGATATCAATTACAATTCAGTCATGTATGGACTCCTAGAAGAGAAAATGCCTCCGAAACAAAAAGAACTGTTTCAGCTCATCATCTGCATTGTATCCGTGAAACTTTGGAAAACCAGATGTGCCATGGTTTTAAATCAGTCACTGACAGCTACATGGTCGTGAAACACGTACTGGCTGACCTCCGGAGGAGGAGAACTATAGATAAAAGACTATTACTTCCCTTGAACATACTGGACTTTTAAGATCTTATCTCTCTGTGCACTTTATTGCTTGGCTCCTCGTATTAGCAAACACTTTTACCACTTTGTATTATGTATAATATTCATGTATGATATATATTCATGTTGTTAGTTATGCTTCTGTTTTTGTATTTAACTTGTTGAAACTTAATAAAGATTAATTTAAAAAAAAGTAAAGGAAGTGCTGAGCGTCACCGTAAAGTGCTCCAAAAAAAAAGAAAAGCTAAACATGTCATCACTGGTCAGGTTTGACAGGGGCCCAGAGAAAACTACGGAGTCTGACATTGTCTTTGCATTTGCACACACCGACTCAACATTAACTTCAGTGACCTCCGATTGGCGTAATCGGGAGTCGTTACCGCCGACGTGAATAACAGTCTTACTGTATTTACGTTTATCCTTAGCCAGCAGTTTTAAATAAGATTCAGCTTCGCCCGCTCCGGCCCCAGGAACACATTTGACTATGGTCGCTAACTTCACGTTTCTCTAAATGGAGAAGCCAATAATCAGAGTTGTTTTTTCAGCGGGGGTGTCGCAGAGTGGGGAGAACTTGTTAGAAACGTGAACAGCCATTTCTATTCTGTTTAGGGCTATGCTTCCTTCGGACAGTCAGCCGGGAGACGGCTAACAGAGCTGCCTCTGGTCGGTCCGCCCCGGCTACCGGGGGCTGGCTACCTACAGCAGCTAATGGTTGAGTTCCCATGGTGCGGAACCGCGTGTCCAATTCACTAAGCCTCGCCTCCAATGCTACATAAACTACGTTTATTACATGTACTATTATCACTAGCAAACCTGAATAGCGTGTAAACTGTGGGATTAGCGAGAAAGTCGCTAAAAGAAGGAGAGAGCTATGAGTGCTTGAGCAGAACTAGTGGACGTTTATAGCAGATAGTTAATCACTATATTTCGATTATACATGAATAATCAAGCAAAATTAACTGTGATGAGCTAGAGCAGCAGAAATACGCGACTAGTAAAACACAAACACCGGTGACCGGAATTGACACAATACGCTTACTTCAGTCAGTGCCTTCGCATCTTAAGAGCTCATAATACCTTATTACCCGACTAGAACAGTGCGCTCCCAGGATGCAGGGTTACTTGTGGTTCCTAGAGTCTCTAAAAGTAGACTGGGAGCCAGAGCCTTCAGCTATCAAGCTCCTCTCCTGTGGAATCAGGTCCCAGTTTGAGTTCGGGAGGCAGACACCATCTCCACATTTAAGAGAGAGACTTTCTGAAATCAAGAGAAGTCACTGCAGCAGCAGCAGCAGCAGTACGGCACGTCTGCTGCAGCCACTGCTGTGTGGTTTGATCACATTTGATTGTCAGCAGCAACATGAGCAAACAGTCCCACAACTGTCATCAGACTTTGATTCAAATATTGCTAAACTCTGACTGGTGCATTCATACATGACATCACCCTCTTCCAATGAAGCCCTGCTCATGTAGTATGTACTTTATAGTTAATGTATATTTCAGCAGGTAACCAGACCTGTGCTCTGATGGGACGCTTTATTTGTGACCCAAAGTCACTAATGTGCTCCTAACATTCCCTTCTCGTCAACCCAACTGCCCCCCAGGTCTGAGTACGTGGACCAGTTGGAATGAGTTAATCTAGACTTACAGCTGAACTATTTGTGTTTGACAGAGTGAAATATTTGTTTATATTTACTGTCTAAATTGACAGTTTCTGCTGTAGCCGAGTCTCCTACAGGAAACGTCTTGAGTATTTAGTCGAGCAAAGAATTAAGATTAATATTGATGAAAAAAAGTCCTACATGTTTTCCTGTCTTTTCACAATCAGATTATCAATAAACCAAAAACATGTGATGGAATATTTCTGTTTAATGGTGGCTATACCGTGAAATGAGATGTGCGTGAGATAACCTACAGTATGCTTTTTTTTTTGACTTCTTCCACTGTGCAACAAGTCAGGAAGTGAAAATGACACAAGATACAGGAAACATATTCACATACACACTGGCAGTTTTGTCACTCGACTAACTGTCTCTCCACAGTTACTTCACTTTTCACAACATGGACGGTAAGTTCATTTCTTTCAGTTATTCCTGTCAGGACTGAACACTGCACATTAAGTTGCAAGATGCAGAAATGTAAATAATAGCTGTTCTGTTTTAAATAATTTCTGACAGTTTACAGGTGCTAGGCTAAATTTAGATGACGGCCATAGATCTAATTGTGCTTTTGTTTCTTTTTTTTTTTAACTTAATGCTAATAGTGATCCTTGCATACTTAGAGTGAAAATTAGAGTGTGTGATTATCAACAATTATTTGTCGAGCGCTCTTGCTTTCTGCAAGATGGTGTCTGTGCTCTGCTAAATACTGCTTGTGCGGTGAAAGAAGCGTCACTCTGTAACACATCTGTACAATCGCGAGTGGACTGAGGGTTTCAGGAGCTCCAACAACTCTACAGAGTGAGACGTCCTCTCTGCTGCTGATCGCGTCACGTTAGTATGAGGGATCGCGTTCTTCCAGTTAAACTTTCCTTAATAATAATCCTTAGTAATTTCAATGTGTCAGATACACATTTAATCAACATTTAGGTAATTATAAGTATCGGACTGGACACAGTGTTTAGATACCCAATAATAAAGGACTCAGATCGCCAAAATAAAACCCCTGATCATCTCGATTAAAAGCTGTTTACAAAATGATCCTCAGTGTTCTTTACCACAATACATTAACTTATATTGTTGAACAGTGATTGGTATACTGTTAGATACATAAGATGTTCTTAATCATTATTTAGCTCGTGGGCCTCTCTTTATGTATTGACACCATTATTTATTCTCTTATTGTGCTAATGCAGCTATTTTAGTACAAACAGCTTTTCCTTTTCATTGTGATTTTTGACCAATGAGGATTTTTTTGTAATTGAGCTCATGTGTCTCTTTTTATATACGAAAACAACCAAAACACACACATGTACAGTTTAATTAATTGATTATCGTCTTTCAGTGTCAAACAGGAGAATTGTCCTGCTGGGAAAAACTAGATCTGGGAAAAGCAGCCTGGCTAACACCATATTTGGAGAGAAACTGTTCACGATCGGCCATTCTCTCAACTCTGAAACAAGAAAATGTCAATCAAAAACCAAATCTGTCAATGGAAGAAGCATCACCTTGATTGACACTCCTGGTTTCTTTGGCACAGATATGTCCGAAGAGGAGCTGAAGCCTGAGATAGTGAGGTGTATCACAGAGTGCTCTCCTGGGCCTCATGCTTTTCTCATTGTGCTTAAAGTGGAGAGATTCACAGTGCAGGAGCAGGCTGTCATCAACAAAATACATCAATACTTTTCTGAAGAAGTCTTCAAATATGCAACAGTTATTTTTACTCATGGTGACCAGCTCCCTGAAGGACAGACAATTGAGGATTTTGTCTGTCTGAATAAGATGATGAGTGATTTGGTGAAGAAATGTGGCAGCCGGTGCCACGTCATTGATAATAAATACTGGAACGAAGATCCAAAGGATAAATACAGGAGCAACCAGTTCCAGGTGGAGGAGCTTCTTAAGTCAATAGACAAGATGGTGATGGAAAACAAAGGAAGCTGCTACACCAATGAGATGCTACAAGCAGTGGAGAAAGAAATACAACAAGAAGAGAAGCAGATTAAACTGTTATCAGGAAACATGTCAAAGGAAGAGGTCAGAGAGGAGGCCAAGGGCAGAGTACACACCAAGCTTTTGGTCAGATTAGCAGGTATTGGAACAGGTGTATTGTTAGGAGCTTTTCTTGGTGAGGTGGGAGTAGTGAAGGGAGGTGTTACAGGATATCATGCAGCTGAGGGAGTAGACACACCACAGGAAGCAGCAGAGAAGGCAATAGAGGCTGTCACGAGATTCTCAAAGTCAAAACAGAGTTAAAACCTATAATGAGCCAAGACTCTTGAAGAAGTCGGAGATAATATATGATTTAAAAGTCATATCTCCCTGTAGATCAAATGGAAATCTTACTCTAAAAATATTTAACCATTGAGCTGATTATGTTTATTCATATGTAATATGTAATACGTTGTACTTGTCTGTTATTCCTGTTTCACAAGCTAACCACAGAGTGTCGGTTTGATAAGTTGTCCAGTGCTGTAAACTGTAACCACAAACCACAAAGATAAAACATTTTTAACAGCATCTGTAGAGAAGAATTTAAAGATTGTTTAAATCAAACAAGTGTACGCTGTTGGCTGTATTTCTGTCTCCTGTTATAACATTGCTCAGCATTTCCTGTTGCAAAAGCTAACCAGAAAATATCTCTTAATGTATGTACAACATGATTTTGTTAGACAGGCCTTCTGATGCTCCTGCTAAAAGAGTTGTGGTTCTTTGTGGATTACAATGAATCACTAAGGCAAATATAAAGAATGAATAAACTGAAACCTATGAAAAATTGTCATTTGAGCAAATAAAGTTTTACTTGGTAAGGTAATCAATTTATGAATGGTACATTGGGATAATTAAATTGATTTCATAACAGAGGAGGTAAAATATGTTTAGCAAAGATTACTGCAAAGAGTGAAACAAGACTAAGAGTCTACAGCCATGCTAGCAGCTCTGTGAAGCTGTACGGAAGCACAGCTAATGTCAGCATGCTAACATCCTCACAATGTTGATGCTAACATGATGTTTAGTAGGTGTAATGTTAATCATGTCATCATGTTAGTTTAGCATGTTAGGTTTTGATAATTAGCACAAAACATATAGTACAGCTGAGGCTTATGTCATTGATCGGGTGTTTTGCAGATATTTGGTCATGAACCAAAGTATTGGACAATTAGCAATATTAATCTGCTAGTGTCGCTAGAGAAAAAGTCAGAGGATCACCAAAGTCATTATTAAAAGTTAGTTTACTATCACTAAACTGTGGCCAACACAAAGGATATAAGTTTGTAGGCCAATAGCTATCCAACATGCTACTTTTCATAATTTTTCTTGTATAATATTTGCTTTATTCCAGTGTAACATGTACCGTTACTGTACTACATAATTCATTTATAGTTTCCTCAGGATTTGTTGCCACAGCCTGTAGCTGTCCACACTTTTCTTTGAATAACAGTTAATTGTACATTTTAACACCTTTTGTTGGTCCTGTTCTATCTCTATAAATTTCAGCATGAACACAATGCTGTGTAATGCTCCCAGAAAATGCCTTGTAATAGTCAGTATCATGTTTGGATCCCTGCCGGCAGTCTCATGTTAATTCTTGTTTGACCACAGCGATTGAACTCCCCAAATGCCCCCACACTGTGAAGTGAAACTAGAATATAACCTTTGTCAGGAGAAAAGACACACACACACACATACACACAATATCCTTGTTATCTTTAGTTAATAAGGTTTTGAAAATAATACTTTATCTCTTCTTATGCCTTGGTAACAAAGTACCAGTACTAGAAATTTTGAAAGAAAGAATTTGATCAAAGAAAGCTTTTAGTTAAGCCAATAAATATTTTATTTTAAAGCCTGTGATGGAATGTGTTTTGTGCTGTGATTGTGATTAGCCTACATTATGTGTGTATTAAGTTTTCATACGGCAGTGATACAAGTGATAAAGACAATTGCAACATGCCTTTGTTGCTCCCGCTATCACCTTGCATTCAGTAGGGAAATTAAATGGGTGGCAAAAATGCACTCTTTTCTTTACAGGCATTGTTGACTGTGAGTTAAGGTTACTTCTTGTCCTTTAAAAGGAGCACCATACATGCAGATAAGTAGGCATTCTGAATCACGAGTTTAGACCCTTTATACAACTGCCAACATGGATAACAAACTATTTGTTAGAAAGATAATAGTTCCTACATGAAACTGCTCACAACAAATCTGTGGATTATCTTAAGCAGTCCCATTATATTAAAAAAATGAGGACATCTCTACGGCAGATATCTCCAAAACTCGGCAACTCACACCAAAACAATCTAGATGGATAAATAGTACTACAGGTAAGAGGAAAAATACGGATTTGTGATTTTGGGGTGAACTGTCCCTTTAATGTGCAGGATGCAGAAATTTAATAATAGCTGGGGTTTTTTTGTCAAATTATTTTTGCAGTGCATAGCTGCTACACTGAGATGGCTGCCAAAAGACTGTTCTTCTTTTTTTTACATAATGTAAAATGTGATGCTCTCATACTTAAAAGCTAAGGATGTGGATGTCACGAGCCGATCCTAAGTGACCGACACATGATTGATCAGGGCATATGTTAATCGATCGTTATCAGCTGAAATACTGTGAAGCCTGTAGATTCAATGAAAATCTTGTTCTAAAGAAACTTCAACCATTGAGGTGATTATGTTTATTCATATGAAATATGTAATAGGTTGTGCTTCTTGTCTGAGCTTCAAACTTTAGTCACTTATTCTTTTTTCATGAGCTAACCACAGAGTGTGTTGGTTTGATGTGTTGTGTACTGTAAACTGTAACCACAAACCAAGAAGATAAAACATTTTAACATCTTTTGTAGAGAAGATCTTAAAGATTGATTAAATCAAACAAGTGTACGCTGTTGGCTGTATTTTATTTGAGCAAGTTTTTTAATTAATTGATGGGACATTTGAATCTAGACTCAACCTAATAGTGTCACTAGATGTAAAAGTCTCTGCACACCATGAATGTCATCCTTTGAGCCAGATTAAAATTAATAATACAAAATATAGTCAATAAATCAAGTATGATAGGGTAGGGTTAGGGTTTGATTATAGATTAAGATAAAACTATATTGATCCCCATGGGGAAATTCACAAGATACCCAGCAGATAAAGTAGCTAAAATTTGCCCCACCTTTAGCGGCTTCAACATTAAAGTGATGCTTACACATTAATGCATCAGTAGTTTTAATCCAATAATATAATAAACATTATTCTGAAACGGGTCATTATGCATAATGAGTACTTTTACTTTTGGTACTTTAAGATTATTTTGATGCCAATACTTTTCTACTTTTGCATAAGTCAAAATTTTACGGTGAGTACTGTGCAGCAGTACGGCAGGTCTGCTGCAGCCACTGCTGTGTGGTTTGATCACATTTGATTGTCAGCAGCAACATGAGCAAACAGTCCCACAACTGTCATCAGACTTTGTATTAAAATATTGCTAAATTCTGATTGGTGCATTCATACATGACATCACCCTCTTCCAATGAAGCCCTGCTCATGTAGGACTCCATCACCCAGAGTAACAAGCTGCTTGAGAAAATGTTTTCAGGACCTTAAAGTACCCTTTACTTTACAGTTAATGTATATTTCAGCAGGTAACCAGACCTGTGCTCTGATGGGACGCTTTATTTGTGTCCCAAAGTCATTAATGTGCTCCTAACATTCCCTTCTCGTCAACCCAACTGCCCCCCAGGTCTGAGTACGTGGACCAGTTGGAATGAGTTAATCTAGACTTACAGCTGAACTATTTGTGTTTGACAGAGTGAAATATTTGTTTATATTTACTGTCTAAATTGACAGTTTCTGCTGTAGCCGAGTCTCCTACAGGAAACGTCTTGAGTATTTAGTCGAGCAAAGAATTAAGATTAATATAGATGAAAAAAAGTCCTACATGTTTTCCTGTCTATTCACAATCAGATTATCATTAAACCAAATACATGTGATGGAATATTTCTGTTTAATGGTGGCTATACCGTGAAATGAGATGTGCGTGAGATAACCTACAGTATGCTTCTTTTTTTTTTGACTTCTTCCACTGTGCAACAAGTCAGGAAGTGAAAATGACACAAGATACAGGAAACATATTCACATACACACTGGCAGTTTTGTCACTCGACTAACTGTCTCTCCACAGTTACTTCACTTTTCACAACATGGACGGTAAGTTAATTTCTTTCAGTTATTCCTGTCAGGACTGAACAATGCACATTAAGTTGCAAGATGCAGAAATGTAAATAATAGCTGTTCTGTTTTAAATAATTTCTGACAGTTTACAGGTGCTAGGCTAAATTTAGATGACGGCCATAGATCTAATTGTGCTTTTGTTTCTTTTTTTTTTTAACTTAATGCAAATAGTGATCCTTGCATACTTAGAGTGAAAATTAGAGTGTGTGATTATCAACAATTATTTGATTGCACCGGTGATTTACTCTGTTCGGATATTAGGCAGGCCATAAACCTGCTTTTTGTCGAGCTCTCTTGCTTTCTGCAAGATGGTGTCTGTGCTCTGCTAAATACTGCTTGTGCGGTGAAAGAAGCGTCACTCTGTAACACATCTGTACAATCGCGAGTGGACTGAGGGTTTCAGTAGCTCCAACAACTCTACAGAGTGAGACGTCCTCTCTGCTGCTGATCGCGTCACGACAGTTTGAGGGATCGCGTTCTTCCAGTTAAACTTTCCTCATTAACATAATCAATGATTTAAGCTTATACATTTAATAGTTCTGAACCAGGACCTCCAGTGGATAAAGTGTCTTGTGAAAAATGAGTTGTCTACCGCTGTAATTTCAATGTGTCAGATACACATTTAATCAGCATTTAGATAATTATAAGTATCGGACTGGACACAGTGTTTAGATACCCAAAATAAAAGGACTCAGATCGCCAAAATAAAACCCCTGATCATCTCGATTAAAAGCTGTTTACAAAATGATCCTCAGTGTTCTTTACCACAATACATTGACTTATATTGTTGAACAGTGATTGGTATACTGTTAGATACATAAGTTGTTCTTAATCATTATTTGGCTTGTGGGCCTCTCTTTATGTATTGACACCATTATTTATTCTCTTATTGTGCTAATGCAGCTATTTTAGTACAAACAGCTTTTCCTTTTCATTGTGATTTTTGACCAATGAGGATTTTTTTTGTAATTGAGCTCATGTGTCTCTTTTTATATACGAAAACGACCAAAACACACAAATGTACAGTATAATTAATTGATTATCGTCTTTCAGTGTCAAACAGGAGAATTGTCATCCTGGGAAAAACTGGAGCTGGGAAAAGCAGCCTGGCTAACACCATATTTGGAGAGAAACTGTTCACGATCGGCCATTCTCCCAACTCTGAAACAAGTGAATGTCAATCAAAAACCAAATCTGTCAATGGAAGAAGCATCACCTTGATTGACACTCCTGGTTTCTTTGACACAGATAGATCTGAGGAGGAGCTGAAGTCTGAGATAGTGAGGTGTATCACAGAGTTCTCTTCTGGGCCTCATGCTTTTCTCATTGTGCTTAAAGTGGAGAAATTCACAGAGCAGGAGCAGGCTGTCATCACTAAAATATGCCAGTATTTCTCTGAAGATGCTCTAAAATATGCTGCAGTTGTCTTCACTCATGGTGACCAGCTCCCTGATGGAATGAAAATTGAGGAGTTTGTCAGTCAGAATAAGAATCTGAGTTGTCTGGTGAAGAAATGTGGCAGCCGGTGCCACGTCATTGATAATAAACACTCGAACGAAAACCCAAAGGATAAAAACAGGAGCAACCAGTTCCAAGTGGAGGAGCTTCTTAAGTCAATAGACAAGATGGTGATGAAAAACAACGGAAGCTGCTACACCAATGAGATGCTACAAGCAGTGGAGGAAGAAATACAACAAGAGGAGGAGCACATTAAACTGTTATCAGGAAACATGTCAAAGGAAGAGGTCAGAGAGCAGGCTAAGGGCAGAGTATACACAAAGCTTTCTGTCAGATTAGCAGGTATTGGAACAGGTGTATTGTTAGGAGCTTTGTTTGGTGTGGTAGTGCTGGGTGGATTAGTTGTCTTACCATTGAAAGCTTTAGCCGTAGCAGTTTCAGGACGAGTAGCAGCAGTTGCTGGAGAAACAGCAGCCGCAGTTGCAGGAGCAGCAGCAGCAGGAGAAACAGCAGCCGCAGTTGCAGGAGCAGCAGCTGCAGGAGAAACAGCAGCAGCTGCAGGAGCAGCAGCTGCAGGAGGAACAGCAGCAGCTGCAGGAGCAGCAGCAGCAGGAGGAGCAGCAGCAGCAGGAGAAACAGCAGCAGCTGCAGGAGCAGCAGTAGGAGTAGCTGGAGTGTCAGTAGGTATAGTTATAGGGACATCTGCTGCAGTGGGAGCAGTGATGGGAGGTGTTACAGGATATCATGCAGCTGAGGGAGCAGACACACCACTGGATGCAGCAAAGAGGACAGCAGAGGCTGTCAAGACTGGAGCCCTATTTGTCTTAGATCAAGCAAATGATGTTTTGGAGAGATTATCACAGTCAAAGTTAAAACAGAGTTAAAACCTAGAATGAACTGTGATTCTTGAAAAAGGGGGAGATAATATATGATTAAAAAGTCATATCTCCCTGTAGATTAAATGAAAATCTTGTTCTAAAGAATCTTCAACCATTGAGGTGATTGTGTTTATTCATATGTAAGATGTAATAGGTTGTGCTTCTTGTCTGAGCTTCAAACTTTAGTCATTTATTCCTTTTTCATGAGCTAACCACAGAGTGTGTCGGTTTGATGTGTTGTGTACTGTAAACTGTAACCACAAACCAAGAAGATAAAACATTTGAACATCTTTTGTAGAGAAGATCTTAAAGATTGTTTAAATCAAACAAGTGTACGCTGTTGGCTGTATTTCTGTCTGCTCTTAAAATATTGGTCACTGTTTCCTGTTGCAAAAGCTAACCAGAAAAAATCTCTCAATGTATGTACAACATGATTTTGTTAGACAGGCCTTCTGATGCTCCTGCTAAAAGAGTTGTGGTTCTTTGTGGATTACAATGTGAACAGTAAACAAATAAAAATTTTATTTGAGCAAGTTTTTTAATTAATTGATGGGACATTTGAATCTAGACTCAACCTAACAGTGTCACTAGATGTAAAAGTCTCTGCACACCATGAATGTCATCCTTTGAGCCAGATTCAAATTAATAACACAAAATATAATCACTAAATCAAGTATGATAGGGTAGGGTTAGGGTTTGATTATAGATTAAGATAAAACTATATTGATCCCCATGGGGAAATTCACAAGATACCCAGCAGATAAAGTAGCTAAAATTTGCCCCACCTTTAGCGGCTTCAACATTAAAGTGATGCTTACACATTAATGCATCAATAGTTTTAATCCAATAATATAATAAACATTATTCTGAAACGGGTCATTATGCATAATGAGTACTTTTACTTTTGGTACTTTAAGATTATTTTGATGCCAATACTTTTCTACTTTTGCATAAGTCAAAATTTTACGGTGAGTACTGTGGTATTGCTAGAAAACATCTTGAGTATTTAGTCGAGTAAAGAATTAAGACAGCCAAGAAAACTGGATGTCAGCTATCTCACATAATTTAAAGAGAGGGAACCACATCCTGGACTGGGAGGAGGCCAGAACTGTTTGAGAAGTGTCTGAGGAATTTGGTAGAGCTACTTCTGATGCAGTCAAGATTATTCAGGTTACTCACGTTAAAAAATAAATCTAAGTGGCATGTTATTGTGCACTCCTGGTTTCTTTGATGCAGATACAGGCCGGTAGCCAGGTCCATCCCTCAGGATGTTTTCTGCCACTTTTTTTCACTATTATTTCCTGTTGATTTCCTGCTTATACCTTGGGTCATATATCATAAGTTGATAACGAGCATCCCCAACTCCTGCCATTTGGTCTCAGGGGGCCCAAAACCCCTTTTTGGGACATGTTTCTGGCAAAATGATGTAAATGCAAATATTAAGGTACTACAATTTGTTTTTTGTCATCACTAAAATATGCCAATGTTTCTCTGAAGATGCTCTAAAATATGCTGCAGTTGTCTTCACTCATGGTGACCAGCTCCCGAAAGGAATGAAAATTGAGGAGTTTGTCAGTCAGAATAAGAATCTGAGTTGTCTGATGAAGAAGTGCGGAGGCCGGTGCCACGTCATTGATAATAAATACTGGAAGAACAACGAAGAGGACGACTACAGGAGCAACCAGTTCCATGTGGCAGAGATATTCAACACACTAGACACAATGCTTGAGGCAAACAAAGGATGCTACTATACGAATGAGATGCTACAAGAAGTGAAAAGAGAAATACAGAGAGAGGAAGAGCGCATTAGACTGTCATCAGGAAACATGTCACAGGAAAAGATTAGAAACAAGGCTAAAATTAGCGTTTTTGACACGTTATTGATCAGATCAGCAAGTATTGCAACAGGTGCGTTGTTAGGAGCTTTGCTTGGTGTGGCAGAGATGGTTACAGCAACTGTTAGAAATATTCAGGACCTTTCAGATTTTTCAGCAAGAGGAACAGTTGCATTGGCCGCTCAAAGTGGCGTAGTAAAGGGTGTTCTGATAGGATATAATGCAGCTGAAGGGGCAGAAACTCCAGTGGAAGCCATCCAGAAGACAGCGGAGGCTGTCTGGAACCAATCTTGGGGTGCAGCACAACAAAACAACAAATAGAATAAATACTCTGACAGCACTGCAGAGCAGGAGGTTGAGGGTTTTTTTTTAGATAAAACATATAAATCATGTTAAACCCAACTAGGGAAGAGTGGGCTACTTGAGTTATGGATGGGTGAGACATTTAAATCATTAGTTGGGAACCAGGATTTAGCGATCGAGCTGTAGTAACTTCCTAATAATTTTTGTCAGTTTTGAGTATCAGTGTGATTGGTGTTTTACCAATATTGGGTAAACAATTAGTATACATTTCAGAAATTATTGATGACGACATCAAATTTAAATTTTGAATAATTCCAAAGGAAGATCAAAATGTAATTCTATTAGAGAGAGGTTGAAGACATTTAATATGAACAGGATATCATAAAACATGATAATAATCATGTGATCAATAATCTGAAATCATCTATAACTATTTATTTTACACATTTTGTTTTCCTCATTAGTTGATTCTTGATTGAAGAGTTTTTGCATTTTGTTTTGAGTGATTCAACAAGTAAACAGCTGTGTGTTGTGTGTTGATAAGTTCTTTCAGTCTCTCTTTTGTTGTGCCAGCTACAATAAATTCACAGACCATGAATTATAATTCCTTAGGTTAATCAAAATCAATTCTATGTGCGAAAGGACATTTATTATGATATTGTGATAACTTCTGTATTTTTTGAAAGATTTATTTTATGCTTTCCATGACTTTGAGATGCTGAAAGATGCTTTTCAGTTTTTTCCATTAATGAGAAATGGATCTTTGTTATTAAAGTTATTGATTGTGTAATAAGTTATGTAACAATTAAACAGCTGTGTGCTTATAAGTGTTTTCCAGTCTCTGTTTTGTTGTGCTACAATAAATTCAAAACAGCATTTCATATATTAAAAATTTCCAATGACCCGATAGAGTTTCAATTAGAATTTCTAAGGTTTCCAAAGATTGCAACCTGTTCTTCAATATTGAGAACACACGGTAAACTCAACCACACGGGTCACAAGTGCATGTATGGAGTACCCAACTGTCGCTCACTTCAATTAATGTCATGTTAGTCTGGTTATACAGCCTGTTAATAGTGTGCAGTTTAATAAGACTGTTGCCATTAAAAAACTAATCAAAATAACATTCTTTTGCAAGAAATCTTGGTGTCCTGTTTGATAGCAATTTATGCTTTGAGCAACATATCACTAAGCTTGTCCAATCATGTTTTTATCACCTCAGAAATATTGCAAAAATACGATCTATTTTAAATCTTAGTGATGCAGAAACTGTTGTGCATGCTTTTATCTCCTCACGCCTTGATTATTGTAACAGCCTGTTCACTTGTCTTAGCCAAAAAACTCTGACACGACTGCAGACTGTACAAAACTCAGCTGCTAGGCTTTTAACCAGGACCAAGAAGTATGATCACATCACACCTGTTTTAGCCTCTTTACATTGGCTCCCTGTTTGTTTTAGGATTGATTTTAAGATCTTGTTGATTACTTTTAAGGCTCTTCATGACCTGGCCCCAGATTATATTTTAGACCTTGTAATCCCTTATGAACCTTCACGTAGTTTGAGATCTTCGGGCAGGGGTCTCCTGTCTGTTCCTGAGTCCAGGATGAAAACTAAGGGGACAGAGCTTTTGCTATCAGGGCCCGAGGCTCTGGAACAACATGCCCGAAGAAATTAGGTTGTCTGAGTCAGTGTCTTCTTTTAAGTCTCGTCTCAAAACACATTTTTATCTGAAAGCATATCCTGATTTTACCTGAACTGGCTGTTTTTTTACTGTTTATTTTATTGCTTTTGTGTATTTTATGTGTTTTATTTCTTTATATTTCGTCATTCACTGTGGTATTTTATTTCTCTTGTTGTGAAGCACTTTGTACTTTGTTTTGATAAGTGCTCTATAAATAAAGTTTTATTATTATTATTATTATTATAATACAGGAATACTGACATGCATTGACACGCTACTGATTTTATTTTACAATTTCATTTGCTGTTATAAGTATATGTATAGATATATATAGAGACATTTGTATGTGTATTAGCATAATAACAGATATTGTAACATGATTGCCATTTCTAACATTTAATTAACACTGTTTATTGGACCTACTCATTTTTTACATTTTAGATTACATTTTTATATTCATAAAACGGTTTTGTATCTTTCAGCAAATGATTAGGCCAAGATTTGAAACATGGAAGCATTAGACACATAATACACATTTTAAACTATTTTGGAAAGAAACTAAAACAAAGAAAAAAAAAGACAAGATAAAGTGGGTGTGTTAAAGCTTTGCACCATAGAGACTGCGCAATGCTGCACCCCCTTTTCACAAAAGACTATAAAAGCCAGGAGTGACCCCAGGGATCGCTCTCTCTTGTTTTAGCCCTGGTTTTGATCACTTTGAAGAAAAAGAATCAACGTCTGCGTTCGAACACGACAAAGTTAAAACAGAAGATGTTATCACCCTGCCACTTGCTAAGGAAGAGAGATGGCTCATCTGGCCCGTGTTCCACTTTGACAAACAGTACCAGCGTAGGATCCAAGTATCGTCAAAACTGATCTCTGTGGCGGTGCTCACTGCCCTCAACTTCCTGCTTTACCTCGCTGACCTGGCCTATTCTGCCAGACTAGTGTCTGTCAGTGCCTGAGAAGAAAAAAGATGAAAGAGGAAGACACATTAAGTGATGAAGAACAGAAGGGGATAAGAGCTCAAGTGGCTGAATTTCTGACAAACAATTTCCCACTTAAAAACCAACAGAAGGTTTTTAAGTGGGAGAAAATGTTTTTACTGTATCTGAGACACACAGCCACTCTGGTGGCTGGTGGGGAAGCTTCTTGTGCAAAACATGGGCACTCTCATCACAACCTCAGAAAGATTTGTTCAATTTCCTTCCTATTATCTTTTGTTAATAAGGTTTTGGGGGGAAAAAATACTTCAGCAGTCCTTTTGTCTTGATAACAAAGTATCAGTATTGAAATGTTGGAAAGAATGTAATTTGAGCAAATAAAGTTTTTGTTTATGATGTGATGGACTGTGCTATGTGCTGTGATTGTGGTTACACTATGTGTTGTGGCTTTCATAATGCAGTGATGAAGACAATTGCAACATCCCTTTGTTGCTCCCTCTGTCACCGTGTATTCAGTAAGGAAATTAAATGGCTGACAGAAATGCACTTTTTTCTATACTGACATTGTGGACTGTGAGTTAAAGTTATCCTTATCCTTATTCTATGTTATCCTTTAAAAGCATCACCATACATGCTGATAAGAGAGTAGACATTCTGAATGACAAGTTTTAATGAATAGTGATATTTCTTTAACTCAAAACTCATATCTAAGTTATCCAGAGAAAGTACAGATAAAACAACCTATTATTGTTAACATGTGAATGTTATGAGGAGAATGTTATAAAGTGGGGAAGCTGCTTGGTTTGACAGAGAGATGTGTATTGATTCAGACTTTCTGAAATCAAGAGAAGTCACTGCAATAGCAGCAGCAGCAGCAGTACGGCATGTCTGCTGCAGTCACTGCTGTGTGGTTTGATCACATTTGATTGTCAGCAGCAACATGAGCAAACAGTCCCACAACTGTCATCAGACTTTGTAGTGAAATATTGCTAAACTGTGATTGGTGCATTCATACATGACATCACCCTCTTCCAATGAAGCCCTGCTCAGATTTGTGCTCATGTAGGACTCCATCACCCAGAGTAACAAGCTGCTTGAGAAAATGTTTTCAGGACCTTAAAGTACCCTTTACTTTACAGTTAATGTATATTTCAGCAGGTAACCAGACCTGTGCTCTGATGGGACACTTTATTTGTGACCCAAAGTCACTAATGTGCTCCTAACATTCCCTTCTCGTCAACCCAACTGCCCCCCAGGTCTGAGTACGTGGACCAGTTGGAATGAGTTCATCTAGACTTACAGCTGAACTATTTGTGTTTTACAGAGTGAAATATTTGTTTATATTTACTGTCTAAATTGACAGCTTCTGCTGTAGGTGAGTCTTCTATCGGACATATCTTGAGTATTTAGTCAAGGTAAAAAACAAAAAAACTGGCATCCAAACTAAGATATAGGAAACATATTCACATAAACTCTGGCAGTCTTGTCACTCGGATTAATTGTCACTCCACAGTTTTGACAGCATGGACGGTAAGTAAACACTGCACATTAAGTTGCAAGATGCAGAAATTAAAATAATTGCTTTTCCATCCATCCATCCATCCATCTTCTTCCGCTTATCCGGGGCCGGGTCGCGGGGCAGCAGTCTAAGCAGGGACTCCCAGACTTCCTTCTTCGCCCCAGACACTTCCTCCAGCTCCTCCGGGGATCCCGAGGCGTTCCCAGGCCAGCCGAGAGACATAGTCCCTCCAGCGTGTCCTGGGTCTTCCCGGGGCCGCCTCCCGGTGGGACATGCCCAGAACACCTCCCGAGGGAGGCGTCCAGGAGGCATCCGGATCAGATGCCCTAGCCACCTCAGCTGGCTCCTCTCGACGTGGAGGAGCAGCGGCTCTACTCGAGCTCCCCGTGTGACTGAGCTCCTCACCCTATCTCTAAGGGAGCGCCCAGCCACTCGGCGGAGGAAGCCCATTTCGGCCGCTTGTATCCGCGATCTTGTCCTTTCGGTCACTACCCAAAGCTCATGACCATAGGTGAGGGCAGGAGCGTAGATTGACCGATAAATCGAGAGCTTTGTCTTTCGACTCAGCTCCTTCTTTACCACAACGGTCCGATACAGCGCCCGCATCACTGCAGGCGCTGCACCGATCCGCCTGTCAATCTCACGCTCCATCCGTCCCTCACTCGTGAACAAGACCCCGAGATACTTAAACTCCTCCACTTGGGGCAAGGACTCCCCACCCACGCGAAGAGAGCAAACCACCTTTTTCCGGTCAAGAACCATGGCCTCAGATTTGGAAGAGCTGATTCTCATCCCAGCTGCTTCACACTCGGCTGCAAAACCGTCCCAGTGCATGCTGCAGGTCCTGGTTTGAAGAAGCCATCAGAACGACATCATCTGCAAACAGCAGAGATGAGATCCTGTGGTTCCCAAACCGACACCCTCCGGCCCCTGACTGCGCCTAGAAATTCTGTCCATATAAATTATGAACAGAACCGGTGACAAAGGGCAGCCCTGGCGGAGTCCAACATGCACCGGGAACAGGTCTGACTTACTGCCGGCAATGCGAACACAGCTCCTGCTCCGGTTATACAGGGACCGGACAGCCCTTAGCAAAGGGCCCCGGACCCCATACTCCCAGAGCACTCCCCACAAAGCGCCCCGGGGCACACGGTCGAATGCCTTCTCCAGATCAACAAAGCACATGTGGACTGGTTGGGCAAACTCCCATGAACCCTCGAGCACCCGATGGAGAGTATAGAGCTGGTCCAGTGTTCCACGACCGGGATGAAAACCACTCTGCTCCTCCTGAATCCGAGGTTCGACTATCGGACGAATTCTCCTCTCCAGTACCCTGGAATAGACCTTACCGGGGAGGCTGAGAAGTGTGATCCCTCTGTGATTGGAACACACCTCCGGTCCCCCTTCTTATACAGAGGGACCACCACCCCGGTCTGCCAGTCCAGAGGCACTGTCCCAGACCGCCACGCGATGTTGCAGAGACGTGTCAGCCAAGACAGTCCCACAACATCCAGAGACTTAAGATACTCAGGACGGATCTCATCCACCCCGAAGCCTTGCCACCAAGGAGCTTGCCAACAACCTCAGTGACTTCGGCCAGGGTGATGGATGAATCCGCCTCCGGTCCCCAGCCTCCGCTTCCTCTTCGGAAGACGTGACAGCGGGATTGAGGAGATCCTCAAAGTATTCCTTCCACCGTCCGACAACATCCCCAGTCGAGGTCAACAGCTCTCCACCCGCACCGCATAAGGTGTTGGTGAAGAACTGCTTCCCCCTCCTGAGCCGTCGGACGGTTTGCCAGAATTTCTTTGAGGCCGACCGATAGTCCTCCTCCATGGCCTCTCGAACCTCTCCCAGTCCTGAGTTTTTGCCTCTGTGACCGCACGGGCTGCAGCACGCTTAGCCTGCCGGTACCTGTCAGCTGCCTCGGGAGTCCCACGAGCCAACAAGGCCCGATAGGACTCCTTCTTCAGCCTGACGGCATCCCTTACTTCCGGCGTCCACCACCGTGTTCGGGGATTGCCGCCGCGACAGGCACCAGAAACCTTGCGGCCACAGCTACGAGCCGCCGCATCGACAATGGAGGTGGAAAACATGGTCCACTCGGACTCAATGTCCCCAACCTCCCCCGGGATCTGGGAGAAGCTCTCCCGGAGGTGCGAGTTGTAGACCCTGCTGACAGAGGGCTCCGCCAGACGTTCCCAGCAGACCCTCACGATACGCTTGGGCCTGCCAAGTCTGTCCGGCTTCCTCCCCCGCCAGCGGATCCAACTCACCACCAGGTGGTGATCGGTTGACAGCTCCGCCCCTCTCTTCACCCGAGTGTCCAAGACCGCGGCGGAGGTCAGATGATACGACAACAAAGTCGATCATCGACCTCCGCCCTAAGTGTCCTGGTGCCACGCGGCACTGATGGACACCCTTGTGCTTGAACATGGTGTTAGTTATGGACAAACTGTAACTAGCACAGAAGTCCAACAACTGAACACCGCTCGGGTTCAGATCAGGGGCCGTTCCTTCCGATTACCCCTCTCCAGGTGTCACTGTCGCTGCCCACGTGGGCGTTGAAGTCCCCAGTAGAACAACGGAGTCCCGGGTGGTGCACTATCTAGTACCCTCCCAGGGACTCCAAGAAGGCCTGGTACTCTGCACTGCTGTTCGGCCCGTGAGGCCGCCACAACGGTGAGAGACCTGTCCCCACCCGGAGGTGGAGGGGCGCGACCCTCTCGTTCACTGGGGTAAACTCCAACACGTGACGGCTGAGCTGTGGGGCTATGAGCAGGCCCACACCAGCCCGCCGCCTCTCCCGCCCGGCAACGCCAGAGAAATGGAGCGACCAGCCCCTCTCGAGGAGACGGGTTCCAGAGCCCAGGCTGTGCGTGGAGGCGAGGCCGACTATATCTAGCCGGTAACGCTCAACCTCCCGCACAAGCTCAGGCTCCTTCCCCCAGCCAAGTGACATTCCATGTCCCTAGAGCCAGTTTCTGTGTCCGGAGATCTGGTCGCGAAGCCCCTGCCTTCGACTGCCGCCCAGATCTCTCTGCACCGGCCCCCTACGGATCCTCCTGCGGGTGGTGGGTCCACGGGAGGACGGCCCCACGCCGCTCCTTCGGGCTGTGCCCGGCCGGGCCCGTGGGAAAGGCCCGGCCACCAGGCGCTCGCCGTCGGGCACCCACCCCAGGCCTGGCTCCAGGGTGGGGCCCGGTAGCGCCAATCCGGGCGACGTAACTGGCCTTGATTTTAAATACTCCATAAGGGTCTTCTGAACCGCTCTTGGTCTGACCCGTCACCCTGGACCTGTTTGCCATGGGTGACCCTACCAGGGGCATACAGCCCCAGGCAACATAGCTCCCAGGGTCATTCGGGTACTCAAACCCCTCCACCACGTTAAGGTGGCGGTTCAAGGAGGGGATAATTGCTTTTGTTATCTTTAATCATTTTTTACAGTGTGCAGGTGTTAACACTTAGATAGCTGCCATAGATCTTCTTTGTGAACTGTGATTGGTACTTAGAAGAAATTAGATATATGCAATATTCTTGATCATTAATATGCTCGTGGGCCTCTTTTTATTTATGCAGCTATTTTATAAGTACGAACTGCTTTCCCTTTTCATTGTGCTTTTTGACCAATGAGAATTTTTTTTATTGTAATTGAGCTCATGTGTATCTTCTTTCATATAAAAACAGCCAAAAGACAAATTTACAGTGTTACTGATGGACATTATTCTCTTTTAGTGTCAAACAGAAGAATTGTCATTATAGGAAAAACTGAAGCTGGGAAAAGCAGGAAATATCTCAGAGAGCAGGCTAAAGGCAGCGTACTTATGAAGCTTTTGATCAAACTGGCATGTATTGGAACAGGTGCATTGATAGGAGCTTTTTATGGTGTAGTAGTGCGAAGCAGCAAAGGGAGAGGCTGTCAAGAACGGAGCCCTATTTGTCAACGATGCAGCAAATGATGTTACGAACAAAATATCAGCCAAAGTTAAAACAGTCAAAGCCTATAATGAGCTGTGACTCTTGAAAAAGGGGGAGATAATATGTCATTAAAAAGTCATATATCCCTGTAGATTAAATGAAAATCTTGGCCTAAAAGATATTTAACCATTGATTATGTTTATTCATATATATGTAATAGGTTGTACTTCTTGTCTGAGCTTATTGTCACATATTGCTGTTTCACGAGCTAACCACAGAGTGTTGGTTTGATGTGCTGTTTAGATCTTAATAATTGTTTAAATAAAACCAGTGTACGCTGTTGGCTGTATTTCTGTCTGCTCTTAAAATATTGGTCACTGTTTCCTGTTGCAAAAGCTAACCAGAAAATATCTCTTAATGTATGTACAACATGATTTTGTTAGACAGGCCTTCTGATGCCCCTTTTAAAAGAGTTGTGGTTCTTTGTGGATTACAATGTAAACAGTGAACAAATAAAAATTTCATTTGAGCAAATCAAGTTTTTAATTAATTGATGGGATGTTTGAATCTAGACTCAACCTAATAGTGTCACTAGATGTAAAAGTCTCTGCACACCATGAATGTCATCCTTTGAGCCAGATTAAAATTAATAATACAAAATATAATCACTAAATCAAGTATGATAGGGTAGGGTTAGGGTTTGAATATAGATTAAGATAAAACTATATTGATCCCCATGGGGAAATTCACAAGATACCCAGCAGATAAAGTAGCTAAAATTTGCCCCACCTTTAGCAGCTTCAACATTAAAGTGTTGCTTACACATTAATGCATCAGTAGTTTTAATCCAATAATATAATAAACATTATTCTGAAATGGGTCATTATGCATAATGAGTACTTTTACTTTTGGTACTTTATTGTAATTGAGCTCATGTGTATCTTCTTTCATATAAAAACAGCCAAAAGACAAATGTACAGTATTACTGATGGACATTATTCTCTTTCAGTGTCAAACAGAAGAATTGTCATTATAATAAAAATAATATAATAATAATAATAAAAACTGAAGCTGGGAAAAGCAGGAAATATCTCAGAGAGCAGGCTAAAGGCAGCGTACTTATGAAGCTTTTGATCAAACTGGCATGTATTGGAACAGGTGCATTGTTAGGAGCTTTTTATGGTGTAGTAGTGCGAAGCAGCAAAGGGAGAGGCTGTCAAGAACGGAGCCCTATTTGTCAACGATGCAGCAAATGATGTTACGAACAAAATATCAGCCAAAGTTAAAACAGTCAAAGCCTATAATGAGCTGTGACTCTTGAAAAAGGGGGAGATAATATATCATTAAAAAGTCATATATCCCTGTAGATTAAATGAAAATCTTGGTCTAAAAGATATTTAACCATTGATTATGTTTATTCATATATATGTAATAGGTTGTACTTCTTGTCTGAGCTTATTGTCACATATTGCTGTTTCACAAGCTAACCACAGAGTGTTGGTTTGATGTGCTGCTTCTGTATTCCTGTCATTGCTCACCGTTTCCTGTTGCAAAAGCTAACCAGAAAATATCACTTCCGATGCTCCTGCTAAAGTAGTTGTGTTTCTTTGGGGATTACAATGTATCAGCGAAGCAAATATGAGCAATCAATACATTGAAACCTATGAAAAAGTTTATTTTAGCAAATTTAGTCAAGACATTCAAAGAGAGGAACCATATCATGGACTGGGAGGAGGCCAGAACTGTCTGTGACGTATCTGAGGAATGTGGTAGAGCTGTTGCCGAAGCTGTCTAGGCTTGTCAAGATAAAACAAAAACAAACTGGGTCCAACATACAGGAAACATATTCACACAAACTCTGGCAGTCTTGTCACTCTGACTAATTGTCTCTCCGAAGTCACTTCACTTTTGATAATATGGACGGTAAGTTAATTTCTTTCAATTATTTCTGTCAGGACTTAACACTGCACATTAAGGTGCAAGATGCAGAAATTTAATTCATAGCTGTTTTGTTTTTAGTCATTTTTAACAATGCAAAGTTGTTACACTTAAAAGACTACCATCAATCTTTTTATTTTTTCATATTGTCAAACAGTGATAGGTACTGTTCGTAGAGATTAAATATACAATATGTTCTTGGTCATTAAAATGTAAATGGGCCTCTTTTTGTGTATTAATATCCTTCTTCATTCCCTTATTGTGTCGTGTGGGCTGTTTAGTAGTATGTGGACCCAAATGCACAGTACCAGGAAGCGGCATGAGGTGAAGTAGCCGGATGGCTACAGCATTTATTGGGGTGATATGGTTTACAGGCAGGTACAGGCAGACTGGTAGACAGACAGGTAACGAACAGGCAAAAGGCAAATAGGTTACCAGCTGGCAGTGGTGGAAGCAGAGAAGTGAGTCCAAGGTGGCAAAACAATGTCAATCGGGAGCAGGTAAATTACAAAATCCAGGATCCAGCCAAGGTCCAAGGGAGACACAGAATCCAGAACAGAACTCACAATGAGAATGCCAGGGAACAGGGTACAGGAACCAGGTACAACCAAAAGCGCACCAAACAGCAACACACTCAAATGTCAGGAACACTCACAAGACAGGAACAAAACTCCAGGCTGGAATTACACCACACCATAAACCCACCATCAAGGAACAACAATGACCCCCACACTGAACAAAGACAGAGACCCGGACTAAATACCCTAGGGGAGGTGAGACAACAAGACACAGGTGCAAACAATTAAGAAAGGGCCAACAATCAAAACTGGAGGGAAAACAAAGCCAGGAAGTAAAACCACAAGACACACAAGGGGAGGAGAATACTACAAAATAAAACAGGAAATGAAAAATCTTAAACTACCACATATTGTGCTAATGCAGCTATTTTATAAGTGCTTAATGCTTTCCCTTTTCAAAGAGGATTTTTATTGTAATTGAGCTAATGTGTATTTTCTTACATATGAAAACAACCAAAAGACAAATGTACAGTATTATTGATGGACATTATTCTCTTTCAGTGTCAAACAGAAGAATTGTCATCTTGGGAAAAACTGGAGCTGGGAAAAGCAGCCTGGCTAACACCATATTTGGAGAGAAACTGTTCAAGATCGACCATACTCTCAACTCTGAAACAAGTGAATGTCAAGCAAAAACCAAATCTGTCAATGGAAGAAGCATCACCTTGATTGACACTCCTGGTTTCTTTGACACAGATATGTCTGAGGAGGAGCTGAAGCCTGAGATAGTGAGATGTATCACAGAGTGCTCTCCTGGGCCTCATGCTTTTCTCATTGTGCTTAAAGTGGAGAAATTCACAGAGCAGGAGCGGGCTGTCATCAACAAAATAAATGAATACTTTTCTGAAGAAGTCTTCAAATATGCAACAGTTGTCTTTACTCATGGAGACCAGTTCCCTGAAGGACAGACAATTGAGGACTTTGTCAGTCTGAATAAGATGATGAGTGATTTGGTGAAGAAATGTGGCAGCCGGTGCCACGTCATTGATAATAAATACTGGAACAAAAATCCAAAGGATAAAAACAGGAGCAACCAGTTCCAGGTGGAGGAGCTTCTTAACACAATAGACAAGATAACTGAGGCAAACAACGGAAGCTGCTACACTAATGAGATGCTACAAGCAGTGGAGGAAGAAATACAACAAGAGGAGGAGCACATAAGACTGTTATCAGGAAACATGTCAGAGGAAGAGGTCAGAGAGCAGGCCAAGGGCAGAGTATACACGACGCTTTTGGTCAAATTTGCAGGTACAACAACAGGTTCATTGTTAGGAGCATTTTATGGTGTAGCAGTGATGGTTGGATTAGTTGCCACAGTTTTAAATGAGACTTCAAAGCCAGTACAATTACAACAAGCTATAGGCAAACTAGCAAAAGCTGCATTAGGAGGAGGAGCAGTAATAACAGGAGGAGCAGTACTAACAGGAGGAGCAGAAGGAGGAGTAGCAGGAGCAGCAGTAGCAGGAGGAACAGCTGGAATAACATTAGGCATAGTTACAGGGACATCTGCTGCAGTGGGAGCACTAATAGGAGGTGTTACAGGATATCATGCAGCTGAGGGAGCAGACACACCACTGGATGCAGCAAAGAGGGCAGCAGAGGCTGTCAGGAATGAGGCCCAATCTGTCTTAGATGAAGCAAATGATGTTATGAACAGACTAAGAGCCAAGTTTTAACAGAGTCATAACCAATAATGAGCCGTGACTCTTGAAGAAAGGGGAGATAATATATAATTATAAAGCCATATCTCCCTGTAGATCAAATGGAAATCGTGCTCTAAAAATATTGAACCATTGAGCTGACTATGTTCATTCATATGTAATATGTAATAAGTTGTACTTCTTGTCTGAGCTTCAAACTTCAGACACTTATTCCTGTTTCATGAGCTAACTACAGAGTGTTGGTTTGATGTGTTGTCCAGTGCATGTACTGTAAACTGTAACCACAAAAAATGAAGATAAAACATTTTTTTACAGCATTCATAAGATCTTAAAAACTGTTTAAATAAAACCAGTGTACACTGTTGGCTGTATTTCTGTCTGCTCTTAAAATATTTGTCACTTTTTCCTGTTGCAAAAGCTAACCAGAAAATATCACTCAATGTATGTACAACACGATTAAGTCAGTTTGATGCTCCTGCAAAAATAGTTGTGGTTCTTTATGGATTATAATATATCACCAAGGCAAATATGAACAATCAATACATTGAAACCTATGGAAAAAATGTATTTGAGTAAATAAAGTTTTTACTTGGTAAGGTAATCAATTTATGAATGGTGCATTGGGATAATTAAAACGATTTCATAACAGAGGAGGTAAAATATGTTTATCAAAGATTACTGCAAAGAGTGAAACAAGACTAAGAGTCTACAGCCATGCTAGCAGCTCTGTGAGGCTGTACGGAGGCACAGCTAATGTCAGCATGCTAACATCCTCATAATGGCAATGCTAACATGATGATGTTCAGTAGGTGTAATGTTAATCATGTCATCATCTTAGTTTAGTGTGTTAGGTTTTGATAATTAGCACAAAACATATAGTACATTTGAGGCTTATGTCATTGATCGGGTGTTATTAGTTTTGCAGGTATTTGGTCTTAGACCAAACTACTGCTCAAATTTTGACCTGCTGGTGGTGCAAGATGAAAAGTCAGGGGATCACCAAAGTCATTATTATTCATCCTCTGGGCACCATTGATATCTTTCTCAAATTTCATGACAACCTCTCCAATAATTGCCAAGCTATTTCACTAAAAGCCCAAAATATCAACCTTTTCCTATGGAAAAGATTTATTTGAGTAAATCAAGTTTTTACTTGGTAAAGTCAGCAGCAACATGAGCAAACACTCACAACTCTCTCACACGAATCTCACAAGTCTCACAACTTTTATCAGACTTTGATTCAAATATTGCTAAACTCTGATTGGTGCATTCATACATGACATCACCCTTTTCCAATGAAGCCCTGCCCAGATTTGTGCTCATGTAGGACTCCATCACCCAGAGTAACAAGCTGCTTGAGAAAAAGTTTTCAGGACCTTAAAGTACCCTTTACTTTACAGTCAATGTATATTTCAGCAGGTAACCAGATCTGTGCCCTGATGGGACGTTTTATTTGTGTCCAAAAGTCACTAATGTGCTCCTAACATTCCCTTCTCGTCAACCCAACTGACCCCCAGGTCTGAGTACGTGGACCAGTTGGAATAAGTTCATCTGGACTTACAGCTGAACTATTTGTGTTTGACAGAGTGAAATATTTGTTTATATTTACTGTCTAAACTGACAGTTTCTGCTGTAGCCGAGTCTCCTACAGGAAACGTCTTGAGCATTTAGTCGAGCAAAGAATTAAGATTAATATTGATGAAAAAAAGTCCTACATGTTTTCCTGTCTTTTATCAGATTATCATTAAACCAAAAACGTGATGGAATATTTCTATTTAATGGTGGCTATACCGTGAAATGAGATGTGCGTGAGATAACCTACAGTATGCTTTTTTTTGGACTTCGTCCACTGTGCAACAAGTCAGGAAGTGAAAATGACACAAGATACAGGAAACATATTCAAATACACACTGGCAGTTTTGTCACTCGACTAATTGTCTCTCCACAGTTACTTCACTTTTCACAACATGGACGTTAATTTCTTTCAGTTATTCCTGTCAGGACTGAACACTGCACATTAAGTTGCAAGATGCAGAAATGTAAATAATGGTTCTGTTTTAAATAATTTCTGACAGTTTACAGGTCCTAGGCTAAATTTAGATGACGGCCATAGATCTAATTGTGCTTTTGTTTCTTTTTTTTTTACTTAATGCTAATAGTGATCCTTGCATACTTAGAGTGAAAATTAGAGTGTGTGATTATCATTAATTATTTGATTGCACCGGAGATTTACTCTGTTCGGAAATTAGCTTAAATCCTCTACAGGAAACGAATCCATTACTCCAACAACTCTACAGAGTGAGACGTCCTCTCTGCTACTGATTGCGTCACGTTCTTCCAGTTAAACTTTCCTTAATAACATAATCAATGATTTAAGCTTATACATTTAATAGTTTTGAACCAGGACCTCCAGTGGATGAAGTGTCTCGTGAAAAATGAGGTGCGCCAAATTTCGTAGTCTACCGCAGAAATTTCAATGTGTCAGATACACATTTAATCAACATTTAGGTAATTATAAGTATCAGACTGGACACAGTGTTTAGATACCCAATAATAAAGGACTCAGATCGCCAAAATAAAACCCCTGATCATCTCGATTAAAAGCTGTTTACAAAATGATCCTCAGTGTTCTTTACCACAATACATTAACTTATATTGTTGAACAGTGATTGGTATACTGTTAGATACATAAGATGTTCTTAATCATTATTTAGCTCGTGGGCCTCTCTTTATGTATTGACACCATTATTTATTCTCTTATTGTGCTAATGCAGCTATTTTAGTACAAACAGCTTTCCCTTTCCATTGTGATTTTTGACCAATGAGGATTTTTTTGTAATTGAGCTCATGTGTCTCTTTTTATATATGAAAACAACCAAAACACACACATGTACAGTATTATTAATTGATTATTCTCTTTCAGTGTCAAACAGGAAAATTGTCATCCTGGGAAAAACTGGATCTGGGAAAAGCAGCCTGGCTAACACCATATTTGGAGAGAAACTGTGCACGATCGGCCATTCTCCCAACTCTGAAACAAGTGAATGTCAAGCAAAAACCAAATCTGTCAATGGAAGAAGCATCACTTTGATTGATACTCCTGGTTTCTTTGACACAGATAGATCTGAGGAGGAGCTGAAGCCTGAGATAGTGAGGTGTATCACAGAGTGCGCCCCTGGGCCTCATGCTTTTCTCATTGTGCTTAAAGTGGAGAGATTCACAGAGCAGGAGCAGGCTGTCATCAACAAAATACATCAATACTTTTCTGAAGAAGCTTTAAAATATGCAACAGTTGTCTTTACTTATGGAGACGAGCTCCATGAAGGACAGACAATTGAGGATTCTGTCTGAATAAGATGATGAGTGATCTGGTGAAGAAATGTGGCAGCCGGTGCCACGTCATTGATAATAAACACTGGAACAAAAATCCAAAGGATAAAAACAGGAGCAACCAGTTCCAAGTGGAGGAGCTTCTTAAGTCAATAGACAAGATGGTGATGGAAAACAAGGGAAGCTGCTACACCAATGAGATGCTACAAGCAGTGGAGGAAGAAATACAACAAGAGGAGGAGCAGATTAGACTGTTATCAGGAAACATGTCAGAGGAAGAGGTCAGAGTGCAGGCTAAGGTCAATGTATCCACAAAACTTTTGGTCAGATTAGCAGGTATTGGAACAGGTGCATTGTTAGGAGCTTTGCTTGGTGTAGTAGTGCTGGGTGGATTAGTTGTCAAGCAGTGATGGGAGGTGTTACAGGATATCATGCAGCTGAGGGAGTAGACACACCACAGGAAGCAGCGAAGAAGGCAATGGAGGCTGTCAAGAGACTCTTACAGTCAAAGTCAAAACAGAGTTAAAACCTATAATGAGCCATGACTCTTGAAGAAGTCGGAGATAATATATGATTTAAAAGTCATATCTCCTTGTAGATCAAATGGAAATCTTACTCTAAAAATATTTAACCATTGAGCTGATTATGTTTATTCATTTGTAATATGTAATAGGTTGCACTTCTTGTCTGTTATTCCTGTTTCACGAGCTAACCACAGAGTGTTGGTTTGATATGTTGTCCAGTGCATGTACTGTAAACTGTAACCACAAACCACCAAGATAAAACATTTTTAACAGCATCTGTAGAGAAGAATTTAAAGATTGTTTAAATCAAACAAGTGTACGCTCTTGGCTGTATTTCTGTTATATCATTGCTCAGCATTTCCTGTTGCAAAAGCTAACCAGAAAATATCTCTTAATGTATGTACAACATGATTTTGACAGGCCTTCTGATGCTCCTGCTAAAAGAGTTGTGGTTCTTTGTGGATTACAATGAATCACTAAGGCAAATATAAAGAATGAATAAACTGAAACCTATGAAAAATCGTCATTTGAGCAAATAAAGTTTTACTTGGTAAGGTAATCAATTTATGAATGGTACATTGGGATAATTAAATTGATTTCATAACAGAGGAGGTAAAATATGTTTAGCAAAGATTACTGCAAAGAGTGAAACAAGACTAAGAGTCTACAGCCATGCTAGCAGCTCTGTGAAGCTATACTGAGGCACAGCTAATGTCAGCATGCTAACATCCTCACAATGTTGATGCTAACATGATGTTTAGTAGGTGTAATGTTAATCATGTCATCATGTTAGTTTAGCATGTTAGGTTTTGATAATTAGCACAAAACATATAGTACAGTTGAGGCTTATGTCATTGATCGGGTGTTTTGCAGATATTTGATCATGAACCAAAGTATTGGACAATTTGCAATATTAATCTGCTAGTGTCGCTAGAGAAAAAGTCAGAGGATCACCAAAGTCATTATTAAAAGTTAGTTTACTATCACTAAACTGTGGCCAACACAAAGGATATAAGTTTGTAGGCCAATAGCTATCCAACATGCTACTTTTCATAATTTTTCTTGTATAATATTTGCTTTATTCCAGTGTAACATGTACCGTTACTGTACTACATAATTCATTTATAGTTTCCTCAGGATTTGTTGCCACAGCCTGTAGCTGTCCACACTTTTCTTTGAATAACAGTTAATTGTACATTTTAACACCTTTTGTTGGTCCTGTTCTATCTCTATAAATTTCAGCATGAACACAATGCTGTGTAATGCTCCCAGAAAATGCCTTGTAATAGTCAGTATCATGTTTGGATCCCTGCCGGCAGTCTCATGTTAATTCTTGTTTGACCACAGCGATTGAACTCCCCAAATGCCCCCACACTGTGAAGTGTGGGGGCATTAGGGCATTAGACACTAGAATAAAACCTTTGTCAGGAGAAAAGACACACACACACATACACACAATATCCTTGTTATCTTTAGTTAATAAGGTTTTGAAAATAATACTTTATCTCTTCTTATGCCTTGGTAACAAAGTACCAGTACTAGAAATTTTGAAAGAAAGAATTTGATCAAAGAAAGCTTTTAGTTAAGCCAATAAATATTTTATTTTAAAGCCTGTGATGGAATGTGTTTTGTGCTGTGATTGTGATTAGCCTACATTATGTGTTGAAGTTTTCATACGGCAGTGATACAAGTGATAAAGACAATTGCAACATGCCTTTGTTGCTCCCGCTATCACCTTGCATTCAGTAGGGAAATTAAATGGGTGGCAAAAATGCACTCTTTTCTTTACAGGCATTGTTGACTGTGAGTTAAGGTTACTTCTTGTCCTTTAAAAGGAGCACCATACATGCAGATAAGTAGACATTCTGAATCACGAGTTTAGACCCTTTATACAACTGCCAACATGGATAACAAACTATTTGGTAGAAAGATAATAGTTCCTACATGAAACTGCTCACAACAAATCTGTGGATTATCTTAAGCAGTCCCATTATATTAAAAAAATGAGGACATCTCTACGGCAGATATCTCCAAAACTCGGCAACTCACACCAAAACAATCTAGATGGATAAATAGTACTACAGGTAAGAGGAAAAATACGGATTTGTGATTTTGGGGTGAACTGTCCCTTTAATGTGCAGGATGCAGAAATTTAATAATAGCTGGGGGTTTTTTGGTCAAATTATTTTTGCAGTGCATAGCTGCTACACTGAGATGGCTCCCAAAAGACTTTTCTTCTTTTTTTTACATAATGTAAATTGTGATGCTCTCATACTTAAAAGCTAAGGATGTGGATGTCACGAGCCGATCCTAAGTGACCGACACATGATTGATCAGGGCATATGTTAATCGATCGTTATCAGCTGAAATACTGTGAAGCCTGTAGATTCAATGAAAATCTTGTTCTAAAGAAACTTCAACCATTGAGGTGATTATGTTTATTCATATGAAATATGTAATAGGTTGTGCTTCTTGTCTGAGCTTCAAACTTTAGTCACTTATTCTTTTTTCATGAGCTAACCACAGAGTGTGTTGGTTTGATGTGTTGTGTACTGTAAACTGTAACCACAAACCAAGAAGATAAAACATTTTAACATCTTTTGTAGAGAAGATCTTAAAGATTGTTTAAATCAAACAAGTGTACGCTGTTGGCTGTATTTCTGTCTGCTCTTAAAATATTGGTCACTGTTTCCTGTTGCAAAAGCTAACCAGAAAATATCTCTTAATGTATGTACAACATGATTTTGTTAGACAGGCCTTCTGATGCTCCTGCTAAAAGAGTTGTGGTTCTTTGTGGATTACAATGTGAACAGTAAACAAATAAAAATTTTATTTGAGCAAGTTTTTTAATTAATTGATGGGACGTTTGAATCTAGACTCAACCTAATAGTGTCACTAGATGTAAAAGTCTCTGCACACCATGAATGTCATCCTTTGAGCCAGATTAAAATTAATAATACAAAATATAATCAATAAATCAAGTATGATAGGGTAGGGTTAGGGTTTGATTATAGATTAAGATAAAACTATATTGATCCCCATGGGGAAATTCACAAGATACCCAGCAGATAAAGTAGCTAAAATTTGCCCCACCTTTAGCGGCTTCAACATTAAAGTGATGCTTACACATTAATGCATCAATAGTTTTAATCCAATAATATAATAAACATTATTCTGAAATGGGTCATTATGCATAATGAGTACTTTTACTTTTGGTACTTTAAGAATATTTTGATGCCAATACTTTTCTACTTTTGCATAAGTCAAAATTTTACGGTGAGTACTGTGGTATTGCTAGAAAACATCTTGAGTATTTAGTCGAGCAATTAAGACAGCCAAGAAAACTGGATGTCAGCTATCTCACATAATTTAAAGAGAGGGAACCACATCCTGGACTGGGAGGAGGCCAGAACTGTTTGAGAAGTGTCTGAGGAATTTGGTAGAGCTACTGCTGATGCAGTCAAGATTATTCAGGTTACTCACGTTAAAAAATAAATCTAAGTGGCATGTTATTGTGCACTCCTGGTTTCTTTGATGCAGATACAGGCCGGTAGCCAGGTCCATCCCTCAGGATGTTTTCTGCCACTTTTTTTCACTATTATTTCCTGTTAGCTTATACCTTGGGTCATATATCATAAGTTGATAACGAGCATCCCCAACTCCTGCCATTTGGTCTCAGGGTGCCCAAAACCCCTTTTTGGGACATGTTTCTGGCAAAATGATGTGAATGCAAATATTAAGGTACTACAATTGCATAAATAGTCATACAAGTATGAAGTTTTGCAGGGAGAACAAAAGGGAAAGTAGCTAAATGAGATTCTATTTTAAAATATCACCCAAAACATCCCTAAAAAGACTGTCTGCTTGATAAAGTCTAATCAAAAATGATTATTTTCCAGCACTTTATGGTAAATATCAAATCAGAGAAAACAGTAATTAGCCTTCCAAATGGGGGTAAGCATATTTAACATTTAACAACAGACCTAGATAAACACTCTAAATGCAGCCAAAGGGAAAAACAACAACAGAAAAAGCCAAAGACAAGGGGACATCAAATTCCCAAAATGTTGTTATTGGCATACCAAAATAAAAAGCTTGTAACAGAAGAACTGTAAGGCCAAAATGCATATATAAGGACTCATGTGAAAGGCAAACGTCATGGGAGCTAGTGAGTTTTTGGTTTATTGGTGTCCCCAGACCTTAACCCTGATCCGGTGCACCACAGATCCACAGTGAATTTTAAAAGGTTAATCATCATCATATGCATCATTTTCATCCTCTTCCTCATAATCATCGGTATTTGTATGTACCTATGTATGTATGTAACCCTTTTGCACATGATACTCCCCAAGTCAAGTCAAGTTTATTTATATAGCACATTTAATAGACTGGCTATGAAATGAAAATGTAGACTCATTGTGCTTCAAAATATAAGCAAAAAAGAAAAATAGGCAAAAATCATGCATGACAAAAACATACAAGATACATATAAGATAAGGAGGTATTACATATATGGAAACACAAGATAAGATAAAAACAAGATAAAATGGTATTACAATAAAAATGGAATAAGATAAGTAGGTATTATCATTATTAATAAAAAATGAATGATAATGATAAACATACTGATTCTATGATAAAACCAGTTGACCACACACTTTGTACATGTTAACCACACATTTTAAACCTAACTAAAAGCTTGTGAAAAAAGGATATGTTTTTAGTCTGCTTTTAAAAGAAGATACTGTTGTAGCAGACCTGTCAGGGATACTCCAGGCTCCGCTACCCACTAACGATCCACACCTGCTCCCAATCACACTCCTGCTCCACATTAGCTCACAATCCCTGCACTCAACTCAGTATGTGTCTGACCTTGTTAGAATGTAGTACTGACCATGCCACTCGGCATAAAACCCTAGATCTCCTTTCTCCAAGCGATCTCCCTCCTTCACACTTCTCTCTCTCCATACCCACTCTCTCTAGCTGTTATCAAGTAAAGAACACTCTTGTCCATCTCAGTGTCCCCTGCCTGTCTGTTCCGTAACAAGACCTTAGTTCATGTGGTAGAGAATTCCAGAGAGTAGAACCATAATGAATGAAGGAACCATAAGCTGATTTAGAATTGATTCTAGGTATAGTGAGGAGACCTTTACTTGATGATCTAAAGGATCTGACCGGTGTGTATTCAATGAGCATGTCAGCGTCAGAAAAGATAGTCATGCCAGTCAAGATATTGATGGAAAACAACGGAGGCTGCTACACCAATGAAATACTACAAGAAGTCGAAGATGAAGAGCGCATTAAACTGTTATCAGGACACATGTCACAGGACGTGATCAGAAAACAAGCGAAAACCAACGTCAGACTACATAGTCACTTGCAATGTTTGCAGATTTTAATCGGAATTTCTGAGGTTCCCCAAAATAGCAAACAACTGTGTAGTTTGTGATATTCTCAAAGACCAGAATAAACTTACAGCCCTTATTGGATTTATAAGAAAGAAGTAATCTGGCTACAGGCCACACTTTAAACACTAAGGGCTTATTGTTTTCAGTCTGTTTCCTTGTACAGCTGATTCCCAGAAGTTGGATATAGATGCTGCCAATAAAAACACTGTGTGTCTCACTCAGAGACAAAACACTCCACCCTAAAAAGGTATGAAAAGGTGCAGCTGCCATCCTCACTCTTTCACACGAAATAGAGTATCCCATTTATTATGTAAGCTATTCTTGATGCCTTTAACAAGAAACCTAATTCTAAAGGAAATTGTGCTTTTCACTATACAGTATAAATGTAAAATGCACTCATAGCACTGAGTTTTTAATCACCTTTAGTGGTGGGGAAATATGGAATTTTGAAGGCAGTGAATGGAGTTTTTATGTTTTATTCTTGTTGCTGTAATTCTTTTCTATTTCTCTTATTATCACTTGTTATTTATTTTACCTGACTGTTTTATTACCGTGCCTTTTGTCATGTTATGTTATGATTTTACAAAATTCTGTTCTACAAATAGTAATTTAAAAATAATTAATGTGTTTTTACATGATTCTGATAGGTGTAAAAACAAAACATTAATTAAATGCATTGAACATGAATTTGATTATGTTATTTTCATTTGAGTTTTTACTTACGCTTTGACATATTTTGCATAATCAAGGCCTGTATCAGGAGCTCATAGGTGATACTCTTTCCATTGTTCAGGTACAGCTAATCAACAAGTCTAACCGGTAGAAAATGAGAGTACAGTCAAACCACAGCAAGAGAACAAAACATCCAGCAAGGACGAGTGCCTACAGTGATTTGTTTTCTGACAACATGGACGGTGAGTTGAGCTTTATCAGTGCAGTGGTGAAGGAATTATTCATATTCTTTATGTAGTAAAAGTGACAACACCATACTGTAAAAATACTTACAAGTAAGTCTCACATTGAAAATGTAACTAAAGTAAAAGCATGTGAGTATTATCAGCAAAATGTATTTGAAGTATCAAAAGTGAAAGAAAAATGGGCCCTTTTATTATGAAATTCTTATGGGTGATGCATGAATGTGTAGGTAGCATTTTGCTGTTGTAGCTGGTTAAGGTGGAGCCACCTTTAACTACTTTGTATACTGTTGGGTAGTTTAATCTTTAACAGTGCATGATATTTTCATCCTGTGTTTTGTATGAACAATCTTGGTAAAGTAACTGGTAACTATATCTGTCAGGTAGATATAGTGGAGGAAAATATTTTCCTCTGAAATGTAGAAGAGTAGAAGTTTAAAGCAGAATGAAATGGAAATTCTTAAGTGGAGTTCAAGTACCTAAAATGTGTACTTAAGTACCATTTTGAGTAAATTGATTTAGTAACACTGAGCAACATGCTGTACATAATTCTGCCACACACAGAACTTTATCCATCTACAATTCACTCACTGCTACGAAACAACTGAGATATTGGAAGAATTTCCATGACATCAGGAGGAAATGTAATCACTTGATGATCCCTTAACTTTTAATCTGGCACCATCATCAGGCCAAAATACTATTTGTTCAATACTACTTGATGTAAGATATAAAATGCCTAAATAAAAAACAATCAAAAAACAAACAAGTGAAATATAATACACATTGCTATATTAATTTACTTTGTATGTATATATAAACAAATTCAAGCTAAATAATTGTCCTTTAACATATGTTTTTCATATCATTATAACACAGTAAATGCATACAAAAAAAGGAAATGCATATAACCATGTGTGTTGTATTTCACATTATTTATTTGATTTGTTTTATTTTATGTATTTTAAATCTTCCATATTGTGTTTAGTGCTATTTAACAATTGTTGGCACGTTAACACACTAAACTAAGACAATGATAAACATTTCACCTGCTGAACATCAGCATGTTAGCATTGTCACTGTGAACATGTTGGCATGCTGATGGTACCTTTTGGTATTTTTCACTATTCTCTGAGTTTACAGACCAAACAAATAATCAAATGAGAAAATAATCAGAGCCAAAATGTCAGGTTAACAGAACAAGTAAAAGTGAAATGTAATGTATTTATACAGAGTCATTGTTGTCTTCTAGTACTGACTTCAAGGAGGATCGTCCTACTGGGAAAAACTGGATCTGGGAAAAGCAGCCTGGCTAACACCATATTTGGCGAGAAACTGTTCACCACAAACCATTCTCCCAACTCTGGAACAAGAAAATGTCAAACAAAAACCAAATCTGTCAATGGAAGAAGCATCACTTTGATCGACACTCCTGGTTTCTTTGACACAGATAGATCTGAGGAGGACATGAAGCCTGAGATAGTGAGGTGTATCACAGAGTGCTCTCCTGGGCCTCATGCTTTTCTCATTGTGCTTAAAGTGGAGAGATTCACAGAGCAGGAGCAGGCTGTCATCACTAAAATATGCCAATGTTTCTCTGAAGATGCTCTAAAATATGCTGCAGTTGTCTTCACTCATGGTGACCAGCTCCCGGAAGGAATGAAAATTGAGGAGTTTGTCAGTCAGAATAAGAATCTGAGTTGTCTGATGAAGAAGTGCGGAGGCCGTGCCACGTCATTGATAATAAATACTGGAAGAACAACGAAGAGGACGACTACAGGAGCAACCAGTTCCATGTGGCAGAGATATTCAACACACTAGACACAATGCTTGAGGCAAACAAAGGATGCTACTATACGAATGAGATGCTACAAGAAGTGAAAAGAGAAATACAGAGAGAGGAAGAGCGCATTAGACTGTCATCAGGAAACATGTCACAGGAAAAGATTAGAAACAAGGCTAAAATTAGCGTTTTTGACACGTTATTGATCAGATCAGCAAGTATTGCAACAGGTGCGTTGTTAGGAGCTTTGCTTGGTGTGGCAGAGATGGTTACAGCAACTGTTAGAAATATTCAGGACCTTTCAGATTTTTCAGCAAGAGCAAGAGGAACAGTTGCATTGGCCGCTCAAAGTGGCGTAGTAAAGGGTGGTCTGATAGGATATAATGCAGCTGAAGGGGCAGAAACTCCAGTGGAAGCCATCCAGAAGACAGCGGAGGCGGTCTGGAACCAATCTTGGGGTGCAGCACAACAAAACAACAAATAGAATAAATACTCTGACAGCACTGCAGAGCAGGAGGTTGATGTTTTTTTAGATAAAACATATAAATCATGTTAAACCCAACTAGGGAAGAGTGGGCTACTTGACTTATGGATGGGTGAGACATTTAAATCATTAGTTGGGAACCAGGATTTAGCGATCGAGCTGTAGTAACTTCCTAATAATTTTTGTCAGTTTTGAGTATCAGTGTGATTGGTGTTTTACCAATACAGGGTAAACAATTAGTATACATTTGAGAAATGATTGATGACGACATCAAATTTAAATTATGAATAATTCCAAAGGGAGATCAAATTGTAATTCTATTAGAGAGAGGTTGAAGACATTCAATATGAACAGGATATCATAAAACATGATAATAATCATGTGATCAATAATCTGAAATCATCTATAACTATTTATTTTACACATTTTGTTTTCCTCATTAGTTGATTCTTGATTGAAGAGTTTTTGCATTTTGTTTTGAGTGATTCAACAAGTAAACAGCTGTGTGTTGTGTGTTGATAAGTTCTTTCAGTCTCTCTTTTGTTGTGCCAGCTACAATAAATTCACAGACCATGAATTATAATTCCTTAGGTTAATCAAAATCAATTCTATGTGCGAAAGGACATTTATTATGATATTGTGATAACTTCTGTATTTTTTGAAAGATTTATTTTATGCTTTCCATGACTTTGAGATGCTGAAAGATGCTTTTCAGTTTTTTCCATTAATGAGAAATGGATCTTTGTTATTAAAGTTATTGATTGTGTAATAAGTTATGTAACAATTAAACAGCTGTGTGCTTATAAGTGTTTTCCAGTCTCTGTTTTGTTGTGCTACAATAAATTCAAAACAGCATTTCATATATTAAAAATTTCCAATGACCCGATAGAGTTTCAATTAGAATTTCTAAGGTTTCCAAAGATTGCAACCTGTTCTTCAATATTGAGAACACACGGTAAACTCAACCACACGGGTCACAAGTGCATGTATGGAGTACCCAACTGTCGCTCACTTCAATTAATGTCATGTTAGTCTGGTTATGCAGCCTGTTAATAGTGTCCAGTTCAATATGACTGTTGCCATTAAAAAACTAATCAAAATAACATTCTTTTCAACCTGTACCTTCCCAGCCACAGTCACCATCCTAAACAACTATGAAAAGGTGCAGCCATCACCCTCCTGACAGATTCTTCAATCTAAATCCCAGACAAAACTTCAATCAGAATTTCAAAGATTACAAGAAAAGAAAGCAAGCAGCTGTAGTTCTTGAAGGTTGGCTGTATGTCGAACTAGATTACCATAAACACTAAAGAGCTGTCAGTTTGCTAAAGTAAAATAGACAAATGCTATTATCAATGGAATAGAGATGTCAATGGTCACATGTGGTGGAGAGAGAGATGAAGTTCTTATTAGATTAACTGCAATGCAAAGCTAAGGAAATGTCACATAAATCAAGAACAACGGACAATGTGCCTAATTTCAGACTTTTTTTTCAATTGATGTGGAAAATTTCTCTGTGTCCCTGAACAATTTCTGTAACAAGAAAAGCACAAAAAACTGCTACTTTTCTGGAAGACATTGTAAAACATATTTCATGTTTTTTCTTTGTTATTTCTCATCATAATTAATTACATTTATTTCTTATAATGTCCCTGTCTTATGTTATACAGTCATTTTGGAGCTGCTTTGTATGTGCAGAAGTGTGTCTGTCATTTTCCTGTTTGCATATTTCAGTATAGTTGTTGTAAAACACAAGTGCAATGCAAATGATGGACTTTACAATGAAATTTCATATTAAGAGTTTAGAAGATTTTTTTTATTGTTTATCTTTGGGTGGAAGTGATTGAAGGTAAGAATGAAAATAGCATAGCCTACCTTTTATTAAAGAAATTCTCACTTTTCACTCCTGCAGGGTAGTCGCATATGCGGGCTAAATGCAGTCCACATGTCGTCTATCACAGGAATCTGCATTTTCAAGATTTCCATTTTTAATTAATTTGATCACAGAGCAAGTTTTGTCACCAAACTATAGGGTGTTTCTATTATTTTGTCCACCACATTTACAGTAGGGTGGGTTCAGCAAAAGTGGGCCAGTTTTTGGCAAATACACTGGGGCACCACTATAACAAATATTCACTCACTTCATTCATGTTTTTATGAAATAATACAACCCTTCTTAACATGTTCATGTAAAGTTTTGAAGAGAACTGATTATTGTTTGAAAGTTATAGACTCTCAAACCCAACAATACCCACCATTTTTTCCACTTCTTTCTCCAAATTACATGGATGTTTTACGTGTAGGCTAGTGTAATATGGATGTAGCTCAAATGATACTATATGTTGTAGTTAATATCAGTGTTGGGGAAGCTACTTTGAAAGCATACTTAGAAAAAGTAGTTCAAACTACTTTATTACAAAAAAAGAATAATGAACATGTGCTATGAACTTATAACAAAATAGGCCTATAATACAAAAAAGTCACATGCCAGCAAAAAAAAATGCCACTCAGTTGATTTTATTGCAAAAAGTGCCCACTTATTCATAAGTCATGCATAAAACAAAAAATAAAATACCCCACTGTTCATGGGAAAGTACAAGGGTAAAATGGTAATGGTAAAATAAAATAAAAATAATTCCTTTTATGGCCTAAAACAGTTTGTAGTTTCAGTAGTTAACTACACATAAATGGCAAAAAAAGAAGTAATTTAACTATGTTAAATGTTTCTGATATTAGCTTAAACCATTCTTAAACTGTTAGTTGTGCTCACCTTTCTTTTGAAAGAAATGAGTCAAAAGCTGTTTTCCCTCCCACTGTTTGCTTTCTTTCTCTTTCCTTTCTTTCTTGGTACCTTGATTTCCCTTTCTTGGAGAAAGATATGATTTACTAATTGCAGTGATGGCTGAAGAAAGACGATCATCTTTTGGAGCTATTTCACAGCTGTGAATGAAAACGTTGCTAACTGCAATGTGTGTATCAAAGCCGGGTCTCACAGGTGGCAGGTAGAAATTCTACCACTCCGATAACCTTACAATTATTGCTAACCTTTGGCAAATCATTTAGTGGTCATGAAAATGTATTCAGATTTAGTATATTGATGATGCATTCAGCTCATAAATCATGACACACTGCTCTCCCCTACATGACAATACATAAGCCGCTTTTCATAATAAAAAGTATTGGTATTGGTATTGATATTGATGATTCTGACCATGTATTACTTGGTATCGGATCGAAACCAAATTGTGGGTATCCCCCACCCCTAGTGTTTAGAGACAAATCCCAGGGGCAGATTAAAACATTTTGCACCTATTGTAAGCAGTGACAGGGGCCTCAGAGAGCCTCCATTATTTTTGTCCATACAAAGTTCAGTCCCCTAACCGATTTATTTAGCCAATTTTATTTTACTGCTGACACTAATTACTTAGAAATAAAAAATTGCAAACAAAAACAAACTTTTCATTCCAAGCTTTTTGGGGGCCCTCCCCCATTGGGGCCCTGGGTAGTCAGGTAGTCCCCCCACTAAGACGCCCCTGAACATTGGTGAGGTGAGGTGCCTGTGCAGAGCCCACAGGATACTAAAAGACAATACCCACCCACTAATTGTACATATGTTCTGTGTGTGTAGTGAAAACACTCTCCAAAACAGTTTCAACAAAAACTGAAAATAAACCTTCATGAATGTAGGATTTATTGCAGGATTTTTGTATTAGACTACATTCGTTTTGTATTAGACTGCTAAAACTAGTGTACCTAGCACTTTTTATGCTACTTTATACTTCTACTGCACTACATTTTGGAGGCAAATATTGTAATTTTTACTACACTACATGTTAGCTACTTGTTACTTTGCAGAGATTATAAAATATAAATCAACTAATAAATCATTAACGTTATATATTATCATAGGTTAAGCTACCCAGAAGTATATGTGATTAATAGCACCACCTTTACCAGCTGTAACGTTAAAGTGATGCAAACATTAATGCATCACTAACAATAATCCTGTAATATATATGATTTTGAAATGGGCCATTCTGCATAATGAGAACTTTTGGTACTTTAAGTTGGCCTATATGATTCTTTAATACTTTTGTACTTTTACTTAAGTGAGATTTTGAATGCAGACTTTTACTTTTAGTAGGCTACTTCTTCCACCACTGGCTAAAAGTAACTATAAAGTAGCCATAAACTGGCAACTGTGATGCGTGTCAAGGAACACAAAGTAGGCTAAGTTGTTTACCTTGACGACATTGGAGGCTCTACAAAGCCCCGTCTCAGTAGGCAGAAGCATGCCTAAGAACCCTTCCCCAAGTCTCTTAAGAGAAAGTGAAACTTAAAAGTGTTCTTCTCTGCATGTGTGAAACTCATCAACATGGCGGAGCAGGAGCGCAGCGTGGATTTGGACCAGAATCAGTTTTGCTGTTCAGTATGTCTGGACCTGTTAAAAGAGCCAGTCACCATTCCCTGTGGACACAGTTACTGTAAAAGCTGTATTGAGGGATGCTGGGACCAGAGAGAGGAGAAGGGAACGTACAGCTGCCCTCAGTGCAGGGAGACCTTCAGTCCCAGGCCTGTTCTGAGGAGGAACAACATGCTGGCTGAGGTGATGGCGGGAAACACTAGTGGTGTGGTAGAAACAGTATAGGGGTTGTGATAGTGTATAGAGAGTTACTTTTAGCCACTTATTCCACAGTTATTAAAAGACAAATAGGCTTATATGTAGAGTTTAACTATAACATCTTGAAATTATCATTTTTATCTATCAAAATACTCAACTCTTTTTAATACTATGGTGTCACTATTTTTGAATACACCTGTCAAAATACAGGATGTTACAACATGTATGAAGTGGCAATATAACTGAAATTCATAATTAGATCACTGATTAAACGTTTTAATGCGACACCATGTGGCCATAAGCACTTAACATTTTGGTTAATAACACCTGAAATGTGTAGAGGCATATCCTACCTTTTTTCATAGCCACGTCTATTTCTATACAAACATTTTTAAACCACCATACCTACAAATTGTATTCAATCTCTATCAAATAATGTATTTGTGTGCTTGTTTTTTACATGTCATAAAGTTTTCCTGTAATTGGTGGTCCTGCAAAATATGAGGGTATTCCACCTGTAGGGCTGACTACAGTCACATGATACATTTAAATGGCTGTGAGTGGTCATGAGTCACTTGAAATTTGCACAGATATCCTTGTGCACAGCCTTGGTAGACGTGTACTCTGTGAATTCTGTTCTCATTCTACTTTTGTCCTGTGTGTCATATAATCTACAGTCTTTCTCACGACCTTCCTTTTTATCATCCCAGGTTGTTGAGATGTTAAAGAGAACAAGCACCCAGCAGGCTGCTCCCCCTGCTGCTGTGGCCTGTGCCGGCCCGGAAGATGTCGCCTGTGATTTCTGCTGTGGGAAACGAAACAAAGCCACGACGTCTTGCCTGACGTGTTTGGCATCTTACTGTCCAGCTCACCTCGAGCCTCACTACAGTGTTCCGGTGTTGAAGAAGCACCAGCTGGTCTCGGCTACAATCCCCCTACAGGAAAAGATGTGTACAAAGCACAACAAGCTGATGGAGGTCTACTGCCAGACAGACAAGAAGTGTATCTGCTATCTGTGCATTATAGATGAGCATAAAAGCCACCGTACAGTGTCAGCTGCAGCAGAGAGGGCTGAGAAAGAGGTAGAAACAAAAACACGGAAGAAATACTGAACGTGAAAAATAAATGTTTGTTACTTTAGAATTTTAGTCAAATCTTTATTACCAGTTGTACTCAGTAGATCTGATGTGGTTGTAATAATCAAAAATGTAGTTTGTGTTAATGAAAGCACTAGAAATTAGTAATTTGCTTAAATTACCAACATTTTCTTTCAGGAACAGCTGATTGAGAAGCAAATGGAAGTCCAGGAGAGATTCCAGGAGAGAGAAAAGGAGCTGGATGAGCTGGTCCAGGCTCTGAAGGATTTCAAGGTATGGACATTAAGTATTTGATCCTGTGTCTGTATTCCCCACTGACTATAGAAGAAATCTTGTCCAGGTTTTTTTTATCTGGTAAGTTGAGCTTATTAAGTGGTAGAAAAGGTTTCAATCGTAGTCATCTGGACACTGTTTAACTGATTCTGAAAACAGTGTCCAGGTGACTAAGATTTAAACCTTTTCTACGATGGAACATTCCTGGACGAATGAGGGACTACGCCATCTCAAGTGGTATTACTGATATAAATAAAACCTTTTGCAGCATCATAAAAGTTTAATAACTTGACACTGAGGCCAGTCAATCACTCTGAGAGTGACAGCAGGCTCTAATCTGTGTTTTCAGTTTTGATACTGAGGCTACCTTTTTGTATATACTGGTATATGGACTGGGCCTTTAATTTTCTGAAGTAATTACCCTAATAACCACTACAGATGCATGCGTTTACTTGTTGATTCAATTTGTCATGACAATGTATTAGGGGCCCACTGAAAGTTCATATGTACGGAATCCAGATTTTTGTGCTACACCACTGGCTATTATTAATTTTTGTCTGAGAGACTACTGACTTGCTGAGATATCGCCATCCAGAGCATCCATAAAATCAACCAATGCCTATGCATAATATCATCATGTTTGAGTAACTAATACCACATTGTGTAAAAAAAATCTGTGGCATTTTGCCACAGAGAGTGCATTTCAAAACAACAAAGCTTGATGTTTTTCTGTGTATGAACAGAGTTGTAGCCAGACTGCAGTGGAGACCAGTGATGAGATCTTTGATGAGCTGATCTCCTCCATAAAGAAAAAACACACTTTGGTGAAGGAGCTGATCAAAGCCCGGGAGAGGACTGCAGTCGCTCAGGCTGAAGAGCTGCAGCTGCAGATGGAGGAGGAGATCACCAAGCTGAGGAGGAGAGACACCGAACTGGAACAGCTTTCTCATGTGGACGACCACATCCTTTTCATTCAGGTACCAGACACTTTTCAGTGTGGCAGCTTTTTCTATCTATCTTTTTTTTTTGTATTTCTATCACTTTGTATATTTTTTATGTTATATCAGTTCCACATGACTGAATAATCAGTGCCATACAGCCAAAGCACTCACCGTCTGTAACATCAGAAGCTTAAATATGTGACATCTGCAAGCCAAATTTCACAGTGCAACACATGATGACCATATTGGAAAATCAAGTTTGATTTTGTCCAAGCTTAACTGAAAGTTAACTGGTGGTTATTCTCTGGACCACAAAGTTGGACAAATGTATACAAAGTTTTGGTTGACTAGTCACATTGTTTTTTTTATGGAATTGACATCAACTAGATTTTATGTGTTTTTACATACAGTAAATATTATACTTGTAACTATTTGTTTTCTGGTCTCTGGCTTGTTGAATTCCCTCCAGACTTTCCAGTCCCTCTCCACCTCCTGTGAATCTCCAGACTTGCCTTCAGGTCGCGTTGTTCGTCCCCAAAGTTGGTTCAAAACTGTGACTGACTGCTTGTCCAAGCTGAGGGCTGACATAGAGAGCCTCCTGCAGGTGACGGGGCCCAGGATCTCTGCCACAGGTACCTGATGATAAAAAATTTAAAAAAATCCAGAATTCAAGTCCAGTGGTATTTAGGATTTTTTTTTTTTTTGTTAGTGTCTACTATAGATGTTGTGCTGCCACCTGTGCCAAAGACCAGAGAAGAGTTTTTAAGCTGTGAGTAAAACATTTAATTCTCTGCAGTTCCAAAATATGACAGTGAATTAATAATGAACTGAATAGCAAAAATTTTATGTTAATTATATATATTTTTTCCTGCTTTGTTCTTCCATCAGATTGCTGTCCTCTAACACTGGATGAGAACTCAGTCCACAGATACTTGTCCCTTTCACATGAATTCCGGCGGGTGAAGAGTGAATACTACGAAAGATGTTATTCTGCTCACTCAGACAGGTTTATGAATGTCAGGCAGGTGTTGTGCAGAGAGGGTTTGTCAGAGCGTTGTTACTGGGAGGTGAGTGGCAGTGGTTGTACTTGGTCAGTGGCAGTGTCATACAAAGACATCAGCAGATCATCGTCACATGACTCAGAGTATGGAAAGAATAACAAGTCGTGGCGTTTAGAGTGCTCCCCAGATGGTTACTCTTTCCAACACAACAACGGAAGAACAACAGTATCAGGCCCTCAATCCTCCAGGATCGGAGTGTTCCTGGATTATAAGGCAGGTACTCTGTCCTTTTATAGCATCTCTGACACGATGACTCTGCTCCACAAAGCACACGCCACCTTCACCCAGCCTCTCTATCCTGGCCTTGGGCTGAAGGGTGGTGGATATGCAGAACTGATTGACTACTTGTGATAAAATGTATATTGGGTTAATGTGTACCACTGTTGATCAGGCTGTAATTGGCCCTCCAGCATAACTGGATACCATATGATAGATGAGAGGATGTGATTTTACAAGAGTGAAAATGGTAAAACGAACGTTGAATCCCACGTGCCCAAATGTTAAGGTCTTGCTAAGTCAGAGTTTTGTTGTAGAGTTTTTGTGCCAATTTTCTCTGTAGCTTGTCAATGCTAACAAGAAATATTTTCTAAATAATAGCCAGTGTTTTTTTGCAGAAAATTTGTAAAGAAATATGCCTTAAGAGTATGGCATATCTGCAGTTTAGCACTTTGAGTAAGAAAACCTTCGAAAGCCTATATAAGTAGTTTCCTTATTGCTAAACAATTAAAACAACTAAGGTAAAAGGGTGTAGTGGTGTTAAACATTTTTTGTTAAATGGTTGGGATTTTTTCACTTTGGCTTCCCCAGTTGAAACAAACGTATTCTTCTTTGGGGTTTCCAGATATTTTTTTTTATTAGGCACCATGTGGGTCTGAAGGTTTGTCTGATTTAAAACACGACATTTGAAAATGTTTTTTAAAAAACATGTTCTTTTGAGTGTTATGGCTCTTAGTTATTATGGCCGATTGCTTTCACTTGTTCATTTGGATTGCCAACTGGAATACTTCTTTGCATAAAAACGCTGCTCAGAAATGGTGACACTTCCTGTCATATAGAGTGGACATTTTCTGTTATTTACATTCTCCACCACATTGGATCATTTATATGCAGAAGAGTATGTTTTGGTTATTTTCAGAGGAAAGAAATGAATAAATAAATACATACTCACAGCCCATTGTTTGATTGTAATTTGTCTCTTGGCAGAACATTTCTAGGCAGATGAGTCTAAACAGTCTTACGTGTATTATTTGCACACCAAATTTAATAAGTTCATCTTAGTGTATTTAGCAGTTTGTTGGTGTCTGACATCATGAAATAATTCACCCTGTTCTCTATAGGGAACTACATAGTGTCTCAGATGGCAAAACAATAATTTCAGACACTAGTGCTCCCCAAATGGTTACTCTTTCCAACACAACAGAAGCACACCAGTGTCAGGCCCTCAATCCTCCAGGATCGGAGTGTTCCTGGATTATAAGGCAGGTACTCTGTCCTTTTATAGCATCTCTGACACGATGACTCTGCTCCACAAAGCACACGCCACCTTCACCCAGCCTCTCTATCCTGGCCTTGGGCTGAAGGGTGATGATGATATGTCAACTAGTGGATCTTATGCAGAACTGATCAAGTTATGGTATTAAAATGTATATTGGGTTAATGTGTGCCACTGTTGATCAGGCTGTAATTGGCCCTCCAGTATAACTGGATACCATATGATAGATGAGAGGATGTGATTTTAAAAGAGTGAAAATGGTAAAACGAAAATTGAATCCCATGTGCCCAAATGTTAAGGTCCTGCTAAGTCAGATTTTTGTTGTAGAGTTTTTGTGCCAATTTTCTCTGTAGCTTGTCAATGCTAACAAGAAATGTTTTCTAAATAGTCCTGGCTCTTAGTTATTATGGCCGATTGCTTTCACTTGTTCATTTGGATTGCCAACTGGAATACTTCTTTGCATAAAAAGGCTGCTCCGAAATGTGACACTTCCAGTCATATAGAGTGGACATTTTCTGTTATTTACATTCTCCACCACATTGGATCATTTATATGCAGAAGAGTATGTTTTGATTATTTTCAGAGGAAAGAAATGAATACGTACATACTCACAGCCCATTGATTGTAATTTGTCTCTTGGCAGAACATTTCTAGGCAGATGAGTCTAAACAGTCTTACGTGTATTATTTGCACATCAAATTTAATAAGTTCATCTTTTGTATCTTAGTGTATTTAGCAGTTTGTTGGTGTCTGAAATCCTGAAATAATTCACCCTGTTCTCTATAGGGAACTACTGTCGTAAGGGGTGCTATATAGAGGTATGTGGACCCAAAAGCAGATGATGAGGAAGCAGTCTCAGGGAAAAGTAGCCGGATGACTACCATGTTTATTGTGGGGTGGTATGCAGGCAAGTACGGGCAGAACAGTAAGCAGACAGGTAATGAGCAGACAAAAGGCAGATAAGTACCAGCTAACATAAGTGAAAGCAGGGGAGTGAGTCCAAGGTGGGAACACAGTTCACAGGGGAGCAGCCAAAATCCAAGAATCCAAAATAGGTCCACGGGAGAACAAAAAAATCCAATACAAACTCACGGTAGATATGCTTGGCAGGAAAAACACCATGTGTACAACAATGATCTAAGAAAGAACAAAGAAAAGACCTAGACTAAATACCCTAGGGGAGGTGAGACAACGAGACACAGGTGCAAACAATCAAGGGAGGACCTACAATCAAAACTGGAGGGAAAACACAGACAGGAAGTAATAACACAAGACACACAAAGGAAGAAGAATACAACCAAAAAATAAACCAGGAAGTGACAACAACTAAACTACCACAACTACATAGTGTCTCAGATGGCAAAACAATAGTTTCAGACACTACTCTGGTCAGTCCTTACTATTATTGATGCTACTTTGTATTTTGAGTTGATGTGAGTCTATTAAATAGGATTTAATCATTCTTACTAGACATTCAGACGACAGTACAAACTGGAGACACACTGTATAGTGGAGTATGCACATGGATAGTGAATGGTTTTGGACACAGCCAGTGTCTTTGTCAGGGGTCACAGTCAGCTACAGCCCAGCACTCCTGCAGCTAATGGAGATATACTGTGTTGCTCTGATGCTGCATGGTGAAGAACAGTGTCTGAAACCGTAGCAGGGTGCATGCTTGCCAACACAGGAGCGTGACATCTGCTCTTCCATTCTCAGGTTACTCACCCTCCCTGTGCTGAGATACCCTCAGTTGACTGTTTACACCTAAAACTAATACAGTCCTGTAATAAGTCCTACCTTCATGAACAGGTGTCATCTTATTGATGTGTATGTCTGCCAGTTTGTGAATGGTTAGCACTTCAATACTCAGCCACATATCTTGTTTTAATAAGGTTAAAAAAAAAAGTTGTTTTTTTTTATTAAATTGTGTGCATTATTTTGTATTGCTTGGAGTAGGCGAGTGTCAGTGTTGTTTTCATGTTTGCTGCTTGGCCACAAAACAATTCGAATACAATAATGTGTTTCTTCTATTTTAGGATGAACAGTTATGTAATATTGCATGGATGGCACCTCCCTGTTGAACAGTCACCATTGTGATATTTGACTTTTCCACCACTAGGGGCGCAGTTCGTCCAGCAGGATCAGATGGGCGACACTGTAAACACACTGCGCTCTTCACACCAGATAGTTGGCTTCATTCCTCTCTCCACAAGAGCTAAACGATGGGTGATATTTACCAATATCCCGTTTTCTTCGAGTGTCACAGCCTGCCGGAGCAGATTAAGAAAATAGAAAAGTATTTCCGTGTTCGCCGCAAATCAGGCGGAGGGGACTGCGGAGCGCTGACGCGTGTGGATGATAACGTCTACAGCCTTGCTTTCAAATATGAGGAAAGTAGGTCATAAAACTCAACAACTCATGTTTTTAATTATTTAATATTGCGAACTGTCTTGTAATGTTGTTTTAAGACGTAGGCCTACTTATGTTTGAACTATAAGTAACTGCATAATACATTGATTTATTTTATTTTGTTCGCCTACAAAACAAAATAATATGATCTGCTATTATCTGTCGAGGTGTAGGCCTGCCGGATTCACCGGGAATGTTGAGACTGGATCCTGAACAGCGAAATACTAATGTTAAACTTTCAGCTTCAAACTGAAGCTTAAATGCTGCCAGATGTCAAAGGAATACAGCAATAATAATCCATAAAATGATTGACTGTACATAACTTGAGACAGTAAAATCAGCTGCTGTCAGTAGTGGAAGAAGTTCTCATATCTTTTACTTAAAGCAGCAATATCTCTGTAGAAATACTCTGTTACAAGTAAAACTCATTCAAGATTTCACTTAAGTAAAAGTGCAAATGTATGAACAGCAAACTGCACTTACAGTATTAAAGTAAAAGTAGGCCCACTTGTTTGGCAGAATTGTGCCTTTCAGAGAGTTATGTTACTATACTCCAGCTGTCAGATAGATGTAGTTGAGTGAAAAGTACAGTATATAAGTATAAAGCTGCATCAAATTGAAACACTCAAGTAAAGTAAAAGGGCCTCAGATTTGTACTTAAGTACAGTATTTGAGTAAATGTACTTAGTCACCTTCCATCATTGGCTGTTGTCCATAAAACATGACATTGTGACTCATGTTGAAGTATTGTATTATGGTGCACACTGTGTGAGAGAGAGGTTTACACTCTGGGCACAAACAGCAATAGTGTTCAGTTGCATAAATAGAGGGAGGAGAATGAGGAGAGAAGTAAAAAATAAGGAAAGACAGAGGATAAAAAAATCCTAAAGTTGCCCTACATTAGGTTTTATCATCTGCCCTTCCTTATTTTCTAACAAGTGACAGAAAAAGAGAGAAAGAGAGACTCATCTAATTATTTGAAATTCACAATAACTAATGTCACTGTTTCTGTCTTAGATCAGCAGGCAGTCCTTCAGAGATCTGAGCATATTGTGGATGGTCTGGTGATCACTGTCCGAGGCAGCCTGGAACCTCGCACCCCCTCTCCCATCACCACCTCCACTGCAGCTCAGGTTAGCACAAAATGTCTGTCATTCAGTCAAGGTAGTGTATTTGCAATATACATTTATATTTCCTCATTTCATGTAAACACTCTACATTGATGTATATGATCATATTATAATAGGAAGGGCTTTCTTCTGACAATTCAACTGTTTCTTTGCATTTTGCGAAAAAACTGAGGCAAGTAAACTGTTGTTGTCATTATTTGGATATCTCTTTTTTAACACAGAGCCCACAGGCCATTCCTGCCTCAACTCCTCCACCAAGTGGTGAAGAATATGAACTACAACTTGATACTTACCTCCTTCGTTACCTAAAGGAATGTCCCAAGGCTGGGAAAGAACTAGAGAAAGAACTTGCCTCTGTGGCCTGCTCTGCCCAGCTTTACCCAGAGGAGGAGAGGGTTTTAGTCAGGAGTTTAGCTCAACCTGGTGCTGTAGATGAAGCTAGAAATCGGAAAGTCAAGGTAGGCAAAATCTTTGATGGCTACCTGTGCCACTATGAGGTGGACCCTCACAAAGTTAAAGCTTTGCTTCAGTCCTGCAGCTCTGATCAGACCACAGATGAGGTGAAAGTGTACAGCGAGCCTGGGGTGGCTGTTGTGGTTGGGGAAAGTGCTCAGGTGAAGGCCAGGTTGATGGATGTAGAGGACAGGTCAGGTTTAAGTGAGACGCAAACCAGCATTCGTCGACTGGGCAAGGCCAAGCTCCGCCTCCTCTGGAAAGAGATTGAGCACAGTTTGCGACGAGATTTTCCAGGAGTGAAGGTCACGCAGGGAGATGCAGGTCAGTTAGTTTTGGAAGGCACTGTGGAGGAGATTCTTAAGGCTGGAGATTGGATCTCTGATAAGGAGAATTTGGTGTTAGAAAGGACAGTTTCTGATAGGAGCCCACATTTTTTGGCCTTTCTAAGGAAGGCATACGGAGGTCCGGGGGTGCTAAGTGACTTTTTAGGGGTTGGTAACAAAGTGGAAATAGAGTTACGAGACACAGAGCTACGTTTCTTCACTCTCTCTGCTGATAAACTGGATGACACAGAGAAAAAACTGCAAGAAAAATTCAAGGAAGTCAAGATTGATGTGCCTAACTGCTCTGCTGTGCCATCTGAGCTTCGGGAAAAGCTGAAGTCCAAGACAAATGAGATGAACCAAGGGCAACATAGGGCTCAGGTCGTGTTTGGCTCAGACAGCGCAGTGTGCTTACTGGGCCACACGAAAGAGGTTGAAGAGCTGAGTGAAGCTGTCATACAGTTTATTTTGGACCAGTCTAGCGTGCAAAGCAGGGTTGCACAGAATTTGGCATCTTTAAGTTTACGTGAAGTAAACACAACAGTGGCTAGCTACAGCCTTCGTGACGGGCTCCAGGTGCTGGTGTGTCAGGGTGACATCACCAAACAGGATGCTGATGCCCTGGTGAACGCTGCCAATGAAGATCTGGACCACTGTGGAGGTGTTGCTGCTGCCCTGAGTAAAGCAGGCGGTCCTGAAGTACAGAGTGAAAGCAGTGACTTAGTAAAGTATATTGGGAAAGTCCATACAGGTGAAGTGGTAGTGACCACAGGGGGGAACTTAAACTGCAAGAAACTGCTGCATGCTGTTGGGCCTGTTGGTGGAGAAGCAGGTGGCAGAGAAAGGATCTTACTCAAAAAAACTGTCCATTCTGCTCTGAATTTAGCAGAAATCATGGAGTTCCAGTCTATAGCCATGCCCTGTATCAGCTCAGGTGTGTTTGGTGTTCCTGTCACTGTGTGCTCTGAGGCTATTGTAACTGCTGTTAAAGAGTTTGGCAGTCAGGGAGGGCGAAGTCTGAGCAGAATAATCCTGATTGATAACAGAGGAGAGGTGGTGAGGGCCATGCAGGAAGCATGTGACAGACTTCTCCAAGTGACACAATCCGGAAACGGTGCACCAAGTGATTTGGGATTCCAGATGGATGTTGCCCAAGATGACATAGAAAAAGGAGCCACTGCTGGAGCTCCTGGAGATGGTGTCAGTCTAGAGATCATTCAGGGAACCATCGAGACCCAGCAGGTGAGAAACCTCTCTGAGATTTTAAGAAAATGTATATGTATATTTTTCTTTTAAGAAAAAAACTTCAGGACAGGCGCGAACCACAGGGAGATGGAGGAGGGGGGCACCAATTCATTTGATTATTTCAAGCAATTATTACGTAGGCTATATCTTGTATTGCCTAATGGTGCCTATTGTAGTTGTGCGTCATCTTAAATTTAAATATTTAATCATTATGATTATTATGATTGATGATCAGTAGGCTGTTTTGGTGCCCCCTCCGGCACTTGGTGCCCTACGCACAGCACTGGATGCGCATGTACGTAGCGGTGGCACTGCCTACACTCAATACTGTGTCTGAATCCATCCTGTGTAGACACAGATGGAGCACTGAAGCTGCTTCTGCTCTGCTAACGCGTGTTTTTGCTACATGGGCTGCGTTAACACTGTGTTAGAGTTTGGCATTAAGCATGGCCACAATATTATAGGCCAGTGTGGTAACCCACTGTTATGAGGGGGAAGGTGCAATGCATACATTTACAGTACTGCATGGCTAAAGCCACTGAAATGCAAAAACCATGGAAGCAGTGGAAATGCAGCATAATACAATTACAGTTACTGGCATGGCAATCACCTGACTCTGCAGTTCCCTTTAGCTCTATGGAGCTATTCAGTGTCTTGTAGCTTGTTGTTTTGGCAACTTTTCTGTCTTTTAGTTTATTCTCACCGCTGTCATCAGCATTGCTTCAATTCAAGTTTTCAGCCAAAACCTCGAACAACCCACTGTATCATACCTGCTCAGCACCAAACTGAGCTAAAAGGACAGTGAATGTCAGACTTATATTCACCAAGACTCCCAATGAATGCTTATGTTGTTCCATGTCTGCTGCATGTGGAAATAAGCAAGTGCATGCTAACAAGTTCACCATATCAACCTGATAGTCTGTCAGTGTTGTGTTTTAAAGATTGTTTCTGCTGTGCAAGTGGTCAGTTATTGCAAGATACCTGTGTTTTGAGTCTTTATAACTTTTTATGCCTGGTACTTCAGGTTACACATTTCTGAAATCTAGATTAAAATCACCCAATTTAGGAAGACGTGGATGTGAAAATTAAGTCTATAAGAAGACGTAAAACTTATTTCTTCCTGTGGGTGTCAGCTGATTTAAACTGTGGAGTGTTCAGCCCCCACCACAGCTCCTGCTCTCCTTCTAGGTGGATGCTCTGGTATCGCCCATGGTTGGCCATGATCCTCTCTCTACCTGTGTTGGAAACACTTTGTCCAAGATGGTTGGATCCCAGCTGACTGCAGGATTTAGAAAGGAAGCAGGAGAAGCAACGCTGCCTGGTGACACAGTCCTGGTGGAGGGCTTGCCTGGACTTCCATCTAATGCAGTGTTCTTCGTCAACCTCGTTCCCTGGGATGATGACCAGGATGGAATTGCAGTCCAGGTGAGATAGTGGAGGAGTGCTTGTTTCACTTGTGGCTTACCTTCTTCTTAGTATTTCCTATGTCTAGCCTTAAAAATCATTGTATTCTGACCTTTTCCAGGTTCTGAGACTGGGCATCAACACAATCCTAACTTCCTGTGAGAATAGAGGGTTTGGATCTGTTGCTCTCCCTGTGCTCGGGGCTGGGATTGCCCTGCATTTTCCTGACAGCGTGGTAGCCAGGGTTCTACTGGAGGAAGTTCATAAGTTTGACCTCAACCGAGACAGCAGAACACCATTGCTGGTCCGCATCGTCATCCACCCCAGTGACGAAGAGTCTAGTGAGGTAATGGAAAATGCATTGTGCACAGACGTGTCCAAATTTCTTGGCTGATGATAATGAGTGTGATTCATTTAGTGTGTCTTCGTACCGGCATTCAAAAATAACACTATTTTATAAACTCCAAATCTATTTATGGTCAATTATTGCTGAAGTAATTAACCAGTATAATCAGTTGTATTTATAAACATCAGCTTACATTTTTTCTTTCTTAACTAGATGACTATATGCTGGAATTGGTATTAAACCATATGCTTACTTGTCTCTGCAGGTGTTCACATCTGTCCAGGAAGCTTTCCAACTGAAAAGATTCACAAAAGATGTTCACCAACCAGACCAAGGTGGGTATAGTTATTATATGACAGCAAATAATTGGAAATAAGTCCTGTGGCAGCCATTTTTCATGTTTTTAAGTGCATTTGTTACTTATTTACTCTCAGATGTATTTGATTTGGCTATACTGCAGTAAAGTGTAAATTGTCACCCAGCATCAAAAAAGTATTTGTTGCTTGCATGAATAACAATTTCTTTTCTGGAACAATTCAGGTGATTTATTCTGTCAGTGTTATAAAATGTGACTGCTGTAATGACTAATTCACCATGTTATAGATGAATATGATATAGAACTTTTTTAATATCTCAGTTGATTGTTTCTTTTATTTTCAACCAAATTAGCCACTGATATTTCCCCTAGATATGAGCACGCTAATGCTGTCATTCAGGAGTGCTTCTTTATCTGAGCCTTTATCTGTTTCCCCAAAAAATGATAAAACTGATCTTGAAAGCTAACAGCTAAAGAAAGCAAACAAGAAAAAGAAAATGTACTTAACAGAGTCATTCTTCTCTTCTAGTGTCAACTCCAAAGAGGATCGTCCTGCTGGGAAAAACTGGATCTGGGAAAAGCAACCTAGCTAACACCATATCTGGAGAGAAATTATTGTTTACCACAAACCATTCTCCCAACTCTGGAACACGAAAATGTCAAACAGAAACCAAATCTGTCAATGGAAGAAGCATCACTTTGATCGACACTCCTGGTTTCTTTGATGCAGATAGATCTGAGGAGGACATGAAGCCTGAGATAGTGAGATGTATCACAGAGTGCGCCCCTGGGCCTCATGCTTTTCTCATTGTGCTTAAAGTGGAGAAATTCACAGAGCAGGAGCAGGCTGTCATCACTAAAATCTGCCAGTATTTCTCTGAAGATGCTCTAAAATATGCTGTAATTGTCTTCACTCATGGTGACCAGCTCCCGAAAGGAATGAAAATTGAGGAGTTTGTCAGTCAGAATAAGAATCTGAGTGACCTGGTGAAGAAGTGCGGAGGCCGGTGCCACGTCATTGATAATAAATACTGGAAGAACAAAGTGCAGAACAACTACAGGAGCAACCAGTTCCAGGTGGAGGACCTACTCAACACAATAGACAAGATGGTGATGGAAAACAATGGAGGCTACTATGTCAATAAGATGTTACAAGCAGTGGAGAAAGAAATACAGAGAGAGGAAGAGCACATAAGACAGACATCAGACAACATGCCAGTGGAAGAGATCAGGAAACAGGCTAAAACCAGAGTGTCTGAGAGGTTTCTGATCCAACTGGCAGGTACTGCAACAGGAGCATTGTTAGGAGCTTTTTTTGGTGTGGCAGCAATGGTTGGATTAGTTATCACAGCTGTACAGAACGTTAAAGCACTCGCACAAAGAATTCCAGCACTAGGAGGAGCATACGCTGCTGCAGCAGCAGGAGGAGCAGAAGTAGCAGTCGCTGTTGGAGTCGTGGCAGGTGTGACTGCAGCGTCAGCAGGAGCAGTAATAGGTGGTGGTATTGGACATGATGCAGCTGAGGGAGCAGAAACACCATGGGAGGCAGTAGAGATGGCAGCTAATGCTGTCATCAACAAAGGAAAAGCTACATTAAAGTTGTAGCAACAGATTTTTTTGCCGCTTGGAGGCAGCGAGACAACATGAAGATATTATCACAAGTTGAATCTCAGACCACCATTTCTGTTTAAAGAGGGGTTTTCTTTTTTCACAAAAATGGCTTCTTTGACTCCTCTTTCAAACCAACTCTTCTCTCTAAGATTCTAAGTAGAGAGAAGAGTTGGTTTGAAAGAGGAGTCAAAGAAGCCATTTTTGTGAAATATTCACTCTCCTTTTATCTCTGTTTTTGTCTCCTCCAACTCTGGAGGGAAAGATCTGCTCTGTTGGTGCTAAATGCTCCACTGTGTTCACCAGCTAATCGCTAACTTTGTCTGTCTGCCGTTTGGTGTTGAGCAAGTAGTGGACTACAGAGATTTTTGCAGAAAACAACAGCTGCCTGATGAGGGTAGAAACAAGGTTGATAAGAGTTTGCTGGCCAAAAAACCAAAACAATGAGCTGAAAGAGGTTAAAAAGGCTCCATAGAGTGGAAGGGAATTGTAGGACAGGTGAAAATTCTATGTGGGTTTGACAACTTTCACAAAATGCATAGTGGATCCATTGTAAATTAAAAAAATATATAAAACTGATTAGCAGCTTTAAAGTGCAGAATGTTTGGGGCAGTGCCCTGAAAAAGATGGAGGGATACTCATTTGTAAAACACTTGTAAATTATGTAGTAATCATTCTAATATAAGAACAGTGGGCTCCTGCAGTCTTTATATATTGGTAATGTATAAACAAAATGTATAGATAAATTAATAAATAAACAATGTTTAATTGTCTGACAGTGGTTGTTTGAATGTGGACTATCCAGAACTTCAAGGTGTTCAATTATGTACTTTTTTTCTACTGACCTCTTTCTCTATACTAAGCCATTTGTTATACACCTGTTTTTCAACAATAAAATAACTGATTGCTAACAAGTCTTCTCATATGTCCATAATTTTCATTAGTGGGCTGTATGTCTGACTAGTTTACCTCATTACTATGGGATTCCTACTGCACCTGCAAGGTCTGATCAACAGGGGGCTCCCTAGAGCAGGAAAATGCTTTGTTTAATCAGATACCACTGGATTCTTTCACATCCTGTAAAGAGGAGAAGCATCAAGAGCAGTAGCAATGCTAGTATTTATGGGACCTTGAATTGAGATTTATCATACAATGGATGTAGTTATGGGTGATTTTGTAATGTAAGACCTTTTCTGGTTACACAGGGAGGTCAGAGGTCAAGTTACAGTGCTGATATGTATGGATAGGGTGTCTCAGTTAAAGCTGCATCTGAAAACTTGGATGTTTGTTGGGTATTTGATGACAAAGAACATTTTGTTGTGGATACACTGTACCTGAATCACAAAGTTATTATTTAATTTAGCAGTCCCCAGCTTCGCTTTCACAGTTTAAGGATCAACATTGGTGTTTTCACTGATTTAGCTCAGGAGTTTAAATGGTTTTAGCCATTTGTCCAGCATGTTTCATAGTTGTTGTTTTTTTGTTACTTTTGTACAACTTCAAAATAAATAAAATACAGACTCCACATGAAGCTCATAGCCTTTGCCCTTGCAGGGATGAATCAAGCTGCATTGAATTAAATCTAAATCTAAATGTACCTTGTTTTCCAAGTATTTCAGAGAAAATGAATCTCAGCAACACTCAAGTATTTTTACAAAACAAAAGTTGAGCTGGACCAGGATCAGTTCTGCTGTTCAGTATGTCTAGATCTGCCAAATGAACCAGTTACTATTAACTGTGGACACAGTTACTGCAGAGGCTGTATTGAGGGATGCTGGCACCAGAGAGAGGACAAGGGAACATACGGCTGCCCTCAGTGCAGGGAGACCTTCAGTCCCAGGCCTGTTCTGAGGAGGAACAACATGCTGGCTGAGGTGAAGGGTGAATTATAGTGTATTGACAGGAGAGGTGTTTGTATCTGCTCTTACCTGTACTTAACAGATAGTATTCACCTAGATTGTTATATTCCCTACTTTGTCCTGTAAATATACTTAAACCACTGTAGTCCTTTCTTCCTGTTTTTGCGTTGTCCCCTTGTGCCTCCACTCACTGAATCCAAATGTCTTCTTTGTGTTAAAATACAAACTGTAATAGAAAGAAGGAGTGGTTTTAGTCGAAACAGTAATGGTGGTAAGTTACTTTCTATTGAGATAAACGTGACATTTTTGGTGTCAATACAGGAATGATTTAACATTGCAAGGTAGGGCCTTTTAGCACATTTTCACTTCTATTTTCCCATAAATTAATAAAACAAACTTTCACATTTATATTTTGATGCAGATTAAAAATGTGTACTCATTTTTTATCATAATAACACAAATATAAGATTTGTGGGAGGTCATTTAAAATCTATTGCCATTACATACTGCAGTTTGTCCAACAGAGAGCACTGACTAGTTTATTTATAACTATAAAATGTTCTTCTCAGTACATATCTTGGTCACAATTCTTTAAAGAAACAAAAAAGGTTTATTTGTCAACATGCTTTTTTTAAAAACTGGTAATCTGTTTTTTAATTCAAATATCTATTGGTATCAGCCTCAAAAATCCAGTATGCTCAGGCTATGGTATGTGCTTTCTGAAGAGAGCTAATTTCTAACTTCCTATCATCCTTTAGCTTGTTGAGAATCTGAAGAAGTCAAGCACCCAGCAGGCTGCTCCCCCTGCTGCTGTGGCCTGTGCCGGCCCGGCAGATGTCGCCTGTGATTTCTGCTGTTGGAAACGAAACAAAGCCACGACGTCTTGCCTGACGTGTTTGGCATCTTATTGTCCAGCTCACCTCGAGCCTCACTACAGTGTTCCTGTGTTGAAGAAGCACCAGCTGGTCTCGGCTACAGTCCCCCTACAGGAAAAGATGTGTACGAAGCACAACAAGCTGATGGAGGTCTACTGTCAGACAGACAAGAAGTGTATCTGCTATCTGTGCATTATAGATGAGCATAAAAGCCACCGTACAGTGTCAGCTGCAGCAGAGAGGGCTGAAGAACAGGTAGAAACAGCAGAACTAGTGAACGTGAAACTGTAGACTGTTAAAATAAACAGGTCTGCAGTCAAACACATTGACATGTTTGTTACTTTTGAATTTTAGCCCAATCTTTAATTGGTACCAGTACCAGTTGTACTCAGTAGATCAGATGTGATTTGCAATAATAGAAAACTAAATAACTTTATTAATAAAACTGTTCACAATGAGTCATTTGCTGTAGCACCAACTATTTTTTTTCAGAAACAGCTAATTGTCATAAGAAAGTCCAGGAGAGAGAAAAGGAGCTGGATGAGCTGGTCCAGGCGCTGAAGGATTTCAAGATGTGGACATTCAGTATTTGATCCTGTGTCTGTATTCCCCACTGACTATAGAAGAAGTCTTGTCCAGGTTTTGATATCTGGCAAGGTGTGCTCATAAACCCAATTGTATCAACAACAAAAAATCTGAACTTGCTCAACCTTTTCCACAGAGAATGTTATTTTAAAAAGAAAAATCTTTGTTTTTCTGTTTTTCATTTTTTAGAATTTCTATCACTTTGTATAATTCTTAAGTTATGTCAGTTCCACATGACTGAAGATTCAGTACTGTACAGCCAAAGTACTCACCGTCTGTAAATGTAGAAGTTTAAACATGCAAAACTCGGCAACAAAGCACAGCTGAATGCATTGCCGAAAGGTGACATCTGCTGGCCAGATTTGTCAGTGCGACACATGATGACCATATTGGAATATCAAGTTTAATTTTGTAACAACTTAACTGAAAGTTAACTGGTGGTTATTCTTTGGTCCACAAAGTGTTGATTGCATTGTCACATTGTGTTTTTTTTATGGAATTGACATCAACTAGATTTTATGTGTTTTTTACATACAGTAAATATTATACTTGTAACTATTTGTTTTCTGGTCTCTGGCTTGTTGAATTCCCTCCAGACTTTCCAGTCCCTCTCCACCTCCTGTGAATCTCCAGACTTGCCTTCAGGTCGCGTTGTTCGTCCCCAAAGTTGGTTCAAAACTGTGACTGACTGCTTGTCCAAGCTGAGGGCTGACATAGAGAGCCTCCTGCAGGTCACAGGGCAGTGTTGTGCAGAGAGGGTTTGTCAGAGCGTCGTTACTGGGGGTCAGTGGCAGTGTCATACAAAGACATCAGCAGATCATCGTCACATGACTCAGAGTATGGAAAGAATAACAAGTCGTGGAGTTTAGAGTGCTCCCCAAATGGTTAGTCTTTCCAACACAACAGAAGCACAACAGTGTCAGGCCTTCAATCCTCCAGGATCGGAGTGTTCCTGGATTATAAGGCAGGTACTCTGTCCTTTTATAGCATCTCTGACACGATGACTCTGCTCCACAAAGCACACGCCACCTTCACCCAGCCTCTCTATCCTGGCCTTGGGCTGAAGGGTGATGATGATATGTCAACTAGTGGATCTTATGCAGAACTGATCAAGTTATGGTAATAAAATGTATATTGGGTTAATGTGTGCCACTGTTGATCAGGCTGTAATTGGCCCTCCAGTATAACTGGATACCATATGATAGATGAGAGGATGTGATTTTACAAGAGTGAAAATGGTAAAACGAACGTTGAATCCCACGTGCCCAAATGTTAAGGTCTTGCTAAGTCAGATTTTTGTTGTAGAGTTTTTGTGCCAATTTTCTCTGTAGCTTGTCAGCGCTAACAAGAAATGTTTTCTAAATAGTCCTGGCTCTTAGTTATTATGGCCAATTGCTTTCACTTGTTCATTTGGATTGCCAACTGGAATACTACTTTGCATAAAAAGGCTGCTCAGAAATGGTGACACTTCCTGTCATATAGAGTGGACATTTTCCGTTATTTACATTCTCCACCACATTGGATCATTTATATGCAGAAGAGTATGTTTTGATTATTTTCAGAGGAAAGAAAAGAATAAATAAATACATACTCACAGCCCATTGTTTGATTGTAATTTGTCTCTTGGCAGAACATTTCTAGGCAGATGAGTCTAAACAGTCTTACGTGTATTATTTGCACACCAAATTTAATAAGTTCATCTTTTGTATCTTAGTGTATTTAGCAGTTTGTTGGTGTCTGAAATCCTGAAATAATTCACCCTGTTGTCTATAAGGAACTACATAGTGTCTCAGATGGCAAAACAATAATTTCAGACACCACTCTGGTCAGTCCTTACTATTATTGATGCTACTTTGTATTTTGAGTTGATGTGAGTCTATTAAATAGGATTTAATAATTCTTACTAGACATTCAGACGACAGCACAAATTGGAGACACACTGTATAGTGGAGTATGCACATGGATAGTGAATGGTTTTGGACACAACCAGTGTCTTTGTCGGGGGTCACAGTCAGCTACAGCCCAGCACTCCTGCAGCTAATGGAGATATACTGTGTTGCTCTGATGCTGCATGGTGAAGAACAGTGTCTGAAAACGTAGCAGGGTGCATGCTTGCCAACACAGGAGCGTGACATCTGCTCTTCCATTCTCAGTTTACTCACCCTCCCTGTGCTGAGATACCCTCAGTTGCCTGTTTACACCTAAAACTAATACAGTCCTGTAATAAGTCCTACCTTCATGAACAGGTGTTGATTCAACTGTATGGTCAGTGTGGAGGCAGTAGTTTGTGGTGCTGTTGAGCTGTACTGTGTGATACTGAGAGGTGTTTCTATTATTTACGCAACCCTCGGTGATGTAAATGGGGTGAACAAAATAGAAAATATTTCAGGTTTTAATTTACCTAAAGATTGTGTTTGAACACACATTAGAAGGTATCTGTATTCCACAATGTAGTCTAATCCCACTTTAGCCTATTCCCTATTGAATGAATAAACAACTCAGATCTGAGTTACTGCCCGGTTGCAAGGACACACCCATAGCACTAGTCACAACTCAAGCAGCCAGGTGTGGTTCCATGAAGATTTGTCTTGACGCACAAGGACATTATTTGAATAATAAATTTGCTTCAGTGTAAAAGAAAGATCAACATTTTGACACATTATTACCCCAGCTGTAAAACATGTTTAAATACAATGGATTGTTATATGCTGACAGTACTTTTTACACAGCACTACCCCTCCAAAATCCTCAAGTATCTGGATTTCTTGGAGTTATTGGACTTGTATACACTAGGTGTTTGTTCATACGAGGCATAACAGGCTTTTACGCCTCTCTGGGGTCTAACTGACTCCATACACAAGTAACATCATATGTAGGACAACATAGTGTACATTTCTTTGTCTGTGAATGACTTTTTGGTAAACAAAAGGAATACTTTTTTCTTCATGCAGAGTCCATAAAACACATAAAACATGAATTTTTTGTTGTAATAACAATGCTTTATGGTGATTTCTGTATTTTGTCATCTTATTGATGTGTATGTCTGCCAGTTTGTGAATGGTTAGCACTTCAATACTCATCCACATATCTTGTTTTAATAAGGCTAAAATAAAAGAAAAGCAAATATTTAAAGGAAAAACGTTGGTTATAAATGGGGAAATAGCCTATTCGTATTTTTTGCACATACAGCATTGGTGTTTGGGACCCCAAACAATGAGAAAGTACAAGGACAAATAGTAAGTCAACATTTAAATTAAATTGTGTGCATTATTTTGTATTGCTTGGAGTAGGCGAGTGTCAGTGTTGTTTTCATGTTTGCTGCTTGGCCACAAAACAATTCGAATACAATAATGTGTTTCTTCTATTTTAGGATGAACAGTTATGTAATATTGCATGGATGGCACCTCCCTGTTGAACAGTCACCATTGTGATATTTGACTTTTTCACCACTAGGGGCGCAGTTCGTCCAGCAGGATCAGATGGGCGACGCTGTAAACACACTGCGCTCTTCACACCAGATAGTTGGCTTCATTCCTCTCTCCACAAGAGCTAAACGATGGGTGATATTTACCAATATCCCGTTTTCTTCGAGTGTCACAGCCTGCTCGCGGAGCAGATTAAGAAAATAGAAAAGTATTTCCGTGTTCGCCGCAAATCAGGCGGAGGGGACTGCGGAGCGCTGACGCGTGTGGATGATAACGTCTACAGCCTTGCTTTCAAATATGAGGAAAGTAGGTCATAAAACTCAACAACTCATGTTTTTAATTATTTAATATTGCGAATTGCCTTATAATGTTGTTTTAAGACGTAGGCCTACTTATGTTTGAACTATAAGTAACTGCATAATACATTGATTTATTTCATTTTGTTCGCCTACAAAACAAAATAATATTATCTGCTATTATCTGTCGAGGTGTAGGCCTGCCGGATTCACCGGGAATGTTGAGACTGGATCCTGAACAGCAAAATACTAATGTTAAACTTTCAGCTTCAAACTGAAGCTTAAATGCTGCCAGATGTCAAAGGAATACAGCAATAATAATCCATAAGCTGATTGACTGTACATAACTTGAGACAGTAAAATCAGCTGCTGTCAGTAGTGGAAGAAGTTCTCATATCTTTTACTTAAAGCAGCAATATCTCTGTAGAAATACTCTGTTACAAGTAAAACTCATTCAAGATTTCACTTAAGTAAAAGTGCAAATGTATGAACAGCAAACTACACTTACAGTATTAAAGTAAAAGTAGGCCCACTTGTTTGGCAGAATTGTGCCTTTCAGAGAGTTATGTTACTATACTCCAGCTGTCAGATAGATGTAGTTGAGTGAAAAGTACAGTATATAAGTATAAAGCTGCATCAAATTGAAACACTCAAGTGAAGTAAAAGTGCCTCAGATTTGTACTTAAGTACAGTATTTGAGTAAATGTACTTAGTTACTTTCCATCATTGGCTGTTGTCCATAAAACATGACATTGTGACTCATGTTGAAGTATTGTATTATGGTGCACACTGTGTGAGAGAGAGGTTTACACTCTGGGCACAAACAGCAATAGTGTTCAGTTGCATAAATAGAGGGAGGAGAATGAGAAGTAAAAAATAAGGAAAGACAGAGGATAAAAAATCCTAATGTTGCCCTACATTAGGTTTTATCATCTGCTCTTCCTTATTTTCTAACATCAAGTGACAGAGAAAAGAGAGAAAGAGAGTCTCATCTATCCATCCATCCATCTTCTACCGCTTGGTCCCGTTAGGGGTCGCGGGTGACTGGAGCCTATCCCAGTGACTTTGGGCCTTAGGCAGGGTACACCCTGGACAGTGGCCAACTCGTCGCAGGGCTAACACAGACACAGACAAGGACAGACAACCATTCACTCTCACATTCATTCAATACGGGCAATTTAGAGTTATCAATTAACCTACACATGCATGTCTTTGGACGGTGGGAGGAAGCCGGAGAACCCGGAGAGAACCCACGGTAACACGGGGAGGACATGCAGACTCCACCCAGAGAGATCGTGTGATGTTGGTCTGGTCCGGGAATCGAACCCACGATCTCCTTATTGGGAGGCAGGAGCTTTAGCCGCTCTGCCACCGTGCACCCCCGAGTCTCATCTAATTATTTGAAATTCACAATAACTAATGTCACTGTTTCTGTCTTAGATCAGCAGGCAGTCCTTCAGAGATCTGAGCATGTTGTGGATGGTCTGGTGATCACTGTCCGAGGCAGCCTGGAACCTCGCACCCCCTCTCCCATCACCACCTCCACTGCAGCTCAGGTTAGGTTTCTTTGCTTTTTGCGAAAAAGAACTGAGGCAAGTAAACTGTTGTTGTCATTATTTGGATATCTCTTTTTTTAACACAGCGTGCACAGGCCATTCCTGCCTCAACTCCTCCACCAAGTGGTGAAGAATATGAACTACAACTTGATTCTTACCTCCTTCGTTACCTAAAGGAATGTCCCAAGGCTGGGAAAGAACTAGAGAAAGAACTCGCCTCTGTGGCCTGCTCTGCCCAGCTTTACCCAGAGGAGGAGAGGGTTTTAGTCAGGAGTTTAGCTCAACCTGGTGCTGTAGATGAAGCTAGAAATTGGAAAGTCAAGGTAGACAAAATCTTTGATGGCTACCTGTGCCACTATGAGGTGTTCCCTCACAAAGTTAAAGCTTTGCTTCAGTCCTGCAGCTCTGATCAGACCACAGATGAGGTGAAAGTGTACAGCGAGCCTGGGGTGGCTGTTGTGGTTGGGGAAAGTGCTCAGGTGAAGGCCAGGTTGATGGATGTAGAGGACAGGTCAGGTTTAAGTGAGACGCAAACCAGCATTCGTCGACTGGGCAAGGCCAAGCTCCGCCTCCTCTGGAAAGAGATTGAGCACAGTTTGCGACGAGATTTTCCAGGAGTGAAGGTCACGCAGGGAGATGCAGGTCAGTTAGTTTTGGAAGGCTCTGTGGAGGACATTCTTAAGGCTGGAGATTGGATCTCTGATAAGGAGAATTTGGTGTTAGAAAGGACAGTTTCTGATAGGAGCCCACATTTTTTGGCCTTTCTAAGGAAGGCATACGGAGGTCCGGGGGTGCTAAGTGACTTTTTAGGGGTTGGTAACAAAGTGGAAATAGAGTTACGAGACACAGAGCTACGTTTCTTCACACTCTCTGCTGATAAACTGGATGACACAGAGAAAAAACTGCAAGAAAAATTCAAGGAAGTCAAGATGGATGTGCCTAACTGCTCTGCTGTGCCATCTGAGCTTCGGGAAAAGCTGAAGTCCAAGACAAATGAGATGAACCAAGGGCAACATAGGGCTCAGGTCGTGTTTGGCTCAGACAGCGCAGTGTGCTTACTGGGCCACACGAAAAAGAGGTTGAAGAGCTGAGTGAAGCTGTCATACAGTTTATTTTGGACCAGTCTAGCGTGCAAAGCAGGGTTGCACAGAATTTGGCATCTTTAAGTTTACGTGAAGTAAACACAACAGTGGCTAGCTACAGCCTTCGTGACGGGCTCCAGGTGCTGGTGTGTCAGGGTGACATCACCAAACAGGATGCTGATGCCCTGGTGAACGCTGCCAATGAAGATCTGGACCACTGTGGAGGTGTTGCTGCTGCCCTGAGTAAAGCAGGCGGTCCTGAAGTACAGAGTGAAAGCAGTGACTTAGTAAAGTATATTGGGAAAGTCCATACAGGTGAAGTGGTAGTGACCACAGGGGGGAGCTTAAACTGCAAGAAACTGCTGCATGCTGTTGGGCCTGTTGGTGGAGAAGCAGGCGGTAGAGAAAGGATCTTACTCAAAAAAACTGTCCATTCTGCTCTGAATTTAGCAGAAATCATGGAGTTCCAGTCTATAGCCATGCCCTGTATCAGCTCAGGCGTGTTTGGTGTTCCTGTCACTGTGTGCTCTGAGGCTATTGTAACTGCTGTTAAAGAGTTTGGCAGTCAGGGAGGGCGAAGTCTGAGCAGAATAATCCTGATTGATAACAGAGGAGAGGTGGTGAGGGCCATGCAGGAAGCATGTGACAGACTTCTCCAAGTGACACAATCCGGAAACGGTGCACCAAGTGATTTGGGATTCCAGATGGATGTTGCCCAAGATGACATAGAAAAAGGAGCCACTGCTGGAGCTCCTGGAGATGGTGTCAGTCTAGAGATCATTCAGGGAACCATCGAGACCCAGCAGGTGAGAAACCTCTCTGAGATTTTAAGAAAATGTATATGTATATTTCTTTTTAAGAAAAAAAAACTTCAGGACAGGCGCGAACCACAGGGAGATGGAGGAGGGGGGCACCAATTCATTTGATTATTTCATGCAATTATTACGTAGGCTATATCTTGTATTGCCTAATGGTGCCTATTGTAGTTGTGCGTCATCTTAAATTTAAATATTTAATCATTATGATTATTATGATTGATGATCAGTAGGCTGTTTTGGTGCCCCCTCCAGCACTTGGTGCCCTACGCACAGCACTGGATGCGTGTGTACGTAGCGGTGGCACTGCCTACACTCAATACTGTGTCTGAATCCATCCTGTGTAGACATGGATTGAGCACTGAAGCTGCTTCTGCTCTGCTAACGCGTGTTTTTGCTACATGGGCTGCGTTAACACTGTGTTAGAGTTTGGCATTAAGCATGGCCACAATATTATAGGCCAGTGTGGTAACCCACTGTTATGAGGGGGAAGGTGCAATGCATACATTTACAGTACTGCATGGCTAAAGCCACTGAAATGCAAAACCATGGAAGCAGTGGAAATGCAGCATAATACAATTACAGTTACTGGCATGGCAATCACCTGACTCTGCAGTTCCCTTTAGCTCTATGGAGCTATTCAGTGTCTTGTAGCTTGTTGTTTTGGCAACTTTTCTGTCTTTTAGTTTATTCTCACCGCTGTCATCAGCATTGCTTCAATTCAAGTTTTCAGCCAAAACCTCGAACAACCCACTGTATCATACCTGCTCAGCACCAAACTGAGCTAAAAGGACAGTGAATGTCAGACTTATATTCACCAAGACTCCCAATGAATGCTTATGTTGTTCCATGTCTGCTGCATGTGGAAATAAGCAAGTGCATGCTAACAAGTTCACCATATCAACCTGATAGTCTGTCAGTGTTGTGTTTTAAAGATTGTTTCTGCTGTGCAAGTGGTCAGTTATTGCAAGATACCTGTGTTTTGAGTCTTTATAACTTTTTATGCCTGGTACTTCAGGTTACACATTTCTGAAATCTAGATTAAAATCACCCAATTTAGGAAGACGTGGATGTGAAAATTAAGTCTATAAGAAGACGTAAAACTTATTTCTTCCTGTGGGTGTCAGCTGATTTAAACTGTGGAGTGTTCAGCCCCCACCACAGCTCCTGCTCTCCTTCTAGGTGGATGCTCTGGTATCGCCCATGGTTGGCCATGATCCTCTCTCTACCTGTGTTGGAAACACTTTGTCCAAGATGGTTGGATCCCAGCTGACTGCAGGATTTAGAAAGGAAGCAGGAGAAGCAACGCTGCCTGGTGACACAGTCCTGGTGGAGGGCTTGCCTGGACTTCCATCTAATGCAGTGTTCTTCGTCAACCTCGTTCCCTGGGATGATGACCAGGATGGAATTGCAGTCCAGGTGAGATAGTGGAGGAGTGCTTGTTTCACTTGTGTCTTACCTTCTTGTCTCCTTTACACCATATTATAGTATTTCCTATGTCTAGCCTTAAAAATCATTGTATTCTGACCTTTTCCAGGTTCTGAGACTGGGCATCAACACAATCCTAACTTCCTGTGAGAATAGAGGGTTTGGATCTGTTGCTCTCCTGTGCTCGGGGCTGGGATTGCCCTGCATTTTCCTGACAGCGTGGTAGCCAGGGTTCTACTGGAGGAAGTTCATAAGTTTGACCTGAACCGAGACAGCAGAACACCATTGCTGGTCCGCATCGTCATCCACCCCAGTGACGAAGAGTCTAGTGAGGTAATGGAAAATGCATTGTGCACAGACGTGTCCAAATATCTTGGCTGATGATAATGAGTGTGATTCATTTAGTGTGTCTTCGTACCGGCATTCAAAAATAACACTATTTTATAAACTCCAAATCTATTTATGGTCAATTATTGCTGAAGTAATTAACCAGTATAATCAGTTGTATTTATAAACATCAGCTAACATTTTTTCTTTCTTAACTAGATGACTATATGCTGGAATTGGTATTAAACCATATGCTTACTTGTCTCTGCAGGTGTTCACATCTGTCCAGGAAGCTTTCCAACTGAAAAGATTAACAAAAGATGTTCACCAACCAGACCAAGGTGGGTATAGTTATTATATGACAGCAAATAATTGGAAATAAGTCCTATGGCAGCCATTTTTCATGTTTTTAAGTGCATTTGTTACTTATTTACTCTCAGATGTATTTGATTTGGCTATACTGCAGTAAAGTGTAAATTGTCACCCAGCATCAAAAAAGTATTTGTTGCTTGCATGAATAACAATTTCTTTTCTGGAACAATTCAGGTGATTTATTCTGTCAGTGTTATAAAATGTGACTGCTGTAATGACTAATTCACCATGTTATAGATAAATATGATATAGAACTTTTTTAATATCTCAGTTTATTGTTTCTTTTATTTTCAACCAAATTAGCCACTGATATTTCCCCTAGATATGAGCACGCTAATGCTGTCATTCAGGAGTGCTTCTTTATCTGAGCCTTTATCTGTTTCCCAAAAAAATGACAAAACTACTCTTGAAATCTAACAGCTAAAGAAAGCAAACAAGAAAAAGAAAATGTACTTAACAGAGTCATTCTTCTCTTCTAGTGTCAACTCCAAAGAGGATCGTCCTGCTGGGAAAAACTGGATCTGGGAAAAGCAACCTAGCTAACACCATATTGGGAGAGAAATTGTTTACCACAAACCATTCTCCCAACTCTGGAACACGAAAATGTCAAGCAGAAACCAAATCTGTCAATGGAAGAAGCATCACTTTGATCGACACTCCTGGTTTCTTTGATGCAGATAGATCTGAGGAGGACATGAAGCCTGAGATAGTGAGCTGTATCACAGAGTGCGCCCCTGGGCCTCATGCTTTTCTCATTGTGCTTAAAGTGGAGAAATTCACAGAGCAGGAGCAGGCTGTCATCACTAAAATCTGCCAGTATTTCTCTGAAGATGCTCTAAAATATGCTGTAATTGTCTTCACTCATGGTGACCAGCTCCCGAAAGGAATGAAAATTGAGGAGTTTGTCAGTCAGAATAAGAATCTGAGTGACCTGGTGAAGAAGTGCGGAGGCCGGTGCCACGTCATTGATAATAAATACTGGAAGAACAAAGTGCAGAACAACTACAGGAGCAACCAGTTCCAGGTGGAGGACCTACTCAACACAATAGACAAGATGGTGATGGAAAACAATGGAGGCTACTATGTCAATAAGATGTTACAAGCAGTGGAGAAAGAAATACAGAGAGAGGAAGAGCACATAAGACAGACATCAGACAACATGCCAGTGGAAGAGATCAGGAAACAGGCTAAAACCAGAGTGTCTGAGAGGTTTCTGATCCAACTGGCAGGTACTGCAACAGGAGCATTGTTAGGAGCTTTTTTTGGTGTGGCAGAAATGGTTGGATTAGTTATCAAAGCTCTGCAGAACGTTAAAACGTTAATGACACTCGCACAAAGAATTCCAGCACTAGGAGAAACATGCGCTGCTGCAGCAGCAGGAGGAGCAGAAGTAGCAGTCGCTGTTGGAGTCGTGGCAGGTGTGACTGCAGCGGCAGCAGGAGCAGTAATAGGTGGTGGTATTGGACATGATGCAGCTGAGGGAGCAGAAACACCATGGGAGGCAGTAGAGATGGCAGCTAATGCTGTCATCAACAAAGGAAAAGCTACATTATAGCGATTATAGCCGAACTACATATGTATCAAATGACAATCTGAAATTGTGACACTGTGCTAGATTTGTAAACAAGCAACTGTTTGTATCGTAGAAAAGGTTTCAGTCGTCATCTGGACACTGTCACAGAATCAAGAATGACTTCCATGGGAGTCATTCTCAATCTTGATTCTGATGGGAGCCGTGTCCAGATGACTAGATGACTACGACTGAAACCTTTTCTACGATAGAACACTCCTGGACGAATGAGGGACTACACCGTCTTAAGCAACTGTTTGCTAACAAGTTTGCCAATACTGTGTTCACAGATTGTTTCTGCTGCTCCTGTGGCAAAAAGTGGCCAAAAAATAAAAATCAATGAATGCAGGTTTAAAGCTTTGCTTAGCATTGACTGCTTGAGGGCAGCTGAACAAACTTAAAACATCGTTCACATATTATCATCGTTTAAAGCTAGGGTAGGTAACGTTGGAGAAACTAGCAAGAGACAGCTAGATTTTGAAAGTATCCATTAGCAATGATTGGATGGGCTTATTACAGGCCTGCGACACACGGATACCAGATATTATTTCTTTTTTCCCGCAGAACATTTGATTTATTGATTGCTGTTGGGATGTAAAGACAAATACATTACCTACCCTAGCTTTAAAGTTGTTATGTTATAGTTACCTATTTACACATCTAGCAGACACAGAGCAACATTAGCATTTATTTAGAGTTGTGTTTCTGGCAACCTGGAAAATATTCACTCTCCTTTTTGTCTCCACCAACTCTGGAGGGAAAGATCTGCTCTGTTGGTGCTAAATGCTCCACTGTGTTCACCAGCTAGTCGCTAACTTTGTCTGTCTGCCGTTTGGTGTTGAGCAAGTAGTGGACTACAGAGATTTTTGCAGAAAACAACAGCTGCCTGATGAGGGTAGAAACAAGGTTGATAAGAGTTTGCTGGCCAAAAACCAAAACAATGAGCTGAAAGAGGTTAAAAAGGCTCCATAGAGTGGAAGGAACTGTAGGACAGGTGAAAATTCTATGTGGGTTTGACAACTTTCACAAAATGCATAGTGGATCCATTGTAAATACAAAAAAAAATTGATTAGTGCAGCTTTAAAGGGAAGAATGTTTGGGTCAGTTACCTGAAAAAGGTGGAGGGATACTCATTTGTAAAATACTTGTAAATTATGTAGTAATCATTCTAATATAAGAACAGTGGGCTCCTGCAATCTTTATATATTGGTAATGTAAAGAGGAGAAGCATCAAGAGCAGTAGCAATGCTAGTATTTATGAGACCTTGAATTGAGATTTATCATACAATGGATGTAGTTATGGGTGATTTTGTAATGTAAGACCTTTTCTGGTTACACAGGGAGGTCAGAGGTCAAGTTACAGTGCTGATATGTATGGATAGGGTGTCTCAGTTAAAGCTGCATCTGAAAACTTGGATGTTTGTTGGGTATTTGATGACAAAGAACATTTTGTTGTGGATACACTGTACCTGAATCACAAAGTTATTATTTAATTTAGCGGTCCCCAGCTTCGCTTTCACAGTTTAAGGATCAACATTGGTGTTTTCACTGATTTAGCTCAGGAGTTTAAATGGTTTTAGCCATTTGTCCAGCGTGTAGGAGAAAGTTTGACTCATCCTATATTAATGAAATTGTGTATAAAATAAAGTTTTTAATCAAATGTACAAGCCTTGAAATATTTAGCAGAATTTTCCTAAACCTTTGTTACAAGTTTCTGAATTTTCCTAGATGTTCCCTTAATAACTGGCCTAAAAAGTGTCCAACTTCATAGACTTGAAAGACATTAACACATTTTCTTGATAATTGTGCAGAACTTGTGGGCTCCTTCGTGGACTTTTTGAGCTTTTTATGCACACTTTCTTAGATTTGCAATGCTACAGACTTTGCTTGAGGGAATTACCCACCATTAGTTCATAGTTGTTGTTTTTTTTGTTGCTTTTGTACAACTTCACAATAAATAAAATACATGAATCTCAAAGCCTTTGCCCTTGCAGGGATGAATCAAGCTGCATTGAATTGAATCGAAATAAATATTGTGGAAATGTTAAAATCGGCATGACACTGAAATACCGATTCAAACTACATGACCCCAGTTTGTATCACAGGCTTACTTTAAAATATTTGTAGTCCTAAGCCTAATTCAAGATAACCCTGATGATAGTGATGTCATCAGGGTTATTTTCTCAGACTTTGAAATATCCCTTCAGAGCCACAGAGGACATTATACAATTGTTTACAGGCTAATTAGCACAAACCAGGACTGGTCAACTGATCTTGATGTGTGAAATTGGTGTCTGCCCCTTTAACTCAGTTTCTCTGAGCACACAGGTGATGTCAGTTATAATAGGATCTGGTTCAAGCAGGGAGTCAGCTCCTTGTTTTGGGATGCTGGGACCGGAGAGAGGAGAAGGGAACGTACAGCTGCCCTCAGTGCAGGGAGAAGAAACTTTCACATTTATATGTTGATGCAGATTAAAAATGTGTACTCATTTTTTATCATAACAACACAAATATAAGATTTGTGGGAGGTAATTTAAAATCTATTGCCATTACATACTGCAGTTTGTCCAACAGAGAGCACTGACTAGTTTATTTATAACTATAAAATGTTCTTCTCAGTACATATCTTGGTCACAATTCTTTAAAGAAACAAAATGTTTATTTGTCAAAATGTTTGTTTTTTTTTAAAACTGGTATCAGCCTCAAAAATCCAGTATGCTCAGGCCATGGTATGTGCTTTCTGAAGAGAGCTAATTTCTCCCAAAACTAATTGGTCATCTGACGTCAGTACTTTCCTGTCACCCTTTAGCTTGTTGAGAATCTGAAGAAGTCAAGCACCTGTGCCGGCCCAGAAGATGTCGCCTGTGATTTCTGCTGTGGGAAACGAAACAAAGCCACGACGTCTTGCCTGACGTGTTTGGCATCTTACTGTCCAGCTCACCTCGAGCCTCACTACAGTGTTCCTGTGTTGAAGAAGCACCAGCTGGTCTCGGCTACAATCCCCCTACAGGAAAAGATGTGTACGAAGCACAACAAGCTGATGGAGGTCTACTGCCAGACAGACAAGAAGTGTATCTGCTATCTGTGCATTATAGATGAGCATAAAAGCCACTGTACAGTGTCAGCTGCAGCAGAGAGGGCTGAAGAACAGGTAGAAACAGCAGAACTAGTGAACGTGAAACTGTAGACTGTTAAAATAAACAGGTCTACAGTCAAACACATTGACATGTTTGTTACTTTAGAATTTTAGTCCAATCTTTATTACCAGTTGTACTCAGTAGATCAGATGTGATTTGCAATAATAGAAAACTAAATAACTTTATTAATAAAACTGTTCACAATGAGTCATTTGCTGTAGCACCAACTATTTTTTTTCAGAAACATCTAATTGTCATAAGAAAGTCCAGGAGAGAGAAAAGGAGCTGGATGAGCTGGTCCAGGCGCTGAAGGATTTCAAGATGTGGACATTCAGTATTTGATCCTGTGTCTGTATTCCCCACTGACTATAGAAGAAGTCTTGTCCAGGTTTTGATATCTGGCAAGGTGTGCTCATAAACCCAATTGTATCAACAACAAAAAATCTGAACTTGCTCAACCTTTTCCACAGAGAATGTTATTTTAAAAAGAAAAATCTTTGTTTTTCTGTTTTTCATTTTTTAGTATTTCTATCACTTTGTATAATTCTTAAGTTATGTCAGTTCCACATGACTGAAGATTCAGTACTGTACAGCCAAAGTACTCACCGTCTGTAAATGTAGAAGTTTAAACATGCAAAACTCGGCAACAAAGCACAGCTGAATGCATTGCCCAAAGGTGACATAGAGAGCCTCCTGCAGGACACAGGGCCCAGGATCTCTGCCACAGGTACCTGATGATAAAAATAAAAAAAAATCCAGACTTCAAGTCCAGTGGTGTTTAGGATTTTTTTTTGTTAGTGTCTACTATAGATGTTGTGCTGCCACCTGTGCCAATGACCAGGAAAGAGTTTTTACGCTGTGAGTAAAACATTTAATTCTCTGCAGTTCCACAATATGCCAGTGCATTAATAATGAACTGAATAGCAAAAGTTTGATGTTAATTATATATATATTTTTCCTGCTTTGTTTTCTGTCAGATTGCTGTCCTCTAACACTGGAGAGAACTCAGTCCACAGATGCTTGTCCCTTTCACATCGATACCAGCGGGTGACGAGTGAAGCCAATAAGAAATATTATTCTGCTCACTCAGACAGGTTTATGAATGTCAGGCAGGTGTTGTGCAGAGAGGGTTTGTCAGAGCGTCGTTACTGGGAGGTCAGTGGCAGTGGTTGTACTTGGTCAGTGGCAGTGTCATACAAAGACATCAGCAGATCATCGTCACATGACTCAGAGTATGGAAAGAATAACAAGTCGTGGAGTTTAGAGTGCTCCCCAAATGGTTACTCTTTCCAACACAACAACGGAAGCACAACAGTGTCAGGCCTTCAATCCTCCAGGATCGGAGTGTTCCTGGATTATAAGGCAGGTACTCTGTCCTTTTATAGCATCTCTGACACAATGACTCTGCTCCACAAAGCACACGCCACCTTCACCCAGCCTCTCTATCCTGGCCTTGGACTGAAGGGTGATGATGATATGTCAACTAGTGGATCTTATGCAGAACTGATCAAGTTATGGTAATAAAATGTATGTTGAGGTGGTTAATGTGTGCCACTGTTGATCAGGCTGTAATTGGCCCTTCAGTATAACTGGATACCATATGATAGATGAGAGGAGTGAAAATGGTAAAACAAACGTTGAATCTTGCGTCACCCAAATTCTAAGGTCCTGCTGACTCACTTCAAACATTATCAGTGTTTTCTTTTGTTGCAGAGTTTTTGTGCCAATGTTCTCTGTAGCTTGTCAGCGCTAACAAGAAATGTTGCGAAAAACACTGGCTACTATTTAGATCACAATTTATATATGAAATATAACTTCAAAAATATTGCACTGCTGCAACTTAGTAACAACCTTCAAAAGCTCTTAAGTAGTTTCCTAATTGCTAAACAATTAAACCAGTTAAGTTAAAAGGGTAGAGAGGTGTTTAAAAACATGTCTTGTTCAATGGTTTGGATTTTGAAGGTTTGTTTTGCATTGGGGTTTTCAATTTAAAACAGTTAGAAATATATA